>NW_023604861.1:54877537-56077537 GCF_014898055.3 Talpa occidentalis | reverse complement strand
AATTTATTGTGGCTATTTGGGGTTCCTTGGGATTCCATGTGAATTTTAAGATAGATTTTTCTATCTTTGTAAAGACTAGACAACAGATATATATAAACCAATGATTTCAGTACAAATCATAAAGCATGGAGAGAGGTAGGCACAAAGAGGAAGTCTTTATATCTGCTTATCATCAAGTGGATATGTTTCATATTCCGAGATGCTCTTAAGTCGTTTTTTTACAATTACAAATTCTGAGGCACTAAGTAATAGTGAGCCTACATGTTGTGATTCTATTCCCTTCCTTTCATTTAATGGGAGATGTACTGGGGCATAAGTCATTTGTTCTGCCTCTTCTCAGTTTGGCATTGGACTTAACTTTGGGACATAGCCAAATAGCTAAATCAAAAATTCTCCAAATTTTTATTTCTCCATCTTAACATTAAGATGCTAACACTTGACATGAACTACGATATACAAGCTGAACTAAACAATGGCATATGCTCAAAGTGAAAGGAATGAAACAAGTTTGTTCTCTGTTACAGATGATAAAATGTGGTGCAAATACTAAGCAATAAGGCTGATTCCCTATGTCAATACTTCTCAGGCTATAATTACCACATAATTAATGACTGTTCTTACTGAAATGAAGGTTTTGATTCAGAAGGTCTGGAGTGATCTCAAGATTCTGCATTTCTAACAAGTTCCCAAGTACACTCAGGGTCCTATATGTGGACTTTACTGTGTTGCAAGATTTTTATGATTTCAGACTTTACTGTGAGTGCAGATGCAATTTTCACTTTTTTTTTTTAAAGATTTATTTATTTTTATACAAGAGCTGGGGTACAGGCCAGAGGTGAGGGAGGATAAGATGATTCACTAGAGACAGAGCGGGGAGCAGAACAGGCAGACTGATGAAATACACTGTTGAGGGAAGCAGCGGGCGCAACAGGAGAGGTATGCTGCACCATGTGGGATTCTTGCCGGCTGGCCGGGATCAAACTGGCACTGTAGAGGCTGCAGACAGCTTCACAGCGCTGCGCTCAACCCACTGTGCCACCGGGGAGGCCCAATTTTCACATTTTCTAAGTGTGTATTTACTTTTCAAAACTGCTAACATATCACTTAAAATACTTTTGGGTTTTCAAACTTTTTGGTCTCAGAACCCCCTTTTACAATCTTAAAAATAATTGTGGAACCCAAAACACACACACAAAATTTACCATATTTAAAATTAAATCTGAGAAAATTTTAAAACATATGAATACATCAGCATAGATCATATTATCTGACAGGATGAAAATGCATTCTGTATCCTGAAACCTCATGAAAATAACACTGCACACACATGAGAGAATGGGAATGAAAGAGCAAATAATATTTACTATTATTATAAAAGGAATTGCTAATTAAAGATTGAATTTTACATAGTGGTACTACTGTTAAATAAACCAGAAACTAAACTGAGTCCTCTAACTCAAATAAAGATACCCTTACTAAGAATTTAATATATGCAAATTAGCATGTTAGATACCCAGAACCTTGCATTTAAAATGTCTGCTTGGGTCTCCCCGGTGGCACAGTGGTTGAGCGCTGGGTTGCGAAGCTGCCAGCAGCCTCTTCAGTGCCGGTTCGATCCCCGGCTGCTCCCCGGCCATCGGAGGAGGGTCCCACATGGCGCGCAGACCTCTCCTGCCGCCCGCTGCTCCCCTCAGCAGTGTACTTCAGTCCTTCTGCCTGCTCTGCTCCCCGCTCTGGCTCTGGTGAATTCTCTCACCCTCCCGCCCTTCTGACTGTACCCAGTGCTTGTATAAATAAATAAATCTTTAAAAAAAAAAGGTAGTAAAAAAAAAATAAATAAATAAAATGTCTGCTTAAGGCTGTGATTCTTGATATCAGGAACTAAAAAAAAAAAAAAAAAAGCATCCTTAGTACCATCCAAACCGATTTAAATTAGTATCTCTGGAAATGAATAGTGTTTAAAAACCTCAACAGGTGATTTTAAGGTGCAGCAGGCAGGGTTAGAAAACACTGGGTTGCGCCTCCCCTGGTGGCACAGCGGTTGAGCGCTGGGTCACGAAGCTGCCCGCAGCCTCTGCAGCGTCGGTTCGATCCCCGGCCGCCAGCGAGGGTCCCACATGGTGTGCAGACCTTTCCTGCTGTGCCCGCTGCTCCCCTCAGCAGTGTATTTCATCCCTCTGCCTGTTCTGTTCCCTGCTCTGGCTCTGGTGAATTCTCTCACCCTCCTGTGCTTCTGACAGTACCCAGTGCTTGTATAAATAAGTGAAAAATAAATTTAAAAAAAAGAAAAAAAAAGAAAACACCTCGCTAAGAAGGCAGAATAGGAAGAGCAGAAGGTCAGAGGAGATGTGTGCACTTAGGGTCAGCGTTGCTTGGTGGAGTCAGACAGGCCAGGCTAGCACCTTGGTAGTAATGCTAACTAGCTCTGTGATGTACACGATGTGCTCATTCCCTCTCATTCTCAATTTCTGTAGCTGTAAGTTGCAATAGTATTGGTTCCATCTTAACAGAGTTGTTCTGAGGATAGTCATGGAAAGCACAGCTCCTGGCCCATGGTAAAATTTGATTAGATGTTAGCATTATTGGTTGCACTACAGAATCTTAACTGATAAGACGTGACTTACCCAAGTCACGCAGGAGGGAAGGTAGGGTGGAAATGTTTCATATAGACATGAGAAGAAGTTAAAAATTAATTTAAAGACAATTACAACTTTCACTATTGCCCCAACATAAGTTAGCTTAATAGTTCAGGGCATGATTCAACAGAGTGTTTTTGTTTTTGTGTTTATTTCTTTTATCCTTGATGGAGAAAAGGACCCAAACTAATAGATTTGGCTGGGCAGAAAGGGGTTTTTGGCAACTCTTGATGGGCTCTGAAAGGGTTTATTGATCTTTAACACTAGAGCTTTCATTTCATGAGAAAAGGGCTCCCCTTGCTAGCAGGACAAGCCGGCTGGCCATACTGCATAAACAGCACAGCTTACTGTTGGTATATAAACATTGCTTTGGCATTAATACAGAAAATATGAATCAGAGGGTCTTATTCATAAATAAAATATTTGGATAAGAAGTGAAGCCACCACAGAATTAATGTGTCTGTAAGTCAAAAAAGAAGCAAGGGCAATAAATAGAAAAGCTGGTGTCAGCTTCAGGTAATACTTTGGACAGATGGCAATTACCTGGATAATTTAGTCAGTTTGGAAGAATTCAAGAACTCTTCCAAATTGGCTCTCCACACCGACTGAAGTATTCGAACAATTGACAAATCCTTACTTTGTGTGGGTAGAGAGATAGGTAATGTTTAAAACATGTAATAAAACAGTAGAGTAGAGCAGAAATGGTGTCATACAGAAAGTAATAATCAGGGGAGATACCCTTCAGGGTCAATGCCATCTGAATATGTGGTTGCTTTGGTGTACCCACTGACTCTCAGCTCTGGCACAGGTACCATCTCTTAGCTCACTTTTTCCTCTGAAAATTAACTCTTTTTAAAATTAACTTTCCTTACTTTTTCCACTCCTCTGAAAATTAACTCTTCCAAGGTTTTATCTAAAATTTCAATAATCCAGCTGGGTCTCTGCACTCATCAGTTTAATCACATGACAAAAACAAGAACGTCTCTGTTGTTGTTGTTGCAGAGATACATGAGAGAAGAAGAAAAAAAATTATTAATGTTAATACTTTGGGTCTTTTCAAAACAAGTCATTCAAATTACCACTGAAATAGTATGAAAATGGAAAACAACAAGAAGAAATAAAATTGTAAGCCTCCTCTATGACAAATTAGGAGGAATATGTAGTCCTGACTCACAGAAGATAAGAAGAGCCCACAAAAGTCATAAAGATTAAGAAAGCAAGAGGGCAAGTTCACAGCTACTGCTCTCAGAGCATAACCAGACAGTGGTTCTGTGAGGCTTGTCTCTTAGAGGGAAAATGCCAACCATCTTTTGGTTTAAATAAGAAGCAAAGTTACTCTTGGTAGCTTTAGGGATCATGGAAGTTCAGATTGAATGAGGACTCACAGAATATGTCACATGTACAAGGCAATCAGACTGAGAGGCATAATATGAGTTCAGTCACATGGAGAGAAGTAAGGCTTCAGATTAAGCTCTTCTGCTAGACTGAAATATGGCACTGACTCTTCCTCCAAATAAGTCTGTTACAAATACCTATCTTGTAGGGCCTCCCTGGTGGCGCAAGGGGTTAAGACGCAACCTATGAAGCTATTGGCAGCCACTGCAGCATGAGTTCAATCCCTGGCAAGGGAACTACACACATGGTACAGCAGACCTCTCCTGACTTGCCCGCTGCTCCCCTCAGCAGTGTATTTCAGTCAGTCTGCCTGTTCTGTTCTCTACTCTGCCTCTGGTGAATCCTCTCACAGCCCCCCCACAACTCTGGCCTATACCCCAGTTCTTGTATGCATAAATAAATAAATCTTTATTTAAAAAAACACCTATCTGTCTTGTAAAGAATCCATCTCCTTCAAATATACCACCAAGGGAAGCAAAGGAAAGGGAAAGGACTGAAACAGAAATTTACAGCACGAAAAAAATGTTGTTTTTAACAAATGAGAATTTATTCAGATACATCACTGCAATTTTTTTATTATTTTTAATTGTATTATTTTTTATTGCAGTAACATTGGTTTACAACACTATGATTTAAGGTATAGGTGCACACCTTTTCAGATGTATCCACATGAAGCATGTTAGTTACCACACCACACCCATCGCCAAAGCACTGATAGTCCAGCACCACAGCCTTTTGGGCCTACACCCTACTTTCCTCCCTGCCATAAACCCTCCCCTTCTGTAGTCTCAGTTTCTACTGTCTATTTTAAGGATGTGTTTTGGTTTCATTTTTTTCTTTCCTTTGTTTCTTTAAATTCTGTATATGAGTAAATTCATCTGGTAGTTGTCTTCCTCCTTCTGACTAATTTCACTTAATCTAACCCCTCCAGTTTCATCCATGTTCTTGCAAATGACAAGATTTCATCTCTTTGTAGAGCTGAGTAGTATTTCATTATTTATATATACCACATCATGTCTTTACTCATCTTTTTTTTTTTAAAGATTTATTTATTTATTTATACATGCACTGGGTACAGTCAGAAGCGCGGGAGGGTGAGAGAATTCACCAGAGCCAGAGCGGGGAGCAGAGCAGGCAGAAGGACCAAAGTACACTGCTGAGGGGAGCAGCGGGCGGCAGGAGAGGTCTGCGCCCCATGTGGGACCCTCCTCCGGTGGCCGGGGAGCAGCCGGGGATCGAACCGGCGCTGTAGAGGCTGCGGGCAGCTTCGCAACCCAGCGCTCAACCTCTGCGCCACTGGGCCCTTTACTCAGCTTTTACTGTGCACTTATGTTGTTTCATAACATGGCTATCGTAAATTGGACTGCAATGAACATAGGAGCACATATGTCCCTTTAGATTAATGTTTTTGTTTTCTTCAGCGAGACCTAGGAGTACAATGGCTTGATCATATGGTAGAGCTGTTTTTAATATTTTGAAAAACCGCAATATTGTTTTCCATAGGGGTTACCAATCTACATTCCCATCAGAGTGTACAAGGGTACCTTTTCTCCATACCCTCTCCTACACTCTTATTTCTGGTCTTTTTGATATGGTTGATTCTCACAGGTATATGCTATCTCTTTGTGGCTTTAATTTGCATCTCCCTCATGATAAGTGATATTGAACATTTTTCCATGTGCCTGTTGGCTATATATGTCTTCTTTGGATAAAGGTCTACTTAATTCTTCTGACCACAGAAAATATTGGCAATGATCTATAGCAACTGGGACTCTCTTATGTTACTGTATTACAAACTCTTTGGAAAAAGTTTCTGATAGTATTTTGGAAAACCAAACATATCTAGTATAACTTGAGTTCCATTCTGGGGTACATACTTAGGAAAAGTAAAAATGGTTCAAAGAAATATTTAGACAACTTGTTTCTTTATTTGTAATATATAAAACTTGTAGTTTTAATCATAATATTCTTGCACTGGAAAAGATGATGTGTCTGTTAATAATAGGATATTTATACAATGGAATACTATTAAGCATCAACAAGACAGAACTGGTAGAACATGTACGGCATGGTAAATCCCAAACACATACTGAGTTAAAGAAAGTACACAAAAATTGCATTTGTATTGTTACAGGGCAGGGAGAGGGGCACCTGAGAACCCCTAAACCTATAAATAGGTTCTGCCATCCGCTGCTTTAACACAAAATATACAAAACTTTAATGAAAAGAAATTTTAATATAATTAGGAAACAATATAGAAAAGACAAAGAACATAGTTTGTAGATTAAACACCCAAAGTTACCCGTCTTTTGTGGGTAAAAGTTCAGCCAAACGGGATTGGCCCAGAAAAGCCTGCCACAAGTCTAAAGTACCTTTTAGTGGGGACCCACGGAAAAGGATCAGGAAAACCCAGACAAGTCTGAGAGGAAAAGAGCAAAATCAAAATCAAGATAAAAGCTGTCACTGTCACCTCCCCACGGGTCTCTCACCCACATCTGTGTCACCCAGTCCACGACCAAAAGGCAAACAGTTTCTTTCCATGTCTCTCTGCTCCATGCGTCTCCTCCAGGTCTCCTTCTGGCTCCATCCTGCTTCCTTCCTTCCCCAGTCTCTTCTCCAGCTTCTTCTCTTCTCTCTTTAGCTTCACCCTCCCTTGGGTTGGGCAGGAAACCTGGAACTTCCCCTTTTCCTGGGGACCACCCTGTTACAGTATGAGTTTCTCAATAGGCAAAACTAATCTGTATAGTGATTTTCTCTGGAAGGAATGAAAAGTGGTATTTGACTTGGAGGGAAAAGAGAAAAAATTTTAAGTTATATTAATGTTCTACATCTTGGCAGTGTTTCCTTACACATAGGTAGATATTTGCCAAAACCCAGTAAATACACACCTAGGATTTGTGTTTCATTGTATTTAAATCTTACAAATGGAAAATTTTAACAAATATTTAACTATCTGATATGCATGCAAAAAAGGTGAAATGATTCCTGTAATTGATTTTGAAATGAGTTAACAAAGTTAAATGGATGACTAAGTGGAGAGAATACATATGTTATAAAATAAGTGTAATTAAATGTTGTTAAGAGGATATTGAGATGATTAAATCTATGTGATCACTGTAAAATTATTTTAACTTTGTTGTATGTTTAAAATTTTTCATAGTTAAATGTTGGGAAATAATTTTATCTCAAGTAGCTGTAAAGTAAATGACAGAAGCAAAGGAGTAAGAAAGATTTGGTGAGTGGGAAAACTGAAATTGATAATTTTGAAATAAAAAATAATAGTTAATAAATTCAGGAGCTACTTCTTAAAAAAATTAATTAGGTGGGTAAACAATTAGTTTCCTAAGTAGAAATATGCAAAATAAGAAGAAATACTGGAAAATGATATTATGGACAAAGACCTAGATAGAATTATGTGAGTACTCTAGCTGCCAAAAAATTTGGGAAGAAGATATAATGCTTGATTGTTTACTAAAAGAAAATTTTTCAAAAATGATACCGACAAAGATAGAAAACAATTAATTTAAGTAACATGCTTCCAGTGTTTCATTCAATATTATATATGCCTTATGAGAAGGTATTTTTGATGGAGGACAAGAATAGAAAAACTGGAAAGGAGACCTCACAAGATTAAAACCTGACTCACACGTGGAGGTGGGGGCCGAGGGGAATAACATGACCATTAACCCAGCTGTAGAGGTCGGACCCTTAGGCGAGGTGCCTTATCACAAGGCATGAGACCCCAGCAGGATCAGATGCTATAGGGAGTGGAGCACAGGCCTGAGGGTAAAGATACAGAGATTGGGCCCACCCTGGAATCTCTAATCCCTTTCTAGTTTTGCCTGTTACCCAACATCGGCAACAAGCAGGCCACTCCACGGAGGAGTGACCCCTCCCAAAGAGAAAAGGACTATATCAGTGCAGTCTCTGCACAGGTTCGGGGCAGCACTTCCACGCCCAGCTGTGACAATGCAGGTGCCTCTTTTTTTTTTTTTTTTAAGATTTATTTATTTATTTATACAAGCACTGGGTACAGTCAGAAGCATGGGAGGGTGAGAGAATTCACCAGAGCCAGAGGGGAGAGCAGAGCAGGCAGACCGACAAAGCACACTGCCGAGGGGAGCAGCAGATGAGGCAGGAGAGGTCTGCGCGCCAAGTGGGACCCTCGCCTGGCGGCTGGGGATGGAACTGGTGCAGCAGAGGCTGCGGGCAGATTCACAACCCAGCGCTCAACCGCTGTGCCACCGGGGAGGCCCGCAGGTGCCTCTTTTCACCAACTCTCTCTCTCTGCAGGGCGGCAGCCTCCTGCCTTCCTGCGACCTGTCAAGGCCGCCCGCCTGCAACCATGCAGGCCTCTCTTAGCAAAACCTGTCCCTTTCCCTTTCCCTAATAAACCCGTTCTTTAAATATAACGAAAGTCTCTGCCTTGTGGAGAAACGCGCCTGGGGAACTCGCCGCATGCCGCTGAAACGGGAGCTCTGGTGAAACCTTTCCCAGAGTGAACCCAAGCACCCGCAAACTCTGCAAAACCCCATCATTTTCATATATGTGATCCACCTTACTTTCATAAAAAGAAATCTGTAAAAATTTCTTACAAAGCTCAACTACAAAAATTTCATGAAGATAGTATATAAAAAAGGAAATCAAGGGCCTCCCTGGTGATGTAAGAGGTTAAGTCAGCACTGTAAAGCAATTCGCAGCTTCTACAGTACAGTTCCATCCCTGGCCAAGGAGCTGACCCACAGGGCACAGAAGACCTCTCCTGTCTTGCCCACCTCTCCTCAGCAGCATATTTCAGTCCTTCTGCCTGTTCTGCTCCCCACTCTCTCTCTGGTGAATACTCTCAAACCCCTCCCCCACCTTTGGCCTGCTCTTGTATGCATAAATAAAAAAAAAATTAAAAAAAGGAAATCTGCAGACCATGCTTACTTATGAATATTCATGCAAAAACTTGAATAAAATATCAACAAATAGAATCGTTCATTAATTCCTAGGTCATTCGACACTGGGACTCTATTCCTATGTTACTATGTAATAATTAACCAAAAGAGAAAGATCATATTTTCATCTCCATAGCTACTTAAAAGTCCTTAATACAATATTAGGTACATTCCAGATTTTAAAAAATGTTAAATATTAAATACTGAAAACATACACGTCTTAACATGAATTACACACACACATACGTAACTATATATCTACTTGGATACAGATAGAGTATATATCTAGACTTAGATAAAGAGAAGAGGAGAAGGAGGGGAAGATGCATGTAGATATTTATACGTGTATATATACCAGCCTCTTGCTAAAGAATTGTCTTTAAAATCTAGAACAAAAAGCATGTATAGTGTCAGCTCTCTTTTCTAGCCCATCTTTCTGTGCTCTCTGTCTTCACCTGGCTTCTCAGCTCTACCTCCCCAGTCCCTGAAGCTTGTCAAGGCCATTGCACAATAGTAGAGACAGGGAACATGGTACCTCCCCTAAGAAAACCATCTGTTAGAAGAAGAGATGAGGGGCCTCCCTGGTGGGGCAAGGGATTAGGACACAACCTATGAAGCTGTCCGCAGCCTCTGCAGCACGAGTTCCATTCCGTGGCTGGCCAGGGAGCTACCCCCATGACGTTCTGCCTGTTCTGTTCCCCACTCTGTCTCTGGTGAATCCTCTCACCCCCCACACCTCTGGCCTGTTCCCCAGTTCTTGTATGCATAAATAAATGAATCTTAGGAAAAAAAGTGAGGTTCAAACTGCAGAGCCTGCACACTGAAACATTAGGCTGTGCCACCTAAACACATGGAAGAATTAAGTATTTGATATAAGTGTATTTCAAGTTATTGGGGAAAAGGTAGATTACTCAACATTTCATATCTGGTTAAAAAATAAAGTTGGGGGCCTCCCCGGTGGCGCAGCGGTTGAGCGCTGGGTTGTGAAGCTGCCCGCAGCCTCTGCAGCGCCGGTTCCATCCCCGGCTGCTCCCCGGCCACCAGAGGAGGGTCCCACATGGCGCGCAGACCTCTCCTGCCGCCCGCTGCTCCCCTCAGCAGTGTACTTCGGTCCTTCTACCTGCTCTGGCTCTGGTGAATTCTCTCACCCTCCCACACTTCTGACTGTACCCAGTGCTTGTATAAATAAATAAATAAATCTTAAAAAAAAATAAATAAAGTTGGATACTTTCTCATATCTATTAGGAAAAGCAATGTCAGGCAAATAAGATATTTAACATTTAAATGACCAAAAATTACAAGTAAAGAAAAAGTATAGGGCCTTCCTAGTGGCGCAAGGGTTTAAAGAACTGCACTATGAAGCTATCCACAGTCACTGCAGCACAAGTTCAATCCCTGGCCAGCCAGGGAGCAACCCACATGGCGAGGCAGACGTCTCCTGTCTCGTCCGCTGCTCCCCTCAGCAGAGTACTTCAGTCAGTCTGCCTTTTCTCTTCCCCACTCTGTCTCTGTTGAATCCTCTCACCCCCTGCATCTCTGGCCTGTACCCCGGCTCTTGTATGCATAAATTAATAAATCTTTAAAAAAAAATAAGAAAAAGTCTATCCTTATAGCACCATTTGTAATAACAAGATCCATGTATCTATTAATTAAGGACTGGATTATATATTAGAGTAAATCCATTCCATGAAATACTACATCACTACTAAAAAAAGTGAATAGGTATTTGTGTGTGTATATATACATAGACTATGCAAACTACATCATTGAGTGTAGGAAAAGAAGACATAAAACCCATGTATAACATGAACTGGAAAAGAAAATCTCAAGAACAGTTAGGCAAAGAGTTATTAGATAATCAAAGTGAGGATTCAAACTTGGGAAGCAGCCCAACTGATTTTACTCTGGAAGAGCTGTTTAGAATGAGCTTGGACTTATTTTATATAACCAGAAACTGAGTTATCAACACCAAGATCATACCTATTACCTATTCTTGATAGGAGAGCCTTCAGGCTCTAAATCGCTCTGATCCAAAGATATGTTGATGTTACAGGCTCTCCTCCCCTCTGAAGAATACCCTGCAGAGATACCAAGGCTGGGCACTCATAAATAAATCTTTATCCAGCTCCTTGGTCATTAGTGGGACTTGAAAGACTTGAAAAGCTGGTTTATCTACAAGCCCCAGACTTTTGCATACAAGATGCAGCCTGTGAAGTTGGCTTGTGAATTTGCCTGCCAGACCAGGGGAGGAGTCCCCAGAAAATTTACATTTACAATAGTATGCTATTGTTTATTTTAAGCTTAAACTGAGCAGTCTCAACTATTGTTAAGTATGCTTCTCTTTACAGTATGCCTAAGAACTAGGAGACAGGATTGCCTCTGGGGAAGAGAACTTTGATAACTGAGATTCTTTCTGGTTGACAGGAAAACTAAAATTTCACTGCATGTCCTTTAGTAACTTTACAATTTTTTAATAGAATTATATATTATTGCCTATTCAAAAATAAGAAAAAAAATTAAAAACAAATACAAGTGAGGACATCATCCCCTGAATAATCCTCTATCTGCCAATTGAAGTAAGCAACTTTTATAAAAACGTA
The DNA here is from genome assembly GCF_014898055.3 of Talpa occidentalis. NCBI lineage: Eukaryota > Metazoa > Chordata > Mammalia > Eulipotyphla > Talpidae > Talpa > Talpa occidentalis. Next base: position 56,065,966 of record NW_023604861.1, on the reverse strand, counting down.
AAGGGGAGATTGTGACTTTCAAATAAAAACCAAAGAGTGGCAGGAAAGAGCTATTCAATAAATGAATTTTTGGTACTTCAGGTCATTCTAAATTTTAATAATCTGTGAAAATTAAGATCATTTAGAAAATCATTTCCACTTAAGACAAGAATATCAAAAATAATAATGTTGATACATTTACACTCAGCAAAATTTTTTTCTTTCAGACTTCACAGAAATCCTATATATCGTATGTGCATATTATTATATATTTTTCCAAAGAGCAAATCTGAGTTTTCATTTGGCCCATCAGATGAGGAGTGAGCATGTAGTGCCGGCAAGGGCAGATGACAGAACCATCTGGCCACATTTTGACAAGCCAGGCCACTGGGCAGAGTTTTCCCAGGGTGCCTCCTACACCTGGACTGGTTCCAGAGTTGGGTCCACCCAGGCCATACAATGGCTGTGATGGCATGTAGGGTGGCTGGACCTTCAACAAGTGTCAACATTCAAAGACAATGATGCTGACACGTGATTTCCTGCTTTGAATGTTCCACATTCCTGAGCATTCATGGTGAGGCCTAAAAGAAAGATCTGCTCAGGACAGTATACTGAGCACCTACTGAAGCTGGAGGAGGCAGTTGGGTGCTGTGCTTATAATTAATTATTGACTAGTAGTGACAGTTCAGCATGGCACTTTGAGAAAATCCCACTCCATAATATCTTCTTTCCACACTTCTGTCCTAAGTGCCTGAAATTTCACAAGGAAGCATTACTGTCATCTGTCAACTCCAACATTGAAATGAAATAAGGTGCAATATATACACAGATAGGGCTAACATTTACTACCAAAAAAAAAATAATAACTTGAATTATTTTAAAAGATCAATAGCATTGAAGTCAGTTTTTCAGATATTTGTTCTAAACTTTAATGTGGCTCTTCATAACTGCCATCAAGCAAATTTGATTAATTTGAATGTTTCTTCATCTGCAAAACAGGGCGACTAATTTCTAATTCCCATTTCAGAGGGTTGTTGTGAAAATTAAATACACACAAGCTCTTTCTACTTGATACAGAATCCCGTTAAATGCTAAAGCAGCCAGTTAAATGTTCTAGTAACATCAGTTTCCTCCTACACTTTCCTACCTAATTAACCCCATCTTCTTGGCAGGCAATACAAGAGCACTTTGCTGAAAGCAAACCTGGCCACCTTGCCTGACACTGGCCCCCATGCAGTGACCACCCACATTCTTTATTTTCCTCCACTCCCCTGGCCCTTGACCCAGTCTGCTCACTAAGTTCATAGCATGGTGAGCCAATCTCACAACGAAAGGGACATTTCCTGCCTTTGAAAAATAATGGGCAGAGAACCAGCAGACTTGTGATGCCTTCCATCTCCCATCTGTAAATTTCTTCAACTACTTTCCAGTAAGCAATCTCTTAGGGCTCACGAGGTGATTAATAATATTAAGTGCCTCAGTCACCTTGAGTTTTCCAGATGAAATAGCGTTGTATGAACGCACAGTCATTGAATTATGAATGGGAGGCAGTGCAGTCTTTCTTCTTCCTATTCACATGTGTGCTAGAATCTCAGAGGGGTTGCACGAGTCAAGTGGTCATTCAACAAGTAAAATTTTTGCTTCAATCAAGTTATAAATTAATAGTGTGGTTATGGATAAAATCCAGTCACTGCCAGAATCTGGAGACCTCAGACCTGCAGGGCACAAGAGAATGGACCCCCCCCCCCATCAGTTTTCCTGGGAGTCCTTTAAAACATGATTCTCGGGTCTCCCTGGTGGTGCAGCAGTTTAGCGCTGGGTTGCGAAGCTGCCCACAGCCTCTGCAGTGCCGGTTCAATCCCTGGCCGCTGGGCGAGGGTCCCACATGGTGTGCAGACCTCTCCTGCCAGCCGCCCACTGCTCCCCTCAGCAGTGTACTTTGTCAGTCTGCCTGTTCTGCTCCATGCTCTGTCTCTGGTGAATTCTCTCATCCTCCCGCGCTTCAGACTGTACCCAGTGCTTGTATAAATAAATAAATAAATCTTAAAATAATAATAATAATAATAATAAAAACATGATTCTCAGTTTCCTATTTGTCTGGAATTTCATTGCTGTAAAGTTTCATCTTCCAAGTACAAGTGACTATAATCTCTCTGTAGAACCTATGTCAAAATCATTCCCCTTTCCAAGGGGGGGTGGGGGGGACTTTTTTCTAAAGATGTGATTTCTAAACTGTCCAGTCCTAACAACTCTGCCTGCTGGCCTCCACCCACACATTCACCATCAGCATCAGGGCCACAGGCTCTTTTCTGGGCTTCCCCTATTCTTATTCCACCCCGGGTCAAACAAATGAAAACAAGCAGGGTACATGTTCTAGTCACCCTCTTTATCTGCCTTCACATGCCTTCCTCTACCTATTCATAGGGCTGCAGCAGAAGTCTGAACCAGCTTCCTGTAATCGGGGAGGGGAAAATGTCTCTCTGTAACATGGCTTCTGAGACCAGTTGTTTTGGGTAACTGATTTCCTCCTCTCTGCTCATTTGAGTTCATATAGCTTCCTTTGCGCTGCTTTTCCACCCTCCTCCACAAGTGAGGGCGTCTCCTCCACGCCTCAGGATTTCAGCACGCTCCTCTGTTTCCCCCGCTGTCAGAGAGCAGGATTTCCTGAGCCCAGTTGAGGCACTGCAGGGCTCTATCCTGACCACACCTTTAGGGATGGCCCCTCTCTCACTACAAGACGTCATATTTATATCCCAGGGCACTGAGGCCCGTCTTGCTTTGATGGCATTTTCTCCTTTTAGGGAAGTTGAGCAAAGAGGAGTATCCATCATCCCCCAAGTTCTCTAGCCCTACTCACTCCCTACTTTCACTTGGGAAGTAGCCTTTCTGCCTCAGTCCCTAAACAGAAGGTTTTAATTACAATTAAGGATAAGTTAATTGCTAGAAAATCAAAATGTGTATTGAGATATAGTCTTCCAGCTGAAATCTCTTCTGAAGACCCTAAATATTTAAGACATTAAATAATTTAGAAATAAAAGGGTTGGTAGAGAAGTCGTCTGGTGGCCATGATGGCAGTCTGAAGCATATTGCGTTCCATCTGGCCCAGGCTGTGGGCTTGAAACTGGTCTCCACTCCAATGCCTTTTCAGTTCATGACAGTTTTTTCAAGCTCAACTTGCTCTTCCCAGGACAATGCTCTTTGAGAGATGCCAACAGCCACAAGAGCCTGAGTTCAACATGCTAGAGCTCTTAGACTACTCTCCTCAGGCCTCCAGACTGACCCCTGGGGGATCTCTCCAGCACTCACAGTCTGGGAGCTCCTGAAGCACCAAGGATGAGGACCCAGGCTTCTCAGGACAGGAGCCAGCCCAGAGGTTCCTCTATTTCTACCTTCTTGGGGAATTTATTTGGAGGATCTCACTCTCTGCTGTCCCTGGCCTTAATAAGAACATCACCTTCATCCAGACAGACTTCTGGAACTTTGAATCTAAGAGAAAAGGGTTTAGACATTTTCTTGTAGGCATAGGGACAACTGTTCTATGAATTATTGACTCAGTAAACTTAAAATTGTGATAATATATATTTTTAATTAATTTCAACTCAGTGAACAGGTTAGAACAGCCTAGAATCATCTAGAAATATTTTATACTTAAATCCCTGAAGGCAGCCATACTGACTTGTGAATCCAGTGGTACAGCCTCACACAGAATATGCATTCAGTAACTACTGGTTGGTTAATCTGGGGCCCAGAGACCACCTTTTCCTTCCAGGTGGTTGGAGAAGACTTCCCCTAACTTTCTGTTGGAGTCTTCCAACAAAATTAAGTCACTGCTTCTGGATTTGACAACTTGTTTCTCAAAGCTACTAGAAGTTAACATCCTTTGCCCTTGAGGCATGCTCTCTGAAGGTCCAGCATCTGAGCTACTCTTTGCTGGTGAATTCAGGGAGTGCGGACTCTGACCAAAGCAGACAAGTGCTTACAAGTGTCTCCTAAGGGGTCCATGAATGTAAGTTCTCAGCTCACCATGAAGACACTGACAGCTTCGCCAGGCATGGCTTTCTCATGCCCCTTAATATTAGAGCTGCTGTCTGGAGTGGACCACTCTTTCATCCACCCCCTTGCTTTCCTGCCCACTGCACTTTCACTCTCCGCGCTCCAAGCTGCTTGGGGCCACCTTCAGTTCAGCATCCAAGGCTACTATGAAGAATGTCCTCACTTGGCTTGGGGTTACCTTTATTTCTGATGATTTTTATTAAGATAGGTATGAAAGGTTCCATTCACTAAACCCAGGAGTTAAACTTGTATATGAAAATTGTCTTATTATTCTGTATGGCCACCCCTAGATTGAAGGGGAACAGGTCTACAGATAAACATCGTGCAGGGATTACATGGACACAGATTCCAGGTGATTGGCAGTCCAAACTGGAGCCATATTTCATAATGTTGAATATCTGGTCACTTAGGGTTAGTGTGAGTTGGAAATACCCTTACTATGCACATGAGTAACATTGCTAACTATAGCATCATTGTAATACCGAAAAGACACAGTTCCTGACTATAAGAGTATAGCATGAAACTCATAGGAGAGTAAAATAATTTAAAAATAAGATACAGTATTCATTTATGACATTAGAAATGAAAAAAAAAGAAAAGCTAAAAAACAACAAATCACATGCAAATAAATATCAGTCACATAGTCATTGAGCTTGTCAGCTTTATGTCGCTGAACATCAGTAAAATTCTAGATAATACCATCCTGTTACCCAAGAACCACCATGCTCTTGTGAATGAGAGTATTTCCATTTGAGAAGGAAAGGTTTCTTAACAAAGAGCAGAGAATTGAATGATATAGCTTTGTCTCCACCTGCAGGAATGAACTGATTGGATTCTTTTTCATTATTTGAAAATATGTAAGGCTTCTAGTATCACCATTAAAGTGTGAGGACTAATCAGTCCTCAAGCTTTAGTAGTAGGTCCTTCTATAATAAAGTAATACTTTAATCAAACAGGGTCAGTTAAAAGAGGACTCCATCTGACCCAGAGGACACTGTGGAAGAACTTACAGGCTACTACACTCAGCACGTTCAACATTCTATCCCCATCAAGTGAGAATTCAACTCTTGCTAATGGCTCAAGCTTCTAATGAAAACTAATCTGCATGTGATTTGGGTTATCTTAAGTTGCCAATTGCCCCATGTCTTAAAATGATTATTTCATATGGTTCTTTTTTTTTTTTTTTTTTTTTTGGTTCTGCATCTAATCCCTGTTGCTTCATCTTGAAGCAAAATTCTGAAGTTAGCCTCTGACAGTTCTCTGGCCTCTAAGATTTCTATAAATACTAAACATTTGGTTACTGTACACTTCGCTTTATCATACATACTGCTTTTTACTTTACCAAATATGTGTGGTTGATTGTTTTGTGACCACAAAGTCTGTAGCTGTTTTTATATTTAAATTTAAAAATAATTAACAATCCCATCTCCTCCCGATTTAGCTGTGGAAGAACAAATTCACATCTTAATGTTAAGAACCCAAGGGAAAAGGAGACAATATAAAAGAAGGAAAAGAAGGGCCCTTGCAAATTTAACAGACTATATTAGGCTTTATTTTCTCTCCACATTTTAAAATATGTGCTAAAAACCTTTGCTACACTATTGCTAATATTTGTTAAAATCATTGTAAAAACATCTAGACATTTGTCATTCAAAGAGTTAAGCCAGATTCCACGGGGGTGGGGGGGTGGGGGGATGCACTGGGAGGCTGGTGACCCTGCCAGGTGCTTTTGGTAAAAGGGAACTAACAATGTGTCCAGTACATACATATTGTGGGCACACTTCAGCTATTCAATTCCAGACAGAGGAAATGGAGGAATAGATGTGGGGGAGGGATGAGGCTTAGAAAATGAATAAAAAGAGAAAATGGCCCAAAACTCTCTGCTGTGGCTCTTCATGTGATGAAAGCCTGCATTGTGTGAAGCTGCGAGTCAAAATAAGAAGGTTATTCAGCTATCGTAGACTGAATCTAAAATATGAAATAGTTCGATTCCAACTGTTTAGCTTCTCATACTAAAAGAAAGGTTCTCCTCATTAGCTACTACTGTTTTCTACAGTCCATAGTTATTTCATACTTTCTGGGAAAAACGCTTAATTTTTCAAAACCCCTCTAACCTCTAACCTGTCAACTGGATGTGCAGGTTCCAGTGAACTGGGGTGAATGCTTGGGCCTAATTTGATGTTTGCAAGCCTCCACCAGTGCTTTAATAAGCACACATGTATTATGTGGGGAGCAGCCCTCACCTCCCCTTCTCTTCTCTGAAACAGCTCCCCTTCTGCATCCTGGTCCCCATCCCCCAAGTCCTTCACTACCATCTATTTTCCTGGATGAGAGCCTCCCAGTGAATAGGGAACATTTTATGAGAGGGGAATAGGGGTTGTGAAAGAGATTTAGAGGCCAAATGGGGCCCTTGGAGGAAAAAGAATTCAGAGCTGCTGATACAACTCAATGGCATTCACTGTTGCAAAATGTAATGAACATTTTACTTAGCAGCAGTCCATCCACTGTCCTAGACTAATTGGGGACCATTTTCCAAGAAGAAAAGAAGGGTATGTGGTTAACAGCCATGCATCTGTGCAGGGTGCTGAGAGACATCCTCCTTTCCTTGTGTAGACTTTTGTGCCAGGAAAAGACTAGTTCTTATCTTTGTTTCTCTGCCTGATTCCTTGTATAGTGTTCTCTCATAGGAAGAAACACAAAGGGAAATTATAGGTTTATAATCCACTTTCCCAAGATAAATTTTTACTTGAAAATTATGTGCTATCACTTGATCATAATATTCTCTGTCCAAATAGCCTCAGATCTTCCTTAGTGATCAAATGTATATAAAATATCCAAATATTGATCCTGAAACTGAGTCTTCTATTGCGTTACATAAAGTACATTGAGAGACTGTGAGGTCTTCTTTATCTTTTCATTCATATTAATATGGATACCTTAGCAGAAATAGTAATTTGCAATGGTTTTAGTGACATCTATAAATTACCACCTCACCCCCTACCCCCAGATACTGCCTGTGAAAAGAAGGGCCATTTCTTTCAGGGAAAGGTCAGCTACCAGGGCACACACACTGAAGGGGAGAGTTATGCTTCCCCATGGACTTGTCTTCCATGAACCAGCCATTGTATTGCTTCATATATTCCAAAGCAAAGTTGTGAACTTTTCTATTTCGCTTTGTTAGATATCAAGACTTGGGATATTTGGACATCCTGTAATAAATAATTCTTCTCTCTCACCCTCTCTTTTGAAGGCAAGTTTGCTGTCATGAGCTGTAATGGTGAGGAGCAGGTAGTGAGTTTGCTTTCTAGTTTACACCCAATGCATTTGTAATTATTTACATTACAAAAAACATAAGAACATCCTCATTCAATTTCCTGACACATGTTCTTGGAATAGCATTGTGAATTTTGATTGCAGCACACGGCAATTAATCTCTGTGTGATCCTAGGTGGGTTAACATTCTATTTATTCCTTGGTCATCAGAAAGTTTCCTCTAATTTAGGAAATATTGTGACTCACTCACATTAGGCACTTAATAAATATTTATTGATTAGATTTAATCTAAGATAACATCTCTGTGGGCAACTTGGCAGCCAAATTCTTGAGCATTCCTGCAATACTTGTTCATGATATCTCAATTGCCAGAGGTGGAAAGAGGTTGGGGATTTTGAAGTGATTTCTAACCCTGGATCCCTTTCCTATGATGTCAGAGACACCGCTTCCTGAGGGAACTTCAGGATAGATCCTTGGAGAAGCCCTTGCTCAATGAAGTCACCCTAAGAATCTGAAAGGATATATTCAAGCATTCTTGGATGGCTCCTAATGGCTCTCCTGAGATTTGTAGCTCTGATTTCAGCAGGACCCCCCAGAGACATTTGATCGTTCTCATCTCCATGCCATTGAACATGAATAGCCACATGGCCTGCCTTTCCAGACCACTTCCTCTGGTGAGAAAAAATAATGAGGCTTTTTAGGAAAGAGAAAACATGCTGCCTGTCCTGAGCCCCCAGCCTGGGCAAAAACAGTATCTAGGTTTATCAAAGCCCAATGGGAGCATTTGAAGGTAATTCTGTAATTTATATGAATGATAAATTTAAGGGGATTCCCACGACTGATACCAGTATCTATTGTTCTTTCTTCATATTAGCTCCATCACAGGCCAAAGAGCCCTGGAATAAAATTTGTCATCAATATAATACTTGTTAATACTTGTTGAAGACTTATATATCCTGCACTGTTTTAAGGTCTTTACATCGATTCATTTTATTCTTGCAATGACACTATGCTAATATTATTTCTATTTTGAAATAGAAAGAAATGAAGAAACTGCAACACAAAGATTGAAAATAATTTGCCTAAGGTGACAAAGAACAATGGTTTAAAATTGTGTATGAAATTCTCTGATACTCCTCTCTTCAAAAGTTAATTCAAAAAATATTATTTGGGGCCTCCCTGATGGCCTAGAGGTTAAGTTCAGCATTATCACCACTGTGGCCTGAGTTCTATCCCCAGCTAGGGAGCTACCTACATGGTACAGCAGACCTCTCCTGTCTCGCCTGCTGCTCCCCTCAGCAGTGTATTTCAACTGTCTGTTCTGCTCCCTGCTCTGTCTCTGGTGAGTCATCTCACCCCTTGCACTTCTGGATTATGCCCTAGTTCTTCTAAAAAAAATTTTTTAAGTTTTAAAAATTAAAAAAAAAAATTATTTAAAATGTCTTCATTGATTTGCATCAGACTTAAGGACTCTCTCTGATGAGCAGAAGGTGGTGGAAGTGATGGTACAAGCTTCTGAGTCTAGGATAAAAGACATTGCTTCTTCACCCCAGGTTTCCCTTGCATTCACTATCGGGGAAGCCAGTCATCATGTGTTGAAGACTTTCAGGCAGCTGTAGGCAGGGCCAGGAGGGAGGACAAGCAAGCAGCACCAAGCCACCCTGAAAGAGGCACTCAGGGCCCCAGGATTCCTGGAAGCCCTCACAGGACAGACCTGGGCCAGAACTGCCTAGCTGCACAAGTTACTTCCAAATTTCTGATTGACAGAATCTGTAAGATAATAAATGTTTATTATTTTAAACCACTATGTTTTGGGGTGAAATTTATGTGTCATTAGACAACATATACAGCCTCTAAATGTCAGGGCCATGGTATCAACCCAGGGAATCTAAAGGAAGAGTGCCCAGTTTACCACATACCGTTCTGCCTCGGCTGATACAGAAGAGATGATTTATTGAGCTCAGATTCTGGAAATAAAAAAGAGTTCAATATTCGGAAAGACTATTTCATCCAAGATGCAGAAAAATCTGATGCATTTCTAGAGCCTTGGAATGCAACGAACTGCAATGCACGTAATCGAATTCACACAGTCTCTTCCTGGATGTTATCATTTAGTGCTGGTGAAGGCCTTTTGCCCTAACCTGCTTTCTCTAGAACCCAGGAAAACACTCCTTTTCTATGAGCATACTACTTCAGGTAAGCCTGTTACAATATCATCAATCAGACCAGTTTCCTTTCCTGAGGATACATTATACCAAGGAAACTATAACCAAATTGGGCCGGTATTAAATCTATTAACCTCAAGTATGAGGACAAGTATTAACCCTCTTTCGTCATTTGTTACTTTTAGGCTGGGAGGAAAACATAAACAACTGGTCTCTTGGATAGAATATCTCCACAAGTGGTTGTTTTCTATTATGTGTTCATTTGGTCTGCTTAGTTCTCAGAAGACTGATTTATGCCACCTCTTTGATAATAAATGCAGTGCCCACAGTGCCGAGCTGTACACAAAGTGAATGCTCAGTAAGTGGTCTTTGTCTCTCTCTCATTGCTCCCCACATGTGCTGTTAAAAGAAAATGATCCTCATAAATTGTTAGACCGGTGTCAATAAGTTGCCATGACTTGACATAACCCTACTACTGTTGTAAATGTGGGTTTCCTTCTCCCCACTTTCAGTATCAAGGTAGCTGGAAGCTGCATTAAGAGAGTCAGATAGTCACCTCCAGCAAAGCGGTGCAGTAAATTCCCTATAACCTGAGTCACTAAAGAGACCAGCCAGGCCACTTAAAAGTATATAGCAATAAACAGGGTAAGGACTTAGTGGACTTTTCTATTTTTAGTTTTCTCTAATTCATTGAAAAATATTTATAATAAGGGTATAATATGTTTGTCCCCATTTGTTTGTCTTTTCCCGTTTGCTTGACCTTCATTTTCCCTAGGAAAAAGTGCACAGTATTAATATTTACTTAGTTAACATTACCAAGCAAGGGGACTCTATAAGCCCAGAGTGGCTAATATTTAACAATAACATCGGAGAAGATAAAGATAGCCATGTTACTGGAAACTTTTTTGACACAACTTCATTATTCTGATTAGGTCTATATTGGGGAACAAATCTTGGGGCAGATTGCTACCGGGTGTTTGTTGATTTATTCTTTGAATAAAATTGGTCAGAATAAATTTTCTTAAAATAACAACTATGCATAACACAGTTGTACTTCATTTCTCTTGTTCCCTCACCCTCTTTCTTCTTCTGACCCCCCTTTTTGTATCTGATAGTTCCTAGAAACAAAGTCAGATACCAGAATAATTGAACTGATATTACTGTTTTCTTGCAGTTGTTTTCCTTAGCTTTTAAGTAGTCATGTTTTTCTCTTTGTTGATCAGAATTTCACCTAAAAATCATCTTTCAGATGCACCTCTGAAAAAATTGTTTTAGAAACACTCCAGGCTTTCATTTTAGCTAGCATTGTGATGCTTTATTTTGTTTTGATATATTTAAATGTTATACTACATTTTATAATAGCGAAGCTATTGGGATTATTTGAATGGTTCAAGGGAACGGGAGCAGAGAGCCTCCTATACAAACTTCTCTCTTTAGTGACAAGAAAATCAAGTCCTGGACATGTAGTAGTGTCATAAAGCTAGTAGGAGTCAGTCAAGACCACAACCCAGATGCCCTCGTTCTTATCCTGCACTTTTTCCAGTATAGCAAGGAAGGTGTGGGTAACATCAAATGAGTCATGTTCTTTTTTTTTCCTTTTCTTCAATACAAATTTCAGCAACATAACTATAATAAAAGAACAACTAACACTCAATGAATGCTTATTTTGTGTCCTGCATTATTCTGTTTATGTCTTAAATTATTTGAGTCACAAAATCATTATCCCCACCTTACCAATGAGGAAACTGAGGCACAAAAAAATTACTTTTACTTTCCTAGGATACAGATGACAGAGATTCCTTGGCCTGGCTCCTGAGTCCACGTACCTACCCCATTACACCCAACCGTAGCAGCAAAAGTAGACCTTTCTCCAGGACTGGAAAAGCAGTGAAAATGCCTATTCCCCTGATGCTTGACATTATGCTGCTGCTATGGCTTTGCGTTTTGATGGCTCCTATTTTACATAATCATTACTAATGAATTTGCAATCTCTTTCAGAGTTTTCTGAATATAATCACGTTTATTTTGTAATAACATGAAAATGTAAACTCTTTGCATCTTTGTAAACTATGTAGATGCAAAACTATTAAAAAGCTATCTCAAAACATTGATAAAAGTAAAATAATTATAAACAAGAAGATGGACAGAGGAACCAGTCAAAAAAATCTATAGAAGTAAAAAGTAGTTTCTTAATATCCCAAACAGATCAAATGGAAAAGCTTATGAGTATGTAAGTTATACCAAATACTACATATAGTTTTCAAATATTTTCAAAACCATATTTAATGAGAATCTTATATGCTGTTCTAAATGCTAGAAGATCCCGACCTATTTTAAAAATGACTTTCTAATCACAAATAGGAGGGTTCCAAAATGTACATTACATTTATAAAGTTTTAAAATTATGTGTAGTCTGGGAAAGTCTAGATAACATGAAAGACTTTGAAAGTCCCAACTAAGGTCTCCCGCGGCAGCCAAGAATACAGGGCTCATTGGAGAGCATGCTATAATTAGCATGCTTCGATTTGCCCTCTTTATACAGTCAGAGGAGCAGTTGTCTGGGACCTTTCCTGCGATTAGACAATCCCACACTGTGAGTGACGGGCCTGTGCACTCAGCACACGCCACACACATATGGGTTTCCACCCAGTCATTGACATGAATCTACCCAAACGCCTTACAACCTTCGAGTTCTCTTGTGTGACTAATTTCTAGGTTCATTTCAGCCAATATTTAGACATCATGGAGGAAAAAAAGGGATCCAAACACAAATGTCAATAGATTCATAATTTCTGTTTCCATCTGGATGAAATGCAGTACAACATGGCTAACACAGTATTTCTTATTCTAAGAAAAGCATTTACTTTTAAGTGATAAGTAGATGTTTATTAGGTCATAGAAAAGAATGAACCCATTTGCCCCAAACTATCAGCTCTTTAAAAGAATCCTGATTAAAGTCAGTCTGGTGCAGAATTTCTACATTCCAATGACTATTAGGAAACTGACAAATTGGCCCAAATCTTCTACTAACTGGGCACTGCTAATCTGAAAGTAGACAATTTTTAGTTGAGAGTTTTTGTTATGTTTTATTTTCTTCCTGCTTGAATCAAAGCAGACACATAAACAACTTCTGATAATTGAAAATCATGGGGTCTCAGTTTCTTTGGTTGTCAGTGGAAAAATGTATAGTTGGCATAAAATCTCTTCCTCTTTGTCTTCCAGAAGCCTCACAAACAGTCTCCAGGCTGAAGACACTCAGTACTGGGGAAATCTAGATCATGGAGAAAGCTCTCTTTTAAACAGCCATGGAAGTCCATTCAAAAAGTTCTCCTCGCTACTTCAGTCCAGGTCTAAACCTCTTCCCAAGACACAACTGTATGTAAATATTCCAAATGAGCTTCATCTTGGGAGGACCAATCTCCTTCCTCTGGTTGCCTTGGAGACGGATTTACTATTTTCCTTTTTTGGCATCAGGATGGAGGAGTGGAAAGGTACCAGGAGCACAGAGTGGACAGAATGGCTGTGATCCCTGCTTTGTCACTGGAAGAAATCCCTCAGCCTCTCAGGTTCTCCTGATTCTCATCCAAAGAACAAAGAAATCATTATCAGCCTTGTGGGGCTCATGTGAGGGTAAGACATAAAATATACAAGTGCCTGGCCCCAAATTGGTGACCCAGCACGGCAGGTGTAGAAGGAAGACAGCACCTGGGCCAGTAAGGCAGACTGGGTGTGGACCAGCCAGTCACTGCTGTGTCATCAGAGCCTCAAGCTAGAGAGTTTGGCTGCTTTGGAAAATCCCCTGGTTCCGGGGTCCTCCCCGGTGGTGCAGCGGTTGAGTGCTGGGTTGCGAAGCTGCCCGCAGCCTCTGCAGCACCAGTTCGATACCCGGTCACCGGGTGAGGGTCCCACATGGCACGCAGACCTCCCCTGGCAGGCCTGCTGCTCCCCTCAGCAGTGTGCTTCGTCAGTCTGCCTGTTCTGTTCCCTGCTCTGGCTCTGGTGAATTCTCTCACCTTCCCACGTTTCTGACTGTACCCAGTGCTTGTATAAATAAGTAAATAAATCTTTAAAAAAAAAAACAACCAAAAAAAAAAAAAAACCCTGGTTCCTCAACTGATAATTGGATGAGGACTGTTTTTCTGTTTTCTAAAGAAACCATAAGGTGAATCAATATATACTTGAAAAAATATGAGGTCAAGAACTGAGGTCTCAGATCAGGAAGAGTCTGAGAAGGCTCCCTGAGGAAATCGATGATCAGTGAGGTGACACCACTGTGCCAGGGAGCAAGTTCAGGAGAGTCTATTTCAGTCATTGAGAATTTCTCTGACTTTCAATGAGCATATATTATATTAGTTGCACTGAGTATAACTTAAAGATAATATAGCTTATAGATAATAACTAATATAGTTATCTACAAACTATATTAAACTATATTACTAATATAACTTGAAGATGAATAAGGTCCAGTTCCTGCCTTCAAACAATAAAGAACTGAGGAAATAAAGACTAAAAGCTTCCTGAGGGCAGGAACCATGTTATTATGGAAAGAAAAGGCCAGTTGGTTGATATACTCCCCCAAGAGGGCAGTCCCATCAGGGATTAAATCACGATTGTCTCAAAACCTGGGCCAAGGTACTTCCTAAATTCCCTGCTCCATGGTCCTGTCACAAACTGTTGACCAAGATGACCAAGCAACAGGACAAGGGCAGGGCAGGGCTCTCCAGGAGACCTGGGAAAGCTGAGGCTCCACACTCCCACACACCTGGCCGCCTGAGGATAAGCAGAGCAGGCTGATCTTTTCTGACATCAAGACAGTGTACACAGAAGTGCTTGGAAATTGAGTAGCATGGACTTGTGCGTGGCAAGTGCCTTTCAGTATGTGTTGGAAATAGGCCAGGAAGACTCTAAGCTCTGTCATCCGCTGAGTGATATTCCGAGGATGGGCCCTGAGCTGATGGGAGTCCGGTGACTCTTGCCCATCAGCCTGGCATGGAGAGGCCCCAGCGGGGCAATGCTTACCTCCCACCGGCCTGTGTGGGTGGAGGCTGCCAGTAGCAGCAAACACGCTCTGCTGCTCCACTTAGGCCACAGGAGCTGTTAATGAGCAGCTAATGCTTGCGCCCGGAAGAATGCAGACTTTTTTAGTGAAAGTGAACGCGAAAAAGAATAGTATTATCAAGTGAGGTCATGTAGAAACGAGAAGACAACGTGGCAGTGGAAGCTCTTGTGAAAAAAGCTTCCCAGCCATCAAGAGTGCAGTAACTGCACGCTTCAGTTGTTACCAGACTTTTCAGTAATTAAAACTTGATTGGGAGAAATTAAAGCTCATGATCTTAAGCCCTTTTCATTATGAATAAGCTTTTCACAGTTAATTCTTGAACTGTCCCTCTTAAAACAAATTTGACAGTGAATGTTATTTAGTGTTCTAATGCCTGTAGCCACCCCTGGAGACACAAATAGATTTCTTTTTGTTTTTAACATAATTAAGTGTATTATATTGAATAACATAGAAAGGCACAAATAAAGACATACTCTGGGGCATAATGCAGTATGTCAGGGTGAAGCAGTGGGGGCAGGGGAAGAACATTGGAGCCAGGGACAGAAGACTTGGGTTTCAGTCAAGCATCTGTCACATACATAAGTCAAATCACTTAATTGTCTCTCTGTTTCTTTATCTGTAAAAAGGGGAATAGAAAGAATATTCAATTTTGAGGCATTTACTAGGGATACAAATGATAGGCCATATAGGAAGATGCTTTGTAAAGTCCTTAGCATCCCTAGTGGCTGTCTCTAGGCAGAGCTCTATCAACTTGATGGAGCCTTGGTGTAGCTTGTATTGTGCCATTGGGGCTCTGAGGGCAATGGTATTCCACTGGCAGCCCCAAGAGAAAACCCAGCTTATATGCATACGTAACCGCAATACTCATGAGTGTGACTATAGTAAATTACCAATAATATCACCTGTGATACAAACCAGGAAATGTTTATACCTCTTGTAAGCTTATTGCTCTCTAATTTTCTTTGCAGGACAGATTTCAATTGTGAATTTAAATTTAAATCATGAGTAGTGTTAAGTAGCAAATCTCCTAAACAACAGCACAAGGAATTATGGCTAGCTACATTTGGCAGTGTGGAGTTAGTGAGTTGCATTTTCATAAGGCAAGAAGTGTGTCAACATCATCACTAGATATTACTAGTACTCTACTCTTAACTCTGAAATAAACATAAAATAATCATTACTGATAGTTATTGAATATAATTTTATGCCCAGAACTCTATAAAGGCTTTGCATAGATTATTTTATTCTTACAACAAAACTGTATGTTCCCACAAGTGATAATAATCACTTTACACATGAGAAAAATCACTTGAGACATTGAGGTTTAGAGAAAGCAACTAATTGTTTCAAGGTTCCAGAGTCAACATCTGGAATTCATATCCAAATAATGCTCTTGATATAATGTCACATTGGGCTCAGAACACTATGGGACTCTGGAAACTGCAAAAGGTATGGCCTGGATGGAAGGACTCTAAGTTGGTTCAACCAACAATTTGGGACTCTCTTATAATCTTGAACTTTCTCATACTCTACAACCCAGAAATTCCACTCTAAGCAGAGACATACTTATGCATTTGCACTAGTATTTCTACACAGAAACATATGGAAGAATTGTTCATAATGGAAAACAAAAAACAATCTAGAAAAGTCCAAAAGTTCATTTGATGGGAGGATGGATAAAGTACTTCTCACACAGTGGCATTTTATATAACAAGGACGATGGGTGAGGAATAATTCTACACAGTTGTAGTAAGTGGAGAAGAGTAAGTTAAAGAAGGCTCCTTCCCACACAATGACACCACTTTAATAGAACTCCAAGCAAATAAAATAAGGATAGTGATATCTACATATGCACTGAAATGTTAAAAACCAGGTGAAAGGTAAGGACAAAATCAAAGCCAATGGTAGACAGAAGTGGGATAAACACCTGCTGGACAGACAGATGTAAATTACTCAGAATGTTCTAGTCAATAAATTGGTGGTAAATCCATGGGTCACTGCTTTGTAAAGCTTTTTGGCTACCATATAAAAAATTTAATATATTACTTTGAATGAAGTAGATATCTCATAATTAAAACCCTCCTTTTAAAAGTTACCACTGGGACTTAACCTTAAAGCTAAGATGGGTACACTGGAGCTTCCCAACCCTACCCCTAGGCACCTAAATCCTAAGAAACCATGAAGACAAAGGTCTCTGATTATCCAAGTTTGTTTTTCTGGTTCATCCAAGCTAGAGGGTTACCTGGGGGCTCTGTGGCCTGGATAAACAAACCTGCCAGGACAGCAAAAGAGAGAAAGCTAGGCCACACACACAGCAATCAAGAGCTCCACTGGGTGGGCTGGAAATTGCAACTGTCCCTGCCCTATGGCAGCATAAGCCACCTGTGGAGAGCAGCAGGGGCAGTAGAGTGTCAGGGCTCCAGTGTTCCAGGCCCAGCTGCCAGCTGCCCCCAGGGGCCAGCAAGCAAGTGCCAGTGAGACATCAACACCAGGCGCTGCAGCTGAGGCAATTTAAGTGAGTGGGTAATTGCACATAATGGAGTTAAAATATAATTGCCTCATTAAAATAGGTTACCAAATCTCATTGTGCATGAGTGTAAAAGAGATAGAGACACGTGCGTAAAAATGCAAGAATACAAAATTGCGTAAATAAATGTGAGCAGGAGCCATCTGAGAGAGCCTGACTGTGCCACCTAGATAAAGACGGCCCCGGTGACTTATGGAGCCTTCTGGGTGACCTGTGAAACCCATGGCTTGGGGTCGCTCTGCACAATGATGGCTTGTGGTTAGGACTGACTAATGGTGATCAAGTCTCATCTCTGCTGGATGGCTCCATTTTGGAAGATAAAACTCTTCTTTACTTTGGAAGATAAAGTCTTATGTAGGAAAGATCTTTCTGTCCCCTTCTACATTTCTAGAGTTCACCCTGGCATTGCTACCTGAGCACGAGGTACAGTTGGCACTTCTCATGCCTGGTTGTCTTCGTGGCAGAATTTAGAACTGGAATTGGAGCTGTCTAGCTGTGTGACAGGGAAACAAGAGTCAGAGAATGAGTATGGGGAAAACACCCCCAAGGAGCAGTGTTGGTCCTTACCAACCTAGCAGGGAGTCCATCCAAGTGACTTCCTCCCCACCTGCCCTGGAAGGACAAAACACAACCAGGCTCTGGTTAGATGCAATGTCCCCACCATGAACACAAACAGTGATCTTCTTCCTTCACAAGGGGTGTGCCAGCCACAATGCTTCTTGCTACAGCCACCTCAATTTCTACCCCCAAACCCACAATGTCCCAATATAAGTTCTCCTAAAGAAAATCAGAGCAACTCATCTCTTTTAGAACATTTTTAAGAAAAACCCAGTTATTTCTGAAAATAACTCAAAGCTCTTATTACCCCAAAAGCCACAAATGGTCGCGTCTCACTCTATCCTAAAGTTTCTAACAGGCACTGAATCTGGCAAGTAGTACAAAGTAGTCTGGAGGGGGCATATTAAGAATTGTCTCAGAAACTTCATACATTAAAATGTCAAGACTAATGAGTTATTTTCTTTCCAGTATTACAAAGCAGATAAACGTTAACAATCTGGAGTCAGACTTCAGAATCCTGTAGTTCAGGAGTGTTTACTGAAGTCACAGCTTAGGCAAGGAAATAAGGGGAGGGTTGCACCCCCTCGCCCGGGGCTGTCCCGCAGATACTGATTATGGTGGAGGTTGAGTAGAAAATTTGGAAAGGAGGGACCGTAAGACCAGAAACCTGGGAACTGGAGGTGGGGGTAGAAGTGATTAACATCGACATTAAACTAACTATAGATATGAAAAATCCTTAGGTGCCAACCTCTCGATCATGAGTACAGACTCAAGCAGGTGTCAAACTGCTGCAAAGAGTGTCTTGGGGAGCACACCGAGGTGAGCATATGGAGATTGAGACCATTGTAACATCGCCATCCTTTTCAAATTCTACATCGTTATTCAAAATCAACAACAACAAAAGAACCACTCCACAAAGGAATAAGCCCCTCCCAGAGAGAAGACTCTATCAGTGCAGTCTCTGCACTGGCAAGGGGCAGCAGTCCTTCTGCCCACCTGTGCCTCTGCAGGTGCTCCTCGCCACCAACTCTCCCTTTGCAGGGCAGCAGCCCTACTGTGGGCTGTGACCTGTGACCATGCCGGTGCTTCACTTCACTGACCTTCTCCCTTTGCAAAGCTCAGAGGCAGCTCTCCTCCCAAGACTGCCTGCTGTGACCATGCAGACCGCTTTTTTAGCAACCCTGTCCCATGAGAGGGCAGCTCTTTCTGCCCACTTGTATCTATGCAAGTATCCTTTTTTCTTCTCTCCCTTTTCATAATAAACCTGCCCTTTGGGGAAACTAACATCTCTGTCTTGTGTAGAAACTCGCCTGGGAAACTTGCCGCGTGCCGCTGAAAGGGGAGCTCGGGAGAAACTTCTCCCAGAGTTAACCCAAGGACCCCACTCTCCAAACCCAATACATCTCCAAAAACGACTTCAATTATATGCCTATTTGTCCATTAATAGAGAAAAAAAGTCGACAGGAGAGAGCTTAACAATTTCCTCTAACCACCCTGTATGACTCACTTCTGCTGGTAACCCCTTGACTTCAAATGCAGATTCTCGCTTATAGGGACAGATTTGTTTCTGTGCATGATTAAATACACTCTTGATTCCTCTGATAAGTTCAGAAATGCAAAAAAAGGAGGAGGGTAAGCTTTTTAATTACAAGCAATCCAGCCTGGCAAATAGAACTCTCAACCTGTCCAAGTCCTGGACTTCCAAACTTGCCAAGTTCGCCATCTGCATCTGTGGGGCTTGGGGGTGCGGAGTGCTGATTCAAGTTCCCACAGAAAGAATTGGAAAATCTTGGGCCAAATGCTTAGCTCTAACAAATAAAGAGCCTCAGTTCTGGATAAAAGTCAAATTGTTAAGATATATCACTGCTCTGTTTTTGCCTCTTTTTTTTTTTTTTTTTCCCTTTGTGGGGGTGGCTTATGGGAAGGGGTGGGATGAGGAAACTACAAAAC
Source organism: Talpa occidentalis (assembly GCF_014898055.3). Taxonomy (NCBI): domain Eukaryota; kingdom Metazoa; phylum Chordata; class Mammalia; order Eulipotyphla; family Talpidae; genus Talpa; species Talpa occidentalis. The sequence continues at coordinate 56,046,402 of NW_023604861.1, read as the reverse complement.
CAGATTTCAGCTCATCTTGTTGAAAAATTGGAATTACAAAGACCACTCTGTTCTCCCAGGTTTTTTTGGTTGCAGGCCAGGGGTGCCTGGATGTCCATAATCCCCTGAGTTGATCTCCCTATCCCCACCCCCATGCCCAATTTCCTTGAGTGCCAAGATAATCCAGAAGCCTCTGAATGGAGCCCCTGAAATGTTATGAAACAGGAATTGGCAACCTTTCCTTTCAAGCTGCCAAGCAGAAGGGGCTGAAGGGGTGGGCGGGGTGGTGTGGAGATGCAAGAAAGGTGAATGCAATGTGTTATCTGGGTGTCATGACCCAACTTATAAGGTGACCCCAACTGTGCTCCCATCATTCAAGTGGCAGGCAGATGGACAGCAGATGGGAAGAAGGGTGGGGTCAGAGGCAGCACTGAGGAGAGGATCTAGAAGCCAGCAGTAGCTGGGTGGCAGATGCTGAGTCTCAGCCAGGCTGGCATGGCTATCAGGAAGCCTGGAGTGCCACCCTCTGGTAAATGAGCCAGGGGTTGGTTGCTAAATCCTGTAACAGAACCCTCCCTACAGGCACTTGGCATTTGAGCTCTAATGGTTTTGGCATTTGGCCTAATTGCTCAGAATATGTGCTCAGTTAGAGAGTGATTCCTCCATCACACTCATTGAGTATCTGCACACAACACAAAGCTGTGATATTTTTATTCCAATAATTCCTTTCCTGACCACCACAATTCTGTGAAAGCTTCTCTGAGGCTCTTGGCTATCAGCCAAACTCGAGTTTTACAATACGTTTATACTTCAGATTATGCATAGTTTTAAAAAACAGCACACTATCCACCAAGGAAGAAAATTGCTTCCTTATTTTGTTCAAGAAACCATCTAGAAGGGTGTTGCAATATTCAGTGATAAAAAGGATTCACATTTAGGTATCGTAAAAATTGAAAGCTGGGAATCAATATAACATACTTGCTTGTACTTGTTAATGTGATTATGTACCTTAACTCAAATGGGTGAGTTAATGAAATGAGCTTATCTCTAGTATGTAAGATACCAGTATCTCTTAAATCTTATGCTACTAAGAGTCTTTTATGTTTGTATTCAAAAGACAATCAGAATCAAGAATTCAAGTCATCCAATCCAGAGTTTGAGAGATGTGAACAATATAAATGATATCTAAATAAACTATAATGATTTCACATAATTTATAATGTGACCCCACAAGCAGGCCTGCCAGTAGTTCATCTATAAGTTACTGGCTTAACTGGCAACTCACCAGCTTGTTTTTATAACTTGAAGTAGGACACAGAGAGGGATGTCAAAGGGAATGATAGAAGAAAACCTGCCCTCATTACTAGTTATTATTATTATTATTTTTTAAAGATTTATTTATTTATACAAGAACCAGGGTACAGGCCAGATGTGCGGGAGGGTAAGAGGACCCACCAGAGACAGAGTAGGGAACAGAACAGGCAGATTGACTGAAATACACTGCTAAGGGGAGCAGCGAGCGAGTCAGGAGAGGTCTGCCGCACCATGTGGGCACATTCCCAGCCGGCCGGGATCGAACCCTCACTGCAGAGGCTGCGGACAGCTTCACAGTGCAGCGCTCAACCACCTGTGCCACCAAGGGGAGGCCCTAAAAAAGAAATTTTATTGCCTTACTCCCTTGCTAAAATTGTTAATAATAAAAAATGCAAATAAATAACGAACTTGTAAGGCATCAGTGATTCAAAGAAAAAAAGCCATAATGGATAAAATTTAAATATCCAGAAATAGTTTTAAAACATGTAAAGCAAAAACTGACAAACAAAAAAAAAAGGAAAAACAAATTCAATTTGTTTAAATTTTTAGCGAATATCTCTCTTAGTAGTTGATACAAGACACAGATAAAAAAAATCTACAGGGATGTAGATTTTACAAGATTAACAAAATTTATCATGTTGACATATGTATAACATTATATCCCAGTAACAACAGAATACATCATTTTCAAATAAAAGGGATGTCATTCACTAAAATAGATTAGCTGCTAAACCATAAAGCAAGTACGATCAAATAAAGGATATATATATACACGCACACATATATAGTGTGTATATATTTATATGTATGTGTGTGTTTATCTATTACTGATATAAAGAAATGAAACTTGAAATTAATAATTAAAAACAAGGAAATATTCAGATATTTGCAATTACATATCTAAATAATCCCTGAGTCAAAGAAGAAATCACAATGGAAATTAGAAAACACTTTGAAATGAAAGAAGAAATCATGATATAAAAACTTAAGGATAGCTAAGTTTGTGTTTAGATAGAAGCAGAACTAAACATATTTAAATGAACATTGTACATAAGAAAGTATGAAAACAAATGATAAAACTTCCACTTCATGAAAGTAGAAAAAGAACAAATAAAATGCAAAAAAGTAGAAGAAAATAATAAAAATCAATATAAAATAAGCACGGATAATAAACCAAGTTGAAAACAGGTTTTTTTGACAAGACTTACAAAACTCCATAAATCTTAACAAGACTAATCAAGAAAACAAAGAGAGAAAACAGAAGGAAGGAGGAGAGAGGAAGAGAGAAAACACAAATCACTAATACCAGGTCCACAGATATTTTTAAAAAGACAAGAGGATAAGAAAGAAAACAATATTATCACAATAAATTTAGATGAAATGGACAAACCTTACAGAGCAGAATTTATAAAAACTGACATAAGAAATGAAATGTTGAATAGTACTACATCTGTTTTAAAATCAAATCTGTAATTTAAAACTTTTCCACAAAAACATCTCCAGGGAAGTTAGCTTATTTGGACATCTTCTAAACATTTAAGGAAGAAGTAATAGCAATCTTACACAACCTAAAAGGAAAGAATATGCCCCAATTTATTTCTTGAGGCCAGCATAATAACAATATGACAAGGGCATGTTAAAGTGACAAGGGCATGAAAGAAAGTTACAAGAAATCACTCTCAAGAATGCAGATGCAAGAATTTTAAATATCAGTAAATCAAATCAAGAGGTGTAAAGATTGAACATTATGACCATTGAGTTTATTCTAGGATTGCAAAGTTTTTTTGACATTTGAAAGTCTCCACATTAAGCAAATAAGAGGAAGAGGAACTTTAAGGTTATCTAATTAGGTACTGAATTAACATACAATTCAGTACTCACTGATGGTTTAATGTAATCATAACCAAACAAGCACAGAAAGGAACTGTCCTTAATACGACAAAGATTATAAAATATTAATCGCTATCATCACTTCTATTCAACATTGTAACATTGTACTGGTTAAATATTTGACAGTGATATAAAGTCAGTAAAGGATTAAAAATAAAAAACTGTCATGAATCGCAGGTTATATGACTAAACCTATCAAGTTTACGAAATAATTAAATATATATATTTTAAGATTTATTTATTCATGCATACAAGAACTGGGGTGTAAGCCAGAGGTGTGGGGTGGGGGGCAGTGAAAGGATTCACCAGAGAGAGTGGGGAGCAAAACAGGCAGATCTATTGAAATACACTGCAGAGAGGAGCAACCGGCGAGGCAAGCGAGGTCTGATGTGCCAGGTGTGATGCTCCCTGGCCCGTGATGCTCCTTGGCTGGCAATAGCTTGACAGCACTGTCTTTAAACCCTGCACCACCAGGGAGGCCCCCGAAATAATAAAATCTATAGATAAAGTTTACAAAATATATCTACAGATACTTTAGAATTTGTAAGCAGATTAGCAAGGTCAGTAGTTTATATACAAAAACCAAACAAAACTAAATGTAGTGGTTTATTCAAAGAGATAATATAATTCAGGATTTATCCCAGGAATGTGTGGTTTATCATCAGAAAAACTGAATAGGCTAATAGAAACTACATGCTCATCTCAGTAGATAATAAGTCATTTGTAATAATAAAATCCAAGTCATTTGTAATTAATAAGTAATAGTATAAAAAGAATAGAAGACAACTTCTTTTCTGATGAACACTGTATACTGAAAACCTATACCAAATATAATTCTTAACAGTAAATTCTTGGGAACATTACTTGTAAAATGTAAGTTAAGAAAAGTGCTCATTATCATTACTATTAATTAATATTGTGCTGGATGTCCTAATCAGCATAAGAAAAAGAAACAAAGGGCAAAAGATTACAAAGAAAGAAGCAGGTAATATAAATGTCTATACACAAAACCCAAAGTAAAATCATTAGAAATAAGTGCGTTAGAAAGGTGCTTGAATCTAACATAACAAGTGTACAAAAATAAATTCCAGGGCCTCTCCTGGTGGCGCAGGCGGTTGCGCACCGTGCTGTGAAGCTGTTCTCAGCCTCTGCAGCGCCGGTTCGATCCCAGCTGGACTTCGAGGGTCCCACATGGCGCAGCAGACTGCTCCTGCCTCGCTTGCTGCTCCCCTCAGCAGTGTATTTTGTCAGTCTGCCTGTTCTGTTCCCTGCTCTGTCTCTGGTGAACCCTCTCGCCCTCCCGCACATCTGGCCTGTACCCCGGTTCTTGTATAAATAAATATATAAATCTTTACAAACAAACAAACAAACAAACAAATAAATAAATAAATAAATAAATTGATTAATTCCACTTCTATATACAGCCATACCATCCTGAACATGCCAGAAAGAAAAAAAAGACATACACTACAAGATTCTTAGGAATGGGCCTCCCCGGTGGCGCAGCAGTTGAGCTCTGGGCTGCGAAGCTGCCCGCAGCCTCTGCAGCGCGGGTTCAATCCCGGGCTGCCAGGCGAGGGTCCCACATGGCGCGCAGACCCCTCCTGCCGCCCGCTGCTCCCCTCAGCAGTGTGCTTTGGTCCTTCTGCCTGTTCTGCTCTCTGCTCTGGCTCTGGTGAATTCTCTCACCCTCCCGCGCTTCTGACTGTACCCAGTGCTTGTATAAATAAACAAATAAATCTTTAAAAAAAAAAAAAAGATTCTTAGGAATATAGTTTTGTAGACTTACATGGAGAAAATCACAAATTTTTCTAAGGAACACTAAAACCACCCTAATTAAATAAGGAAAATTGAACATGTCCATGATTGTATGATTTAATATCATAAATATATTTATTTCTCTAAATTGACATATAGATTCAAAGTAGTCCCAATCAAAGCAATTTTAACTACTATTTGAAAAATGTAAGTTGATTCCAGAATCCAACTGGAAGAAAATAAAATGTAATAAATATCAAAACTTATTTTAAAGCTATAATAATTAAGACATTTGTTATTGGGGTGAAGTAACTAAGAAAAGAATGTAATAAATATCCAGAAATATACCCATATATAGGGAAATTTGACTTAAGACAGAGATTTCGCTTAGATTTCTCCCACAGTTATCACACTCAGAAATGAGGAAGCAATACTAATACAGCACTTTCCCCTGAGACCTGCAGTTACTAAGAGCAACACCATGGCTAACATTTACTGCTTGAAAGAAGAGTCTTCCGGTAAATCTCAAGAGTGTATTTGCACATTTTTTGGTTTCTGCAGATGGCATTGTGGCTTATTAGTGTGTGATTCATTACAATAATCTGTTAGTACTCAGTGAATAAGCAATTTTCTTCTTTGTAGGATTCAGAATAAAGACAGGGTGTCTTGACATGGTGTTTCTGTTTTTATTTTTATTTTTAAGATAGCTTTTAGCTTTTGAATGCCTACTTTGCTTACATCTCTGTGCAGGAACTAAAACATTTCTGAAGCAAGAAAAATTCCTGGTCTATTATTAAACACTTATTGTAAGTTTGTGGAATACTAATCATTCATTGGTTTTTGCACTAAATCTTGGCTTCTAAGGCAAGTGCATTTTTCTACTTCAGTGCAGACCTCATTACCATTTTATATTTCATCTGAGACCTGGTTAGCAAATAGCAACCAGTTCTTGACCTACATCTGTAGGTCATGTAGGTGATAACCCCAGAAAGTTCATGTTCTCAGCAAGGTGATCCCACTTTTGATTCTGCCTGGTATAAGAAAAATCACAATTGTTTCTTATCATTTAGCTTTTAGTAAGTAAAAACCAATGCTTACTCTAGTGTAATTTTAATCTTGATATTAATGATAACAAAGAAAATAATCAAATAAACTAATTTTCTGATGGAAAAGCTATAAACTTTGAAAATCCACGATCATCTTGGACTTTCCGTTTAAAAGCATACCATGACAAAACACTTAGTCAAAAGTGATATATTCCTGCAGAGAAACCATTACATTTTATATAATTTTGGCCTGATCCAAAATTTTCCCTAATCTGGTTCATTTTCATAAGCTTAATACCATTTATTTTTATCTTATTACATTTTTAATGCTAAGAAAGCTTTTATTTTAACATTCACTAGCATTAATGTTAGTTAAATTTGATAGAATAGCATACTGCTATTATAATAATATTAATATATTAAATTCTTAGCCAGTTTATAACAATTTCATATTTGGATCCATAAAAATATGTAATTATATTATCTATCTCCAAAAGCACATTCTTTCTGAGGAGAAATATTCATTTTCAAAAGTTGTGTTGAAATACAATTAAAAGTCCAAAAGTAACCATTTATAGGGCTGTTTATAATACTGGCCAAAAAGGATATATAATTAAATAGGAAAAATAAACTGACTGCTGCAAGTATTAAATATTATGTTGTTACATTTATAATACATTTATAATTATATTTATAATTGTTACAATTATAATTAAAAATTACATTTATAATTGTTACAATTATAATTAAAAATCCATATTGTATAAAGGATGAAAACCACAAGGAGATATCATTTCATGCCAGTGAGAATGAATTATATCAAAAAGACAAAAAACAAGTGTTTGAAAGGGTATGGAGAAAAAGAAACCCTTGCACATGGTTGGTGGGAATATAAATTGGTGCTGTCGCTATGGAAAGAAGCATGGCAGTTCCTCAAAAAACTAAAAATAGAACTACTATAAGATCCAGCATTTCCACTTCTAGGTTTCTGTGAATTATGAAAACGCTAATTTGAAAGATATATGCACTTCTATGTTCATTGCAGGCCTATTCACAATAACCAAGAGTTGGAAACAACCAAAGTGTCCATCAAGAGATAAACAGATAAAGATGTGGTGTGTGTGTACACACACACACACAAACGCATATATAGATACAATGGGATACTACCTAGCTATAAAAAACAAAAAAAGATGAAATCTTGCCATTTGAGACATGGTTCATGTGAAATGTCAGAAAGACAAACATCTTATGATTTCACTCAGATGTGAAAAATAAACAAAGCAAATGAGCACATAAAATAAAAACAAACCTTAGACTTTTACAAATAGTGGTAACCAGAGGGGAGGTGGTTAGGGGTGAGCAGAATAGGTAGAGGTTTGATTGGATGGTGGTGGATGGTAACTATACCTTTGGTGGTGGGTGTAGTGTGAAATATGTATTTGTTGAGATATAAAGTGTACTCTTGAAATTTATACAGTATTTAAATTCATGTCACCTCAATAATTTTTTTTAAAAGATGAAAAGTTACTGCCTCATACAAGGCCACCAGTTTTTACACCTACATTTCCTTCTGAGAGCTTTGTAGTTTTTAGCTCTTACATTAAGATATTTGATTCATTTTAAATTGTTTTACATATGCTATGAGATATGTCCGACTTTATTTTTTGCATGTGTACTTCCAGTTATTCCAGCACCATTTGCTAAAAAAGACTATTCTTTCCCCCATTAAATAGTCTTGGAACTTGTGTGAAAAGTCAGTTGGTAATGGATGATTTATTTCTGAAATCTAAATTCCATCCCATGGACCTGTATGTCTCCTACTGTTTTGATTACTGTAGCACTGCTATTAACTTTTGAAATTGGGAAGATTCAAGATTGTTTTGGCTATTTGTTCATTGACTTGCTAAAGTTCCTATCCATTTCAGGATCAACTTGTTTATTTCTGAGGGAAAAAAAAAAGATGAATTTTGGTAGGGATTGCATTGAATCTGGCAAGATCAATTTGGGGAGGACTACTATCTTAACAATATTAAGTCTTTCAATCCATGAAATGAAGTATCTTTCCATTTATTTAAGTTATCTTTAATTTCTTATTGTTTTCACTTACTTGGTTTTATCTAGTCCCAGGTATTTTATCTTTTGTTGTTGTATTATAAATGGAATTGTTTTCTTTATCTTCATTCATTAACAGTGTGCATTAACAGTGTAAAGAAATACAACAGATTTTTGTACAGTGATCTTGTATATTGCAATTTTATTACACTAAATAGTCCTAATAGTTTGGGGTAACTTTTATTCCTTCGGTATATTCTCCATGTTACATGCAAACAGACACAGCATAGACAGAACTTTACATCTTTCTTTCCAATCTGAGTTTCTTTTACTCACCAATTGCCTTGGTTAGAATTTCTAGTACAGGGCATCCCTGGTGGCAAGGGATTAAAGACAGCGCTATCAAGCGATCCCCAGCTTCTGCAGCATGAGTTTGATCCCCTGCCAGAGAGATAATCTACATGGCACAGCAGACCTCTCCTGTCTCGCCCACTGCTCCCTTCAGCAGTAATCTGTATTTCAGTAGATCTACCTGTTCTGCTCTCCACTCTGTCTCAGGTGAATCCTTTCATCCCCCGCATCTCTGGCCTATACCCCAGTTCTTGTATGCATAAATAAATCTTTAAAAAAAAAAGAATTTCTAGCACAATGTGAAATAGAAGTGTCAAGAATGTACATTCATACCTTGTTCATGATCATTTAGGGAAAGATTTCAGTTTATTACTAAGTATGTTAGCTTTGGGTTTTTATAAATGTCTTATCAATGAGAAAGTTCCTTTCCATTCCTAGTTTTTGTTATTTTCTTATTATGAGAGAATGTTGGGTTTTACCAAATGGCTTTTCTAAAATCTATTGAGGTTATCACGTAGGTTTTTTTTTTTTTCATTTATTCTGGTAATATGTTGTTGTACAATGATTGACTTTCATGTTAAACTAGCCATGTGTTCCAGCAATAAATCCACTTGCTTATAAGTATATAATTCTTTAATATAAGTATATAATACTTATATTGTACTTTAATATAAGTATATAATTCTTTAATAGGTTGGTGGATTCTGTTAAGTATTTTGCATCAAGTCCATAAGGAATATTGGTCTGTTGCTTTCTTGTGGTACCTTCTCTAGCTTTTTTATACCAATAACAAATATTGGTCATATATAATAATATAGAATATGTTCCTTTCTCTTCTTTATTTCGGAAGAATATAATAAGGATTATTAGTTAAAGATCGTTAGTTCTTTAAACACTTGGTAGAATTCACCAGTAAAGCCAACTAGAGTCCTGGCTTTTGTTGTTGTAGGAGGTCTATTGCTTATTGTCTTAATATTTTTGCAATACGTTTATTCAGATTTTCTATTTCTTTTGAATCAGTTTAGGATAGTTTGTGTTTTTCTAGATATATGTTCAGTCATCTACATTATCTAATTGTTGACGATTGATTATTCATAGTACTGTTATCCTTTTTTATTGTTATAAATTTAATAATTCAAGTTTTTTTCTTTATCAGTCTAGGTAAAGGTAAGTCAATTTTTTATATTTTCAAAGAACCAACTTTTTATCTTTCATATTTCTATTACATACAGTAGGATTATATATTATTTAAACACCCCTCTTTCTCCACGCCATACTAAAGAACACATCCATAACAAAAACTATTGTTCCCAACATAAGCACGAAGCACTTCTGGAAACCTCTTCTTATATCTGTCAGACACTGGTCTGTATGCATTAAATAAGTCAGAACACACATTCTCAAAAATATTGTTCTCAATATACTCTACAAAAAATGATTTTTGAAGCATGCTCCTGACATGCATAGTCAACTACATCTCTAATGCATTACAAAATGTTTAGCACATCCATTCATGAAAACAAGTTAGTTTTCTATTTATTTTCTCTGTATCTGCTGTAGCTTTTATTCTTTCCTTCTTTCAGTTTAGTTCTTCTTTTCCTAGTTTTTTAAGGTATAAAGTTATTTCTTCTTTAATGTAGGCTATAAACTTACCTGTAAGCACAGTTTTAACTGCATCCCAAAAGAATTGAAGTGCTATTTCACACCAAACTTTTATTTATCTCAGTTTTCTTAATTTCTTTTGGGATTTCCTTTACCCCACTGGTTATTTAAAAGTATGTTGTTTAATTCTCACATATTGACACATTTTCAAAATTTTGTTATTGATTTCTAATTACACATCATTATTTGTTGGAGGACATATGTTGTATAATTTCAGTCATCTGAAATTTAATTAGACTTGTACTGTGGCCTAACAAATGGTCTATTTGTTCATTCTCAGAGAATATAATGTGTTCTTGAGGAAAAACATGTTTTACTGTTTGGATAACGTTTTCATAGATATCCATTAGATCTAGCTGGTTCATAGCACTGCCCAAGTTTTCTACTTTCTATTCTTCAGTTCTTTTATCGGTTCTATTACTGTCCACTCTCCTTTCATTTCAGCTTCAAGAACTCCCTTTAACATTCATTTAAGTTCTGGTAATTTTTGCTTCTGTCTCAATTTCTCCTATATTTTCACAGGTAGTTTCACTGGATATAGAATTCTAAGTTAACAGCTTTGGTCTAGCACTTTAAATATGTCACCCAATGCATTTGACTTCAATGGCTTCTGATGAGAAATCAGGTGTTAAACTTAATGAGAATCAGATGTAAACATTATGAGTTACTGCTTTTGCTGCTTTCGAAATTTCCTTAGTTTCTAGTTTTTGATAGTTTGATTGTGATGTGTCTCAATGTATGCTTCTCTGGATTTGTCCTAAGTAGAATTGGTATATATTCCTGAATGTGTATGTGTATAATGTTTTCCATCAAATTTAGAAGTTTCTCACCAAAAAATTTTCATTTGGTTTCTTTTCCCCTCTCCTCCTTCTGAGACTCCATTGTACATATATTGTTGATTATATCCTACATGTCTTTGAGGTTCTGTGCATTTTCTTTCAGTCTTATTTCTCAGACTGAATAATCTCAAATTCATATTCTTCGTTGTGGTGACCATTTAATGTATCTGTCCCATTAGCCTAGTTGTCAGGTAATAATTGGACAAAGATTTCCTTAAATGTCTGTAACCAAATAATAATAATAATAATAATAATAATAATAATACCCATAGTCTTTATTGTTCTACGTAAGTATAGGGTCATGTCATCAACATCAGGCCAGGCAACTTCTCCCTTTACTTCAGCCATCACTGCCTGCTTGCACAAAGCCTCAAAGTCAGTGAGAGGTGAGAGGTTCTTCTGAGAACACGTATTCCTCATGAGCAGGCACACAGCCCTAGACATGTGCCTAGATTTCTAGATCCAAGAATATGTTAGTTTTTTTAAATAGATTTTTGGCCAGAGCTATCATAAAAACACAGGAAACAAAAGGAATTCAAGTCAGAAAAGAAGAAACTGTCACTACTTATAGCTCATATGGAAAATCCAACACTCCACTAAAACATTATTAGAAATAATAGATGAATACAGTAAAGTGGCAGGTTAAAAAGTCACCATACAAAAATCTATAGCCTTTTAATATAAAATAAACAAGAAGAAAAAAATTATGAGAGTAGTACATTTACAATTGCTTCAAAAAGAACTAAATACCTTGGAATTAATCTAAGGTGGCAAATAACCTATTCAAGTAGAACTACAAAATATTATTAAAGGATTTTGAAAGCAACATAAGGAAATAGAAGGATATCCCATGATGACAATCTTGCCTAAAATATTCTATCAACACACCAGCTTTTCAAAGAAATGAAGAATATTGAAATTTATGTGGAATCACAAAAGGCCTTGAATTGAAAAAGCAACCCTGAGAAAAAAGGAGAGACACAGAAGTATCATATTATCTGACTTGAAACTTTACTATAAAGCAACAATACTAAAAACAACATGGTTTTGGCACAAAAATAGATACATGGATCACCCGAATAGAATCGAAAGTACAGAATTAAATCATGTACACTCCAGCGTGATAAAGACTAACAGGACCATACAATGGGGAAAAGACAGTCTGTTTAATTAGTTGTGCTGGAATTACTGGAAAATCACATAAAAGAATTAAGATGGATTACTCACTAAACCCAAACACAAAAATAAACTACAAGTGGATTAAAGGTGTATCTAATATCTCTCTCTCTATCTATCTATCTATCTATCTATCTATCTATCTATCTATCTATCTATCTATCTATCTTTCTATATATATATATAGAGAGAGAGAGAGAAGACAGGTAGATATCTATTATAAAAAGATCTGCAACAATAAAGTATATAGAAGAAAATGTAGATAAATATATTCCATGATATCAGTGCACATACAGTTTTTGGTGACTTGACCCCCATGGCAAGGAAACTAATATCAAAAATAAACAGTTGGGACTAGCTCAAGTTAAAGATTTTATACAACAAAAGAAAATACATGCTAATTAAAAGAGACCCTATTGAATGGGAGAGTTCTATTTACACAATATATAACTGATACAGGATTAATCCATTATCCAAGATATATAAAAAAAACAATTCAACAAAAAAAACCTAAAGAACCAAATTAATAAATGGGCAGTAGATATGAACAGACAATTCACCAAAGAGGTTGCTCAGAAGGCTAATAGAGATGTGAAAAAATGTTCATCAATCATTTCCAATAAGAGATGCAGGGTAAAACCACAATGAGCTGCCATCTCATGCTTGTAAGAATAATACATTAAAAAGACTAACAACAAGGGCCTCCCCGGTGGCGCAGAGGTTGAGCGCTGGGTTGCGAAGCTGCCTGCAGCCTCTGCGGCACAGGTTCGATCCCCGGCTGCTCCCCGGCCACCTGAGGAGGGTCCCACATGGCGTGCGGACCTCTCCTGCCGCCCGCTGCTCCCCTCAGCAGTGTACTTCAGTCCTTCTGCCTGCTCTGTTCCCCGCTCGGGCTCTGGTGAATTCTCTCACCCTCCCGCGCTTCTGACTGTACCCAGTGCATGTATAAACAAAGCAAACAAATAAATAAATTAAAAAAAAAATGCCTCTATTAAAAAAAAATTGAAAAAAAAAAAAAGACTCACAACAAGTGTTGGAAAGAATGCAGAGAGAGGAACTCTACTGCTATTGGTGGGAATGTAAACTACGCAGCCATTATGTAAAACAATCTGATTTACCTTGAAAAACTAAAAATGAAGATACTAGATGATCCAACAATCCCACTCTTCTGCATGTACACAAATAATATGAAACCATCAATACAAAAATCCGTATGTTCCACAATGTTCAAAGCAGCATTATTTACAACAGTTAGCTCATGGAAACAGCTTACACTTCCATTGAAAGATAACTGGATCAAGATTTATTGCATCCACAGTATGGAGTCCTAAGAAAGGATGAAATGTAGCCATTTTCAACAAAATAGAGGGATTTTGAGAGAATTATGTATAGTAAAGCTAGCCAAGATGATAAAAAACAAATACTAGACATTCACATTGCAGACAATTCACTGACATGAGACAGTTTTAAAAACCAGTGGATATCCAACATCATGAGGACTTTCATGAGGTCTTTAAGTTAAAAGAGAAGGGATGGGAAAGGGACAAGGAATATAGGAATAGTTGGGGGGGAGTTTCTGTACAGTGAAAGAAACTATTAGAATGAAAAGACATTGTATGAAATGGGAGAAAATATTTCAAAATCATACATTTGGCAAGGGGCTAAAATCCAAGATCTAAAAGAAGTTACATAACTCAACAAAAAGAAAACAAATAACCCATCAACAAATGGACAGAAGTGCTAAACAGATACTTCACCAAAGAACATACACACAGTCATCAGGCACATGAAAACATATCTAGCATCACTTATCATCAGAAAAATTCAACTCAAAACCATATTGAGGTATCTTATCATACTCGTAAGATGGCCCCATCAAGGGAAAGGAATGGAAAAGTTCAGTCCATCCTCTAAAGGATGCATTATGTAAAGTTATAATTAAGCTATATCAAAACAGTTCAAAATGCAAACTATGAGTATATAGCAAATACATGTTATGCCAAGGTACTAATGCTTATAATCTTTTATGTTACTTAGTTCTCAAGATAATACTGACGCTACATTCTGTTCAGTCTTCCATTGGTCCTATATCGGACCTCCTTTTTTATGAGTATTTTCTTAAAACAAATCAAGGATATGTACAAACACTACAGTCATCACTGTTCTAGAACTAGTTTAATAATTTAAGACTAAAAGTCAAACAGCCTTTTTTCTTAGATAACAAAGCAATTCACTAATAAGGTTGCAATCTTTTTTCACAGTAAGAATTATATAAATTTTAAGCTCTTGATTTTTATCATACTTTATTTTCTACTTTTTACATCATACATATTTACTGAAGGAAAAACCTTTATTGAAAGTTTATACCAAAACAGATTATATGTATTGCACCAACAGAATCACATTGGTATATAAACTGCACACAGATCAAGAGGCATGTTCTATAAATACAAATTTGTTATATAATAATCTACTATAAATATTAACTTAATCTTACTATTTTTCAAAATATTTTAGGCTAGTCAGTTTTGTTCCTTAAGTCTTAGTTTTCTTATTTATAATTTAGTTAGGAACTTAATTCTTTTTTTATATTTACCAGAAATTATGGCATTTTGTTAATAATTTTGTTAAGAACATAAACGCACATCAAATACATTGAGATTTATTTTGTAAAAAAAAAGCAACAGTGGTTTTGAATCTTACTTAGAGGTAAAATTCTAGAGTCAAAACTCAAGTCATTCTTTCAAAGGGGCCTTTGTGGAACAGACATATATACCATCAATTAGAAACTGCTACACTGGCATAGCTTCCTCATGTTAGAATATTATTTCTTTGGTTTGAACACTACATAAAACTTGTAGTTCATTGGTTTAGAGACCACACTGCAGAATAAATAACTACTTTTATATTCTAGACTTCATAAAGCACAGGATTCCTACATTACTAAGATCTATTTGAAATTCTGAACTCCATCTTAAATTGAGTCCATGAAATACAGAGTAAAATCCTCACTTTTCAAATTACTTTTCTTTTTTCCCTTTTAGTTGAGTGTATATTTCTGCTCTTCAGTTTAAGTATATTTGCTCATATTCATAATATGAAAGCAAATGAATTTTTAGGTAAAGAGACATTTATTAGGTTATACTCTCATTAATTTTTAAGTTTGGGCAAATTTTTTATGTATGGTTATATTAGAACTAGTCTTTCAAAAAATATTCCTCAAGCTCATATACCATTTTCTCCATACATTTATATTCCAGAATACAGCAGAGACTGCAGAGCTGCAGAGGCGGCTAACAGAGAGGAGAACACCGATCAGAGAAAACAGATATAAAACAAGAGTAACTCGGGTCAACATGTTAACTTATTTCTACATTATTTTGATTAAATTAAAGAAACTATTGAACTTACCATACATCTTATGATACAATGAAAACTAACCATCAAATTTCAAAATAAAAATTAACAAAGCAAAAAAATAAGAAAACCTTTAGGGATGCAATATTTTGCAAACACATTCAAAGAAGATAATCAGGAGAGAAGAGTTTGCACTTGTTGCGGTGATCGGTGTAGAATGCTCCCTGGATCTTTGTATTCATTGACTGGATTCATCACAGCTGCATACACTTCACCATAGGCTCTGCAGACTAATTCTGTTGACTGTTTTATGATCTGTTCTCTATTGAAAAACAAAATGTGGACGTAGAATCTGAAAACAGAATATTCACTAAAAATTGTAGGAAAGCTCATGCTTAAACCAATGTACTTCATTTTCATATTGCTTTTATCACATATTAAATAAATCACTGTACAAATATTTAAGTTATATATCCTAGTTTGGGGATAAGGCATTTGTATCAACTATTAAATTCTATTTTAGTACATGGGTTTCAAGAGATTAGGCACTATGTTCTGTTCACAACTATAGTCTCTAGGCTAAACAGTGCCTGATATAGTGCCCTGCTTTGATTTGTAAACACAACTGATAATAAAGATACTGCAAATCTCAAAATAATTTACAAGTATTGTCCTTTTGCCGATAGCCCCGACACTAAGAACCACATCTCTTAGATTTCTCATCTCTATATTATTAGGCAAAATAACATGATAATTGCTTATGACAAATCACAAAGTTTTCACAAATAGCATTTCTACATAAGCATGTAAAAGAATAACTGAAGCAATTTAAAAAGAGAAATATATTTGGCAAGAAAAAAATTGCTATGGGTTAATAAATCTGCACCAGTTTTCCATGTTTTCATGACATTTACTTCCCATCATCACTGGTTACTTCTACTTTTCATATATCACTATACCCAATGTTTGGAACACTGAAACTACTTTTTTGGAGTTTTACAATACTTAAACTTGTCTTTTAAGTTTACTCCCAAACCTATTTTTCTTAGGATTCCTATTTCTGCCAATGACATAACCTCCAGGCTCTTCTATTCAATGCATGCTAAATACGTTTCAAAGCATATCTTTTGACACATTGCTCTCTTACTTCGAACCTTCAAGGAACTTCGATGACTTCCTTTAGTTGCAGAGAAGCAAAAATTCTTTAGTGTATCCTTTATAAAATCTTTTATGATATCTTCTATATCACTACTCTAATTCTATCATGGTCATTATCAAAAAAACAAGAAACAATAAATGTTGCAAAGAAAGTGGAGAGAAGGGACTCTTAACTGTTGGTGGGATTGTAAATTGGTATAGCCACTATGAAAAGTGGTATGTAGATTCCTAAATCATGATTTCTACTAAACACATCAGTTATGTGTATATATATATAGGTGGTGTTCCCAAAGTGCCAACATTTCTTGCTATTTGTCTTTTTTATTTGTAGGGCAAATTACAATGAAAGTTCATCCTTTATTTTAAAAAGCATATGCATATATCCATATATCTGTCTGTCTGCCTGTATTTTTAGTGTCTTGGCCCAAATTATTTACTGATATCATGAATGAAATAGTCTTTAATAGTGGTGAATCATTATAGTTAAAAATAATGTTCATGGGGCTCCCCGGTGGCGCAGCGGTTGAGTGCTGGGTTGCAAAGCTGCCCGCAGTCTCTGCAGCACCAGTTTGATTCCCGGCTGCTGGGTGAGGGTCCCGCATGGCGCGCAGACCTCTCCTGCCGCCCGCTGCTCCCCTCAGCAGTGTACCTCGTCACTCTGCCTGTTCTACTCTCCGCTCTGGCTCTGGTGAATTCTCTCACCCTCCTGTGCTTCTGACTGTACCCAGTGCTTGTATAAATAAATAAATAAATCTTTAAAAAAAAATAATGTTCAAAATGGAAAAGTATAGGTATTCTATAACTAAATCCAAAATGACCAACAAATCATTTCAGTCTAGTCATGTGCCTATGAAAACTCAGAATGCCCTTTTTCTTATTCACTGATCACCCTGTGCACAGAGAAAGGGTGGATTCTATTTTTCAGTAGTGTATGTTGAGCATCATTCTAACATGAGTAACCACCTCAGTTCTTACTATATTTTAATCAGTCACAGCCACGTCCATATCTAGTAGAGGTAAAGTATTTTTAGGATTGTTTCTGTAGTTAAAATTCTAAAGGTAAATCATGCTTTTCACATGACCAAATAATATGTAGAAAGGCAAGTTAAAAGGGAAAAAAGTAAAAGTAAATGTGAAGTAAATATAGGTGAGCTATGATCACCTATAAAATTAGTTCATTAATTTTCTTGGTATCTTTACCACCATGACAATTTCATAGGTAGGAACTGATTAGGTGTTATCATATTGGCCTTTGACAGTTTAATAATCTTTCCAGTGGAAGTATAACTTTCAAAAAATTTAAAACATGAATATAAATCAAGAATTTTACAGATTTAATATCTCATTAATGAGGAAACTACTAACATGATAAAGCTGGTTCACAGAACATTTGAAGGAATTGGTCACTAATAGGCATTTGAAAATGGTTTAAATAAAACAGGCTATTTATAAAGTGGGTTCATGTCTCTAGGAGCAAGAAAACCATAGTAGCTGAAAAACAATGGGACTTTAAATCAATGGTAAACAGAGACTCAAATAATGGTGCACACCCCTAAGTAATTAGATAATTCTTGATGGGCCTGTTAACAGTGCTTCACTGAGGCACATGACACTGAAAGAACATGCTGTTCTTCTCCAGACCTTATTTGTCTTATTTTTAAGTTTTGGAAAAACTTTCCATTTAGTAAGTAGTTTTCTATACTAGTTATCATAAATCAAAAAATAATGACCATGTAGCTTACTCTAATAAAAAAGAAAAAAATTGGAGGAGGAAAAGGTGAGCTTGTTATAAAATTTTATAGAAGGGGAATATGTTCAGTTACATACACATCAGAATACATTGAGGAATTTAAATTGTTCAGTTATAAATGTTGCAATGCCATAAACTCTTAGTATTATAAATTTGAAATATAATAATAAAGGGTAACATATTACTACACACAAATATTCTTATTTTAAAATGAAATTAAGTATACTTTTAAAGCACTGAGAAGCACTGCTTACATCCAGAATCAGTCAGCTTGTCATTAATCAGTACTTTAGGGTTTTGGTTGCCATAGCAGCATGATACAACTCTTATCATTACCATAAACCTGGCATTTCTAAAAATAGTTTATTTCAACGTTAAAGTTCGGTGATCACTAAAATTGAGCTTTATTACAGAACCACAGTTTATAGTGCAATCAAATGTGCCATAGAAGAAATGTAGACATTAAAAATCTAAATCTGAAATATTAAAAAATAAATATTTATGAACAATAGATTAGTTAACAAAGGTCCATTCTGATTCTTCTTTATCACATTATAAACATCCAGAATGTCACAATGGGTCAAATCAATGTTTGATGCAAGGTCAGCTTTGCTGTCACTTACAGTAAAATTAAAGCACATTTTTACATGAGATCAAGGCAGATGTCTCATGAAACCAAGGCACACATCTCACATGTGTAATCTAACACATATGCCAGACATTTTGAACTTCCTTTAAGAATAATAAAATACAATTTCAACATAAGAAGGATTAATAGAAATGTAGTACAAGCTAGTGTTAGAGAATAGAATCTGGAATCCTAAATACAGAATTCAAATCTTGGTTCTGCTTTTTACTAATTGTTCGACCACAATTCAATTATTTAACCTTTGTAAAGGAAGCCATCTTTTGCAAAATGGAGATCCTAATTTATAGACTCATTGAGAGGATTATGTAATCCATTTAGGATCACTCTGGTAAGGTGTTCAAATTAGATTATAGAAGTTGGGGTGGAGATGTCAAGAGTGAACACAGGGAATGTTTCAGAAATTTATGAGATAATCCAGGTACAGATGATACTAACATAGACTCGGGTGTTAACTGTGGAGATATGAAAAGTGACCAGAGTCTCCTCTCACATACTTCTTTCTAAATAGATATTGAACAAAAAGGGTTCCATGGGAATTTTGATTATACTCATGTTGACTTACAGATTACTACACTATATAACCAAATAGAATGCCATGTAACTACACTGAAATACTGAAAATCTACAAGATATGTCACACTTAATGATAAAACATCAGAAACAATGTCATTAAGTTCAAAATAAGATATACACATTCTCTACTACATCTACTATTTAGTTTGGGGCTCTTGGCCAATGTAAATGTTATAAACATGGAAAATAATTAATATGGTCATTAATTTTAGATGTTCATATCAAAACAACACATGGCAGTTGATAAATAGAACTAAAATAGAGTTACTTGGTCAAATTCAAAATTAACATGCAAAATTTAGTACCTTTCCTATAGACCAACAATATCTAAACAGTACATGGAAAACACAAAATTGTTTCCTAGGGATAAAGACAATAATATATATGGAAAATTATATGAAGTAATGATAAAACTTTATTGAAAATTCTAAAAGAGCTGAATAAATAGGTGTAATATGTTCATGGATGGGGATATTCATGATTGGATTATGCTTTATTTCCTATTTTGCTCATTCTTACATAGTTTGATGAATGTTTTTTATTAACTAGAAAGCAATGTTGTTTTTGTAAGTCGGGTAAAGTATGCTATATTAGATGAAACTGTATGGTGGCATTTTTTAAGTCATTTATGCCATACCAGTTTTCCATTAATTATTGAGAGAGGAGTGTTGAAATATGTAACTATTGCTGTTAATGTATTTATTCCATCTCAGTTCTATTCCTTTACTTCATGGTTTTTGAAGCTCTGCTATTAGACACATAGTTACCATTGTATCTTTATAAATTGATCCTATTATTACTGAGAAATGTCCTGCTTTACTTTTGGTATTATCTGTCCTGCAGTCTACCTCTTTTCCTAATATTAATATAGCTATTTCAATTTTATTAGTAGTATTTGCATGGTATATATTTTACCTTATTTTCAAAAAAGATTTATTTATTTATTTATTTATACAAGCAAATAAATAATAAATTTATTTATTTATTTATACAATCAGAAGCGCGGGAGGGTGAGAGAATTCACCAGAGCCAGAGCGGGGAGCAGAGCAGGCAGAAGGACCTAAGTACACTGCTGAGGGGAGCAGCGGGCGTCAGGCCCTATTTTACCATTCTTTTACTTTCAAATTATTTGTATCTTTCTATTTAAAGTGGATCATGTTTTTCATCCAATCTAACAAACTCTGCCTTTTTTATTGATTAAAATTTTTAATTTTCTTACTTTGTTGTTCATTTTTGTACAATATTTGATTTTTCTCCTCAGGCATAGTTCCCACAAATCTCCCATTACCACATCACCCATGAACCATCACCATAGTCCCTTGTGCATTTCCCTCCCTTGTTTTGATACCTCTTGCTCTCCTTCGCGTGCTGCAGGCCTAGGATCCACAGTTTGCTGCAATAAATTCTGCTTTTTAATCTATATTCCCTTCTTAATTATTCATGGAAATAATACTGCTTCAACAAGAAAAAACACTGAGAATATCTTACATATGCAAAAATTGTGGTTTCTGTAGTCCAATTTGATTTTTATACCATTAAAAGGTGAATAATGGAATTTGGCATTGAAAAAAGAAAACCACCTTCCTAATTCATCCCAAGGAAGGAAAGAAGAATTCTTCAATAAATAATTTTTATTTCTATTCTTTCCTTCATTTTCTATATAACTGTTTCCTGGGAACTTAACTGTATTTCAATTGTTTATTCCAAGGGTGAAGAGCTCAATCAAATATTCTTTTGAAAGAAATGATTTTTTTAAAAAAGGGAGACAGATTGATAGTGTCCCAGAGGTACTGCAATCATAAAGACAAGCATTGTCAAGAGCAGAGAATATTAACAAAATGAGAAGGGATTTAAAAAATAATGCTTTATATTTCAAGGATTTATATCAACCAATCAATCTGAAATTTTAAATAAAATATGAATAGACAGAAATCAGGGGTGTAAAGATACAAAATGATGTTAAAAATGAATTACCATTCTGAAAAGAGCCATAATTTAACTGAGTAAAGTTACTACTATTTCAAACACTTTATAAATAAGATCAAATATATATTGTCCTTGTGTAGTAGAAAAAAGGATAAAATTTATTTTTGAAAATAAGGAAATGTCAATGATATAAAAGGAAAAAAAGCAGTTAAAAATCTTTAAAATTCAATCTTAAACGTGTAAAATACTCTATATTTTTTCAAGACAACCTTGACTTTAGAAATGTTCTGAAAGAAAAAAATGAGCTGTTAAAAAAAAACTAAGCAATTTCTAATTCTCACTTGTACTATTTTTATCTATATAAACCATATGCATATCTCAACTTTTAAAGATTATACTTAGTAAGAATAAGAATTTATTACAAGATACATAAATGTTTGCATAATAAACCAAAATTTTAAATTTTTTTTTTTTTTTTTTGTGAGACCCTCCCCCGTGGCTGGGGATCGAATTGGTGCTGCAGAGGCTGTGGGCAGCCTCGCAACCCAGCACTCAACCGCTGCACCACCAGGGGAGGCCCAATATTAATTTTTAAATTAGATTTTTAAATAATATACCAACTTTTATCCACTTGACCTTTGTTAATAAAATAAAATTTACATTGTTACTATTAAACAACTGGGTGATATAAATAAATGAAAAGCTAAAATATTTCTTCAGTAACAGAAGACATTTGATTTGAAATATATTTAAGCTCTAGAAAATCTGAGAAGTCCTTAGAGATTAAAAATCCATACAGATCCCTAAAAAAACGTTCAACTTCACTGCTTGTTGAACATTTTTATAACTCTTACTAAAATTAACTCTTACTAAAATTCCTGAACCTAAATATGTATACTTTGGAAATTTGAATGTGTTGTCAAATTGCCTTCTAAAAAGTTTGTAGCAATTTAAACTTTCACTAAGTATGAAAATGTCCATTTTTTATATACTTCCTAATAACATATACTAACAAACTTTTTATTGTCAATAATGTGATAGGAATAAATTCTCACTATTGTTTTAATTTACATTTTTGATAATTATTATCTTCTTATATACTTACACATCATTTACATTTATTCTGTGAACTGTCCAAAGGTGCCTGTTTTTCTACTGGTTTGTACTGATTTGTAGGTTTGTGTACTATATTAAAGATAATAAGTATTATTTTTCTATCATTAAATTGTGTCTTTACACTTTATTATATTTTTTCTCAATTTATATTGTCTTTTTCTGTATAAAAACCCAATATATTATATATCTAAATCTGTCATTTTTTTTTCCTCTATGGCATCTGGGCTATATGCAATAAAACTTTAATTTTTTAAGACTACAAAATTTAAAACATATTAAAATTTCCCTTCAATCATTATGAAAATAATAGTAATGTTCCAAACAACAGAACATTAAAATACTAAACATTGAAATATGGTTAATTCTAAAAGTATTACATATTTGGCTGAAAAATTAAATGATTTAAGAAATGTACACAAATAATTTGAGCCATGGTGTAGTCGAGCTTCTATGAAAACTTCTCAGGTCTTTAGAATTCTGGCTATCTACAATAGATAGTATGACAGCTCCTAGAATAATATAACTCTAATTAAGAGGAAAATTGATCTGTCTCACTTCCAGTCAATTCTAATTGACAGCAAATTCTTTCACACATTTAATCAAAAGCTGCCTTCCTTGTCATATATATTGCTGTAGGCCTACCCTCCAGATAAGAAAACAAGCAAATCACTTCTGCACCACTATACCCTTTCAGATATTTAAAGCATTATCTTCTAAATTCAACAGTTCTTTCCTTAATGTACTTTTATAAAAAGTTTGTATTTCTAAATGATCCACCAGATTTTAATGTCCATGGAGATAGTGCAAATGTCTTTTAAAACTTAATGCCTAATGCCTGTTACAAAGAAAGTATGTAATACACAGCTAGGTGAATAGAAAGAAAAAAATTACATTTGTTTTCTAACACCCTACTTGTAGACAATTTTAATTTGTCAATATTTTTCTTAAATTAAGAAAACCAGATGCTGAGAACTTGAAAGATCTAGTAAATCTTCTATTCTTAAAAATAAATTTTTCCAAAAAAACATGCTTGGTATTTAGAAATACGTGAATCTTTACTGACTAACTGGATCCAAAAACACTTACTTCACTGTGGCACTTAGAAGAAAGTTCAGCTGTGGCATTAACAGGTTGTCTGGGGCTGATAAATAACGATCAAACTGAACCTAATTGAAACAGAAATGTAAAACATAAAGCACATATATCTACAAACATACATCTTAAATACACCCATCACTTTTAAGGGTTAATGTGTGGGAAAAATTCCATATTCCAAATAATGAGTTCTTTGTATTCAAAATGAGTTATTTCTTAAATATTCTACCTAAAACTCTCAATTTTGTTTCTGCATTAGATTAGGGAATTTCTAAAAATGAAGAAAACCTCAATAGGAATTATGAGACTATTAGAGTAGGGTAGGCTATTATTACAAATTTATATCTTGGTCAGACCCCATTAGTTAAAAGAATCATTGTGCTATAATTATTGGGCCCAATGTGAATGCAGTATACCAAGAAATAAAAATTACCACTTAGCACAAATTACCACATTGGAAAAAATTAAGAACAGTGTTCAATAAGGAAGCCTGAATTGCTATGCTTTATGATGCACTTACCATTGCTGCTTTCAGTGCCACAGAATCTAGGTTGGGCAAATTAGCTAAAGAACCCTAAAAAAAAAAAGGATACATATTTCAGTTCATTTATGGAATTCAGTTTGTTAATGGATTACCCAAGTTTGGAAATTCAGCTTATTTTCAAAGAACTCAAGTTTCATCTCCACAATGTCAATTTATATAAACAGCATAAAACCACTCAATAACAATTATTGGAGAGAGTACTAACAATGGAAATCTCAGTATACCTCAGATTTATTCATAAGCAAGAAAAAAAGGTAATGAAGCTCTCAGAAGATGACAGTTAGACATGGAGGCTTTCAGAGTTGCATTTTGATAATTGTAGATAATATTCAAAGGCAGCAGAATTGGTTCCTCCTCATAGAAATTTGCTTACTGCTTTAGCAAAAGAGTTTCTGTGCCAAAAATATTGTTTATGTTAATATCACTTAAAAGGATTCTTTGCCTTTTAAAGAAAGATGTTTACAGGGTTTTCTAGGGTTCCCACCACTCCATTATCTATCTGTTGGCCCAGAAGTATTTACCTTTTCAAAGTAATAGATAATGATTGCTAAATTAAGAAAGGGATGCCCGCTATTGATGTAGTAATCTATGCATCAATTAACTGATAATGATAAAGGACTCTGAAAAATTTATCAAATATAAATATACTTTATACACTCTATAACACAATTTTTTCACTAATACATTTCATCAATACAAATATTTTCATTACTTTTAGCCAAAACTGCAGTTTAAAAAGTGTTACTATTTTGGGGCACTCTATTGTATCTTAGGAAACCATCTAACCATGTGAGATCTGCACATACATCATATGTATACACATGTAATTTCAGAGAAATCCTATGACACAGATATTTTTATTATTCCCAGTCCACAGATGAGGAAATAGATAGGTCACTTTCCCAGTGAAACCTGCTGCTATAAAATATTATTAAGCACTGCTATGGAATACTAAAGTCAATATTCAAATCTAGAGTTTAGCTCTAGAACCCATATTCTAAACTGATGTATGTATTTCTCTAGTTAGCAACAATGACATACTCACCTGTTCAGGTTTATGTTGCTGTACAGTGTTATATATATAACTTAGGCCTGATCTAGTTAAAACATAAGAAGCTTGCTCATTTATAAGTGTGTCCAAATGTGCTTCAATCTAAAATAAAACACAATAGAAAGAAAATATTTTAAAAGAGAAAGAAGACTATAGTAGAAATAAAACACTCTTAGTTATTCATCATGAACTTGTCTCTTGTAGTGACCATGAGGCCAGATCACAAGGGAAAAGGGCTTGTTCTATAGCAAAGGCTTTTCCTCCCTTCCAAGAGGAAGTTCTCCTACAAAAGTGAAGGAAAGTATTAAAGAAAAAGAAAAAAAAAGAGATACAAAAGAGGATTCTAGGCCTGCCACTAGTCAAAAAATTTGAGTTTCTCAGCTCTTTTAATAAGCATAACATAACACAAAATAGTAAACATCAACAGTGTACAATCAAATACTCAAAGAATTCTGGGAAGATGAGAGTCAGGCCTGTCTGATCTCCTGACCACCTAACTTTTCCAACTTGCTGGACTACTCAACCAAGTGTGTTATCTGCAGATGCCTGGAGAAAATCCCACTAGGGTTGAGGCAATGAGTTCTGCTGAGGAGAAAAAAGGTCTCACCTGCTTTATGCAATTTGGAAAGCTACCTAATGCTAACGGGGGCAGTAGCCACAGAAGGGGACTTCCCTGGGATGAAGCATTCCCTACTGGGATGATCTGCTCCTTCCTTACTTTTACCAGTACAGGCCTGAAAGTCTAGAGAGCTTCCTTCTATTCCTCACCAACAAGTTCCCTCAGTTTTATCTCTTTGCCAACAAAACAGTATTCCAGTATCTGTTATTATTGGAAAGCTTGCCATTGGTTCAAGTAACTCCCAATAGCTGAGGCCCTCTTCTCCCTAAAAAGCTTACAAGTACTGTAAAAGAGTTGAGTAGATTCTAAGAGGAAATTCATGAGTTTTTAAAAAAAGATTTATTGATTTATTATTTATGCATGGAAAAAGTGGGGTGTAGGCCAGAGGTGCAGGTGGGGGAGCGAGAGGATTCACTAGAGACAGAGTGGAGAGCAGAACAGGCGGATCTACTGAAATACACTGCAGAGGGGAGCAGCTGGCGAGACAGGAAAGGTCTGCTGCACCATATGTGGGTTAGCTCTTTGGCTAGGGATCAAACTCAGGCCACCCACAGAGGCAATAGCACTGAGACTTAACACTAGGCCACCTGGGAGGCCCAGGGAAATCTATTTGAATAATCAGAATAAGTACATTTTCCTGATGCAACACCACTCAAAGACACATAGATAGCACTTTGATTTTTTTTAAACGAATGTCCAAGAAAACCCATAATTTACTAGATATACTGGAAGTCAAAGAAAAACAAGCTGCGCAGATGTAAACATTTAATAAACCAAATTGGGTCTGAAAGATAATGGAAGAAAAGTAATACTTAGTAAACATCAAAGAAATAAAGTGGAGAGATTTTTTTGAAACAGTAGAAGACAGATTCAGGAGCAACGATGGACAGTTGCTTCAGAATATGAAATTTAACAGATGGAGATGAGGTAATTATAGGTAATAGAAAACTTTATTGAGCAAAAGAAAGTTTGAATCTTCAGACTGAAATGGTGTTAAGAAATTCATGCAAGAAATAATGCAAAGAGAAACATACTAAAAATTATCCTTAAGAAATACCTGAACTCCATGAAAAACCCTTATAAGCTTCCAGAAACAGAATAGGTTGCCATGAACAAAAGAGAACCAAAGTAGTCTGCAATTCCAACTTGAAACACTGACTGAAGCTAAATCAGAGTGGAAGAAAAGAAACAGTCTTTTGATAGGAAAGGTCTGAAAATCAAAGAATCATTTATTCCACAAAAGAAATTGTTACTTGGGAGGGGTCGCATTAAGCCACACCTCCCAGTGTCCACATCCTGCAGTCCTCTCACACTGACCCTGGCTGGTCCATGCACTCAGCCCTGACAGCATCATGTCAGCGAGCGTGATGCAAGCACAGCCATAAGAAGCACAGTGGGACTTGAAAAATGGCAATAGAATAGCTTGATGAACACGTGATATATCTAAACTTAAGATTTAGCTAAATGGCAGAGTTGAATTAGTGATAAATACAGTAAAAAATCAATGAATTTTTAAAATAATTTTATTAATTCTACATCAAACCAAAGCCAAACAATAAAGAAAAATTAAGTATACTTTGTTAATTCTTTTATAATGGATTAGAATTATAAAATTTCACAAATTTAGATGTATCAAAACTCAATCAGAAGTCAAATATCTATAAATTGTATAAATAGTTTTGTTTTAGTCATTTTACGGACTCATTACTGATATAATTTGGTTTCCTGGACTAGAGTGCTTGATATACCAAATTGTAATGTTTTGCCTAACGCTGGCTTACACATAGACAAAAATATATCTGTCCTCTGTAACACCTTCTGTACTAGCTACACAGCTTGAAAAATATAGCACATTATTCACTGTTCAGAAACTGAAATTTGCATACAAAATAACCGTTCAAATTAATCAGAAAAGCTTCATTCTGCCATCACACACTACAGTTTGAATCAAATATCTCACCCAATATATATTCTGCCTTCAAGAAAAAACTGAAATACAGAGAGAGAGAGAGAGAGAGAGAGAGAGACCCCATGAGAATATAGAAAGGAATTTATTTGTAGGAATTAAGTCAATGAAATTAGGCTACAGTCAGCTACTGATGTATATCAAATATAGAAAAAGATTCCATCACACAGTACAATCATTTTATGGCAAAAATTACCTGAAACTGTAGCATTTCCAGACGTTTATCAGTGAATTCAAACAAAGCTAATGTTGTCTTCATCATATATAATGAATTGACCATGAAAGTGGCCATGTCAGCTGTGCCTAAATTGCTGGCTGATACAGTACACATCTGGAGGAGAGGATCTAAGACACATGATAAAACCTATAAATGAAAAACTAAGTTACTCTTTATTTCCCAACCAGAGACTCAGGCCTGGGTTAATGGCACTCCAGAATGAATGCCACACTAACTGGAAGCAGGTCAACTTAGAGAAGCATATCAAAAAGAATATATGGTATAATTTGTTTTTTTTTTAAGATTTATTTATTTATTTATTTATTTATTTATTTATTTATTTATTTATTTATTTATTTATACAAGAACCGGGGTATAGGCCAGATGCACGGGAGGGTGAGAGGATTCACCAGAGACAGAGCGGGGAACAGAACAGGGAGACTGATGAAATACACTGCTGAGGGGAGCAGCGGGCGTGACAGGAGAGGTTTGCCGCACTATGTGGGACCCTCACCTGCCAGCCGGGATCGAACCGGTGCTGCAGAGGCTGCGGACAGCTTCACAGCGCTGCACTCAACTGCCAGCACCACCAGGGGAGGCCCAATCATGTAGTTTTTTAAAATGAGCATTAATGAATAAATACTTTTTACATTAAAGTGAATTGGTTTAATGTTTGATGGGAAAATCAGTAAGAGGGTATGCCAAAATATATGGTTTGGAAAATGTCAGATTTATAACAGAATGTGTAACCAAGAAGCAATAAATAATCATTAAAAATGAATTTACAACATACCTGCACAAAATCAGCTTGACGAGCATCTAATGGTACAACTGAAGAATCATGAGATGCCAAAACTTCACGCAACAATGTGAGTGTCTGATTTAATGCAGAACTTGGTCCAAGATCAGGTGGTGGGAGTTCAACCTACAAAAAATGGATGGGTTATCTACTGTTCACATATCATTGCTAAACTGTAATGTATAAATGCCAGTTCACAATAAAATGATGCATATAGAATAAGTAAAACAATGGCTGACACATTACAAAATCTATAACTTATCAATATTTTGTATTATACTAACCAACACAGAAAGTGACACAGGAGTTTTTTTGTTAGTTTATCTCAATTAATATATCACAACTAGAATTGTAGAATCTGTACTTACAAAATTCAAAAAAATTTTGAAGAAACTTAGTGATCTTTGAATTGTTGTATTTTCATACGGATTTAAAATGGCCTACCAATTTATTTTTTTAGCATAAGTTCTAAGAACAAAACAATTCAGAGGCTAGCAGTTTACCAATTATATATGAGAATCATCACCCACTCTCAGGCCCACATATCAGGCTCAGGGTCTAGGGATCTTTCAAAAACCATTGCAGAAGATTCTCAGGAGCCTGAACAATAGGTCACATACTTCACAGAAACAAAACTACATTGCCACAAAAATTCTGGACTCTGGAGTAAAATTGATTAAGTTTACATTTTAGATTTACAACTTTAAGAGTTGTGTGACTTTGGAAAAATTATTCACTTGGAGCTTCAGAGGGACCATGCAAGTATTAAATGAATTACTGCATCTAAACTACTAAGTAGAATGCCTGGAACTCATTAATGAGAAGTTATGTCAAGTTCATTATCCCTACTTGACAGCATCATGTTATCCAAGAAGACAGGTGTCTGTTAATTTACTTTCAAGACTATTTTTATGAGTATTTATAATGCTGATATGTCAGATTTTGTTAATGCAACTAAATCTGGTACTTGAATGTCCATGTAAGAGATTATATATATAGCCTTGTGTCAAGTAAAAAGAAAGCAGTCCGAATTTATAAATGTAAGGATTTATATTTAAAGCATTTTATGAATAAAAGTTAATGCATAAGTGATATAGCATGAATAGCAGAATATATATCTTGGAAAATCTCCCTCCATAAAAACAACTAGGAAAAAGTCAGGAGAAACTTTATGTGGAAATTATGTGGAAAAACAAACAAAAAATAAGCTCCATCTAGAGGGGGGGAAAAAAAGTCAACAGAAACTTTCCCTCAAAAACCCAGAGTGGGAATTACTAGCCAAAAACTAAAAACCAAGTTATTTTAAATATATTCAAAGAACTAAAGGAAACCATGTTAATGAAGTAAAATATAACATCTCACTAACCAGAAAATATCTATAAAGAGACAGAAATGATTAAAAAAAATTGAAATGAAAAATTAACTAGGGAATCAAGAGAAGATCTGAAGAGACAGAATAATCAGTAAGTTTAAATGCAGGTCAATTAAAAGCACTCTGTCTGAGGAATAGGAAAAAGTAAAAAGAATGAGTGACAATGAACAGAGCCTCAGAGACCTGGGGGACACCATCAGCATCATAAAGACAATGAGGCTCTCAAAAGGGATAGGTGAGCAGAAATAATATCTAAAACAATAGTGGTAGAAGACTCACCAAACTTGACTAAATATAAACAATCTAAACATCCAGGAAGCTCATGAACTCTAAGCAGAATAAACTTAAATAGATCCACACTGAAAAACAACATACTCAAACACTCAAAAGAGAATCTAAAAAACAATGAAAGAAAAATAACTTATTATGAACAAGGAATTTTCAGTAAGTAAGATTAACAGCTGATTTCTTATCAGAATACATGGAGGTCAAAAGACATGGGATGACATATTCAAAGACTGAATGAAGTAGACCAAGAATTCTATATTAAATCAAACTACTTTTCAATAATGAAGGAGAAAGTAAGACATTCCCAATAAATAAAAATTCTTCACTACCAAACCTGTTCTACAAGAAATACTAAAGGATATCCTTCAGGCTAAAATGAAGGGACACTAGATGGTAGCTCAAATTCACAGAAGTAAATATACAATATTAGAGTACTTCTGTTTGTAGCTCTTTTTCTTTTCTTATCTAATAGATACCTGCACAAAGCAATAATTATAAAAGACACACAAAATGTAGAAAGATGTAATTTGCAACAATAATAACATTAAGGAAAACAGGGGTATAAAGGAATAAAACTTTTGTACACTGTTGAAAGTTGGTATAATCTGAATTATATTGTTTTAAATTAACGATTTTAACTGCAATTCTCAGATAACCACTAAGAAAACAACTCTTTCTCTCTCTATGTTTGTGTGAACATATAAATATAGATACATATATTTATATATTGTGTATATAGACACACACACAATGGAAATAATGAGGCATCGAAGGAAAAAACACTTAAGACACAGAAGAACAAATTACAAAATGGCAGACAACAATCATACTCTGTTAGTAATTAAATTACCTACGGGCCTCCCGTGGTGGTGCAATGGTTGAGCACTGGGCTGCGAAGCTGCCTGCAGCCTCTGCAGCGCTAGTTCCATCCCAGGCCACTGGCGAGGGTCCCACATGGTGAGACAGACCTCTCCTGCAGCCCGCTGCTCCCCTCAGCAGTGTATTTCATCAGTCTGCCTGTTCTGTTCCCCGCTCTGGCTTTGGTGAATTCTCTCACCCTCCCATGCTTCTGACTGTACCCAGTGCTTGTATGAATAAATAAATAAATCTTAAATTAAAAAAAATAAATTACCTACAAATACATTAAGGATTCCTCTCAAAAAGCAAAGACTAGGGCCTCCTCGGTGGCGCAGCAGTTGGGCACTGGGCTGCGAGGCTGCCTGCAGCCTCTGCAGCGCTAGTTCCATCCCAGGCAGCTGGTGAGGGTCCCACATGGCGCACAGACCTCTCCTGCAGCACCCACTGCTCCCCTCAGCAGTGTACTTCGGTCTGTTTGCCTGTTCTGCTCCCCGCTCTGGCTGGGGTGAGTCTCACTCTCCCCCGCTTCTGACTGTACCCAGTGCTTGTATAAATAAATAAATCTTAAAAAAACCCAAAAAACTAGCAGATGGATTAAAAAACATGATCAAACTATATGCTGCCCTTAAAAAACACATTTAAAGACATAAACAGGTTGAAAATAAAAAGTTGGAAAAATATACACCTTGTAAACAATGATTAAAACTAGAATGGTTACACTAAAATCAGACAAAACAGACTTTGCAATCAAAACTCTTACTAGAAACATAAAAAAATACATTTTATAATGTTGGTCATCAAGAAGACATAACAACGAAAATCATGCATCTAACAACAAAGTCCAGAAGTACTTTCAGACAAAATTGATACATTTGAAGGGAAAAAAAAAATCTCACAGCAATGGAATATTTCAAGTTTCATAGCTTCTTCAATTTTGTTTCCTCCTTTCTATTAAATTCAAATAAATCTGAATTAACAAAAATGCTAGGCTGTGATGTAATTTAAAGTATTTTGTATTCATTTATCTAATTTAAGAAGGTATCTAGAATGTTGCTCAATAATTTTATTTTTAAGTTGAAGGGTTTTAAAAGCACTCTATTTTGTGCTTTTCTGTATGGTTTGAATTCTTTATAAGTATATGTATGTCATATACTTAAAAAATACTTCAAAAATAAGTGATTCTTGTTCTCTAAGCTGAATGAAACCTGTTAATAATAATTAATTTAGGGTCACAAGATATAAATGATTATTTTCTCCTATGTATTTTCATATATTAAAAAAACTTATTTAATAAGTTTTCATAATTTTAGAAATTTAGTTAAAATATACAGGTATTGCATATACATACATGCATTTCAGTAATATAACTGAACAGAAGCTAGTCATATAAAAGTTAATAGAATCTTTGTTAGCAATCTGATAGCTTTAATATAGAAACAGGCAGTCACACAAGCCAGAGCAACTATGCGTATATGTCTGTTTTCCAATACCTTTCGTAAATAGAAAAAATTAGAAGCAAGAATTACATAAACCTACCAGGGAAGCTGTGTGAAGTAGACACAATGCATGAATAGGATCTTAAATGTTCAGTGTGCAATTTTATTTCCTTTTTTTAATGTGTAATTTTCTCTTCCAAGTTATAAATTACAGCAGTGTTTTACAGAAACAAAAATGTTTAAGGAACATCTTTAAAAATTCACATAAGAATTTCTCAATTGCCATTCAAAACAAAAGGCCAATGATAGAAATTTTATGCACCAGTAACAGAGTTTAGAGGAATCTCATTATCCCCTTGAATTAAGATTCTAAAAAGCTTGCATATTTAAAACAAAAGTCATTACTTGTTATTGTCAGAGTCAGTAGCAAATGGTACAAGTGAGAACTCACTTCATTTAACAACTGCCATTCTATAAGGCATCTTTACACACATCCATCACATCAACAACAGATCAGAATCACACTTGTAAAGTCAAGTGAGAAACAAGATTTATGACTTTACAGTTTTGAAGAAATAATGGAAAGAAAATCTAAAGAAGAGAAATACCTGATTAAAATCCTTCTATCACTTCAATTTAATTATACCTAAATAAGTGAAATTCCTTTCTAATGGTTAAACTTTTTACAGGTCTGTCTTTTTTCTCAAGTCCCTTCATCACATTCCTGTGCTTACTTCGTACTGAATTTTTGTCTTCTATATCTACATATTGGATTGTGGAGTCCAAACACTAAAATTAAGTAGGTTTTATAATTTAGACAACCTGTCAAAAGCAATAGCAATTGTTAAGAAACAAACCTTATGAATTTTATATAGAATCACAATATAGAAATTCTTGTAAGTTTTAAGATGTGCAGCAGATAATTTATTCACTTTCTATATCCTTGAAATCTAGTCAGCAGTAGCAACAGAGTGGCAGATGCACCCTCAGAGTGATATGAGAGGGAGAAAAAGGTGTTAATAATATCACTGTTACTTGGGCTAGGACTTGAGGTAATAACAGAAATCTTACACACTAGTAAAAAAAAGTTCAAGAAAATCTTAACTTTTTCCCTATAAATAAAGGTCTATCTCTTTCTTAATCTGTTCTATTTCCTCTACTTATTATGAGGAAAATGCAAATCAAACCAAAAGGAGATACAACTCACAACCTCTGAGAATGGTCCACATCAAAAAGATCAGAAACAAGTGTTAGTCTTCGAAGATGTGGAGAAAAATGAACCCTCTTGAACTGTTGGTGAGAATACAGATTAGTACAGCCCCTATGGAAAACAACATGGAGGGTTCTCAAAATATTAGATCTACCACATGACCTAGCAATTCCACTCCTAGATATATGACTGAATGCAAAAAAACGAATTCAGAGAGAAATATTCACTTCCATGTCCATTCTTGCACTATTTACAATAGCCAAACTATGGAAACTACCTTACTGCCAGAAACAGATAAGTGGATCATGAATATGTGGTATGTATGCACAATGGAAGACTCTCAGCTATTAAGAGAAATTCTTGCCATTTGTGACAACACAGATGCAGGAAATTACACTATGTGAAATAAGTCAGGAGAAAAGACAAATACTAGGTGGTATCATTTATATTTGGAATATAGAGAAACAATGGGTCAGATAAAGCCAAACAACAAAGCTTAGAAATATGATGATAGAACTAAGGATACCACAGGAGAAGGAGGAAAACAAAGTGGGAGGGAACATAATGGACTAAGGTGGTGCACTATGGGTGATTTGGTGGTAGGTATGGTGTAGTAACACTTGCAAAGGGAGATCCTACTATTTCTTTAAAACATAGTGTTATAAATCAGTCACCTAAAAAAAAACAAAAAAGAAAGAAAAGAAAAACAAGAAATAACTTCACAACCTTGGGCTAGGCAAAAATTAACAACACAGAATTGAATTAAGATTAAGAACTCTCAGGGGGCCTCCCTGGTGGAGCAAGGGGTTAAGACACAACCTATGAAGCTATCAGCAGCTACTGCAGCAGGAGTTCAAGCCCCAGGCTAGGAGGAGAACCACATGGCACAGCAGACCTCTCCTGACTCGCCCACTGCTCTCCTCAGCAGTGTTATTTCAGTCAACCTGTCTGTTCTGTTCCCCACTTTCTCTCTGGTGAATCCTCTCAGCCTTCACACCTCTGGCCTGTAACCCAATTCTTGTATGCATAAATAAATTTTTATTAAAAAATTAAATTAAATTAAGAACTCTGTTTATCAAAATACACATAAGATTGTAAAGACTGGGCAAATTTGAGAGATTATTTGAAATTCTTAATACAGCATAAAGGACTTACATGTGATTTTTGGCATATAATTTTTGGATAATTAAATGGCAATTAATGTATACAAATACAAAAATTCACTAAATCATATATTTAAAAGATTTGTGTACTGTTAGTTGTAACTGTACTGTAAAGAAGGTATTTGATATTTTTTGTTTGTATTATAATTGAAAATCAATATTTTTTAAACTATCCAAATTCATGAACAATATGATCAGTAATAATTATTAATAAAGGATCTTTATTAAAGACAGATTTATATTTTTTAGGTACATTTTCCAATTGACAAAGTCTAAGTTCTAAGAAAAATTTCATATTAAAAAGCAGTCTACTGAAAACTTTATATTCCATATATCAGAAGCTCTTTTGTAAATGTGTAACACTAGACAGTTTTCCTGTGACTATTTATGATACTTTTCATCCTTTTGTAGATAGGTAATCTGCCTTTATTAGAGAAAAATGAAAAGGTTGCACCATAAAAATTCCAAAAGCTGCTTTTGTGATCTCATTCCACTGCCAATTTTAGTTTTGTTCTTTCAAATATCTTCTATTATAGGTCCTTTAAGTTTCTGCTCTGTAGCTTCTTGGAAGACCACTTAAACATCCGCTTCCAAAATAAGACCCCAATCATCCAAATAAAAACACTCATTGATAAACTAATTTCTTTTGTTCTGTTATATATATATACATATATATTTTTTCTAGATAATTAATGAAATTTTTTAACTGATGCAAGATCAACATACAAAACGCTGTACATATTTTCTGTATATAATTTGATGAGTTTGGACATAAATATTGATATATATTCATCAAACTACCACATGATATATCTATTATCTCCAAGGTTTCTCTTACCCTAACTGATCAGCCCATCTATTTATGGACTTACAGTTTTTAAATCAAGTAAGCCGTCCAACAAAATTTAAAAGTGTAAAATAACACTGTTTTGAATTTTGTTTCTAAAGATTTATTTTTATTTATTTATGCATACAACACCTGGGGCATAGGCCAGAGGTGTGGGTGGTAATTCTCCAGAGACAGAGCAGGGAGAACAGACAGATCTACTGAAACACACCGCTGAGGGGAGCAACAGGCAAGATGGGAGAGGTCTGCTGCACCATGTGGATTAGCTCCCTGGCAAGGATTGAACTCATGCCACAATGGCTGGTGACAGCTTAAAAGCACAAGACTTTTAACCCCTGTGCCACCAGGGAGGCCCATGGTTTGAAAATTTTCAAACCAAAACTTACAACTTTTAATTTCACATACTTTCATTTAAAATTTACAAAGCACTTTAGCAGAATACCTGGTTTGATTTATTTGTTTTTCCTGGCAGAAGAATATGAAGGAGTAATACAAATCTCCAACTAGTCATCTAGAATAACAGTTCTCAAACTTTTAATATGCACATGAAAAAGTGGAGAATGTTGTTAAAATGCATATATGTTAATTCAGTTGGTCTGGGGTGGGGTATGAAGTTTGTGCTTGTCTAGTAAGTTCTGAAGTGATGCTCAAGTTACTGGTCCATGCACTCAATTTTGTACAGTAAGAAGATATTTTAAACAGTAACCAGTTCCTAAAATTTAAACCACAATTTATTTAAAGGATTATTTTGGGCCCCCTGGTGGCGCAGGCGCCTGCACTGTGAAGCTGTCCACAGCCTCTGCAGCACCCGGTTCGATCCCAGACAGCCAGGAAGGGTCCCACATGGCGCAGCAGACCGCTCCTGTCTGGCCCGCTGCTCTCCTCAGCAGTGTATTTCGTCAGGCTGCCTATTGTGTTCCCCGCTCTGTCTCTGGTGAATCCTTTCACCCTCCCATGAATCTGGTCTGTACCCTGGTTCTTGTATGAAAATAAATAAATCTTTTTTTAAAAAAAAAGGATTATGTAGGGTTTTTTTTCCCCTCGGACTAAGCAAATTAACCTTAAAAATTAATTTGACATTGATTTTATTCATGACATGCCATATCCTTTTAAATTAGACTACAATAGTGGAAAGAATTTCAGAAAATGTATGGCACTGTATCTTTTGCAGTATGGATGCATATTCCCTATATATTTTTTGATAAAATTTTATTGATATGCCACTGATTTACAATACACTATGGATTTGGGGAATACAGCTTCACTTCTATGTGTGTATAAGCTTCACCTTACCTGTTCTAATTCCCTTTAGACATTATCAGATCTGCAGTTATGAATGTTTCAGGAGAGCCTAACAAGAAAGGAAGTACATATGCTTCAACACTAAGTGCTTCAAACTGCATTGTTAGGAAAAAGGTACATCTTTCAATGAAATGATGTCCTTGAATTTTCTTTTTCTCATAATAGAAAAAGAGTTAGTTCCCAAATGTCTTTTTAAAAGCACAGAAGGAATTATGTAAAAAAGAGAGAATCCATCTCTGCCTGTAACTTTATTTTAAAAGCCATTCTTCCTAACAATGTTACTTTCTACTCAAAATTCTATACAAAAATTTCCATTTGGCTGCTTTACTAATGAAGACCATTCTGTAATAAGTGTTTTGTTTTTTTTTCCCCAGAAAGTTAAGAGTCTTTTTAGTGGAAGTAAATGGCTTATAGGATGTAGAATTACAAAGCACATTAAAATTTAATGAAAGATAATCCTTGAAAAAAACCTGAAATGGTTATAGTTTAAGTACCATACAAACCATAAACAGTATCATATTCCAACCTCAATTTAATGTAAAATATCCTTAAATGTGCCCCAATTCATATCTGAGAAAATCATTTTAGGAAACAAATATTGATAATAATGACACAATCCACAACAAAAAGTGTTACCTCCTCTTCAATTATTAGGAAAAAGACTGATATTAATTCCTTAATTGTTTAGTATAATTCACAGTGAAGCCATCAAATTTAATGCTCTTATTTTGGGGGAGATTTTTGATTATTCATTAAATTAAATAAGTTTATGCAAATGTCCTATTTGAGATTTAATCTACCAACTTTTATATTTCCAGAAACTTGTCTATTTTATTTATGTCATCCCCAATTTATATCATAGAGATGTTCATAATACTTTTTAAATCCTTTCTGTTCTATAGAATTGTTAACAATTGTCCCCACTTTGATTTGATTTTAGTAATGTGAGTCTTATTTTTTTCCTTAGTTCATGAGGTAAAGGTTTGTCTTTTTTTGATATTTTCAAAGAATCATTTTTTTGTTTGATTTTCTCTCTTTTTTTCTATCCTCTATTTCATTCATCTTTGCTCTGATCTTCACTGTTTTCTTCCTTCTGTCCAATATGGGTTTAGAGTATTCTTCTCTTTCTAGTCCCTAAATTTATGTTGGGGATTTTTGAGACCTTTTCTTAAAATGCGTTCTTAAGTTTTAGTGAGTTGTGCCCTTATTTTCATTTTTCTTTAAGCAGTTTCCAATTTCCCTTGATATTTCTTCCATTCACTTTAAGGACTCACTCTTGAATTTCTAAAAATTTGTCAATTTTCCTTGTTACAGACTTCTGACTTCAACCTGTGGCAGTCAGGGAAAATACTGTGTGTGTGTGTGTGTGTGTGTGTGTGTATATATATATATATATATTTTAATTTACTGAAGTTTAATTTGTGGCCTAACATATAATGTATTATGGAAAATGAGCTATATGTACTTGAGTATGGGTAATATTCTGTGCATGGTTGATAGATTTAGTTGGTTTTTTGTATTAAGGCCCCTACTTCTTTATTTTTCTTCTGTGTAGTTGATCTATCCATTTTTATAATTGGGGTATTGAAGTTGTCAACTATTACTATCCAACTATTTATCTCTTTAAGTCTGTCAGTTTTGCTTCATAAATTTTCCTGGTTTGTAACTAGGTGAGTAAATGTTTATAATTGCTATATCATTCTGTTATGTTGAACCTTTATGATATAATTCTTCTTTATCTCCTACAACCTTTTTGATTTCAAATCTACTTTGCCCACTTGTATAACCACTTATACTTTCTTTTGATTAGTATTGACATAAAATATCTTTTTCCTTTCCTTTCACTTTCAATCTCTTTGTGTCTTTGGCTTTCCAGTAAGTGTCTTCCAGACATATAGTTGGATCATGTGCTTTTATCCATTCTGCAATTTTCTGTCTTTTGATAGAAATTAACCCATTTCCATTTAAAGTTAGTGACTTACTATTGCATTTAAATAATTACATTTAATATCCTAAATTATAACATTCTAATTTGAATACCAGTTTAATTTCAGTAATACACAATAACTGTGCTTCTTAATACTTCCATCTCCACCTGCTTCACTTGCTAATGTCACAAAATTATACCTTTACATGTGTGCCTGAAAACATGAGCTAATTATTCTTTTAAATGAGTTAGTCTCTTAAATTATGTAGAAAAATAGTTGCAAATCAGTTATAATACTAGCTCTTAGATATATATATATAATTTGTCTTTTAAATCATACAGTACACAAAAAGTAGAGTTACAAATCTAATCTTTGCTACAATATTAACTTTTTACTGCCAGTGTAGCTATCTTTTCAGAGATCTTACTTTTTCTTAAGAGTTGGAGTTATTATTTAGTGTCTTTATAATTCATACTGCATTCCCTGAGCATTTCTTACAAGGGAGGTTTAATTGCAATGAATTCCCTCAGTTTTGTTTACTGGAGAAGTCTTAATTTCTCCCTCAATCTTGAAGACATTTTTGTCAGATAAAGAACCCATAGTTGATAGGTTTTTTGCTTTGAGCACTTTGAAAATAGCTGTTATTGTTTTCTGCCCTTTACTTTCTCTTAAAAATATGTTGATAACCTATCAGATAATCTGATTATAAAGTGTCTTGATGTGGGTCTCTGAGTTAATCTTTTCAAAGGTTGTTGGGCTCTTTGGATGTTTATAGTCATGTCTTTCACTAAATTTGAAAACCTTTTATCCATTATTTATTCAAGTATCATCTCTGCCCCTTTTCTCTTTATTTTCCTTCTGCATTTTTCATGAAGAGTATGTGGATTCTCCTCACAGTGTTCCACTTGTCCCTTAGGCTCTGTTTACTATTCTCTAATCATTTTTCTTTCTTTTCCTCAACTGATACGTTCCATTGTCTTGTCTTTAACTTAACTGAATATTTCTTCCACTAAAAAGTGACTTTAAATCCCTCCAGTGTATGCTTCATTTCAGTTACTGTACTTTTCAACTCCAGTATTTCTTTTTAGAATTTCTATCTCTATTGGTATTTTCATTCTGTTCATACATTGTTACCTTCACTTCTCCACATCTTTAAGACAGTTGTCTTAAAGTCTTTGCTTAGTAAATCTGCCATCAGGTCTTTTTCAGAAACTGTTTCTGTTAATCTTTTTCCTTTGAATGGGCCATACTTTCCTATTCGTTTGTAAGTCTTAGGAGTTTTTGTTGAAAATGAATATTTGAATATAATAATGTGTAACTCTGGAAATCAGGTTGATATACTTCTCTAGGTTTTTCTGTTTTTAATTGCTTTAGGCTGTCTCTATAGCAAGGCTCAGTCTGAGATATAAAGTTTAGGTCTTTTCAGGTCTTTTTTGAGCCTGCTTCTTTCCCTGGAGATGTGTAGTTTTTTTCAATTTTTTATCATATACATGCAACTGGTTTTGATATCCTTAATTCTACATTCCATAAAGGGAAAAAGAGAAAAAATTAAGAGCAGTAAAAAGTGTGTTGGTTGAAATGCCCTTTCAGAAAGGCACTTCAGTCAGAGAGGAAGATGCTTACAACAATGGTAGGGGTGTACCAATGGCCAACTTCCTCTTTACACCTCTGTAATCAGAACCAGCAATTAGCAATCAAAACACAGATCCCCCTGAGGTTTGGAGGACAGTGTCCTTTTTGCCCACCCTAGCTCCATAAGCCTTGCACAAGCTGCTTCAGGAACAAATACATGGTTGGGACTGTGGATGGGAAGATGAGTAGTTGCTACTGTGCTAAGAGTTAAAAATAACTGAAACTAAACATAACTTGCCTCCAAACGTTCTCCTGGAAATAACAAGTCTTCAATAGACTCAAGTTCCAAAATAGTTACACTAGGCAGATTCTGCAAGGGCAACTGTCTAGAAAAGGAGACAGATTTCTTTCTTTTTTTTAAATAAAGATTTATTTTTATTTATACAAGAACCAGGGTACAGGCCAGATGCACGGGAGGGTGAAAGGATTCACCAGAGACAGAGTGGGGAACAGAACAAGCAGCCTGACTGACATCCACTGCTGAGGGGAGCAGCAGGCGAGACAGGAGAGGTCCACCCAGCCATGTGGGCATCTCCCCGGCTGGCTAGCATCGAACCCGCACTGCAGTGGCTGCGAACAGCCTCTGCAGCGTGGAGCTCAACCTCCTGCACTACCAGGGAGGTTCAAGGAGACAGACTTCTGATGCTTCCTATGCTGTCATTGTTCATAAGCATAATTACCTTATACAAAGTATATGACACAGGACCTCACTGGTGGCTCAAGGGGTTAAGACACAACCCATGAAGCTATCACCAGCCTCTGTAGCACGAGTTCAAGCCCCAGCCAGGGAGCTGACCCACATGGTACAGCAGACGTCCTCCTAACTCGCCTGCTGCTCCCCTCAGCAGTGTATTTCAGTCAATCTGCCTGTTCTGCTCCCCACTCTGACTCTGGTGAACCCTGCATCTCTGGCCTGTACCCCAGCTCTTGTATGCATAAATAAATCCTTAAAAAAAAAGTATATGACACAACTTCCTGTCTAAATCAATTTCCTAGTTCCATAGTTTTTCTATTCTCTTGGATTTTTTCAAGTAAACAACCACAGAATTGATACTCTGTCTACTCTTTTGAAATATTTATTTCTCTTATTTCTTGATCCAGTCTAGCTAGTATTAAAAAGTATTATTGGTAAATTATTGGCAAGCATTCTTGTCTCTTTTTTTTGGTTTCTTTGAATATATTGCTAGTACTTCTATATTAATTATGATATTGTCTTTTAATATTATTAATTTCTATCGG
Source organism: Talpa occidentalis (assembly GCF_014898055.3). Taxonomy (NCBI): domain Eukaryota; kingdom Metazoa; phylum Chordata; class Mammalia; order Eulipotyphla; family Talpidae; genus Talpa; species Talpa occidentalis. The sequence continues at coordinate 56,004,237 of NW_023604861.1, read as the reverse complement.
GCTCTGAAAGTTTTCTTTCATTTATTCTTTACTAAAATTTTTTCCCACCAACAATTTGATCAAACATCATGATGATATAAAAATTTTCTTTGGGGCCTCCCTGGTGATGCAAGCAGTTGAGTGCAGCACTGTGAAGCTGTCCACAGCCTCTGCAGTGCGGGTTTGATCCCGGCCAGCCACAGAAATACCCACAAGGCGCAGCAGACCTCTCCTAGCTCAACCGTTGCTCCCCTCAGCAGTGTATTTCAGTCAGTCTGCCTGTTCTGTTCCCCACTCTGTCTCTGGTGAATCCTCTCACCCTCTCACACCTTTTGTCTGTACCCTAGTTCTTATATGCATGAATAAATAAATCTTTAAAAAATAAATTTTTCTTAGTTAACACTGAAACATTTAATGTATTTTCTAGCACTGAAACATTCTTATATTCTAGGAATAATATGCACTTGGTTTTAATATAATGTTGAATTTCACTTGAAAAGACTTCATATTATTTTTTTCTTCTTTAAAAAAATTCAAAAAGTGACTGATTTATGATTTTCACTTCTGTACTGTCTTTAGTGCTTTTTTGTCCATGTTATACCTCATAAATGGTACAGGGAAGGTTTCCATATTTTTCTCCATTTTGGAGAATAACTTGTTCTTTGCATGTGTGAATCAAGTTATCTATACAATCTGAACTAAGCCTAGTAGCATGCTTTTAAAATAATTTTTCTTTTGTCTTTAGGTGTATTCAAGTTTCCTACTTCTTTCTGAATCATTTTCCTTAATTAAGTCTTAAAATCATACTTTTTATTCATATCTTCATAAAATTTTGATATAGGCTAATATGATATTTTCTTTTTTTTGATACTTAAAAAGGTTTTATTTATTTTTTATTTTTTTAAATAAATTTTATTTTTATATTCCCTGTACAATTGCAATCCCCTTATTTTGACCCCAATTCCTCCCCTCCCCGCGCCCTACCCCCCATAGAGTGTCTCTGGTTCATAGTTTTTTGTTGATTTTGATTTTCACTTTCTTATAGTTATTCATTTTCCTGGCCCCTTATTTAAGTTTTCTAGATTCCTGCTATGAGTGAGACCATCCGGTATTTTTCTTTTTCTTTCTGGCTTATTTCGCTGAGCATGATCCCTTCCAGCGCCATCCATATAGCTGCAAATTGCATGTGTTTATCTTTTTTGAATGCTGAGTAATATTCCAAGGTGTATATGTACCACATCTTCTTGATCCAGTCATCTATTTTTGGGCATTTGGGTTGTTTCCAAAGCTTAGCTTTTGTAAACAATGCTGCTATAAACATAGGGGTGCAGGTGCTCTTAGGAATTGATGTTTCTGTGTCCTCTGGGTAAATACCTAGGAGTGGAATTGTTGGATCATATGGAAGCTCTATGTTTAGTAGTTCTAACAAGTTTTAATCTTCATCTCTGATTATCTCTAATTTCTAATGTAATTAAAAATTTCTTTCTTTGGATAAAGAGTTGCTAGAGGTTATCAATTCACCTGATTTGCTCAATAAATAATCAGTTTTCTTTTCCTGCCTTCTAATTTGTCATAAAATGTTCATCCCCTCTTTCTTGTCACCAGTTTATTTTATTGTTCTCTCACATTTCATAACATGAATGCCTACTACCTTTTATTTTCAGTCTTTAGTCCCGTATGTTTTTCAATTGGTAAAGCTTTGGGTAATGCTCATCAATGTGCCTTTCCATGCATTACAATCTGTCTCCTAATTTACTAAGGCATAGATCATCTATTAATTGCCAAAGATAACAAACCCGCTTTCCTTGTTTTACTACAACTCTTCATTAACTATGCCTTCCTTCTTGAAACTCTCTTCTCATGACTTTTCTGATAAAATCCTCTTCTCATTTTTCTCTTTCCATCCTGGCCACTCTCCTATCTATATGCCATGTCATTTTTCCAAATGATTTTTCTAATGAATAAAAGATTTGTTTATTTGAGTCACACATGAGCATCAGAAAATAGACTTTAGATAAAGATTTCTCTGAACATAAGAATATGAAATTGACCAAAAACTCTGGATTGTTACCCACTGTTCTAAACTACATTTCAAAATCTATTCCTAATATAATCAGTCTATTAGATAGAGCAGCATGAAAAAAAAAAAAAAAAAAAAAGCCAGCATGATGACTGTGATATATCCTTGAAAAACTTGATTACCTAATAATAAAACAAAAATAATGAGTCGATCGTCTGTAAACCCATTCCTTAAGGGGGTGCTATAGTACATCGCTCAATTTAAAATATTAGCTCTCAGATAACACTTTCAGTTTTCTCTTGTTTTATTTGTGGGGTTTTTCTCTTATCATGTTTGTTTTCATAATTAATTAATATATATACCTCAAAAAGCATAAACTTCATAAGGACAAAGCTTGGCCAACAAAAAGTGAAAATATAAGTAGGCTATTTAAAAAAGAATATTTAGTAGGAGTTTCATTTTTCGAGTTTCAGTTTTCCAACCTGCAGGTCACCTTAGCACTTACCTATACATAATTAAGTTTGCTTTAACTACAAATCTTTTATTACAAAAAACAGTCGTGAAACCAGGGTTTAAGATTTTAGCTCCAATTATAACTCAATGTTATATTGTTCCAGGAACATAGAATATAAACCTAGATCCAGTAAGTCATCTCAAAATGAATTTTGTTACAATGAAATCAAAAGAGCACTGTATGAAATTGGAAAAAAATTCACAAATGTAAAAACAGGTAAACAGTTTTAAGAGTGAAAAATTCATATTCACATAGTTTAAGAATTACCTTTTTCAAACATACCTTGTCCATTAATTTACTTGCATGAAGACTCAAGCTATTAAAGAATATTTTTTTGCTAAGCAAGTGCATTTCTTCAATGGTAGTCAACAGAGTAGTCGCACTATTTCCAACAATGCCACTAAAAACAAAGAATATTTCAGATTACAAAATGGAAGCTAAAATAGGATGTCTGAACAAAGTCATGGTATTATTAAATAGATAACTTGAATATCATTTTACCACTATCTTCGTACAGTATTACATTAGCTATATGTTAGTTGATTTCATCTGCTCTGGAGTTTTCTAATAGGTATATATCATTAACTTATTTTAGGAAGCCTATACCATTATAATTTAAACCAATTTATTGCTTTTGAATAATTGATGTTTGATAATAAATTCATATCTATTTATAGACAATTGGTTCCTAAGCAAGTAATGTAGTTTTGACTTAGAAAAGATAAAGCTATGGTTCTATTTCAACACAAATAGAAAACTAAATATTAAGGAACAATTTGCTATTTATATACCAATGAAGATATTTCACTCATTATGTCCCAATTTGAGTATAATACACAGTTGCCATAGTTGCCATGGCTCTCTTTTACTAATTCAGGAAGAATCAATGAATATTTACATTATAGACTTACACTAATAAACAGGTTGTGTGTGTGCATATGTGTTTAATGTGTATATAATTATATTTGGAGAAATGGAAAAGGAAATGATAGATCTCAAAGTATGGTACATATAATATGCACATAACAATTCATATGATGAGGAAGTTCTACTAACACACAGTCATGAAAATAGTCAAAACCAAAACAACATTATACTATGTTCTAATCAAACAAGGTATCACATGAGCTTTAACTAGCACTTTTCACCATTCCACTTACCTGATTGTATGGTGGTAAAATTTGAGGAGATTAGAAATCTTATATAATAAAACTGCCCCAGGCTCAGCAACTATTACTTGTTCAATTCGAACCTATAAAAACATGGGAGGAAAGATTAAACATTTCTTTAAGAAAATCTAACTTTTCTTGCAGAAATCACAGAATTCCTTTTAAATAATTCTGAATATTAAATCATAGGGGATGATGAAAAACAAACATTTTAACACAGATATACTCTATAAAAAGGATCCACTACCTACAGAATTTGGCTCAAGGCAGTTGTTACCAGAAATAACTAACACAGTGATGTGATCATTCTGAGGTATTTTACCAGTATATAGTGGAATTTAGGTCAGCACTAAATCACAAAACAACTTTTACATTTCTAATAATAGATTGTTAGTTTGAATGTACTGCTCAATCACCAAATGTTCAGAAAAAAATTAAAAAATTTTTTTTTATATTAGAGAACAGAAAAGCAGACAAACCTCAATTACCACCAACATATTTGTCTAATTATAAGATAACCAGGACAATATCTGATCTAGTTATATCTGATTTAGTTAAAGATTAACGTGATGTATCTCAGGATTCATTATTAGGAATCTTTTCCAAATTAAATGCCATCCTCACTGATATTTCCCTTACTTTATATTTAATTAATGAATACAATCTAAACCACACTGATATGTGGTTATTTACATATTACATCTATTCCTAAGTTGCTGCTTATACTGAGTTTTCTTGCTTCCTAGTGCACTTCAAACACAGATATTGTGTTTTCTGCTTCTTTTACATCTAGCAGCATTTGGTAGAACAATGGTATATACACAACAGATGTTTAATAAATGGCTCTGAAAGTTGAAGTTTCTCTGTACTTAAATTTTGGAATATGTTACAATGCCAACAAATACAACTTGCTAAAATGAAATTTTATAAATGTATGTGATACATTTATATGAGCATACAAAAGTCTTTTGAATTACTGAAATTAATCCATGTTTACTTTAGCATGTTTATGGAACTGGTATATCTGTTGTCATAAAATAATAGATGAGCTAACTATCACAATATTATAAATCATGAATGGCATATGAACCTAAAACCATAATTTCCATATTACAATTTCTTTTTAGCTCCAAGGCTGCAATAGTGATTTATATTCTATACCAATAAAAGTAATATTTTCTGTATTTTAATATAAGTATTAGGGCAAAATATAAAGGATACTAATTGTACTCGGGCAGCTCTTCCCTGAAAAATTTATAAAACCATCTCAGCTTTCTGGCAATATCCCTTCTAGAATTTTCAGGTATGAAAAAAAAAAACCAAGACACCTCTTCATTCCAACTCTCTTAAGACAGAAAGAAGAAAGGACAGGAGAGAAGAAAGAAGTAAAGGGAAAGAGGAGAGTGAGGAAAGAAGGAAAAGAAAATGAAAACAACTTTTATCTTTATTCAAACACACAGTGGTTTTTTTTTTGTTTGGGTTTTTTTTTTTGTTTTGTTTTTTTAAAGATTTATTTATTTATTTATACAAGCACTAGGTACAGTCAGAAAAGCAGGAGGGTGAGAGAATTCACTAGAGCCAGAGCGGGGAGCAGAACAGGCAGATGGACTGAAGACACTGCTGAGGGGAGCAGCAGGCGAGGCAGGAGAGGTCTGCTGTGTCATGTGGGGTTCTCCCTGGCCGACAGGGAATCGAACCAGCACTACAGAGGCTATGGACAGCTTCGCAGTGTGGTGCTCAACTGCTGCGCCATCGGGGAGGCCCCACACAATGGTTTTGAAGGAGAGGGACATTCTTTCAGTGTGCCACTATCTATCTTATGAGTCTAACCATTTTCAGCAAAAAGTAACAGTAATGGGAAAAACAACGAGATAAGAGAAACAAAAATTTAAGAGTAAAAGATCAAAGAAGTGCTAGTAGCAGCAACTTGCTGGAAATCAGAATGGTGACAAAGAAAAATCATTAGCAGAGCTTTAAAGGAGTGATAGGAATAGTGGTTCAGAGATAAAGTTTTTGGAACAAAACTTTATATGTCCCTGGCATATAAAAAACACTCAATAAATCATAAGTACCTATATTATTATAAGTGGCACAGATGATAAATGCAAAAATTAAAAGTAGCAAAATGTGCTGTAGGCAAACTGATAACAATCTTGGGAAGAGATAAAACAGAATATCTCAGAATATCAGATAAAACAAAACATCTCCTCTCTGATGCCAGAGGGACAGGCAGAGCAAAAGCAAGCATGATAGAACTAGAGAAGGAAAGAATTTGTGTTTATGAGGAAGAGAACAGAGAAGGCAGAATTGAAGAGGATAAGAATAAAGTTCCTTTACATTTATTATCTTATTATCACCACAGATAGTAATAAGGGTACATGCCTGTCCCAAGTGCATATCACTAATCTGAGGGCCCTGACTATCTAAAGAAAACACAGCATACAGGTCTATTTTCCACCATCTCACAGCTTACACAAAAATTAACCCAAAATGGATTAAAGACATGTATATAGACCTGAAATGATAAAATACAGAAGAAAATATGGGCAAGACACTCCAGAACACTAGCATCAGTGATGTCTTTGTAGACTTGTTTCCTATGGCTAGAGAAACTAAAATAAATAAATGGTAAATCAAGTTAAAAAGTTTCTGTGCAGCAAAAGAAATTATCAGTAAAACAAAAGACAACCAACTGAGTGAAGAAAAAAGTTGCACAGCATTCATCTGACAATGGGCTGACCTCTAAGATATATAAAGAGCTCATGTAACTCAACAAAAAGAAAACAACCTAATCAAAAATGGTCAGAAGAACTAAACAGGCACTTCTCCAAAGAAGACAGACAGGTGGCCAACAGGCACATAAAAAAACTGTTCATCACTTATCATCAGGGAAATACAAATCAAAACAATGAGAAGTGGCCCTTATCAAAAAAACCCGAAACAAGCAATGGCAAGGATGTGGAAAAAAAGGAACTCTCGTACAACACTGGTGGGAATGTAGACTGGTCCAAACTCTATGGAAAATAGTACTGAGATTTCTCAAGATACTAAAAATAGATCTAACATATGACCCAGCAATTCCACTCCTAGGTATCTACCTGAAGGATGCAAAAACACTCATTCAAAGGGATACATGTACTCCTTCATTCATTGCAGCACTGTTTATAATAGCCAAAACTATGGAAGCAATCTAAGTGCCCAAGGACAGAGGAGTAGATTATAAAAATGTGGTGTATACACAGTGGAATACTACTCAGCTATCAAAAAAAAAATGAACCCTTGCTATTTTTGAAAACATGGATGAAAATGGAGGGGGTAATGTGAAGCGAAATTAGCCAGAAGAAGAAAGACAAATACTGGATAATTTCACTTATATGTGGCATATAAAGAAACAAAACAAAGGAACAGATAAAACCAAACCAATAACAAACTCTAAAACTCTGACTAGAATTGAGGGTACAAGAGGGAGAGGTATGAAAACACAATGGAGAGGGGACGCAAGGAACCAAAGAAGAGGTCTATGGGTGCCTTGGTGGCAGTGTGGTGACACACGTCTGAGGTGTAAGCCTATAAGCCTATGTTCCTAAACCATACACAATGTTGTAAACCAATATAACCTCAATAAAAAATGTTCTTTCTCTTACATTAATGTGATTAATGTGTTAACTTCACAAATTTACAACTTGAATTCAAACTTTTATCAGTTTCTTTAATCTCTAAGAATAAAATAGTAATTTAGCCAGAAACTGTATAAAATATGTAAAAACAAAATATTTTACCTTTAGAGGCCTACACACACCCTCAGTGATATGTCCCACAACTTCTTGAATATTTTCTTCAACACCTACAATTATAACATAATTGAATTTTTTTCCATGTTTACCTTGGTTCACTTAAATTTTAAAAAAATGATATATATGATGAAGAACGCTAATAAAAAACATTTATTTATTTTTAAAAAGATTTTATTTATTTTTGCAAAAAAGAACTGGAGTGTAGGCCAGAGGTTTGGGGGCTGAGAGGATTCACTAGAGATAGCATGGTGAGCAAAACAGGCAGATCTACTGAGATATACTGCTAAGGGGAGCAGTGGGCAAGACAAAAGAGGTCTGCTGTGCCATGTGGGTTAGCTCCCTGGCTGGGGATCGAACTCAGGTCACTGCAATGGGCAGTTTCATGGTGATAGTACTAAGACTTAACCCCTAGGCCAACCAGACAGGCCCAATAACAAACATTTTAAATAACCATAACAATAATTTGCTACATTTAATATATTTTAGGACATTACTAACAATGTTAATATCTGAGTCTGTAGTCCTTAATTGAGTATTAATTAATAAAATGAATATTTCCTTCTATAAAAGAATAAATATATGAGTCATAGATGAGATGAGCACATAAGATGAGATAGAAAACAGACCTTGCAATCTAATGGGAAAAATGATATTCATTAAATACTATTTCTCAAGCTATAGAGCTGTACTGGGTACTTGATATTTACTGCTTGTAACTTCAACTTTACAGATAGAGAATCTCAGGCTGAGAAGAATTAAGCCATCCCCACACAATTATCTCTACCATTTCACTCTAATCCATTTTCTTTCACCTCTTAACACTGCCTTTCATATGTACTAAAACATCTTTTAAGAAATATATTCCTTGAATTGGGTAATTAGAATAAGAGAAAATAAATTTTAAAAGTGTAGAATTTGTGCTAAATTAACATATACTATTTAATCTCAATATCAAAGAATTAAAAAAAACAAGATGGTTAGCAGTGTCATGACCAGCCTCTTCTATACAGGGCAGAGATGTGGAAAATAGTCATGTGACACCAGTGACAATATTTCATTCCTATCAAAAATTGAACATCTTAATTATCCATTGACTTCTCAATTCTCAAGAAGGCATCTTAAGGTAGTCACAACTAAGATCTGAAATCCTATAAACAGACACCAACAGCTCAAAAAATGCCCTTTTTCTTCCTTGAAATCAAGACCAAAATTTTAAGTGCATTTAGTACATAGGTACTAAATGTGCATTTAGTACATAGGTACTATTGAAAAAACTTTAAAGTCATATAAGGATGAAAACAGGGATTAGATAGCAGAAAGAATTGTTAGCATGATGACCTTAAGCAAGTCACTCACCTTGTTACAAAATGAAAATAATATCACGTTTTTACCTTTGATGTGTGGAGCAGAAGATCTGAGGTACTGTACACTAGGTACTCCAGAAATGCCTTAAAAGTGAAGCAGAGGAGTCTAAACTGGAAATGGAAGGTAATAAGGGTCCACTATAAAAGTGTGAACAGTTGTGTGACAAGATAAGTGATGAAAGAGAAAGTCTGTTAGCAGAATAAGGAGGAAGCTAGGGAGGAAGATTAATTAGGATGCTTACTGTACCATAAGGAATTTATCTTCATGAAGAAGAGCAATAAATAGAGGGCCTCCTGCTGGCACAAGGGGCTAAGTCACAGAACTATGAAGCTATCCGCAGCCAGGGAGCTAATCCACATGGCGCAGCAAACCTCTCCTGACTTGCCCAATGCTCCCCTAAACAGTGTATTTCAGTCAATCCGCCTGTCTGTTTCCCTCTGTCTCTGGTGAAGCCTCTCACCCCTTGCACCTCTGGCCTATACCTCAGTTCTTGTATGCATAAATAAACATTTAAAAAAATAAAGATAAGTCTTATTTTCTATATTTAGTCATTAGTAATAATTGTCAGAGGACCCACCTTGTGTAGTTACATGCTTTAAGAGAGCTTCAAGGTGTTCTTTTTCAGAAGCAGTAGCTTGATGGAGCCAAGCCAACATATCTCCTACATATCTAATGAAAAAACAAAATGTCAGTAAATATTTTCTTCAGAAAAACATCAATATTTCAATGTAATCTGATTACTATACCTCAAAGGGTCATGAGAATGCATTTCAATGGGTCTAGGTGTACCTCCTGGGCCTCCTCTTGTAAGAGCATCAATGAATCCACGGACAACTGTACTTCTTCTGGCTGTTCCAAATTCATCTAAAGTGTACCTAGAAAAACAAGTTATGTGAAAGATAGTTGTTTAACTTGCTAATGGTTATATCAAAATATTTAAGCAATTTCTTAAGCAAGTAAGACATTCAAAGCTTCTTTACAAAAAACTCTGAATCAATACTGTTTTTAAACAACAAAAAGTTATGAAATAACATTATAATGAAATTCAATCTATAGGTTTATATTTTTACCTCATAAAAAGGGTTTGGGGTTTGGGATCAATAATGGGTAATGGTAATAGGGGTAGAGCAATGGATTTGATAAAAGCAAAAATCAAGGTTAGGTGAAATCCTGGATTCTTCAGGATTCAATACCCTCAAAATCCAAAGTATGATACTCTATTCTCCACACAGTGCCAAAAAATCTAGTTCTCATACTCTAGTTACAGTTAGAAATGTGCAATCAAAAAAATAAACCTTTTTCTATTAGAAAATTCTCCTACACATTTTACCAAGAAAATTTACCTTAATCACACCATCCACACTTAAAGCTTATTTGGACTCCTATATTAGACCTATATGTTCCTTAAATTTAATGACCAACCAAGCAAATACAGCTAATACTTTTTTTCCCCATCCTGTCCTGTGGTTAAAAAGAAAAAAAGACTTTCTAAGACAAGGAAATTGTAGGGAAGACAAGCTTTGAAGTGAGGCAATAATTTGGGGTAACATTTTTTAAGGATCTCCTGGACTTGCCAGGAGTGTTCATTTCTTCCTCTAGTATCAGCCTTTGTTTCCCAGCATCACTACCAGTCCCACACCCACTGCCCACCTGAAAGTTTTCTATTTTATGTCCATAGGAAAACAAATATTTTTTTCACAGTTCAATGTCAGCAGATTCTAGACCCATTAACTTTTAAATCCCTAAGCACTATTCTACAAGGCTAAATCCTAGGAATGATTTTCATTACCCTAAAGATAAATAAAAGGTTCCCAAGGTTGCCAAATTACTTAGTTTTGCAGGCTATACTACTTTCCCTAACATGCTACTGAATTAATGAAAATTCTACTTTTAAAATATAAGCTAGAAGAGTAAATATTTTTAAAGAAAACAGAAAATGAAGCGGTCAATAGCTATAATATTTAGTAATTTTAACTTTTTTAAAGGGCTATTCGCCAGTAACTAGATCATGACCCTTTTGTGTTTGTTTTAAGTTAAAGGAATGGTTTTGAAGTTTCTAATGAAGACATGCCAGCAACGTATCATAGTAAAAATTTAATATTAAGATAAGTTTTACTAAACTTCACAAGTGCCTTGCACTTTCTATTTTTCAAAACAAATTAGAATCAAAATGCTTACTTTTACTTTTCCCCTCATGCTTTTAAATTAAAAAAAGAGAAAACCTTAGTCATCATATGCATCTTCTTTTCAAATTGATATATTCAACCCAAAGGTTAATGCAGATGATTTTAAAATTGTTTAGCTATATGACATTATGTTTCCTTCATATTATATATTGTTAATGGATTAAAAATTAATGCAAGCAGCACTGGAGGGTTTAAGTCTCTAAAGATTTCTAGGCTTTTAATATAATAGTTGAATAGCCTCAATTCATTTTGGCAATGTAAAAGTAGTATGATTTTTAAATTCTAGCCATAATGATGACAAAAATAGAAGAAAGCAAAGAAACAAACAAACAAAAATGTTGAGCACGAAGAATGAATTCCTCTAAATTATCACCAGTTCTATGCAATGACTCATGATCAGATGATGATCTATCATAGCACAAAATTCAGAAACTTTTAAAAAATATTAAACTAATTCTCACCCTCAGGACTAAGAAATAGAAACAATGTAAATTCTGTTTCTAGGACTCTTCACTGTGAGCACAAAGTATATTAGAAACCAGTGACTACACTTGCACTTTAAATGAGGTAAGTGGGTGGGATTATTAAACCTGACAATAGGAGATCTAATCTATATAATATGAAATATAAATATTAATTTTAATGTTAATTATCTTGCATTAATAGGTATAATTTGAAGCAAGAATAGCATGAGCTATAATGACCCGTCAATGACCTCTATAATCATAAACTATATGTTCCCAGAGATGGTAGAAAACTTCCTTGACCAAAGTAAGTTTTTTTCCAACAAAAGTAAAAAATTCAAAATCTAGCTTTACAATGGCAAATTATAAGTAAAATTATGTTAGTATTCTAAAATGCCTCTAGTTAAAATTAAAAGTTAAAAGCAAATTAAAAAATGAAAGTGCTTGGCCAAAAACAAATTAAAAGATAAAATAGTGTAAAAGCCTCTCTAAGAAATGTAACAAATACTTAAAGAATGAAGGAAAAAATCAGTATTTTACATATTTCTACATTCTTTAATAATTTATTTCTGAAGGTTTACCTAATTAAAGACATCAATTTTTATTGCCACTTAACTTTCTTTAAAATGAAATTTAGGTACTTGATTTATGAAAAGTTAATAATGCATTAATATTCCAGTTATACACTACCAAAGAAAAACTGAATAAGGCAACTTTCCCAAGGAATTCAATAACTGACACTTCTTGTATATACTTACACTTGAAAAACAATGAACAGTGAAGCTTTCACATACTTAAAATTCATATAGTGCCATCTGGTGGTTACCCTGACATACTAAGTTTTCCCTAAATTTAAAGATAAGTATCACTGTAAACAGATGATTAACGAAAGGTCAATTTTCTCATTTTAAGATTCATCTCTGGTGATCCCTTGGCCTTAAGTCCTCCTTCCTTCCTACTTAACTTTCAAATTTCTCTTATCATCTTGTAAATGGCACTACTGCTCTATTTCCCTGACACATGCTCTTCAGTTAAGTCTGAGACAGATCTTCACCTCTCTATTACAGTTATATTGTCTGTCTTTCAAGCTTTGTCCCTGGCTGTCATGTAAATGCCTACCACTCTTCATTAGATGATGACTTCCTGTTTTATCTTCTTTCAAAATAAAAACAGCTAATATTTAGAGATGAAGAAAAGCATTATGCTAAACATCTCATATGACCAAGCTAACTTCATAACAACCCTATAAGGTAGGCACTATTTTATTCTCATTTTATAGTGAAAAAAGTTTCTAAAGGTTCAGGGGCTTGTCAAAAAAACATAATGCAGGGCCCACCTTTTAAAATAATTATGCGGTATTGCTCCTTTCCAAATGTTGATCAAGAATTATAATTTAGTAAAAATATATTCACATGTAGAAGTCAGCTAACATTTTCAGATGTCAAAAATACATAAAGGCATTTTAAAAAATTTCCACCTAGTGAACAAACAGGAATCTGTGGATAATGTAAACCCTTTCTCAAAATACTAAATATGTTAAGGACTAAAAGACTCTTATAATCAAATACCAATACCTAAAGTTGAAAATGTTAGGAAAGAAATTTCAGTGGACTATAATCTGCTGAGCTGGTGATCAATAGTGAGGATTAACTTGATATACAGACAAGCACAACATTCAGGCAACTAACCCAATAGCCAGTGCAATTTTTTGCAATGAATTTTCCAAAGATTCTTTCTCAATCTACATCTTTGCATCTACTATTCCCTCAATTCTCTCCTCCTTTTTTCATTCCTAGAACATGCCTATTCAACCTTACTTTCCAGAGGAAACTTTTCCTGATATTTATCCTTCTCCTACCCCAAAATTCTTGAATCACATAGCACCTGGGACACATCCTTTAGAATAGCATTTAATATATTCATTAAAATGGACTTATGTCTGGGTTCCATAAAGTAAAACAACTTGAGGGTAATATTTAATTGATATTATGACTCTAGTACTTAGAACAGCACTTAACACTCATGGCTTTCTGATTCTTGAAAGTCCCAGTCTCCCTATTTACATAATATTCTAGGCATTAAGAATATTTACTTCGGGGCCTCCCTAGTGGTGCAAGGGCTTAAGCACCGCACTATGAAGCAATCCACAGCCTCTGCAGCACGAGTTCGATCCACAGCCGGCCAGGGAGCAACCCACATGGTGAGGCAGACCTCTCCTGTCTCGCCTGCTGCTCCCCTCAGCAGTGTACTTCGGTCAATCTGCCTGTTCTGCTCCCCACTTTGTCTCTGGTGAATCCTCTTACCCCCTCCCCTGCATCTCTGGCCTGTACCCCAGCTCTTGTATGCATAAATAAATAAATCTTTAAAAAAAAAAATTTACTGGGGCTCCCTGCTGGCGCAGGAGATTGAGCTACGCACTGTGGAGCTGTCCACAGCCTCTGTGGCTCAGGTTCAATCCCGGCCTTCCTGCGAGAATCCCACATGGCGAAGCAGACCTCTCCTGCCACGCCCGCTGCTCCCCTCAGCAGTGTATTTCAGTCAGTCTGCCTGTTCTGTTCCCCGCTGTCTCTGGTAAATCCTCTCACCCTCCCGCACATCTGGCCTTTACCCGGGTTCTTGTATAAATAAATTTTAAAAAAATTTACTTCTATTTTACATGAAAAATAGGAAAATAAAATTAAAATCAGAATAAAAATATGTAAATAAGTTAATAATGTGTAAGGTTCTTTTCCAAAGCATTATCACAGATCTCTGGGCTGGCATAACTTAAAGCATCAATGATTTAATTCTTTCTTTTATTGAAGTCTATCAGTGGACTCCTGATTTGAAATTTTCTTTTTTCATCTTTACATAATTATATTTCTCAGTCCTCTATCTGATCTCCTTATATCCAGGACAGGGTTGATTACAGGAGTTTTACTTACAATTCTAAGGTAGTTAATTAAACTGAGGAAAAGCCCCTTAACCGCTACAAAATAAGTAGCCTAGGCACAGAGACTCCATGGTTTTCCTTCCATGTATTCTACAGCACATAACATACAAATAAAATGATTTTCCAATGGAAACACAGAAGATGAGATGACAATAACACTGTAAATTATTATAAACGTTACTCAAGCTATATTGTGTATGTGTATGAATTTTATAATACTGAAAGTTAATGTAAATTACTGAGGAAAAGTAGGGCTTTTTTTTAATTAGGAAAAAGTCACCAACTTATATAAAACAGGCCTGTCCTGCAGGGCTTCCATTGACTGAGTCAATACTGGAGATATGTCACATGATTCTTGTGTCAATGTTCTGCATTCACCTGAAAAACAGTTAACATTGGAACTCTATGTTATATTAAAATTAGGTGTTTATTATGTCCACTGGATATCCAGAATCTAAATATTATAGAAAATACTACATGAAAGAAATGCCTAGAAAAACCAGACAGATGTATCAGTCAAAAACAAGTTCATATTGTCAACCAAAATAAAAATTAAAGATAACAAGTTTATAATACATAAACTTATACTATAGTTTACTCTCTGGCATACCCCAATCCTCTATTTTATTATTATAGAAAAAAACCAATTCTGGGCCTCCCTGGTGGTACAAGGGGTTAAGACACAACCTATGAAGGTACCCGCAGCATCTGCAGCACGAATTTGATCCCTGGCCAGGGAGCAGCCCATATGGCACAGCAGAGCTCTCCTGAGTTGCCTGCTGCTCCCCTCAGCAGTGTACTTCATTCGATCTGCCTGTTCTGTTCCCCACTCTGTCTCTGGTGGATCCTCTCTCCCCCTCACACCTCTGGCCTGGACCCTAGGTTCTTGTACGCATAAATAAAAAAATCTTTTTTAAAAAACTACAATTCTGAGGAAACCAATGAACAAATATTATTGAGTAACTGCCATACACATGGCAATGGTCAAGAAGCGAAGGGGCAGTGCTATAAATACATTGCCACTTCCTTCCTTTCAGAGCAATCTTTAAACAGTTCACTGAAAATGTTTATATGGATGACTAACAGGGTAATGAGATTTAATTTCGAAATAGTTCCTATTTTAAGCTTTTAAAAATCTCTACACCAACATTTTTATTTTAGCATTCTAATTTTATCCATAAAATGCTTACTAAGTTCCTATAGTGTTCAGAGAACTTTGTGCTTATTCAGAAATGCCCAGCCTTTTGATAAATGAGGACCTCATCCTAGCGGTTTATTTTCCAGCAGCGACTAAGAGAAACACACATGTATACGGAATTGTCGATATCTTAAGAAGATTCAAAAGTCCCAAGGAGTCAGAGGCCCACAGGTTGTATCACTAAGTTAGATGTCATAGGAGCATAGAAGAAATCTGAGATACTGTTCTTGCATTTGAGAAAGAAATCTAACTGAAGAGGTAAAATACATAAATATGAAAGTTAAGTAAATAACAGTAGTATTGAATACCATTTAAAAAATTCCAAAGGTTATGGGGAAAGTCATTGAGAATTAATGCAGTCTCAGAAAGTTCCAAGTAGATAGAGAACCTAAACTTAGCTTTGAAGACTGAAGTAGGATTAAGATATAAATATGAAAACCACACAGCACACCAAATAAGAGTAATATGTACAAATGAAAGATTGAAAAAGAAACAGGTTTTGGAGATAAAGAATAAATTACCTGGGACAATTAGGTTTCTAACAGTACAGTACAGGTGTTATTGGTAAATTGGATTTAATACTAATTCCTTCAAGTTGGTAACACCTATTAAAATATCATGTGCTCTTTTCCATCTGGTGGCAGCCATCAGGTAAGCCAAAATCAGTGCTTACAAATATATCCAGGAGTGGTGGAAGAAGCAGCAGTCCCATGTGATGTGCTTTCTTCTCAGGGTGCACTGTTGGCAGGACTGCCAGATGTCAGCGCTCCACAGGGCCTCTGCCCCACTCGGCTCAATATAGAGTACACACTGGTATGTAAGGTCAAGCAAGGCTGTTATATATTGGATATGTGTGTGCCATGGAGGCTGCAAATGTCCATTTCTTAAGGATGCAAACTGTGGCTGGCTTGTCCATCAAGATGCTAAAAGTTAATGTTGCTGAGGAGAGAGCTGGATGCCACTGTGGGGCTCTGAGAGTCCTAAATTCTAATTGAGTTGGTGAAGATTCATGTATAAATTCTGAGATTATCTGCATTAATCTAGCTCATAAAACTATCAGGAAAAAATTCTGACACCCAGGGGCTCACTAAACCAGTACATCGGCACAGGGATAATCGATAGCTGACATGTGCAGGCTGCAAGCACTGTGGTCATGGAAAGGGCCACAAGCTCTACCACATTATTGGTGATTCTTGCCATGCAGCTTAGAGAAGGTACGATAATCCCCGCTCCATCTTACTGCTGAAAAGTAATGTTTGTAACATTCTGACCTAATAAACAGTTTTGGACAGTCAAAAAAAAAATTATGTTCCTATTCAATTCTAGTTGTCTTATCTCCTCTGGTTTTAACAGGTAATTTTGTCAACAAACTATTGAAACAATTTAAAAATAAAACAAATAAACCAAAGATTCCTAACATCTGGAACCTGTTAATATATTACATGGCTGAAGAGAGTTTGCATATGGAATTAAGGTGACAGATCTTAAAATAGGGGGATTTTTCCCAGATTACCCAAGAGGGTCCAAAGTAATCAGTAGCTGGCATGTGAGTTAGACAGAGATGTGACATGAAACAAGATGCAAAACTCAAATGTGGACGTGATTAGATCCACAACTGCTGGATCTGAATATGGAGGAAGAAGCCATAAGCCAAAGAATGCAGGCAGTCTCTAGAAAATAGGAAAAGCCCTCAATGACAGCCATCAGTAAACTCAGACCTCACACAGTCCTGCAGACTCGAGGAACTAAATTATACCAACAAACTGAATGAGCAAGGAAAGAGATTACTCCTTATAATCTTTGGAAATAAATAGAGTCCTGCCAAGACTTTCAATGTGGTGAGAAATATGTCTGATTTCTACATTACAAAACCATAGAAATGTGTGTTACTTAGAGTCATTAAAAGTTTGTGATAATTTATTACAGCAACAAAAGAAAACTAATTCTTTATTTATAATATAATTATATACATAACCAGAGATGTATTCAATTTTAAGATAACTGAAGGCAAATGACTTTTTATTCCTATTAATCATGCATAGTGTTTAGCTGATGATCATGACACAAATATAAAGAAAATAGATTCAAATGTCAAGTTTACTTCTAAAAAACATACTTTTTGATTACTAAGATCAAAATACAGTATCAAATAAAGACCAAGTAAAATTAAAAAGTCAAACACAAATATTCATAAATCTGAACCACATGAAAGAAATCACTTACTTTGAGCCCATCGGTACAGCCTTTCATAAGCTGTTTCTTGAAGCAAAGCCATCTGTTCCATAATTTCTAAACTAAAAAATTTTAAAGATTCATTGTAATTTAAACTTTGAGCAATAGCTACAAATAAGTATTCTGTTTAATTACAGAAATATTTGGTTACATCATATTAACTTTTTATCATTTTATGTAGAAAACTTTCAATAATTTTTAATAAATGAATACTGTCAAATTTTTATACCATTATTTAGTTATCCAACTTCTGTTTTACTGTAAAGATATCAGGGTATTACACTCCCCTTATCCAAAGTAACTCCTATTTCACAAAATGTCATATAGTTTCAAAAAGAACTAGAATGTCTTAAAAATTTCAGAACTATAGGGGGCAATGCAATTATGAATTGAAAAGGTTACTCACCCTGCTGTTTGTTGGTTTGTACGTAAAAGAACTTTGACATCATTGTGAATTTGTTTTACTCTTCCCAATGCCTTGAAAAAATCCTTTAAAATTAAAAATGTGACTTTAAAATGTTTGTTTTCAGGTAAAATCATATTATACTAAGTTGAAATATTATTAAAAGGAAAACCAGATTCACCTATTTTAATGAATCCTTCCCACACTGATCTTAATTTTATTTATAGTAAGTAGATATTTTTTCACATTTTAAAACATAACATTCATTCAGTGTCTACTTTATGCCAAACAATGTGCTAACTGCCAAAGATACAAAACTTAGGCAAAAATCCCTGTCAGGCCTCCCCTGGTGGCGCAGGCGGTTGAGCGCCACACTGTGAAGCTGTTCGCAGCCTCTGCAGCACTGGTTCAATCCCAGTCGGCCAGCCGGCTGAGAGTCCCACACAGCACAGCAGACCTCTCCTGTCGCACCCGCTGCTCCCCTCAGCAGTGTCTTTCATCACTCTGCCTGTTCTGTTCCCCATTCTGTCTCTGGTGAATCCTCTCATCTTCCCATGAATCTGGCCTGTACCCTGGTTCTTGTGTAAATAAATAAATAAAATAAATTAAAAAAAAAAAAAAATCCCTGTCCTCAAGATGTATACAGGCTAGTGAGAGAGAAATGCAAACCTAAAGACTAGTACATTAAAAAAAAAAAAAAAAAAAATCGCTGTGTACTACATATGTTATGACTTATTTAAGAAGGGCTTCCTTATCACTAAGGATGTTTTACATATCTTTTACACATCCCTTCTTGCCCCCACATACTAGAATACATCAAAGTTGAACACATAAAAGATGCTCATTTAATATACAGAAGTTAATTTATGCTGAAATCCAGGATCTTTTACTCCTTTAGAAAAACATATCAGAGCCTTAGTTTCCAGATAACAACAATTTGTGTTCTAGCCATGAAATAATAGATGTGTTATTTTTCTTTCATGAATAAAAATTTTAAAAATCCATCTCCTCCAATATTATCTACCAAGTAGAGAAGAGGTAAGATGTCAAATAAAATGTGACAAGTTCCTCAAACTACGAAGGACAGTCCTAGTGAGTCTTAGTAATAAGTTCAACTACTTAACTCCCTATACCCTGGTGACTGGTTTCAGTCCAACCTAGACAATGAGATGAACAAATATGGGCACCTGAGGTATGAGCCACTCAGTGAGACCCTCTCTCAGCAAGAACTCATCCTGCTCTCAGATCCTAGCATGATGACAATGGGCTTAGGCTCATACAGCCTCTGATTTGGGAGCCTAAAAGGCTCCTTCCTGGAAAAACAGTGTCTACAAGGAGGGAAAAAGGAACAAAGCTTTTCTCTGTTGTTCAGCATTTCAAGAGGTTTTATAGTTTTAAGTCAAGTTGACTTAGGTGGCATAGGATACAAAATTAATTAGATGAAAGGACAAGGGATTATCAAGTTGAGGAAAGACAAAGTTGTAAAAGAAAGAATGTAGATATAATCACTTCGTCATATAGCAAAACCAGAAAATGTCACCCAACTGTGAGTTTATTAAAAAAAGAGAATATATAAATAGGAGGCTGCAGCATGAGCAGAAGAGCCAAAATCCTCTTATTTTTTGATAGAAAATAACAGATTATCAAAGTATATTCTTTTAAATTACAGCTCTAGAATGCAAAATTTACAAAAGAAACAATTAACAATGGCTGACAAAAGATTTAGAGATCAGGAGGAACAAAAAGAGGAGAGTTAGGTTTTCCTTATAACCCTATATGCTTTGATTTCTAAAAAAATACACGTATTGCTTTGAAAAACCTAAAAATTTAAATGAATTAAGGTAATTTAAAATATGCATCTTTGCACACTATACATCTGTTATGGGACTGATAGCAAAGATTCACACAAGAACTCACACAACTCAACATAAACTAAGCAAACAACCCAATCAAAAATGGGCAGAAGAGTGAAATACACACTTCTCCAAAGAAGAAAGGGCCAACAGGCATGCTTATTGCCAAGGAAATGCAAATCAAAACAACAATAAACTACCATCTCACACCTGTGAGAATGAACCATATTAAAAATAAGCAGAAACAAGAAGTTCTGTTAAGGGTATAGAGAAAAAGGAACCTTCTTACACCGTTGGTTGGAATGTAGACAAGTACAATCAGTATGAAAAGCTGTATGGAGGGTCCTCAAAACACAAAAAAAGAATCTGTCATGTGACCCAGCTATTCCATACCTTGGAATCTACCCAAAGAACACATAAACACTAATTTGAAGGAAACTTGCACTCCTGTGTTTATTGCAGCACTCTTGTTTATAGCAGCACTATTTACAATAGCCAAGATATGTATAGAAACAACATAAATTCCCCAAAACAGATGAATGGATCAAGCTGTGGTGTGTATATACACACATACTACTCAGTGATGAAAAAAGATAAACTTTGCAGCAACATGGATGGGGCTGGAAGGGATTATGCTAAGTGAAGTAAGTCAGAAGGAAAAAGACAAATATCAGATGGTATCACTAATATGTGGAATATAGAGAAAACAAACAAAGGGTCAGACAAAGACAAACCTTTAAAGTTGCCCATAGATCTGAGGCATCCAGGAAGGGAGTGGGAGAGATGAGAACAAGGTAGGGGGGAAAAGCATAGGGATTATGATGGAGGATTATGGGTGCTTTGCTGGAGAGAACTATGATGACCACACCTGAGAGGAGAAATCATATACTGTCAAAAATTAACAATGTAAGAAAAAGGTACTTCATTTAAAAACAAATTACTTTAAATTAAAAAAAAAATGCATCTTGAGTTTCAAATTTAACAATATTTTCAAATCAAATTTTGACATGACTCCAAATGGAAAATGATTATAAAAAGAAAGTAAGATACCTCAGTAATAGGTCCTTCTCTAGTACCTCGGAGAAGACTCATTTCATCAGAAGTTAGCTGGAACTTAGATAAGAAGGCATCTGCAACTTGTGCTCTGATTTCTAACCTTTGACTACAATGAGAAAAAAAGCAATAAAAATCACGCGCTCAGTTTTAAAACAAATTATACCTCTGACATACTAACTTTCAAAACAAAGGTGTGAAAAATTCTCAACATCTTCGAAAATCTCATTTCCACCTGAAATATTAGAAACTCATCAGACATGTAGGTGATAAAATTATCTGATATTTCTCTAACTCCAATACTTGCACTCAGCAAAAGAAATTAATCATTATGCAAAAGAAGAGATAAGTTCAAAAAGGGTTCCTGCATTATAAATTCGCAGCCACATATATGTACTTTAATAGTTCACCTTAAAGTAACAGTTATCTTATAAAAGAGAAATAAGCCTATTTTCAACTAACTACTTCTCCATTTTTGTCTCCTCTACTTTTTCTGCATATTGTGGTCACTAAAAAAGAGTCCTCAAAATATATTGTATGAATGCAGCCTATCTGACTAGTTGACAGCTAGGAAAGGGCACAGTGGTCTAGAATGCATGCTGCAAGGAACACTAAGCAGGATCACCATCTCAAGACCACATTAGGAACTAAGCAGAAATTCAACATTCCTCACTTCTAGATCTTAGATTTAAAGCTATACAAATAAGGGCCTCCCCAGTGGTGCAGCGATTGAGCGCTGGGTTGCGAAGCTGCCAGCAGCCTCTGCAGCTCCGGTTCTATCCCCAGCTGCTCCCCGGCCACCGCAGGAGGGTCCCACATGGCGCGCAGACCTCTCCTACCGCCTGCTGCTCCCCTCAGCAGTGTGCTTCGGTCCTTCTGCCTGCTCTGCTCCCCACTCTGGCTCTGGTGAATTCTCTCACCCTCCCGTGCTTCTGACTGTACCCAGTGCTTGTATAAATAAATAAATAAATCTTAAAAAAAAATTTCTTAGCCATTTAAAAAAAAAATAAAGCTATACAAATAAAATTTTAAGTGTTTTCACTTAGTAGATTTAAGAGGATAGTAATATTCTACAATCTAACAATATTCAAATGAAAGTAAGCAAAGATAAACATTAACACTATTTGTATAGACAACACAATGTGCCTGTCTCTTGTTTGTGTAAGAGGTATGCGAGCTTTAAATTCACAAAGTCAAATGCTCCTGGTGAAAAATATGGAAAATTAGAAACAAAAAGTCCTCCAGGTGGCAGTAAGGTTCTGATTCTCTCAAATGATAATGTATAGCACTTAATCAAAAATGGCAAATATCTTTAATCATCTTATTACTGATACAAAAGTTACCTTAATAGGCTGTTTGTATACTCTGAGATAAAGCTCCAACTGTTATATAGGATTTAAAATCATTATGAACTTCATTAAACTCGTTAATACAAATTGGGCCTCCCTTGGTGGCGCTGCGGTTGCGCACTAGGCTATGAAGCTACCCGCAGCCTCTGCAGCACGGGTTCAATCCCCAGCCGCTAGCAAGGGTCCCACATGGTGTGCAGACCTCTCCTGCCATGCCCGCTGCTCCCCTCAGCAGTGTATTTCACCAGTCTGCCTGTTTTATTCCCCACTCTGGCTCTGGTAAATTCTCACACCCTCCCGCGCTTCTGACTGTACCCAGTGCTTCTATCAATGAATAAATAAATCTTTTTTTTTTTTTAAAAAAAAGACAATACAAATTAATCATTTCAACTAACGTATTTTTGGAGCTTATTTTTGATCTATCTTTAAAATTAATATATTAGGCGCAAATAAAATTAGTCTCTTCAGTTAACAGTTTCATTTTGTTTTAACCAAATATATAATAGTATTACTTATCTTTGTCATACCCCTTAGTCTTTAAGTCATTCGAAATAACATGGTTGACTATCTAAATATAAATCCATGAAATTAAGACTTCAAAGCACAAAGTCTATATTAAAAAAAGATTTAGCCCAAAAATATTTGTTCAACAATGGGCACACTGCTTAAACAAAAGGTTTGCTAACTCAAGATGACAACTCTTAGTGATGAAATAAATTCTAGTCTTTTTTAAATCATATTACTTTTTAAAATATACATTTTTTCCAAGAAAATTATCACAACCAGTCTGTCAGAAAGCTAGATGTGTCATAGAATGACATTAACAAAGACCTACAATAACAAGTCCCAAGTCAGAGCCGGCTATGACAAAAGGCATATCTGATGCAGATCTTGCTCTCACCTGACAGCACAATTGAAATATGGTATCTTTTAGTGGGTTTTTTTTTTTTTTTTTTTTTTTTATAGAGGCATGCTTTATTTATTTGTTTGCTGGTTTGTTTGTTTGTTTTGTTTATACATGCACTGGGTACAGTCAGAAGCGCGGGAGGGTGAGAGAATTCACCAGAGCCAGAGCGGGGAGCAGAGCAGGCAGAAGGACCGAAGTACACTGCTGAGGGGAGCAGCGGGCGGCAGGAGAGGTCTGCACGCCATGTGGGACCCTCCTCTGGTGGCCGGGGAGCAGCCGGGGATCGAACCGGCGCCGCAGAGGCCGCGGGCAGCTTCGCAACCCAGCGCTCAACCGCTGCGCCACCGGGGAGGCCCTCTTTTAGTGGGTTTTTAACCTAAATAAAAATTACTTAAAATAAATATTAACAAACCATAAATGGTTATTATAAATTATAACTTCTAGAGAATCTGAGATGTGCTCATAACTGCTTATTATTTGTTATATAAATATATAAATAAACATAGCAGATACACAGCATAATTAGAGCAGGTAAGGAATATGAGGTTGATTACATAGCACACACATAGTCTATCTATATATGTATACTAGCGAAACGCTCTATAAGATATAGGTACAAAAAACAAGTTGCAGAAAAAAATGTACGATAACTCCCATCTTTTAGAAAACACTACATACACACATAGTTGAATTTTCAGGTTGACAAGGACACACTAAAACAGACATTCTCATATATTATTGATGGAAATGTAAACTAGTATATAACCTTTTGGAGAGAAATCTAGTCAGTATATGTTAGATTATTTTTTAACATTTCTACAATTTTATTCATTAATTACTAAAACTTTTTTCCTATAGAAATAGTATGAAATACCCATAATGATCTAAAAAACATTTATCAAATCATAATTTTTAATAATGAAAATATAAATATGCATAATTTAAGAATGTTTAAACATGGATTAATTCACAAGAAAAAATATAATGCAACTATTAAAAAACATCATTTTCCAAATAAAGACAGGAAAACACACATAAAACATTAAGAAAAAAATAACTGTTCATACTCTAAGAAGAAATACACCAAAATGTTAACAGAAACTGCCTGGTGGTGAAGTTATGTCTGATTTTTTCTTATTTAAAGGCTGAACTCATAAATGAGAAAGGAAGGAAAAATAAAGGAGATGTGATACTCTCCTGTCTTCTCCTAACCTTTTATTAGGCAAAGAAAACATATCACATACACTTCTGAGACATTTTTACATGTATCTGTAAAAAATCTGTTTTTGTGTTACCAACTTCAAAATCTAAATTAACGTAGTTTAAGACAAATAACAAAATTAAAATGAAAACTTAAAAATAGTAAGAAATAAAGAAGTAGATAAAATTAATATAGCTGAGGAAAGCTATTACAGTTAATAACACAAAATAGCCTAAGCTTTCTAGTCACCAAAATGAGATGTTCTTTGTCTAATAAAAGAAGAGGAGGATGGGGTGGTAAAATTTCTTTATGTCAAGCATTGTGAATGTTCTGCACCTTATGTAAATCACTGAATCCTTACAACAAACCTGTGATACAGATCTAATTCCCTTTTTTTTCAGATGTGGAAATTTAGCCTGGGGAGGTTAAAAAAATAACATGTGCAAAATCAAAAATCCAATGCAATCTTACACAAGATTTAGATAACAATTAGGGGTTTGGTCTTCTAAGTCTATATCCATAAAGCTTTAACATTCAAAACTTCAAAAAGAAATATAAACAGTCACCAGAAACTATTTCTCCAAGTTCAGATAGAAATTTGATTTGTGGGCTTTTATAAGAGAATAAAATATATCATCGATAGTGACTTCTGTAATTATGTGTGATAGGCGCTCCAATGACAACAAGAAAATCTCAGGCCTGGCTTGAGAAATAGAAAAGGGTGAAGGGGAAGTAGATGAGAAATGACAGCCTAGAACTAAAAATATGGAAGTATATTCATGTCAATAGAGCATTTCCTGATCATTAATGAAACCCATCTTCTATCAGTTAAACATCAGAGGAAATGCTAAGCTGCAGTTATGTGAAGACAATTCTATATTGAGCTTTTCCTATTATAGCTCTCAAAATGACTGCCCTCTTCTAACCCAGCTGGAAAAATATTCAAGTTATCAATCCAATTGTCTGAATAAGTATATTATGTTATCCAAACAAGCGCAGAACACTTCTACCTCTAAAGCTAATTGCTTATTTAACAGTTTCTTGTTAAAAAAAAAAGGTAATATTTCAAAATGGAAAACAACTCTCTGCCATCTCCCAGTCTGTCATCATAATTTCTGCTATGTAATTTTCTAAAAATACCTTCACACAAATGTTCATTTGGCACATCGCATCTATAGCTCTTCAGATACTAGAATGTCAGAAGTTTTCACTTCCTGAAAGCATACCAGGCCAAAACACTTTCATATGTTTACTAAAATAATGAACATAAACAACCTTGCTTAAATTGTTTTGAGAATACATGAATTGAAACACAATGTTCTGAAACTACCTCCTGTAGACATTAATCAGGGACCCACATACAAGCCCCAACTCAATGCTTATTTTTCAGCTTTTATTTATGTTCCATTCCTGACATTATGATAGCAGCATTCCATATAATTCATTTAAAAGCACTTATTAAAATATTGAAACTACACTGTGTTATGCACTTCCTAAAAATCAGAAAACATTCACATTTTCTGAAGAATAATTTTGAATTTCACAGGAAAATTATAAGAAACACTTCAAAACTTCCAAAGAGTGGATTAATCTCTCAACACCTATTTCTCAACTCCTGAACTATTGTTTTAAGTTTATTTTACTCTTGGATGATAGCTTAGAATCTTATATGTTGTACAAATTTAGAATCATGCTTTTTTACTATTTTGTTTTACCCTAGATTGTGAGTTATCTATAATTTTCTTTACATTCTTTATTTTTAATTCCCTAATTAATAAAGAGATGACTATATAAGAAAAACTTACCTTTCAGCTTGAAGTTTAGTGGTTTTTACTATCAAATCTTGAGTCTGTTCCTTTGCAGCCTGAAATTATAAACATATATAATATTAGTGCATTTTATTTATTTTCAGAACACTAATACTATCACTTACTAGAGTTCACCCTTATAGCAAATGAGATGACATTCTGACACTCATCAGTTTAACAGAGGTCTAAGTATTGAAATAGATGTTTCAAAGCTCATACGCTATCTTTAGTAACAGAAACTCAGGATTCTCAAACACACATAATGCTAATGATTACAATAAAGAAAACATTATCAGGTACTGACAAGAGAATTTAAAATAATCCATGATGCTTTTTAGTGAAACAGAATCATTGGAAAGAGCAATTAAGGCTGACTTCAGTTATAGACAAGTTGAGTTATCATGAGACCTCTAACAGAGCTATAAGTTAAGTCACTGAAAGGCTGGTGTGAAACTCAATAGAAATATCCAGATGGAGGCAAACACTGAAAGTTGTAACATAAGGTTTTGGTGTAGAGTAGAGATAGCCCCATCCCAAAGACAAAAGGCTGTTCCTGACCAAGTTTCATACTAAGCAATCCTCACTTTCCCAAGTCAGAGCTGAAAGTACTAGGGGCAAAAATCTGACAAATAGGTATTCCATCCAAAGACAAGACTAGGCAAGTATTTATAAAGTGGATTGAAACAAGACTAATGTAGTCAATCAAATTCTCTCCCAAAGACCTGAACTGAGAAATACTACAAAAAGAAGGCAATTATGAAATAATTATGAAACAACAATGGTGCTACACTTTTCATAGCACTGAATGGAGAAAAAGCAATTGTGAGGCATGTAGAGACAAAGGGTTCATGACTTGAAGGGACATTAACTGAGCCTGGATTGGGTAGAAATAAGGCCACTAATAAGCAGAAATTATACAGTAAACAAAAACACAAAGTGGAGAGTCAGTCTGGTAGTGAGAGGATACAAGGACAAACACATGAAGATAAGGGTGAATGTCACACTGGAATACAATAAAGAGCCTCTAGATTCTTAAAGGTCCAGTCCTCTTACACATTCTAGATTGTCAATTGAACTTTTCTGTTTTATTGATTCACAAGCATCTCACAGATAGCAGAGCTTCGTTCCCATTTCAAGTGAAGGTATTTTGAGTCTGTGTTACTTGCAACTAAATTATGTGACTAGCAAATAGTAGATATATAAGAAAACAGGTTTGAACCAAGTAATTCAGATCACTAACCTTTATGAAAGGGAGCTCTTTATGATTAGCTCCCACAGTACTTTCTAAAATTATTATTCTTTAAATCCAGTTCTTCTTCAAAAGCTTAACTTTCCTAATGTCATTTTGCTGTTTTTTTTAACTTTTTTTAAAGATTTATTTTATTTTTATTTATTTATTTATGCATACAAGAACTGGGGTGTGGGCCAGAGGTGCGGGGGGTGAGAAGATTCACCAGAGACAGAGTGGGGAGCAGAGTGGGGAGCAGAACAGGCAACGGGTAAGACAGGAGAGGTCTGCTAGTCAGCTCCCAGGCCAGCGATCTAACTTGTGCTGCAGTGGCTGCTGAAAGCTTGATAGTGCTGAGACTTAACCCCTTGTGCCACCAGGGAGGCGTATCATTTTGTTTCAAAGCTCTACTTCCAACCTTATTCTTCCCTTGCAAAATTTTTACAAATATTTTTCCTCAATTTTAAAATAGAAGAATTCCATTTCAATATTTGTGAAAAATGTTTCCCCAAATCAACATAAAAAATTCTTAGTAGAATTTTTGCCAAAATCATTATTAAACTGAGGGTATACGTTAAAACAACTATACCTATTAATCAATGAAATACTTTAGAACAATGGTATGCAATAATTTTTATATCCATATTTTACCCATTTTCTGACTCTTCACTTATAAGTCATGGTAATGATTTCAAAATAAGATTTAAAAACATAAGTAAAGATTATTATCCTAAAACAAGTTCCAGTCAATTTATCTTAAATGTTAAGGGTGGTTATTTTTCATTAAATGTCTCTAAATGTAATTTAATCAACTAAAACCACAGCCAAAGTGAGAAACCACAACACACACAAAGTTATTGATTACATTTTTAAAAGTTCTCATAATAATTTCTAAAATATGCCCAATCCAAAGAATTTTAAGAAATGTTAGCTAAACTTGTCCTCATAATATCTTATAATGAAAAAAGGTATGGTGGAGCATACCACTCTAAGAAATACCTTTCTTCATGATTGAATAAATTGAAAACATTATTTAGAATTACAGCATGAGTGGGTACTATTAAGATTCCAATAACATTATATGCAAATAAATTAGTGCCAGGAGACAAAATTTTCATAATCATAGATCTAATCCTAACTGATTAAAGGATCAAAAAATGAACATAAACAATAGGGAGTATAAATTAATTTAAAATAATCATTTAAAAAGCTATGAGGGAATTCTTTGCAAGGGATCAAAATGTTCTATTGATATTATCTTAATTATGGTGGTTATTTTACAGTCACAGGTGTATAAAACTGTCAAAATGCATCAATTTATATATTCAAATGGATGCAGTTTATTATTGTGCGTAAGTTATTCCTCAATAAATATGAAAAACGGCCCATGACAATACAGGAAAAAATGCAATCAGGGAGGAAGGCGTTATCAAGAAAATATAAATGACAAAATGAAACATAATGTTGTGATTTAAAATACTTATAAATGGGCCTCCCTGATGGCGCAAGGGATTAAGCACCGCACTATGAAGTTATCCACAGCCACTGCAGCATGAGTTCGATCCCTGGCGAGGGAGCTACCCACATGGCACAGCAGACCTCTCCTGTCTCCACCGCTGCTCCCCTCAGCAGTGTATTTCAATCAGTCTGCCTGTTCTGTTCCCCACTCTATCTCTGATGAATCCTCTCACCACCCACACCTCTGGCCTGTACCCCAATTCTTCTATGCATAAATAAATCTTTAAAAAATAAATAAATAAAATATGTATAAACTGTTAGCATGAATAAAAGTATTTTGATTTTTTTACACTTAAAGATAAAATGA
Organism: Talpa occidentalis; assembly: GCF_014898055.3. Taxonomy (NCBI): domain Eukaryota; kingdom Metazoa; phylum Chordata; class Mammalia; order Eulipotyphla; family Talpidae; genus Talpa; species Talpa occidentalis. Next base: position 55,974,757 of record NW_023604861.1, on the reverse strand, counting down.
ATAGAAATATAATTATTAAGAGTTAGAAAATAAGAGGTACTAATAAAAACAGAGGTTACCTAAGTAATCCAATATATGCACAAAATATGTAAAATTAATATTACAAAATAAATGTGTATAATATAGAAAATCTAATAGTGTGTAGTTTGTGAAAAGACTATTATTAAGTCAAGGAAACTAAAAGACGAGAAAAGGAAGCAAAGAAAAAGTTAAAGAATTGTCAATCACTAAGTAACAAAAGTAATATATATAAAAAACTGTAAAATGGCAGTAACACTTAGCAAAAATTATATGATTTAGTATTATAAAATTAACAGGGTATAAAGATTGTCAAATAAATATGCCAATAATGTTTGATCTATTAGTAAGAATACAAAAATTTAGATAAGACTTGAAAACCTAAAGTTCTGGAGAAACATAATTGACTGCTTCTACAGAGAAATCAGCTAGTAGCCAACGGTTAAAATGAGGAATGTGCGTGCTTAATAATTCTCTGTAGAATTACTGTAGCTGTCTGGGCCTCCCTGGTGGCTCAAAGGGTTAAGTACAGCACTATGAAGCAATCCGCAGCCTCTGCAGCATGAGTTAGATCCCCATCTGGCCAGGGAGCACCCCACATGGTGCAGCAAACCTCTCTTGTCTTGCCCGCTGCTCCCCTCAGCAGTGTATTTCAGTCAGTCTGCCTGTTCTGTTCCCCACTCTGTCTCTGGTGAATCTTCTCAACCCCCCACACCTCTGGCCTGTACCTCAGCTCTTGTATGCATAAATAAATAAATCTTCAAAAAAAAAAGAATTACTGTAGCTATCAAGAGTTTCAGGAGAATCTTAGAGGTACAGTGTGAAATAAAAATGTGAAGGTAGTAGACATAGCTAATTCTTAGGAAGAAATTATTCGATTCATTATTCCAAAATTACATGAAAGAGGGTAATTAGGTGAAATTAATTCTGTGGCCAAACTAGAGGTTCAGTACTCCTTTGTTGAGTATGAATTGTAACCAAGTTGGGTCTTTATCAGGCATAGCTTTAGTTTCAACTTATTCCTAAGGTTTTCCACTATTTCAGCTGTATTAATGGGGTATCAGAGAATTGAAAGGTTTATAAAAATTCTACACAGTTAGCTCTGGACTGGCTAAATCAAAATAGAAAGGCTCTGGAGTTAACCAAGCAATATTATTAAAATATCATCAAAAGAAACAAAAAGACACTTTAAGTTAAAAAAAAAATCAGGGCCTCCCCGGTGGCGCAGCGGTTGAGCGCTGGGTTGCGAAGCTGCCCGCGGCCTCTGTGGCGCCGGTTCGATCCCCGGCTGCTCCCCAGCCACCGGAGGAGGGTCCCACATGGCGCGCAGACCTCTCCTGCCGCCCGCTGCTCCCCTCAGCAGTGTACTTCGGTCCTTCTGCCTGCTCTGCAACCTGCTCTGGCTCTGGTGAATTCTCTCACCCTGCTGCGCTTCTGACTGTACCCAGTGCATGTATAAACAAAACAAACAAACAAACAAACAAATAAATAAATAAATAACATGCCTCTAAAAAAAAAAAATCAGCCTATTTATATTCAAGCTTCCTACAGGGCATGATATATTAGCTAACTATACATTTTATAGAATTACCTAACAATTTTTGAAGGCTTACATTATTGCCGGGGACCAGCCTCCGGCAAAATGTCGTGTCAGGGGTTCCTGAAAGGATGAGACGGCCTCGGCGACCTGTAAGGGGCTGAAACTTAAGGGCTTGAGGGGAAGGGAATGAGGAGACACCGACACTTGTTGAGGTGCTAGTATCTTCTCCCGAGAGGCTCAGCAGGTTCTTTATTTATACATTTTTTTGCAAGCATTGAGATTACATTATCAAGTGCATAGAAACAAAGCAGAAACAATTAGTGCATCTCTTTTTCTATGGGCTTTTGGCTACTACGTGCTTTCAGTAAGAAGGCAACCTTCAAGGTTAATAAAAAACTAAGCCTTACACTAGAACTCATTGTTTCAGCTAAATAATAACCTAAGACAGTTGATAGCCACCAGCACATCCCTATCAGCTAAAGCCCAAGCAAGAAAAGACTCCTCTTATTTGCATGGCCTTCAGCTGGGGACCAGCTGCTACTCAGCTATCAGAACTTTTTCTACCTAGAAACTCCTTAACTCAAATAGCTTCATTTAAAAACTTTCCCAAGAAACTTCAAGGGAAGGCAATAAAAAGGACTTACAATAATAGTTGTATTGTAATGCTTGTCAGGCATGTTCAACAAACCATCTCCCATTGTCAAGTGAGCCAAACAGCCCAACAACTAATTTCTAAACAGATAATTTTCTGTGCCATTTACTTACAGTATGCTGATACATATAATTTATTGCCTAATATACTTTCTGATAAATTTTTCTCTCTCTATGACCAAGAACAAAAAGCAAAGGGATGCCAGATCTTCAGCCCCACGGTGTGAGGCCTTTTCTCTTAGCTGCTTGTCAGTAACCTATCTGGCTGGAGCAACAAGGCCTCCTGCAGCACATTATGTTAACACCCAGCCATCATACAGTACCTGTAGGCGATTTGTCATATCCTGACAACAACTGCTCATTGCTTGAACATCCTCATTTATGCTTTCAAGTTCCTGAAAAAGAGAACAATAAATTGAGTATTATATATTGTTAAAGAGATTTCTCTTTTCTTAACTGAATCCTTATTTTTATCCCATAAAAATTTTTGCCAAAGCATGACAAAGATCTGACAAGGCTGGAACTGAAATGAGTAACATATAATACTAGAAAATATGTTAAAAAAAAAAAAAAACACCCAGTGTATTCTGTTTTAGAGTATATGACAATAGGAAAACAGCTTTTAAAATATGAATAATCTTTATCCAAGGATTCTAATATGAAGAATTCATCCTAAGGAACTAATCCATGGAAATCTACGGATATACTAAGGACATGTGTATGTGTATTTATGTGTATGTGTGTTTACTGGCATGGGAAGATATTACATAAGGTTTAAAAAAGTGTTATGACCATACAAGTAATATCTTTCCATTTTTTAGGGAAAAAAAATGTGTGCACTCATGCATACCTGCACACAGAACATAAAGAAGGCCAGACAATAAAATAGTGACAATTCTGGGTGACAGAATCACAATAATTCTATTTCTGATTTTATTCTTTAAAGTTTTTATAATGAATTATCTGTAACTTTTAATGAATAAAACCAAATTTGATAGCCCAATAGACAATAATGCCTCCTACAATCTTGTGATCTACATATTAGAACATGTCAAAAATGGTAATTTTCTCAGTAATGTTCTCCCCCTCTCATCTCTAGTCACCCCCACCACATACCCCTATATTTAATTAATGGATACATCTTATCTATTTCACTTTTACTACCCAAGCAGCTACTACATGTTTTAGTTAGGTTAACTGTTAGTTCTGTGAGTATTCTGACAGGTCTCTCTGACTCTACATTCTTTATCAAACTTATATCCTCTGGCTTTTACTGAACCAATCTTTTACTATGAAAAAAATGTCAAAATATCACATTTAGTTTCATACTGTACTATCATCTCCCTTTTCCCAATTCAGGGTTACACAACAAAAAAAAACATGATGTAACAAAGTTTTAAGCGTGGACAGGGCTAACTGTAGTCTCTTTCAACATAAAACCTAGACTTTCAAATAGAAACATGACAATTTTATGAAGGGGTGGGCCAATCAGAGGGCAAGAAATTAATAAGAAAAAAACAGCAGAGCAGTACTATACACAAAATGTGAGGATTAAGCAGTCAGAAAATCACATAACAATTACCAGCATTAATCTTAGCTCTAGAATTAAGGTATTTTCCCTTCTCTCTGTAAGTACTTTGATTTATGAAAACAATAGCACCAGATATTTTCCCTACATTTTACTAAAAGGGAATATAAATCAAATCAATAAACTAAATACTAAAGTGCCTTTAGGTAAATATTATAATAAGCTCGTTTTCAAAATATCAATTAATATCAACAATAGCAAATACACAAGCAACCTAATCTCATCATTCCCTTAAATCTCAGTATAATCTAATTAGAACAGCACTATGACATAATCTGCCAGCAAAGACAAGAATAATTTCTCCTAATATTTACACAAGCCACCATAATATACTGAACTTTATTTGTGAAATAATAAAAATTACATTTCTTATGATATATGCTCAATGGTAATTCAAGGTCCTTTCTATAGCTTGTAAAGTGATTATTTGAACATAGAGTAAACTATTTTCCCAAATTAAGTAAAATTATAGGCTGTGAAATATAAGTGGAACATGATAAACTTTTTAAAAAATTTATTATAGAAAATTTTCAAAATATATCCAAAAGTTGATTTACTATCAATGTCTGCCTACATAATACTCAACTTCAACAGTTATGAACTCATGATCACTCTTTCTTTTAATTTTAAATATCTAGTTGGTGTTGAACTATTCTTTTTTTTTTTTCCTTTAATAATTTGCTCGAGTTGGGAACCAAGTTAAGATTCACAAATAGAAACTGGTTGGTATTTTTCTTATTTTTTGATCTATAGATATTCACATATGCCTATTTCTCTTTATCTTTACAGTTAAGTTACTTTACATTTCCCAATATTTAGATATAGCTGACTGCATCTTTATGACTGCAGTTAATAAGACTCAATTTATATTTACTATAAATGGCAGTTAGATCTAGAAGTTTAATTATATTTATTCAATTTTCTGGCAAAAATTCTTCATATGTGGTGTTGTATACCTGTATTATGAATCACAAAAATGGCTGTTTCTCTTTTTGTGAGATAAGGAGCTACTGATGACAGATGACAGATGACTAAATTAGTGGTGTTCAATCAGACCAATTTTGCCCCCAAAGGGGTTGTTTGGCAATGTCTGGAGATCTTTTTGGTTGGAACAACTGGGGGAAAGGTGGTGTTACTGGTGTCTAATGGACAGAGGGCTAAAATGATGCTGACCATCCTGTATGGCAGACAACCCTCAACAATTATCTGACCATAAATGACAACCGTACCAAGGTTGAGAAACTCTGAGCTAATACATAAATTCGACAGAGATTATAAAATATACTATCTTCTCTCCTTCATTTATTAGGTAGACTATTTCCATTAAGAGGTTAGTATTAACATATGTAGTAGGTACAAAAAATAAATAAATGCTCAACTCTTTCCTTTTGTTCAGTTTTCAAAATAAATTGGTTCCTTTATATCCATCAATGAGTTGGATATAACCTTATAACCAATGAAGTTACTTTTTGGTTTTCAGTATAATTAAATTCATGGACTTAAACATGTTAAGGAGTTTTAGTCATTAAAGTTACTCTTATCGATGCTCAAATCATCCTGTTTTTTGCCCAGTGGAAGCCCTTGCAAGTTAATTCCAGAGTCCTTTTGATACTTTCCCAACAGTCTTGTGTGTGTATGTAGCTTGCTTTTTAATACTGACAAGACTGTTCCTTTCAGTGGGAAATTGTGTTGAAAGAACCCAATATGGATGAGCTCATTATCGTTGTCTCTTTCGATTTTTGTGAAAACCACCAAAATTCCCTTCAACCTTCCAATTACTAGCCTTCAGCCAATGAAATCCTACTCAGTCATTCAAAATAATGCTTTATTAAGTACTCACTGAAACCATATACAACACTTTCATACAGCTTACACAGAAATACTATGTAACATAATTATTTAAAGCAAATTAGCAAAATATTATATAATTAAATATAACACAATAAATTTCACTTTTATCCTATGGTGAATAGATTTCTTTACTCAAATATAATGAATCACTATTTATGCATTGAAGTAATTGCTCTTAATCTCAAAAATTATATAATTTAGGTATAGCAAAATAACTCAATCTTAATTTCCAGTGGAGAAGTGGTTGGTTATCCAAGAGAGGTTTATTCAGTGAGGGACTATTTCTACTGCACAACCATTCAACGAAATGTTTTGGCTTTTTTTTTTTTTGGTTAAAAAGCTAAAATTCCTAAAGGAAATGCCTAGAACAAATGTTACAACATTCTAAGAAGCAGCATTAGTGGGGTTCACAGATTAAGAAATTATATAAATTTAAAGAAAGACTGAGATGCTTCTACAGTAAGTAAATTTTCATTTCTATTCATAAAAACACTTAACAGGGAGGCAGGCACATAGGAAATTCTCAATAAATACTGAAGGATAAAGAAAAGAGTTTACGTACTTCCTTCACCTCCTTGAAAATGCTTACAAATTCTTCATTGATGGCTAAACTTTTGCGTTCAATATCTCCACGTAAATTTCTTCTAGTCCGCAAACTATTCTCAACAAAAAAGGTTGAGAGTGCCTTGAGAGCTTCCAACATCTCCTATTCAATTGATTAAAAAAAAGAAAATTACTGGAATCAATTTTCAAATATTTTACCAAAATTTAATGAAATCATTTTCAAATATATTTTTCATCATATAATCAGAAAAATATTGGAAGACCTTCACATTACTGAACAGTAAACTTATTTCCAAAACACAGCAAGGATATACTTACTTGTACTACATATATAAGTATTACACACAAAAGACTATTTGCTGTAGAATACCTTGGCACTGCAAAGGTTGGAAATAAATGTAATGTCCATTTAAAGGTAATTGATTAAATAAATTATGCTATATCCATTTTTAAAAGTGGAAATTCTTTACATGTTTAGATAATATGAAGACACAGTAAAATAGCAAGGTATAGAAATATCTATAACACTGTTTAAAAAAGGACTATATACAAGGATTTTTACTAGCATATACAATGCTAATACAAGCATTTTAATGTGTAAACTATCTCTGGAAATCCTTCAAGAAATAAGAATACAAAAAATGAGTAATCAGTTTCCAGGCAAAGAAGTGAGTAGAACTAGGAGCAGAATTCTACGAATTCTAAGGTGACTTCTGAACTTTGGTCTGAGTGGGAAGAAAGAGGACTCCATGGGAACAACACCCGTTTAAGACATGGAAGCAACCAGTGCAAAGACCCTAACGCTGCTGAAAGTCCAGTGTGACTGAAGCTATGTAAATAGCTGGAAGTTTTAAGCAAAGGAGTAAAATACCCAATTTTGTAGGTTAGTTTATTCCAACTTTGTGAAGAGAATGGTTGGCAGAGGGGAAAAGAAGCAGGCAAGAGGAAATTAAAATAATCCAAGCAAGATTTGACAGTGGGGGCCTCCCTGCAGTGCAAAGTATTAAGACGCAACCTATAAAGCTATCCACAGCCACTGCAGCTTGAGTTTGATCCCCAGCCAGGGAGCTACCCACATGGCACAGCAGACCTCTCCTGACTTGCCCGCTGATCAGAACAAATGTTACAGCAGTGTATTTCAGTAGATCCGCCTGTTCTGCTCCCCACTCTGTCTCTGGTGAATCCTCTCACCCCCCCATACCTCTGGCCTGTACCCCAGTTCTTGAATGCATAAATAAATCTATCTCAAAAAAAAAAAAAAAAAAAGATTTGACAGTGACCTAGATCAAGATGGTAGAACTACAGATAAGGAGCTATTCCAAAAGAAAAATTTTCAAGGTAGAACCTGAATGGACTGGATGTGAAATATGAAAAAAAAAAAAAAAATGACAGGAATCAAAAATTACTTATACACATCTTGCTTGCATGGGTAAATCTGATATTCTTTATTAACACTAAAGAAAAATCAAGAGTTCTGGTCATGTGAAGTTTTATGATGCCCATTTGGAGGTATCACACAAGATACTGATTGTACAAATGTGGACCTCACTAGAGATGTCAGAACAAAGTTTTACATTTGAAATTCGTCTCTTTATTGTGTAAAGCCATGAAAAAAAAGTGAATCCTCCTGAAGAAAGAATAGAAAAGGGCAGAAGACCAAGCCCAAAATAACCGAAAGTACCCTACATCCTACAGTTATAAATAGCTATACCTAAACTAACAAATAATTCTAACAGGCTTGCCCTTTTATGTTCCTGTAACAACGTTATTTTGAAATATTGGCTGGATTGAGGAAAATAGTAGTTATTTAAATTCAATTTAATATTTAGGAGAAAGCAAAAATGTCTTTAAAGATACAAATATTTATTATACAAAAAAAAAAAAAACCCATAAAATAAATCCATATCTTTTTGACTACAGCTTTAAAATGTGCTAGGATCTGGCTTAAGGAAGTAGTCAGTAAACGTTGAAATCACAAAGTTGCACGCTCAGGTGCAAATTATGGCTCCAGCAGTTACTAGTTTTTGACTTAACCTAGTTACACTCTGTCCATACCTTACTTTTCTCATGGGTAGAGACATCTCAATTTACCACTTCATTCAAATGTCAATTTTCGTCACATTAAACACTTAATAAGTTGTATGATAAGACTACATTCAATAAGAAACAGTAAGTACCAGGCACTGTGCAGAGCACATCACCTGGATTCTCTCATTAAACCCTCACAACAATGTCAGGGAAGTTACTAACCTTAGTCCCAACTTAGAAGCCATGAAGACTAAACACATTAGGAAACTTAAATCATAATGTACCAATTTGGTGGTTGTATCTAATAGTGGTGGTCCCAGAGCCCATCTTTCTTCTGTTATAATGCTATGTTTATACACAAAATCTCACTGACAGCTTATTTTCGGTTACCTGCAAATTTATCTGTCAAATACATTCTCACTTCCGAATGTATTTTGTCTTTATGCTGTTAGGGGGAAAAGGCGGTCCCAAAGCAAATTCCATACAGGCTTTGTGGACTCCACCCCCACCCCAGGTCAAAGCCAAAGACACTGGGAACTCCAAATCCCATCACCACCAAAGGGAAGGTGGCTGGGACCTGAGGGTGGGGTTAAGCAGCCAGGTGGATACAAAAGGCAGACACGTGGGCTTTGGGGGGCTCTCCATTTTGGGCTCTGGGCCAGCGCGGAGCCTCCGGCCAGCTCTGGGAGTGACTTTGGGTTTCCAGGTCGTCGGATCGGGTAGGACGCATTAAAGACTTTATTTCCCTATTTTCTCCCTGAGTTGTACATTTTCCTTATTTCCTTTCCTCTTGTAAATAAACCTTTTATTAACCCTTTTGTGTGTGTCTGTAGTAGAGTATTCATAAGTCCCTTTAAAGCGCGCGGGTGAGGACCCACAGCCAGGAACCCGTTTAATATCGGGGTTGCTCTATAACAATGCTGCATTGATATGACCAATTTACCTGGTGACCCAATGATGCAGAGGAGATAACCAGCTATTACAGGAGCTGCAGAGACCAAGCTAAGTTCCAGGTGGCACTTGAGAAAGGATACGCACAGTTTATCTCCCCAAGAAATACAGCCTGAGCCCCCAAATCATAGACAGTGCTTAGCTAACAACAAAAACTAGTAGCCATCACTTCATCTGAGCCATGAGCAGGCAGATATTCTTTTGCGCTGCAAATAATTTTTGATTTCACTTGTCAATGGAAACGACCAATTACGTCCACCCCAGTTCACCAGCTCCCCCCAACCCCGATTCGCGCTGCCCTTTCTTGCAGTGTTCTCGTGCCCCGCTTCTCACCCCGCCCCGGGCTCACCTCCCCAGTTCCCCAGCTCAGAAAGCCGAACACGTCCGGGGGTGGGGGCTCCACCGTTTGCACCCCCAGACTTTCAGGACCCTTTTCAGGTAGTTATTACCCAGGAAAACTCTTTGCACTCCCAGGGGTTCCAAGGTGCCCCCCTCCTCACCAGCGAGGGCAGAACAGAAGATCCCGCGGGTCTGGGGTCCCATCAGCCGCGGGGCCGAGGGAGTCGGTACTGGGGTGCTTGGCAAATGCGGCCCCCGGGCGTCCAAGCCCCGCGGAACCCCGCGGGACCCCGGTCCCACCAACCGCGGTTACCTTGTCATTGTCCAGTCGCGTCTCCAGGATCTTATGCAGCTTCCGCGACAGCGGGTTGTTGGTCGGCGCCGAGGCCCCTCCAGCCCCATTGTTCTGGCCGTTGGCAGCCCCGGACGGCGGCACAGCGACTACTTCCCCGCCGCCCTCAGCCATCGCGCCGCTCGCCCCGCCCCCGGCTCCCGAGTCGCCACCTCAGCCCTAGAGAAGCAGCAGCGCCGGCACCGCGGGAACTGCGCATGTGCACAGGAAATCGCGCGTGCGCCCTCGTCCCCTGAAGGCAGCCCGGCCAGACTCCAGGAAGGCGGGAGGCGGGGCCAGACGCTGAGGCTGCTGGGAGGAGGCTAAAGCGAGAATTTGCGAAGTGGTTTGAAATTCCGGCCACTTTCATAGAGTTTGGAGATTAAGGTTTGTAGAATTTCAAGGACTTTGGAGTCATGAATGTATGAAAGCGTGAGCTAAGCATAATAAAACACACTGAGACTTGTTTCTGACAACACGTTCAGTAAGTTTAATTAAATTCACTTTACCAGATATATTTTTGGAAAATATTTATTGAATCCATATTATGTGCCAGGCACTCTGATAGGCATTGGGAGATATGTGTTATGTGTCTGAGACAAGAGATAATCAGTGTTCTTGGGAGAAAATGAAGAAAAGGGGATGAGAATAATCAAGGGGCCTTGCCTATTTTACCCAGTGGGGGAAGGAGTTGCTATTTCTACTGAGATTTGAAAGAGAATCCAACCATGGGGAGAAATTATTTTCAGGTGGTACAGATTTTAAGTGCAAAGGGTAACAAGACCAAATTTAACTATTCCACAAATTGACCAAAATCAGTATAGCTACAAAGTAACTCAAGATGAGAAATGAATTCCCAGGAAAGATTGAATGACAAACTTGTATTTTTTTTCTCTTCTCAGTTTGAAAAATTTAGATCAGAATAAAATCTCTGAGCCTCTGTGAAATATTTTTCTTAAACATTAACCATTTAGCTTTTACCCTTAATCTGTCTTTTCTCATCTGTCTTTCTGACTTTGAGGAAAATTATTACACATGTTACTTAAAGAAAGCTTTTACAAAAAAAACCTCATCACTACTGTAGTAAGTGAAGACTAGCAAGAAGAAAAAGAAAAGACACAAAAGACAAAAAATACAGGTATGAATTAAGTAAGTGCTAGCGAGGAAACACAAAACTTAAATAAATGAAAAGATACATTGTACTTTTCAACAGGAACACTCACTATTGTAAAGATACCATTTCTCTTTAACATATAAATTCAAATTTAATGTAATCAAAATTAAAATATCAAAGGTGTGTGGGCCTCCCCTGGTGGCGCAGCGGTTGAGCACTGGGCTGCAAAGCTTTCCGCAGCCTCTGCAGCACCGATTTGATCCCGGGCTGGCCCCTGGGCATGGGTCCCACATGGTGCGCTGACCTCTCTTGCCGCGCCCGCTGTTCCCCTCAGCAGTGTATTTCGTCCCTCTGCATGTTCTGTTCCCCACTCTGGCTCTGGTGAATTCTCTCACCCTCCCGCGCTTCTGACTGTACCCAGTGCTTGTATAAATAAAATCTTTAAATATATATATCTCAAAGGTGTGACTGAGTGTGTACATCTAAAAATATTTTGACTGAAAAATCAATAATGTCTTAAGATATGTACAAATAAAATAAATTACAATGATATCACACAAAGTGAGGAAGTCACAAAAGTTCACATATTGTATGATCTCATTTATATGTAATCTCAGAAAAGGAAAATCTATAGAGAGGGAAAATAAACTATTGATTGTGGGGGGAGGGTGTTGGGAAGAGAAAATGGGGAGCAACAGTCCCTGATGCAGGTTTGTTTTGGATGATGAAAATGTTCTAAACCTAGATTGTGGTGATGGCTGTACATCTCTGTGAATAATCAAAGAACCACTGAACTGTACATTTTTAATTGTATGGTAAGTAAATTACATCTCAAAGTTGGTTTTTCTTAAAGATTTATTTTATTTATGCATACAAGAACGGGGTACAGGCCAGAGGTGTGGGGGGTGAGAGGATTCACCAGAGGCAGAGCAGGGAACAGAACAGGCAGATGGACTGAAGTACACTGCTGAGGGGAGCAGCGGGTGAGGCAGGAGAGGTCTGCTGCGCAATGTGGGTTTCTTCCTGGCTGGCAATAGCTTCAAAGGTTGTGTCTTAACCCCTTGCACCACCAGGGAGGCCCTCAATGTTGGTTTTTTAAAAGTGAGGAAGAAAGTAAATATTGAAGGGCCTCCCTGGTGGTGCAAGGGGTTAAAATGCAGCACTATGAATCTATACACAGCCACTGCAGCACGAGTTCAAGCCCTAGCCAGGGAGAAACCCACATGGCTGAGCAGACCTCTCCTGTCTCCACCGCTGCTCCCCTCAGCAGTGTATTTCAGTAGATGCACCTGTTCTGCTCCCCACTCTGTCTCTGGTGAATCCTCTCACCCCCCCACACCTCTGGCCTGTACCCCAATTCTTGTATGCATAAATAAATAAATCATATCAAAAAAAGAAAGCAAATATTTTCTCTTACTCTGGAGGTGATCTTTCATTTTTTAAAGGGGGACCTTTGAAACACAAATGATTTTAATGTTATCAAGTTCAACTTATCAAGCTGCTTCTTTGTTATTTGTACTTTTGGTGCAATACTTAAGAAATTATTGCTTGGGGCCTCCCCGGTGGCAAAGCGGCTGAGCGCTGGGTTGCGAAGCTGCCCGCAGCCTCTGCAGCGCGGGTTCGATTCCTGGCCACCGGTCGAGGGTCCCGCATGGCACGCAGACCTCTCCTACCGCGCCCGCTGCTCCCCTCAGCAGTGGATTTCGTCCTTCTGCCTGCTCTGCTCCCCGCTCTGGCTCTGGTGAATTCTCTCACCCTCCCGCGCTTCTGACTGTACCCAGTGCTTGTATAAATAAATAAATAAATCTTTAAAAAAAAAAAAGAAATTATTGCTTAACCCAAGATTATGAATAATTAATTGTACCTGTGTTTTTATTCTAAGTCTTCTAGTTTTTGCATTTATACTTAAAAGTCTGTGACCCACTTTGAGTTAATATTTGGAAATGGTATTAGATAGGGATCCAGCTTTATTATATGTTGAATATAACTATCTAGTTGACGTTAGTGCTATTTGTTGAAAAGACAATTATTTTCCCCATATGAACTTTTCAATAGATGCAGAAAAAGCAGACACTCATTTCTGATAAAACAAACTTCTGGCAACTAGAGTAAGACTCAATTGGATTAAGAGGATCTCAAACACTGCACATGGTGACATATTTAAAATTCTTCCTCTGTAACCAGGAATAAATCAAGAATATCCACTACTTTTCATTAGCATACAGGAGGTTACAGCTAGAATAATAAAGCAAGAAAAAGAGGCAGAAAAAGTTCCGCGCGGCTGGCAGCGCCTGGCGCTCCAGAGAGGCCGTGGCGCGGGACGGACGCCCTCCCCGCTGGGGGCAGCAGGGGGCGCTGCGCAGCCCCGCGGTTCCTCCCGCGCCCGCCGCGCTCTGCCGCCGGGCGACTCGCCCCGTAAGGACATCAATGGATATTATAAAGGGCAGTTTAGATGGAACTTCAAAACCAGCCTCAAGTTCAACTACGTCTTTGCAGGTGCTCTCCCCGGAACCCGGGTCCTTCAAGGTTGATAGTACAATCAAGATGAGCTCTAGTAAAGAAGGCCACTCGGAAATCAGTAATGCAGGAGACTGTAGAAACAGAAATGATGACAAAGAAGAAAACTATTACGAGAAAATAAAATTGGTTGAAAAGGGGTCAGATGAAGATCTGAACATGGTTCAACATCAGCCAAACCCTGAATGTTCAGATACACCTGAATTAATAGATTCTCAACATCAAGATGCTATTCAGATGCTTGATAAGATATTGGTGAAAATGTAACAGGGTGGTCCCCAGGAAAGGGGGAAGTTCCAGGTTCCCTGCCCCACCCAAGGGAGGGTGGAGCTGAGCAGGAAGGGGAGAAGCTGAAGAAGAGACTGAGGAAGGAAGGAAGCAGGATGGAGTCAGGAGACCTGGAGGAGGCGCATGGAGCCTAGAGACACGTGAAGAAACTGCCTTGTCTTTTGGTCATGGACTGGGTGACACAGATGTGGGTGAGACCCGTGGGGAGGTGACAATGGCAGCTTTTATCTTGATGTTGATTTTGCTCTTTTCCTTCCGGGCTTATCCGGTTGTTTGTGACCCTTTTCTGTGGGTCCCCACTGGAAGATGCTTTAGACTTGTAGCAGGCTTTGGAGCCTTGTTCTGGGCCGATCCCATATGGATGGACTTTTACCCACAAGGGGACGGGTAACTTTGGGTGCTTCATTCAGAAACTAGACTCTTTGCCTTACCTGTATTGTTTCCTAGTTTTATTAAAGATCCTTCCCATTAGTCTCATGTGTTTTGTGTTGATGCGGCTGATGGCCGAACCCATTTAGAATAGGCAGGTTTGCGGGGTTTGGGCTGCCCCTCTCCCTGTCCTATAACAAAAAGACAAATAGAGAAAAAGAAATTAAGAAGCAAGGTCTAGAATTGAGACTAAAACTGTGGGAAGAACCTAAGTCTGCAAAAACTAGTGAAGCTTTGCAAAGTAACAAGGAGACAAAATACAAAAAAGTTTCTGGCTTTAACTACTGCATCAGAAGAAATTGTTGATGGTGTCGTGTCATATGTAGAAGCATCAGAGTTTGAGGGAGTGACTGTATAGAGAGACCTTTAAAAGCCAAAACCTAGGACAGGTTTTCTCACGACAAAGGAAACAGCCTCGCAAGCATTCTACAGGTTTCTTGAACTGGGTAAATTTCAGTCTCTGGTAAGTCCTATCAACACACCTCTTGGAAGTTGCTTTTTCGTGAAGGCTGAAAAGCCACTGGGGTTCCCCTCAGGCGGGGGCTGTGGCCTCTGGCTCTGACTCCATAAAGAGCCACTGTGATGTCACCGGCAGAGCCTACATAAGCCCTGCCTGGAATGCGGCTGTCCTTAGGAGCCAGGAAGCTTTGGGATAGTGACCTGTGGACTCACTCAGATGGAGAGAGCGTGTGTTGGTTTATTGGGATTTCTTTTGGTTTATTTACTTATTTATTTTAGTTACTTTGTTTTTATTTCTTTGGTTTTTTCTTATTTTCCTTTATTGTTTTATTATTTGCTTGTTTTTACTTTTTTCTGTTTTTTCTTTATTATTTTAATTTTTTGAGTTTTTAATTTTTTAATTTTTTTTATTTCCCCCATTTTCCCTTGTGTTATTTTTTGTGTGTGTTGTTTTTTCCCATTTGTTGTCTATTTTTTAAATTTTACTTGTTAATTTGCAATTGTTGTTTGTTGCCTTGTGGTTTGTTATTTTTGTCTTTGTTGTTGCTCTATGTTTTATTTTTAACTTTAGTGGTTAGTTTGTAATTGGTTTGTTTTTATCATATTTTTAAATTTTTATCTCATTGGTAATTTTTTTGGTTGTGTATTTTCATTTTTTTGTGTGTGTATAGTTAGTATTAGTATCACTAGTTAGGTTAGCATAGTTAGTATTGCTAGTAGAGTTAAGTTAGCACTGTTAGCATTTAATTAGCTTAGCGCGTCCTTTTCAAGTACTGTTAACACTAGGTTAATAGTACATTTGTTAATATAATAGCAGAGCTAGTGCTGTGAGGGCTGCTAGACAGTCAGGGCCTGTGAGAGTAGTGAGCGGGTCCACACTCACTATACTGAGGCACCTGTCTGCCAAGGAATGACGCTGAAAAACTACCTGATGCTCGGGGCACTGGGGGACGGCGCCCACGCCAAGGTGAAGCTGGCGCTGCACGTGCCCACAGGCACGGAGGTGGCCATAAAGGTCATCCGCAAGTCCAGCCAGCACGACAAGTACCTGGCCCGCGAGGTGGGGTGCATGAAGGCCCTTCGCCACCCGAACATAGTGCAGCTCTTCCAGGTGGTGGACACCGCGGACGAGGTGCTGCTGGTTATGCAGTACGTGAAGGGGGGCCACCTGGAGGACTACCTGTGCGAGCGCGGGCACCTCGTGGAGAGCGAGGCCCTCCGGATCTTCAGGCAGATCCTCTAGGCGCTCAGCCACTGCCACGCCCATGGCATCGCGCACCAGGACCTGAAGCCGGAGAACCTGCTCCTGGCCTGGCACGGAAACATCAAGCAGGCGGACTTCAGGCTCAGCGCCCCGTACTCCGGGCAGTGCTGCTGAAGACCTACTGTGGCACCCCGGAATTCGCGGACTCTGAGCTTTTCCTTCACCAGGACTATAGAGGCCCCACGGCAGACGTCTGGAGCCTGGGGGTGATCCTCTACAACCTGGTGACCCGGGAGCTGCCCTTTGTGGGGACCAGCCCCTCAGAACTCCAGGCGATGGTGCTGAGCGGCTTTTACCCCGAGCCTGACTATCTCTAGGTGCAGTGCCGGGACCTGTTAAGGAAGATGATGGCAGGGGACCCCCAGAGACGGAGCACCCTGGAGAGCATCATCCAGCACCACTGGGTGGGACTGGAGAACGGACTCCTGCCCTGCAGAGAGCCATCCCACGGCCACCACGACAAGGCCACGAGGGAAGCCATGGTCCGCCTAGGATTCCAGAGAGATGACATTGACAGGGAGGTTTCGGACGGAAAATATGATGATGTTATGGGGACATACAGGATACTGTGCTCCAGGCAGCAGGAGGCGGAGGAGGGGCCGGGTCCTGCCTTCTTCCACAAGCCCTACATCCCGTTGTGGCCCACTGTGGCCTGGCTTCGGAGGACTACCTCCTGCAGCCTGAGGTTTCTAGGCGCAAGACCTTATCAATGAAAGTCTGCCAGCTGGAGGACACCCAGGAGCCCAGCACCATGTCCGGGTCAGACTCCCTGCTGGAGGACGCCTGGAAGCCCAGCATCACCTCTGGGGCAGGCATCCTGCTGGAGGACTCCTGGGGGCACAGCACCATTTCCTTGCTAGGCCCTCTGCCTGAGCAAGTCAAAGGGCACAGCACCATCTCCTTGACAACCCCCCAGCTGGAGGATCCCCTGCTAGACCAGCAGTTGGAGGGCCCCAAGGAACACAGCACCACCTCCTTGCCAGGCCTCCAGCTAGAGGGGGACCAGGAATGCAGGAGCAAAACCTCCAGCCCAACCCCCCAGCCCTCTAGCACCACCGTAAGACCTCCCCCAAGAAGTGACTGGCACCTCCTGTTCAGCAATGCAGTGGCCCCTGCAGAAAGACTGGGCCATGAACACAACGCTTACAATTCAGATTCCACCCTTCATTCCAGCCGAGGCGTCAAGGCCAGAGCTAGGAGGATAATCAACACTATAGTAAAAGTTTGCTGTTTCTGTGCACCGTTCCATGGAAGAAGCCACCACAGATACGTACCGCCAGAGACTTAAACTATTACCACCACACTCTGCAGAATTCACCCCCCCACCCCCATGGTGAACAGGAGTACACCAGGGGAAGCTGACGATCTAGAGAGGGGTCAGGGGCTGGGCCCAGCCAGAGGGGCCAGGAGCGGCATGAGACTCATAGACATGGAGCACAGATGTCGGGGAGCACAGAAGTCCAAGGAGCATAGCAGGTCCCAGATGGCGCAAGGAGGCAGCCGCCATGGACACACTGGCTCCCCACTGAAGGGGGCACCTCCAGGTGATCTGCTCTGCCTGCGGGGCCCTGGGGTGTGGAGGCATCTGAATGCTATTTCTCTGCCTGAAGGAGACAGTCTGAAATGGATTGTTTAGTAAAAAGGTCTATCCCATGACACATTAAATTGGTGTTTGAAACCAAAAAAAAAGCAAGAAAAAGATAAAATCAAACACACATTATTTGTAAGTGACATAAATGTATCTCTTGAAATCTAAAATAACCTACAAATTCATTAGAATTAATAATTAATATTTTTTATATTTCTATCAAAACCACAAAAGGGACAGCGAGTTTGGAATTCAGCTGGGTTGCAAAAAAAGGTTATATGACTCTTTAGTGCCTGCTTGCCAGTGTGTTTTGACATGTAGCAGAATTTGGTTAGAACTTGCTTCATTAGTTTCCACTGAAGCACCTATCGAGGTGTTTAGAAATTCTACCTTGTAAAAGTTATGGAAACAGGTAACTTCTCCATTGATTTTATTTCTTTTTTTTTTTTAAGATTTATTTATTTATACAAGCACTGGGTACAGTCAGAAGCGCGGGAGGGTAAGAGGATTCACCAGAGCTAGAGCGGGGAGCAGAACAGGTAGAAGGACCGAGATACAACTGCTGAGGGGAGCAGCGGGAGCGGCAGGAGAGGTCTGCGCGGCAGGAGAGGTCTGCGTGCCATGTGGGACCCTCACTGGCGGCCGGGGATCAAACCGGTGCTGCAGAGGCTGCGGGCAGCATCACAGCCCAAAGCTCAACTGCTGTGCCACTGGCGAGGCCTGATTTTATTTATCTTAAATATCTTTTATTTAATTTTTAAAGGAATTTTTGATTGCAAGGTGTAGGGTAAAGAAAATATCAGGCTTTTCTGCCCTTCCGCCATCAGGATAGATGATGGATCCTTGTCCTGAATGCATGCCTGATGGCGGGCACCTGGAATAGGGTGTGGGCATAGGTAGATGGGATTCAGCTGAGCTAAGACTGTGCTTTCAAGGGCGGCGTCACGGGGACGCCAGCAGCAACAGTAGCAGCAGCAGCAGCAGCAGAAGCCGAGAAAGCAGCAGTAGAAGCCAAAGCTGAAGCCGAGAAGCAGCAGAACCAACTCCAGAAAGCTCAGATAGAGTGAAGACTTGCTGGGGGCTGGGAGGCCTGCCAGCCTCCCAGCCCCCCAGCCAGCACCCCTGCCTGCCATATGCCTGGTGAACCCCAAATAAAAAACCTGCAAAAAACCCACTAAGGACTCTGACTCCTTTACCCGGTCTGCATGGGATCAGAGAACCTGCACCGTGTCCAGTCCTGACCTTACACAAGGTTAAGTTCTTCTAAGCCAGGATTTCTTGACTTTGGCACTATTGCCAAGTTGAAATGGATAATTTTTGTTGAGGGGACTGCCCTGCTTATTGCAGTATGTGTGGCAATTATTAGGCCTTTACCACACTGACACTGACAGCTTCCTCCTCGGTTGGGACAATCAGAAACCTGATTGCCTGCAGATATTTCACATGTCACTGAAGGGAAAATCCTTACAGCTGAGAGCCTCTCTTCTCAGTCATAAGTAGGTTAATTATCTAATGTTCTCTAACCCATCATCCCAAAATCTGCTATCTTAACAGAAGGATCCTCACAGTTGCATTGCTTTACAACTGTATAGGTTTTTAGTATACAACATTATAGTTGACATCTGTATAAACTACATATGATCTGTACCAAAAGTCTGGTTTCCACAGTACAGTGCAATAGACTCTCTTTACTTGATTTTCCTACCCCCTCCTCAACCTCCTTCCCTGTGATTACCACCAAAACTCTAGTTTCTATCCACCACCAAATAATTGACCCTTTTAATCTGATTTTACCCTTCTCCTCTGGTAACCACCATTCTGTTGACAGTCTAAGGATTGTTTTGCTTTGTTCTTTTTATGTATTTGCTTTGCTGTTTTATCTTCCATGTATGTGTAAAATCATACAACATTCAACTTTCTAGGTCTGACTTATTTCACGTAACATAATCCCCTCAGATCCATCCAAGATGTTGCAAATGGCCAGATTTCATCTCTCTGTATATAGCTGAGTAGTAGTCCATCATTTATATCACATCTTCTTTATTCATCCATAGATGAGACTTACGTTGCTTCCATATCTGGGCTATTATAATGTTGCATTACTAAAATGCTGAATAATGTCAAGAGTAAACCATTTCACATAACTATAGAAAAATCATGCTTTGGATTCAAATGTGGAGATTCTTACCTTCAAAACAGAAATTGAAAGGAAGGCCTCTCTGATTTCCCCAACTTTTTTATTTTTTATTTTTTGCTCCTTGTTTTCTTATGTAAGTGGAAGTCACAGTATATTAGTCAATGTAGCTTCACCAAAATATAATATGGTGTTTATTAAAGCCATGTCTGGTGAGTCATAAAGTAAGAATTTTCAGTATATTAATAATAGCTCTCGTTATTTAGTTTGCAAACTTACTGAGAATGATGCTCGGTGAGAGACCCTGTTTATAGACTACTTTTCTTAACTACCCTGCAACATAAGATCATGTAACTAACACTTTTATTGATGAGTAAGCAAATTTTACTAAGGCTAAAGAAATCTTTCTAAGGATATGTAACTAACCTCAGATCACACAACTAGTGATAAACTAAGTTAGTAGTTCCTTATGGAATTTTACTACTGCCTCCTCAGTTTTGGTTTTGACTTGTATACACCTCTGACTTGAAACGTAGGCAAAAAATTTACAGTTAAACTTTCAAATATGTTCCATGGCGGTGTTGCCTTGACACAGTTCTTACTTCCTTCACACTGATCCCAGCATTGCTTTTCTAACAGATTTAGTTCTATCACTTCTTTTGCTTTTGAAATCATGATGGCAATTACTGATTAAAAGAACTACTTGGGATGTTATACATAGGCTTTCATAATCTGAACTCCGATTATCACTCTAGCCTTATTTCTAGGCACTTGAATGTGATTGCAAAATTTAACTACTTGTGTTTTGGGGGCTACAAACAGACCACTATTATTTGAGCCTCTGTACATTGGTTCATACAACCCATTTTTCCAGGAAGGTCTGCTTCTGTTAAACTGGTGAAATCTTATTTATCCTTCTGACTTCAGTAAAATATCATTTCTCTACATCTTCACAAAGTTCCCTACCACTCCTCAAACAGAATTAATTGATCCATCTTGTAGACTCCACAGCACTTAATATACAACACCTATTATCTTTAAATTTTTCTAATGTATTTGTTGTTCTCCCTCTAGACTCTAAGTACTTGGCATTCCTAGTTTCCAACAATATCTGTGCTGATCAAAGGCTCACTGAATAAAAAGCATTAAAATGAATTTTATGGCTTTATAAATTAGAGTGCTTAATTGCAATTAAAAGGAACTGATAGTGGGTGATTCAAGTAGAAATTAATTTAGTGTAAGGATATTCATCTCAGAACAAATAGGAAGGTTGAAGAACTGTGCTCTTTGGAGCAGAACATAAGGAGGAAGAGAGGCAAAGCCAAAAGGGCTCTGGCCACAGGTAACTTGCACCAAAACCATTCCACAGAGCAGTTCACTGTGGGTCCCAATATTGTCATGTGAAAGTCTGGAATGGACAGGTCACTCCACCCACACTGCTGACCCTGGACATAAGATGTCTCCATGGCATAACTGCCAATGCTGTCTTTAGAGATTATTAAGCTTGAAACTGTATCATTGCCTGAATATTTCTCCACTGTCCATGCTTTTTGTGTCACTTTCTTTTGATTCATAGTCAGGACAGATGCTTCTTATTGGCACAGCTTAGGTAACAGATTTGTGCCCACTGCAGGGGAGCTGAGAAAGTGGACAATTACTTAAATATAGAAAGAGAACTCATATACTGTGCCACCCCCACTCACACTAAATAAAGAAATGGATAGATAGAAAATTTCCACCATGATTTATCCCTTTAGCAAGACAATATCAATATAAACTCTTCTCAACTTATGCTTAAAAAAACATTTTGCCAACTTATATGCTGTAGTTTTAGCACATAAACTTTTTTTTCCTTCTTTCTATTTGACTCCCCTATAGCAATTCTGTACAGAACTGAGAATCTTTGCTTTTAATTGACTGCTATTGATTTTCTTCTCAGAATATATGAACCCATAGACTCTTAG
Organism: Talpa occidentalis; assembly: GCF_014898055.3. Classification (NCBI taxonomy): domain Eukaryota; kingdom Metazoa; phylum Chordata; class Mammalia; order Eulipotyphla; family Talpidae; genus Talpa; species Talpa occidentalis. Next base: position 55,953,139 of record NW_023604861.1, on the reverse strand, counting down.
AAAAATTAAGCAACCCAACCGCCCCAATGAATCTGATTTTTGTTGAACTCTTTTTTGCTTGAGTTCACACATACACCATACTGGGCGTTGGTCATCCTATCTCCTCTGCCTGAGCCCAGTCCCTAGCTTCTTTTCTTGACTAGCATGCACCCAGTCTGTCAGGCTCCTCCAGAGCTTCATCTTCCAGAAATGTTCCCAGGTGGCCTGTGTTGGTTAGCACCTTGTGCTTTTCACCTTCTCTATCATTATCAATACATTTTGATTATTTCTACTAATTTGAGTTCCCTGAGGCTAAAAAGCATCTCATTCAAACTTTGAATACCTAGTACTTTACACAGTTTCAAAATGTAGTAGGAGCTGAATAAGTATTTATTGAATATATTGAAACTATTACAAATGGACAGACTTATTGACATGGATGATTTTTAATTTATTCAACAAATATTTGAAGAAATATTTCTACATTGGGTGCTTTGGAGCCCCCATGCTTCCCTCAGGAGGCCTGCCATCCTGTACATGAAATGTCATCTGTGACATTGAAAATATGAACAGTGAGGAGGCCAGAGTCAACCAGTAGGGTAAAGTTTATAATGTCCAATGTATTTCATTGTTAATATTAAAAACTAATGCCAAACATATGTTTTGACATCTCCTCACACCCTGATACATTCTCACACATACATCCCAGGGAGGGTGGGGAGGGGGTGGCCAATAATTTGAGCCCAATCCAACTGAAAAATGCATCCTTTTATTTTACTCTCATTGTTGCTCTATTTTCATTTTATGCAAATCAAATATTTTAATCTCTTGTTTCTAAACATACCCAGTATTTTTTGTCCCCACTGTGTGCATGCCCTTCCTTCTGTCTTGGTGTTTACCCCAGTTTACCTCTATTTACATCTGTCAGGTTTCTCCTTCATTAAACTTCATTTCATTTAGGGTCATTCCTTTTACTTCATCTAAACAAACATTCATAGGACTTAAAGGTTGACATTTGAATATGAAATATTTAGAAAGAATTGTGCTGATTTATCCTTTCTCCTATGAGTAGATTATAAACATCTTAAAAGGAGAGACTGGGTCTCATTATTTTCTATTCTTTTTTTTTTTTTTTTTTTTTACTATGTGACCTTTTGGGTCTGGTTTCTTTTCTTTTTTTTTTTTTTAATATTAAATTTTATTTTTATATTCCCCCATACAATTGCAAACGCCCCATTCTGACCCCAATCCTTCCCCTCCCGCCCCCCACCCCCCAAAAAGTGTCTCTGGTTCATAGTTTTTTGTTGATTTTGATTTTCACTTTCTTATATTCATTTTCCTGGTCCCTTATTTAAGTTTTCTAGATTCCTGCTATGAGTGAGACCATCCGGTATTTTTCTTTTTCTTTTTGGCTTATTCACTGAGCATGATCCCTTCCAGCGCCATCCATGTTGCTGCAAATTGCATGTGTTTATCTTTTTTGAATGCTGAGTAATATTCCATGGTATATATGTACCACATCTTCTTGATCCAGTCATCTATTTTTGGGCATTTGGGTTGTTTCCAAAGCTTAGCTATTGTAAACAGTGCTGCTATAAACATAGGGGTGCAGGTGCTCTTTGGAATTGATGTTTCTGTGTCCTTTGGGTAAATACCTAGGAGTGGAATTGCTGGATCATATGGAAGCTCTATGTTTAGTAGGTCCAGAAATCTCCACACAGCTCTCCATAGTGGTTGGACCAGTTTGCACTCCCACCAACAGTGCAGAAGAGTTCCTTTTTCTCCACATCCTCGCCAACATTTGTTGTTGCTAGTTTTTTTAATATGTGCCATTCTCACTGGTGTGAGATGGTATCTCATGGTAGTTTTGATTTGCATTTCCCTGATTACAAGTGATGTTGAACATTTTTTCATATGTCTGTTGGCCATTTGCATTTCCTCTTCAGAGAAGTTTCTTTTTAGCTCTTCTGCCCATTTTTTGACTGGATTATTTTCTTTATTGTTGTTGAGTCTCATCAGCTCTTTGCAGATTTTTGTGATCAGTCCTTTATCATTAGTGTTGGGTGCAAAAATGTTCTCCCAGTTGGTGGGGTTTCTCTTTGTTTTTGTTATTGTCTCTTTTGCTGTGCAGAAGCTCTTTAATTTGATGTAGTCCCAGCTGTTTATCTTTGTCTTCACTATCACTGCTTTGGGTGATGTGTCTGTAAAGATGTCTTTGATGTGCAAATCCCGTAGTGTTTTGCCTATATTTCCTTCTATGTATTTTATGGTTTCAGGTCTTATGTCTAGTTCTTTAATCCATTTTGAGTTGATTTTTGTGTATGGTGTGAGGTAGTGGTCAAGCTTCATTCTTTTGCATGTAGCGACCCAGAATTGTTCTGCAAACTACTTTGCACCTCATAGGTATTCATTTAGTTGAGGCAGGCAAAAATGTGGGCTTTGGAGTCAAGAAACCTGACTCATGGAAGGATTAACTGTTTTGTAAAAAGTTTGGAAAGGAGGGCCTATTTTCATTTAACATTAGCAAACAAGACAGCATGTATGCATTTACTCTTACTGGAAGGGGCGAAACAGGAGTCAGCTGTCAATTCTCCGGGAAATGCAGAATAGGCCTCCTATTTGGTGGAATATCAACTTGAAGTTCCTTTCAATGGCATGAGTATGATTTGGAGCAGAAAGAAACTCTAAGTCTCTAAAGGTCATTTACGTGGAGAATGCTGTTATATGAGAATCTTCTGCCATAATTCCGTTATATTGACTATTCCTGGTCTTATTTATTGACTAACATAGGTATAAGATCCCATTTATAAATAAGCAATTTCGGTTATTGATAGGTTTGGCCATCCTTTTACATATTAACTAGTTCAGTAATTGATTATACACAAGTTTTATTTTATTTTTTTCTAAAGATTGATTTACTTATGCATAAAAGAACTGGGGTACAGGCCAGAGATACAGGGGGCGAGAGGATTCACCAGAGACAGAGTGGGAAACAGAACAGGCAGATTGCCTGAAATACACTGCTGAGGGGGAGCTGCTTTGCCATGTGGGTTGCTCTCTGGCTGGCTGGGGATCGAACTTGTGCTGCAGAGGCTGTGGACTGCTTCTTAGTGTGGTGTTTAATCCCTTGCACCACAAGGGAGGCCCACAAGTTTTATTTTAAAGAACTGACTCCCTGCTTTCAAGATTTATTAAATTTATTAATTCAGTGTAATATTATCCGATCACCTTCTGAAGGCACAGATAATGGAGACTATGAAGTGATGGAAGTAACATAATTTATTACTGGACTGATTTTGCCATCTTCCAGTTTTGGCCATTGAACAATGAAAAAAAAAAAATAGTTGCAAACATTGTTTCTAACTAGACATGTTATAGGGCAGCCCCTATATTGAACGGGTTGCCTGGCTGTGGGTCCTCACCCAAACGTGCTTAAAAGGGACTTATTGACCTCCCCGGTAGCACAGCGGTTGAGCGCTGGGTTGCGAAGCTGCCCGCAGCCTCTGCAGCCCGGGTTCGATCCCCGGCCGCCGGACGAGGGTCCCACATGGTGCGCAGCCCTCTCCTGCCACCCGCTGCTCCCCTCAGCAGTGTACTTCGGTCCTTCTGCCTGCTCTGCTTCCCGCTCTGGCTCTGGTGAATTCTCTCGCCCTCCCACGCTTCTGACTGTACCCATTGCTTATATGAATAAATAAATAAATCTTTAAAAAAAAAAAAGGGACTTATTAATACTCCACTACAGGCACACACAAAAGGTTAATAAAAGGTTTATTTACAAAAGAAAAGGAAAGAAGGAAAATGTACAACTCAGGGAGAAAATAGGGAAATAAAGTCTTTAATGCGTCCTACCCGATCCGACGACCTGGAAACCCAAAAGCACTCACAGAACTGGCCAGACACTGCGAGCTGGCGGAGAGCCAAAATGGGGACCCCTCCAAAGCCCGCATGTCTGGCTTTATACCAACCTGGCTGCTTAACCCCACCCTCAGGTCCCAGCCACCTTCCCTTTGGTGGTGATGGGATTTGGAGTTCCCAGTGTCTTTGGCTTTGGCCTGGGGTGGGGGTGGAGTCCACAAAGCCTGTATGGAATTAGCTTTAGGACATCCTTTTCCCCCTAACAGACATACTATTAATATTTTACCAGCACAAAAGTATAAAATGCACACACACACTCAAGCACAATATACTTCTATGGTGCTTGCATTAGCATCTCTTCTGAGAGATGATGTGCACTTTTCAACTAAAACTAACAATCCCAGAAGATGTTCCTTGCTTTTTTTTTTGTGTGTGATGTTTTTATAGTCCAGTTTGGGAAAAACAAAGATACATTAACTAGATTAGGGCTAGTGAGGTGAGAAGTGAAATAGGACCTTGAAGCTTGCTTAAAAATAGGAAAATGTGTATGATGTGGACAGATCAAGTAATTGAGTCATTCCTCATCACTGCCACTGTGCTGCGACACCCTTAGAACTTAAATAGCCACAGTCCTGGCAGTGCATGGCCAGGACCAGTACCTAAGAATGCTCTAAACTGTACTGTCTTTGGACATAACTGAAGAAGTTCACCGACAAATTTATATGAAGGGGAGTTTTCATGACTATTAACAAATCAAATCAAGGAGCACAAATTCTCCACCTTATTGATCCCTGTATCATGCTCACCCAGTCCTCTCCTCTATTGCCCCCAGTTCATTAGAAAAGAAAATTAACTTACCCAGAATTCCATAAAGCAAAAATATTTTTTCACCCCTTCACCAAGGTATGATCATTTTAAGTGTCGATTTTCAATTCTTGGCAAAGACTCATTGAATCTCTTAAGGGGACAAGGAAGAATCTCTATGTTAAAAAGTAAACAAAGAAGGGAGGAAGCGAGGGATGAAGGAAAGAAAGAGTTATAAAAGGAAGACAGGAAGCAAGAAAATGCTCCCTATGTAATTTTTATGAATAATCAATTTTGAGAATTACATTTTTTTAAAAAGATTTATTTATTCATACAAGAGCTGGGGCACAGGCCAGAGCTGTAGGGAGTGAGAGGATTCATCAGAGATAGAGTGAGGAACAGAACAGGCAGATTGACCGAAATACACTGCTGAGGGGAGCAGCGGGCAAGTCAGGAGAGGTCTGCTGCGCCATTTGGGTAGCTCCCTGGCTGGGGATCGAACTCGCGCTTCAGTGGCTGCGGATTGCTTAATAGGTTGCTTCTTAACCCGTTGCACCACCAGGGAGGCCCTTTTGGAAATTTCTAATCCAAAATCCAAGTACTTCCAAAGTGTGATTTCTCCACCTGGAATTTCAGCATCATCTGGAAATTTGTTAGAAATGCAAAGTCTCTGGGCCATTCACAAACCACTAAACTGGAAATTCTGAGAGTGAGACCCAACAGTCTATGTCTTAACATGTTTTCTAGGTGATTAAGGTATACACTGAAGTTTGTATTCTACCACTCTGACTTTAAGCATGTGTTTTCCAGTGACAGGATATCCAAAGAGAATTTCCTTTTTTACAATAATTTGGGACACTCTCTCTCACACACAAATCTAGGGAAGTGGGGGGGAAAAAGAATATATAAAAGTAGAATTATATTATGGTTATTGCAAATATATGCCTCATCAATTTTCCTAGCTTATACTAATATACCTTGAGTTTAAAGAATCTGAGTTATTTTCCTATATGGCCTACATGAAAAATTGGTATGATGCTTTATCTATTCAATAAATATTTATTAGTAAGCAAATTTATTGTTCTCTTATAAAAAGCAAGTATTCTGGGCCTCCCCGGTGGCGCAGCGGTTGAGCGCTGGGTTGCGAAGCTGCCCGCAGCCTCTGCAGCCGGTTCGATCCCCGGCTGCTCCCCGGCCACCGGAGGAGGGTCCCGCATGGCGGCAGACCTCTCCTGCCGCCCGATGCTCCCCTCAGCAGTGTACTTCGGTCCTTCTGCCTGCTCTGCTCCCCGCTCTGGCTCTGGTGAATTCTCTCACCCTCCCACGCTTCTGACTGTACCCAGTGCATGTATAAACCAACCAAACAAACAAATAATAAATAAATAAATTAAAAAAAATAAAAAAAAAAAAATAAAAAGCAAGTATTCTGTTTGGAATTTATAAAAGTGGATATTTAATTACTGTTCTGTGGGCCTTGTGTCACATATCCATCTAATGTTACAGACATGACAGGTTTATAGCTACAACATAGTGAAAGCTAATTACTGCAATCAAAAAAAAAAAAAAACAATTCAAATTAGGTATCCTACTGTTTTCAGATCCACAGGGTCATTTTGCTATACTACTGAAAACAAGATTCTTACTTCAGTTCCAGTTTCTTAAAACATACTCAGTAAATGATGGTTGATGATAAGATTGATTTTAGGGTTATGGTGCCTTTAGGTAAAGAAAATTCTCATTGGAGAATTGTATGTCCTTCCTGGCAACCTAAAACAAATTTATGCAGCTCAGAAAATTGGATCATATTTGCTAATAACCAACATAGAAATAAACTAGAAAGGTTTATTATGTGTTATTACTGAAATATGATAAATTTTAAAATGTTAAGAGAGACCCTAAAATCAAACACTGACAGTTAAAGGCAATTTCTTTCATGATCACAGATTCATGGCTCAGTTAATCAATATTTGAGTTATATGTGTGTAGCTCAGTTGTTAAACCATTTTTCTACAAACTACAAATTAATATTAATGAGAAATTCAATGGCATTCAGCAGCAGTGTTCTGTCACTACACTAGAATAATCATTGATTTTAATTTTAAATATTAATGCAATACAATTTTTTTGTCAGCTTAAGGCAATAATTGCACAGAAACAGCAAGACCTCAGTCAGGTGAGACTATTATAGGAGATTTGATAGTAAAGCTGTCAACAGTGACTGGTTAGTAAAATTTGAATTGCTCTCCAGCAATTGGCAAATGATTATGAATGATTACATCCCTCATAATGAATAGTTGACCTCTGGGATTATTTGGTTTGCAGTTTTCAGCCAGTCTGCTTAAAGAGTTGCCTGGAGTCAGTCATTTTGAAGAAGAAATTCAATCATGAGGTCAAGGAAGAGAGCCACCAAAACCAGCTGACACTTTGTAAAAGGAGAAAGATGAGCAGAAAGGAAAACTTGACAAGGAGTGACAACAGGTGAACAGCAACTTTTGTGCAGTCCTAGGACCTTGATGTGAGAGCTCTGACAAACCATGGATTTCATATTATTAAACTCATCCTCACTCTTTATTTCTGATAGGGCAAAATACTTAGGTACACAACTGAGAAAACAGATTTCTTAAAGGTGGACTCTTTAATCAAGATGAAATTAATAGAAACATGTCAAACAAAAACTTCAGACCCAGACGACATCAGATGAATGGTGAAATACAAGGAAAAATTCTTTCTTTTGCATAATTCCAGGCTGACTTCTCATAGAACTATTTCTAAAGGTTATTTCCTATTTTTTAACGTAAAGGATAGGGCCTGTTTCTATATGTGTTCATTAACCAAAAAAAAAAAAAAATGTTTATAAAATCACTTGCCTCTGATAAGAAATTGAAATCAAAGTAAAAATTACTTATGGATTATGTCTACATGTTTTCCAACTTGACACAAATTTACAATGATGAATTTTTAAATTGAGAATTCCTCTGTTACTGACGTTCCTCATTCCTATTTAGTGTTATGAAGCAATGTCATTTTTTAATAAACTCTAATGATGCTAATTTTACTTTTTTCTTAAAAAGCAAAATGCCATCAAATGGAATTGAGTTTGTTTTAATTCAAAATGTTAATTAGGGGCCTCCCCGGTGGCGCAGCGGTTGAGCACTGGGTTGCGAAGCTGTCCGCGGCCTCTGCGGCGCCGGTTCGATCCCCGGCTGCTCCCCGGCCACCGGAGGAGGGTCCCACATGGTGCGCAGACCTCTCCTGCCGCCCGCTGCTCCCCTCAGCTGTGTACTTCGGTCCTTCTGCCTGCTCTGCTCCCTGCTCTGGCTCTGGTGAATTCTCTCACCCTCTCGTGCTTCTGACTGTACCCAGTGCATGTATAAACCAAACAAATAACAAATAAATAAATAAATAAGACATGCCTCTGGAAAATTAAAAAAATAAATAAATAAATAAAAAAAAACAAAATGTTAATTAGTTTTTATTTTTGAAGAAATTACATGTCAATTTATAGTTATTTTCTTTTAAAAATAGAAAGTCAACTTAATTACTTGCTGAAATGATAATTTCCTTCAAAAAGTAAGAAATAATTTACATTAAATATAGTAAAAGAAGACCTAGTTCACTGCCCACAATTCCTTACAAGTAGTAACATTAATGAGTTAATGATGAGTTTTTATGCTACCAGGTAGAGAAGCATAACATGCAGCTAGTGGACAGAAAAATTAATTCATGTCACTCAGTCTAAGTTTCCATTTGCTTCCAGTAGGGGGCATGTAATATATCCTGATAAAGTCTTATCTATAATTCAAAGAAACTACTTTTTCCCAAAATGCATGAGATAATATTGAATTGTGATGAAAAATAAAACCATTAACTATTTCTATGTTTAAAACTATGTTTAAAACGATATATTTAAAATAGTTATATGGTTTAATGCATCAAAGGGATAATACACCAGAATCAAGTGGGATTCATCCCAGGGGCACAAGGATGGTTCAACATACGAAAATCCATCAGTGTAATCCAACACATCAACAAAAAGAAAAATAAAAACCATTTGATCATATCAATAGCTGCTGAGAAAGCATTTGACAAAGTCCAACATCCATTTATGATGAAGGCCCTTGAAATTCTCTGGATAAAAGGAACATACCTTAACATGATAAAAGCCATATATGACAAATTCACTGCCAATATTATTTTCAATGGTGAAAAGGTGAAGGCTTTTCCTTTAAGATCAGGAACAAGACAAGGATGTCTTCTCTCTCACCACTTCTCTTCAGTATAATACTGCAAGCACTAGCCAGGGCAGTAAGACAAGAGAAAGACATACAAGGAATCCAAATAGGGAAAGAAGAAGTAAAACTATCACTATTTGCAAACAATATGATGATATACATAGAGAACCCTAAAAGCCCCACAGAAAACTACTCAAAATAATCAACCAGTTTTGTAAAGTAGCAGGATACAAAATCAATACACAAAAGTCAGTAGCCTTCATATACACAATTACTCTGAAGAAGAAGAAATCAAGAAAACCATCCCTTTTATAATTGAAACAAAAAAATCAAATATTTGGGAATAAACCTAACAAAAGAGGAGAAGGACCTATACAAAGAAAATTATAAAACACTGTTAAAAGAAATTGAAGAATACACAAAGAAATGGAAAGATATTCTTGCTAATGGATTGGAAGAATTTGGCCATCCTACCAAAAGCAATATACAGATTCAACGCTATTCCAATAAAAATCTCAATGACTTTCTTCAAAGAAATAGAACAAATACTGATGAAATTCATATGGAGCCACAAAAAACCATGAATAGCCAAAGCCTTACTGATGAAAACAAAAGAGAAAGGAGGCATTACACTTCCAAACTTCAAGCTATATTATAAAGCCATAATAATTCGTTTGGTATTGGAACAAAAACAGACACACACATTGAATAGAGAGCCCAGAAATAAAGCTGCACTTATATGGACAACTAATCTTTGACAAAGGAGCAAAGAATATGCAATGGAACATGGACTGTTTGTTCAATAAATGGTGCTGGGAAAACTGGACTACGACATGCAAAAAAATGAAACTAGATCACTACCTCTAACCATGCACAAAAATTAACTCAAAATGGATAAAAGACCTGGACATAAGACCTGAAACCATAAAATATATAGAAGAAAATATAGGTAAAATGCTACAAGACATACATCTCAGAAACATCTTTAAAGACTCATTACCCAAAGCAGTAATAGCGAAGGCAAAGATAAACACCTGGGATTACATCAAACTGAAAAGCTTCTGTACAGCAAAAGAGACATTAACCAAAACAGACACCCTACTGATTGGGAAAAAAATTTTTGCACTCCATACAACTGATAAGGAACTTATCACAAAGATATACAAAGAACTCACACAACTCAACAAAAACAAAATAAACAATCCAGTCAAGAAATGGGCAGAATTACTTAAAAGACATTTCTCCAAAGAAGAAATACAAATGGCCAACAAGCATATGAAAAAATGTTCAACATCTCTTATCATCAGGGAAATGCAAATCAAAACCACATTGAGATACCACCTTATACCAGTAAGAATGGCACATATTAAAAAAACTAGCAATAACAACTGTTGGTGAGGATGTGGTGAAAAAGGAATTCTCCTACCTTGCTGGTGGGAGTGCAAAGTGGTCCAACCACTATGGAAAGCTGTCTGGAGCTTCCTCAATCTACTAAAAATGGAGCTTCCATATGATCCAGCAATTCCACTCCTAGGGATCTACCCAAAGGACACAAACATTGATTCAACATTCTAAAAACATTGATTCGAAAGAACACCTGCTCCCCTATGTTTATCGCAGCACTATTTACAATAGGTAAAACCTGGAAACAACCCAAATGCCCAAAAATAGATGACTGGATCAAGAAGATGTGGTATTTATACACAATGAAATATTATTCAGCAATCAAAAATGATAAATTCATGCCATTCACAGCAACGTGGATGGAGCTAGAAGGAATTATGCTCAGTGAAATAAGCCAGAAGGAAAAAGAAAAATATGGGATGGTTTCACTTATAGCAGGAATATAGGGGAACCAAATAAGACATCAGGGGGGGAAATAATAACAGTACAAAACACAACAAAGCAAAAACAGACAATTACAAATCAGAGACATACTGCAGGGGAGGAGGAGGAGGGAGAGGGATCAGAGAGAGGTAGGGAGGAGCACAGGCAACTGAGGTGATGGTGCACGGTGCATTGGGGAAGGTAATTCCATGGGGACTACACCTGAACAGGTGGGGGGAAGCAAAAATTGTATAAAAATGAACAATGATATAAATAAATAAATAATAAAAATAAAATAGCTATATGTTTTATAGCATTTTGAATGTCTCTGCAGTGTATGGAACCTCAATTAATAAATGGTCAAAAAAATTACATTAATGTACCTTAGGAATAAGGTAGAATAGAAATAGTAAATAAAATTTGTAAGTGTTGAATATTAATATGAACATATTTTATATATTTGTATATAATTTTAAATTTTCTGTACATAAACAACTATGCATATAACTTATACATTTATAAATGATAATATTAATATTAAGAAAAACTTCATGTTGTTCAGGAAGTGATAGGGATCATGTGGAAGAAGCAGAAAAATAGAAAAAAGGGCTTCACTAAAAATAAACAACAGTATTTGTTCTTATTTATGTAAATCATAATTACAAAATTGTGAAAAATTATACAATTATAAATAGGAGATCAAAAATCCACCAATTAAAGCTACGTATTTATAAATAATTCTATGACAAATTGTCAATAAAACATTAAATTCTATAAAGTACATCATATAGTGAGTGAATGTTTAACCAGAAGAAAATACAAAAGAATGTATACCGGTCTATTTAAAATGGATTTCTCAGGAGACTAGGAAGCTGGTAAAGTTAATGGCATTTCTTTAACACGTCTTTATATTATTTCACCTATAAAGCAACCATGCACTAGATTTTTTTAATTTAAATCTTTTCTTGAAATTAAACATAGAAAACGTCTCATAGACGTGTTCAGCTCAGTGGATTATCACAAAGTGAACACAGCCATGTAAGCACCACACAAAGGAAGAAAAAATTACAAACATCTCAGAGGCCTTCATCTTACCCATTCTAATCACTAATTCCAGGATCTCTATCTCTTTAGACCTCTCTCTCCATAGGTTAGTTCCCTCTGCCTTTCAATTTTATATAACTGAAACAGTGCACTATATTTGCTCTATTTGGATTCAGTCATTTAATCTTATGTTTATAAAATTCATGAATGTTATGTAACAGCTCATTTCTTTTTTTATTATATACTATTCAATTTATGGATACATCTTACTTAACTTAAATATTTTACTAATGATGGGAATCTGAGATTTTCACAATGTTGATTGTAGGAATAATATGAATATGGACACCAAAATTCTCAAACAGGTTTTGACTGGACACTCACTATTTGGGGAGAATATAACAGGATTCTGTTTGCAGCCAGCAACCGTGAGAGGTGCAAAGATCAGGCCTGCTTACTGTTTCTATAGATTGGCAGGTTCTCAGATTTCATGTTTCACTGTGTATTGTAACCACTGGCTTTGCAAGTGCTATCTGGGTCCTCTGCAACGCCACCGTGGGACTTTGGAGGAAATAACAGGCTCAAATGATGGTATGCACACTGCTTCCTGTGCCTGTAGATTTCTACACAAGCCTGATGCTCAAGATAGAACAGTGCCGGATTCTTAGCTTGAGCCCAGGGGATGAGGGTGCAGGGGCTATAAGAACTGCAAGCTGCCTGCTCTCCTAAGGGCAGGAGCCTCCTCTCTGAAGTTCCTGCTGTTCCTTTGAATCCTGCATGACACATACTCTGAGCATGGAGGTGTAGAGAAAGGAGCAGGTGGTACAGACCTGGGAAGGAGAGGGAATGCTGTCAGAACCTGGCAAGACCAAGGGATGGTGGAAAAAGATGAGCACAGGCCCTCCCAAGGGTACTCTGCACAGGCTCTCATGTACTGTTCCTGACACAATCAGCACCCCAGCTGGTAACTCTGCTACTAGACCTCTCTTGGCTCACCAGACACTAAATAGCAGTAAATTATTTGATGATTTTGCAAAAATTTTAACATCCTATTCAAGTTTCACTAATGATCTCCTACAGAATCCAATGATATCATTATTTGTCACTTGCCTTTATTCTCCTTCAGTCTGGGACAATTTCTCAACCTTTATGACTGTGATACTTTTGAAGATTATAGGCCTGCTATTTTATAGAATGAACCTCACTTTCACCTTCTCTGATGTTTCCTCATAAGGAGGTTCAGTGTACCTTATTAGAATATCATTATCGTTGATGATACGTTCTCATTACATCTTATCAGGTAGTGCAGACTTTTAATTTGTCCAATTACCCATGATACCCACTTTGGTCATTTAATGAAAGTAGGGACTGTTAGACTACTTAACTTTAATATTAAAACTTTTTTCACATCTATTTAAAAAATGTTTCATGGGAAATAATTTGAAACTCTGCAAATATCCCAAACTTTAAATTTGGGATATTACCAAACTTTAAATTTGTTTATTTGATTAGGACATAGAGTTCCTATTTTCTTCAATGAGTCCATTGTTATTATTATTTATTTATTTTGGATAGTTGGAGACTGTCCAAACAGGCTCATTTGCCTATTTAATGGAATTCCATCATTAAGTATTTCCTTGTTTTCTGTCTCAGAATACATTCCAGGGCCTCCCTGGTGGCACAGTGGTTGAGCGCTGGGTTGCGAGGCTGCCCGAAGCGTCTGTGATGCCGGTTCCATCCCTGGATGCTCCCCGGCCACCGGAGGAGGGTCCCACATGGCGCGCAGACCTCTCCTGCCGCCCGCTGCTCCCCTCAGCAGTGTACTTCAGTCCTTCTGCCTGCTCTGCTCCCCGCTCTGGCTCTGGTGAATTCTCTCACCCTCCCGCGCTTCTGACTGTACCCAGTGCTTGTATAAATAAGTAAATAAATAAATCTTAAAAAAAAAATAAAATAAAAAAAGAATATATGCCAGGTTAATCTCTTATTTTTCCTGCTTATATAGACTTCTACATATATTGAAGCCATGATTTCACATCGATCCTTCTATTTCCTATAAATACCACAAGATTCATTTCAGGGTTCTTCCTTTCTGTGATTATGACTGCGATTTTAACTCTATGATTATAAAGTTATAAATTATAACTTTCTTACTCAAACAGTAAGAAATTTGGCTTCCATTATTCCTTATTTATTTGATACCTTCCTTGTAACCCTAATAGAAACCAGGCAAAGCATTTAGATAAACAATTCATGAAAGAGAATATTTGATTGTCGTTAAGCATAGTAAAAGGTGCCTGCCATTATTAAAAATAAGAAAAATGCAAATTAAAAACCACAATGAATTCAACTACAAACCCAAGTGTGGATGAAGAGGGGGCCCATAATGGCACATTATTCTAGTCTAGTATAAATTAGTACAAAAACTATGGAAAATATTCTGGACTTCTTTACCAAACTTGGGAGAATAATTTCACCACTGGAGTACATTTAAAGAGATTATACATGATAAATAAATAGGAAAACTGGTAGTAGCTTTATTTGTAATGGATCAACTAGAAATTACCTAAAAGTCCATCAACTTCTGAATGCATGTGTAAATTGCAACTTTATTCAGAGAAAGAAATATTATATAACAACGAAAATGAACATATTACAAGCAATAAATGAAAACATAGGTTATTCTCACAAGTATAATATTGAGCAAAAAAGGATGATCTGAAATAATAGTAACAAATGAGGGTTTTAAAAAAACACCAGAAAGAACTAAGTAATGTAGGGCCTCCCTGGTGGTGCAAGAGGTAAGTACAGGACTGTGAAGCTATCCTCAGTCTCTGCAGCACGATCTCAATCTCCAGCCTGCCACGGAGCTACCCACATGGCACAGCAGACCTCTCCAGTCTGGACTACTGCTACCCTCAGCAGTGTATTTCAGTTGGTCTGCCTGTTCGTCTCCCCTCTCTGTCTCTGGTGAATCCCCTCATGTTCCCCCGCCCCGCACTTTTGGCCTGTACCTCAGGTCTTGTATTCATAAATAAATAAATGTTTGGAAAAAAGAACTAAGTAATGTTGCTGATGTAGGCAGTGAGGCAATGAAAGGTTATTCAAGGAAGAGCAGAAGGGACATTTCTAGGTGCCATATTGTGTTATTTCTTGGTCTGGCATTACTTTATAATTATTTGTTAATCTATACTTAATTTTTAATGACATTTTCTGAAATCATTATATTTTATAATTTATTTTTATTTTTTATTTATTTTATTTATTTTTTTATTGTATTTACTTTTTTTTAAGATTTATTTATTTATTTACACAAGCACTGGGTACAGTCAGAAGCACGGGAGGGTGAAAGAATTCACCCGAGCCAGAGTGGAGAACAGAACAGGCAGACTGACAAAATGCACTGCTGAGGGGAGCAGCGGAGGGCAAGAGAGGTCTGTGCGCCATGTGGGACCCTCGCCCGGCGTCCAGGGTTCAAACCAGCGCTGCAGAGGCTGCAGGCAGCTTCGCAGCCCAACGCTCAACCGCCGTGCCACCAGGGGAGGCCCTATATTTTATAATTTAAAATGTTCAAAATTAATTGGCTAGAAGTAGATAATTGATATAAAGTTCTATTATTTATTAATTTGGGTTCAAATTCTTAGAAAGACTCTTAAGGGCTTTCAAATTTTTTTATCCAATCTCTTCCCTTGACTTTCTAAAATATGCATTCTATAACTAATTGAGACATTCCCACAGGGAAATAATGAAAAGTAAAATAACAAACATTTCACAAAAGAAGAAATAAAGATGAAAGTCATTAAAAATAAATCAACCTCTCTATTTTTAAAAATGCAAACATTTGACGTGTGTATGTGTATTTACATATGCATGTATTTTACTTATTTAGGTAGGTGAAAAAAAAAATCCAAAATGTTAAACTTGTGGGGAAATTGGAACTCCCAATAAAATAGACAAGGAGAATAATGAGAAAATATAGAATTTAATTGGGTGATCAGAAATCAGAAAATACAATGAAGTGATGGTATTTGAAAGAAGTACCTAAATAGCAGAAAGGGTTGACTGATACTAAAAAACATTCACTTGAGAGAAATATCCAGAACATGTATCCAAACAATGCATAAACTTGAATTTTTTTTTTCTGAAGGTATAATCCTTTTCTCAAAATGCTTTGACAGTTGTCAGTTCCCTCCTTTTGTTTGGCTCCAAAATGCTTAGCTATGAGAGTTACCAACACTGTAATTAATCTTATCTTGTCAGGGGCAGGCGTTCCATAAAGGAAATTCAGAAAAGAAGGCTACGCCAGCGATGAAGTTAATGCTTGAATAACTTGAGAGGCTCTGAAAATTATGGAAGGCCCGTCTGAAGGATTCAAATGTTGCCTTGAGTATTCCATAAGATACAACATGAAAGCAGAGATTCATTTAGCCATCTAACAGAGAAGTAGCTCCTAAGGGGAGATGAGAGAGCAGAGGACAACGTTTCCACAGAAGGAGAGTGCTATCATATCTACTCACAAAGCTGACCTACAGGCAAAACAGTGTCAAAGATAGTATTTTCTAATCTTCCCAAATCTCCATTTCTACTTGGGGCTTCTCTTTCTGTTCTTTCATAAGCCTGCCCCACAAAGTTCAAAACTTCTCTGGAAAGTCCATTCTGTACAATGTCCCATTCTCTCTATAGAAATACTAAATGGGTTCACATTATCTATCTGACTGGATGCATTTTAACTAGGGCTCTATGCCTAATTAAGGAAGAGACTAGATATAGTGAGCTTTTGTATGAGCTTCATCTGTGCATTTCATCTACAAGTAATTTTCAGCCTTTCCTAACATCTTGTCATTGGGAAACTGTAAACTAATCAAAGAAAAGGTCTTTCCATCAAAAGTGGGACGTCTCCACTCAGTTTCAAGATTTATAATAAGAACAATGGTTGCTTATTGGCACTATCATTATAAATCAAGGTTAAGCTGATTTCGCTTTTAGCTCTTTCCTATCCTGAGGAGGTTGTTTCTCTAATCTTATGTTCTCTGTTTCCTCCAATCCTCATGTCCCATCTACCCAACAGTTTTAAAGGATATGATGATATCATATATATTAAAGTTTAACATCCTTAAAAATAACTTAATATATTGGTTTTTAAAAGCTAACTGCATTATGAATAAACACCTTTATAACTCAAAAAAAGAGTATTCAGTGTTGGAATTTCTGATATCTGTCCCAGGTTGGTAGGGTAAAAATCTCTCCTGGGGCCTCTCAAAGCAAAACTTTAACATTGGTCTTGACACATTATTTAAACCAGAGGCTAAGAACTGGTATACATTGGCAAATTGGGGCCATATCTGTCATATTTAGTCAACACAGTGCTTTAACCAACTCTAAACCAAAACTTCAAAACTGGTTTCACATAAAAATTCAAATTTCAAGCTTCTTTCAAAAAATAAAAAGGGATATATACCATATTGTTCTTAAATTCGCACAAGATAATAGCTGTTGGTACAAAATACTTCTTTCCCTTTAAATAGGCCATGCACTTATTTGTCACAATTCACATAATCCTCTGGTTCCCTCAAAAATATTGAGGTCAATTATCAGTTGCCATTGATCATCAAGCACCATTTTTCTCATAATAGGTAAATATCAGTTTCATGGATTTTTCATAAGTGGAAAAATAAAAGACAAAGACAACCACCTGGCTTTTCCTATCCTTGGGCCTATTCACCCATCTATGTGCCATCACTGGTCTCTGTCATCTGGGCTTGAGAATTTTAAATTAATGTAACATGTTCATCTACACTGAGACATTGAGCTAGAAAAAATATGTGTGAAACTTAAATTTGGATAGAAAATTGTTGCATCGGACAACACCACACTGACAAACGGGAGTCATGGAGCAGGCTGCACAATGCAGGATGTTGCTGAAGAGCAAGCTCCTGGCCCTTTTATTCACACACGTAATAGGTTGTAAGGAGATTAAAGAAAGGGGAAGGGTGTAGAAGATTAGGGATTGTGAGTCTGCCCTCCAGGCACTTCTAATCTACTTGATGATACACCCTAATCCCCAGCCATGGTTCTAACCTTATCAACAAGGTGCTCCACCGATCAGCTTCTGGGGTCCCTTGTCATACATTGGTCCTTGGCCCCCCGGGTGTTCCCGGTCATACCTCGTGATGTATAAGTCGGGAATATGTGTTATGCATTGGTCCTCAGCCCCCTGGGCATTCTGGGCATACTTCCTGATGTACATGTTATGCATTGGTCCTTAGCCCCCCAGGCGTTTCGGACATACCTTGTGATGCATAACCTTCCCAGTGTGATCCAGCTTTGTGCTCTTGTTTGATTTGAAGGGCTTAAGGGTTTGGGCTCTGTAGGGTAAGGTAAAAGGTATCAGGCTTTTCTGCCCTCCCACCATCAGGATAGATGAGGGAACCCTGTGATCCTGAATACATGCCTGATGGCGGGCACCTGAAGTGGGTACACCTGCGCTAAGACTGTGATTTTTAAGGGCGGCGTCACGGGGACGCCAGCAGAAGCCGAGTAGAAGCCGAAAGAGAAGAAGCCCGAAGCAGAAGCAGAGATTGCCAGAGAGCCCAGATAGAGTGAAGATTTGCTGGGGGCTGGGAGGACTGCCAGCCTCCCAGCCCCCCAGCACCCCTGCCTGCCATGTACCCGCTGAACCCCAATAAAAACCTGCAAAACCACTGAGGACTCTGTCTCCTCCTTTACCCAGTCTGCATGGGATCCTAGAAAACTTGCTCAGTGTCCATTCCTGTCCTTTACAGTCTCCTGTTCCTAACTGGCCAGGCCATTTGACCTTGTTTAGGTGACAAAATGGCAGCCGAATAGGCTGCCTAGGAGTAGCAGACCCACAGAAAATGAGATTATAAGAAAAGGAGAAGTGAGTCATTTTATGTAGAGCAAAATATAAATGCATATTTCTAATATTTATTTCTAAAGGCTTCTCAAAAAATAATCACAAACAAAATAAACAGTGCTGCAAGAATACAGAATGTAGAAGCTCATGTTCCATTAACGTATAGGGGAATCTAGAGGAAGTGTAACAGGGTGGTCCCCAGGAAAGGGGGAGGTTCCAGCTTCCCTGCCCCACCCAAGGAAGGGTGGAGCGGAGCAGGAAGAGGAGAAGCAAAAGAAGAGACTGAGGAAGGAAGCAGGACGGAGCCAGAAGGAGACCTGGAGGAGGCGCATGGAGCCTAGAGACACGTAAAGAAACTGCTTGTCTTTTGGTCGTGGACTGGGTGACACAGATGTGGGTGAGACCCATGGGGAGGTGACAATGGCAGCTTTTATCTTGATGTTGATTTTGCTCTTTTCCTTCCGGGCTTGTCCGGTTGTTTGTGACCCTTTTCTGTGGGTCCCCACTGGAAGGTGCTTTAGACTTGTGGCAGGCTTTGGGGCCTTGTTCTGGGCCGATCCCATATGGATGGACTTTTACCCACGAGGGGATGGGTAACTTTGGGTGCTTCATTTAGAAACTAGACTCTTTGCCTTACCTGTATTGTTTCCTAGTTTAATTAAAGTTCCTTCCCATTAAAGTCTCATGTGTTTTGTGTTGATGCGGCGGATGGCTAAACCCATTTAGAATAGGCAGGTTTGCGGGGCTTGGGCTGCCCCTCTCCCTGTCCTATAACAGAAGTGTTAGGGGGAAAGGATGTTCTGAGCTAATCCCATACAGGCTTTGTGGACCCCACCCCCACTCCAGAAAAGTCATCAGGACATTGGGAAAAACAAATCCCGTCACCACCAAAGGGAAAGTGGCTGGGACCTGAGGGTGGAGTTAAGCAGCCAGGTTGGGTATAAAAACCAAACACGTGGGCCTTGGGCTCTCTCGCTCTGTCGCTCGCCTCCTGGCTTTATGGCTCCTGGCTCACGGCCAGCTCTCAGAGTGCCATTTGGGATTCCTGATGGCGGATCGGGTAGGACACATTTAAAACTTTGTCTCCCACTTTTCTCCCTGAGTTGTACATTTCCTCATTTGCCCTTCCCTTATAAATAAACCTTTTATTAACCTTTTGTGCGTGTCTGCAGTAGAGCATTGATAAGTCCTTTTAAGCGCGCGGGTGAGGACCCACAGTCAGGCACCCCGTTTTGTATCGGGGCTGCCCTATAACCGTTGGATTCACCGAGTCATTCTGGAGTCAATCCTTAGGGATAAGAAGGATATTTTCTGGCCGACAGAATTTTATTACTTTATGATGAAGTCTGGAAGTAAATATTGGAATTTCAACTTTTTCTTTCCAATTTCAGTTTTTTCGTAGAGTGTTTGCTACTATTTTCCCCACTTATATCCTTATCCAGAGGGGACAGGATACCATAGATCCATTCAATCCAAAAATCTCCCTTCAGTCATCTCCATTCTGATTGTGTCAATCACTCCCATCACAATCACTTCTATTTGAATAAGAAGGGGAGGGACATAAGGTGCAGACAGGGTCCTGGAGGTGCAACCTCTAGTCCTGTGCTGGGTCCTGGCACTGCTGCTTTCTCCTTGTGGGACTCTGAACAGCACAAAACTTCTGAGCCTCTAGTTCCTCGCCTATACACTGTAGCTGGAAATTATTTCATCTGCCCCCTTCACAGGCTGCTATGAAAGTTAAAAGGAAAGTAAACAGATGTTTCAATCTGTGACATGTTCTTCAAATATGAGGCGTTATCTCCAGTAATGTCTGCATAGAAATGGGCATATAGGAAATACTTAATAATTTTTTTAAAATACATTGCTTTGAATACTTGGAAATTTATAGAAAATGTGCAAAGATAGTACCAAGTTTCCCTGATACCCCTCATTTTCCCATTCCCCTAATGTTTTCTTCTTTCATCACTGTGGTGATGAAACAACTAACAACTAACCTTGGCATTTAACTACTAACTAAACCGCAGACTTGATTTGGATTTCACCAGTTTGCCTAGGAACGGCCTAGGCATTCCATTTCGCAGGACACCATGTTTTATCATCCTATCTGATTTGTAACAAATTCTCAGTCATCCTTGTTTTTTTAACTTTGACAATGTTGACGAGTATTGATTAGGTATTTTGTAGAATGTCCCCCAGGCTGGGTTGGTCTGCTGTGATTAGAACTGGGTGATTGGTTTTTGAAAGACTCCCACAGAGGTGTCCTGCAACTGGTCTCCACACATCACTGGTGTTGTCCTCTGCACCTGTTGAGGATGCTGTCCGCCAGCCTTCTCCACTGTAAAGTTCCTACTTTCCCTTTCCATTCTCTATATTTTATGTGTCACCAAGTCCAGCTGACCCTCAACATGTAACAGGGTGTCCTCAGGGAAAGGGGAGGTTCCAGGTTCCCTCCCCCACCCAAGGAGGGTGGAGCTGAAGAGGGAGGAGGAGAAGCTGAAGAGGAAAGTTGAAAGAGAGAGTGAGGGAGATGGGCAGGAAGGAGTCCTGGAGGAGGCACATGGAGCACAAACCCATGTGAAAAAGTCGTGCCTGCTTCTCGGCCTTGGACTGGCACCAGGGACTTCGGGGGCATGGAAGAAGACACTTGAAACAGAGGCAGGTGAGAGACCCATGGAGAGTTGACAATGGCAGCATTTATCTTGATTTTGTTTTTGCTTCGTTTACTCCAAATGTGCCTGGCTCCTTCTGCCCATTTCCTTTGGGTCCCCACTAGAAGATGCCTTAGATTTGTTGCAGGTTTGTGGGTCTTGGTGGCCCTGCTTTGGCCTAACCCTGTTTGGCTGTGCATTTACCCATGAGGGGATGGGGAACTTTGGGGGTGCTTGATTTGGAAACTATTTAATGTATTCTTTGCTTTCTCTTTTCTTTATTGCACAGGAATTGTATTAAGGTTCCTTTCCATTAAAAGTCTTACACACTGGAGTATATTTTGTCTTCATGTTGCAGATGGGAACCCTATTTAGAGCGGGCAGGTTTGGGGGTTCTGGAGTACCCCTTACTCTGCCCAGTAACAAAAGGAGTGGAGGAGGGCATAAATTCTACCTTCTAGTTGTGGTTATGGGGGATGTCTACATATATTATTTGGAATTCTTTTGTAAGGATACTTTATATATATTTTGTAAGCCATTAAATAACTGAAACAATATAGTTTGATGTCAGGTTTCTTTTTTATTCCTGATTCACTCAACATCTGGTAAGAATGCCAAGATTTCCTTCAGCCAACTAACAGAGAATTAGTGGGAGAACAGAGAGTCACTTAAGACCTAGAAAATTCACCATCTAGAAAATAAACCTGTGCCTGCCTGCGAGTTAACTGTTTGATTCCAGCCACTCAGTACCTGTTGGGTCAGTAGATGTCGCTATTGAGCAGTGGGTGCGTCGTTTCTAGCTCACAGGTTCTGTAATTACTAATCTCTATGTAAACTGGAGAAGCATTATTTTAATTCTGCCATGAAAGGATATTTTTCAATTGTAATAATCAAACTAATATTTATTTGATTTCTGAAAACGTGTCAGTATAAAATGATGACTGGGGGTTCTACATCAATTTTGAAGTCTGAAGTTTATTTTAGTGGAACAATTTCTTCACATGTGTATATTTAGATGTGTATCTCTAATATCACAATTAATGTGAAGAATTAGAAGATGGTCAACATTTTCCAGACCAGTATTTTTGGGGTTTTATCAACAAAGGTTATTATTAATTGTAATTAACTAGAATTGATATAAATCAGTGAAGGCTTTAACACTATGAGCTGGTGTTGTTTATTAAGAACTTTGGGATTCTATTAGTGTGTCTTCCCTAGAAAGCCAAAGTACTTTCATACATATGTCCTTGCTAAACTGGATTGTCAAGATAGATTCAGAGATAGGAAAGGAAAATGGAAAGAAAGGGACGGGTGTGGTATGGAGTTGGACTGATTAGAGGAAAGAAAATAGACCAGCTTTTGGAGACTTCACCTTCATATTTCTAAAAGTAAATTGTGTATTTCTATCCCTTCTCCAAAGTTCAGTTCTCATTAATTTAATGATTACAGGCGTCATATTATTTTCACTGGACATTTTTAACTGGTTACTCTATTGTGTAATGTAGCATACTGAACAATATGCCAAAATTGGGGTGAATTTTTTATATTTTTATTTATAAGAAAGAGTTGGTCATAATTTGTCTTCTCGTTTAAAAGGAATTATAGAAAGCATAACAGATTGCATGTTGAATAATCATATTTTAAAAGTTTCACTTTGATATGTTTACTATGTTCATATAACTATTTTAAGAGGGTAGCTCATACTTTCCAGTAAGTTTGAATATGCTGGATTATTTGTTGCTAAATGAATTCTAAAATAGTAAGAAATACTACCAAAATAATAATTACTGTTTATTGAGCTTACTGTGTGTTTAGTACTGTGTTAAGTGATTTAAATATATTATCTCATTTAGTCTTCAGAATAACACAATGGGGAACATCTTATTATCTCCATTTTACAGATGTGCAATTGAGTTTTAGACTGGATACATAATTTGCTGATCTAGAATGAGAAAACCAGTAGGTGGCAGAAACTGGAATCTCCCTGTCTAAATCATAACAGGCCTTTCTCCCATAGGAGTTATTTCTAAGGTTAAATCAAGACAAACCTGTCTTGGTGGTAGGAAATCATTATGATATATCTATACTTCGGCTCGTCTTTATTGAACATCAACATTTAATCAAAGAAACTCTAGAAAAGTAGCCATACCAACAAAGAGAAACTTTTTCCTTTAATATAAAACAGGAAGATCAATTGGATTTAGGTTCCCTATGCTATGTTATAACCCCAAAAGAATCTTGATCTTTATGTGCTCCTGGAAAACTAATTGCTTTCTTCAGTTCATCTTAAAATGACAGGTCAGACTTTTATTCTAAGTGTGGACATGTTGGATTATTTGTTACAAAATGACTTCTAAGATGGCAGAGGAAATTCTGCAAAACCTGGCTAGAGAAAATGAATGATTCAAAATTGATGGTCTGTATTAATATAATAAATTAGGAAACTTGATGTCAGAGTTTTTTTTTTTAATCATTCTCCAGCACTGACTAGTAAAGCAGAATGGTTATTAAGACTTCAGGGTATTGTTTTTAATGTAAGAAGTATAGGACTAAGAGATAGGGGAAAAGTTAATCCATGACA
Organism: Talpa occidentalis; assembly: GCF_014898055.3. NCBI lineage: Eukaryota > Metazoa > Chordata > Mammalia > Eulipotyphla > Talpidae > Talpa > Talpa occidentalis. Next base: position 55,929,298 of record NW_023604861.1, on the reverse strand, counting down.
AAATGGGATATCTTTTCACCTATGTCCCTGTTGTGGTTTGTTGAAACTTAAAGATGTTTATCCCATAAGGTTTTAGCTAACATACAACAGCAGGAATTTTCTGATATTGGCCTCATTGGCTATAAGAATCACCTTATTAGTCTCATCACAGATCCATGTGGTCTTTTTTGCAGTCAAATGCTGTACCATTGAGCTATACCCAGCTCCAATCCTCCATGCAGGGGTTTTTTGTTTGTTTGTTTATTTGTTTGTTTTTGAGGAGAGCACAGCTAGAATGATCAGATTCTTCATTTTACATTCTTACTTGTTCAAGGTCAAGCAACAGTTTAGTAGCTAAAGCAAGTCCAGAACTAGGTGTTCCTGACTTCTACCCCATTCTTGTTCCCATACAGAGGTCCTTTGTGTTCCTCTCCATTTTCTGACTTTTTACAGACAAAATGACTGTTAGAGAATGTCAATAAAACACCGGATGTTTATTTTCTGTCTCTTCTGTTTAACCAGACTCAAAGGTTTGTTCAAATCAAGAAAAGTGGGCCTTCCCTCTCTTTGCTATGCCACAACCATTTGTTTTCAAAGCAATCACCAGGTTCAAATAAGGTTTGTGACACTTTGGGATCAGAAGCAGGTGGTACATGACAATTTAAAATTAGCAGTAAATACAGTATACATTTCTGATTGAGCATTATGACCATGAAATAAGTAATAGTCATGTACGTAAAAACAAAAACAAGAGAAAAAATGTAACTCACAAGGTGTTTACAGCAAAGATAGAACTTGGGTTTCTCTCTGCCTAAATACCATTTTCAATATACCTATTCCAAACCAAGTACTCCCATGTTAATATGCTAGCAATAAGTGACATTGGGATGCTAATTTGTTATTAACAGATAAATCAGACAAGGATAGGCTAAAAGCTAACATTCACCCTTACACCTAGAAGAAAAATTACTGAAAGTCCAACTTCCTTTTTGCTGAATTTCTTCTAGTAGGAGGCTTCTGAAATAAAGAAAAAATATGAAATATTCAGGAAAACCATATTCAATCCAACCATTAGCATTAGTTCAACCTCTACCATGATCTCATGTATATAAGTTGATTCATTTCATGTGACGCAAGTGGTTAGATATGGTGGACAGCCTTGTTGGGCAAAGTCATTGCCTTGTGTAGATTAGTTCTAACAGAAGTGATAGCCAAGACATAGTTAATACGGTCAAGATACAGACTCTAACTCAGGTTTTGACCCCCATGTGGTGTTCTTTCCACTCCTGAATGCTTTATCTTTTGTGTGTGGTTACCAGAAGCTGACTCTGACTTGTCTTGGAAAAGATAAAAATTTTTGAAGGCTATGTAATCGTGTATTTTATGCTATCTTTCTTAAGCAATTAGTAATGTGGGCTTTTTATTTCAATATTTTGCCTCCAAGGGTCTCTAAGAAGATATGGAATTCCTACTAAACAGATGATAATTGTTGCTTTTAAAGAAGTGTCTTTTGGAACATAGTCTAATAACATGTTTTAAATAAGTTTTATTTTACATTTTTAAGAAGCAGGCTGATGTTTAAGCCAGTTAACACTTGAGGAAGGCACACATCCAAGTCCCTTCAGCAAGAGAACATTTTTAACATTTTTAAAATTGGATCAGGGGGAGGGGAGATTTTTTTAGTGCCTTTGGTCATGCTCACTCTCTGGAGGGTGATCTGAGACAAAGGGGAAAAGCTTTACTGCTCACACCAGACAGAAAACAGAGACTTCAGCTTTCATGGGCAGCCTGGGAGAGAGGTGCTAAGTTCAGAGAAAAATGGTGGTACAGCATAAGACAAGTGAAGGAATTTTCAGGAAGAGGAACCCACCCAGCTATGAAAAATGGCAGCAGGAAGAAAGGAAGTAGCATCACTTGTGAGACTCCTGGATGGGGTGCTCTAAGATTCCAATGCCATCATTCCATTGTAGGTAAATTGTTTTGCAGAGCTAAAATACAACCTGCCTCCCAGGTCCTCCGTTAAGCCTTTGAAAGAATTGCCACCCTGAGTGGTTCTACTTTGGAGATACAGAAGAAAATGTATTCTACCATCTGGGGTTGCATATGAGAACCCCGGGGTGAGACAGATGTGAGCTTAGTGAGAAAAGACTAGAGCTTCTTCAAATAATTGGCAGCAGAGTGGGGAGATGAACTATTCAAACTAAAATTGAACTATTTCAAGTGTTAAAGAAGAATCTAACCCTGAAGAATAGAAGGGAACAGAAAAGAATCAAATAGAAATGCAGACCAAATCTGAGTTGTTATCTCCAACATTTCTGACACACAGATCTGCTCTAAGTAGATATTATCTAGTTACAGTTTGCAAGTATTTGAAATACATGGTCCATTCAGGGGCAGCTCCTGTCCTTCCTTTGCTCTGATATGAAATGTGATTCTCATAAGTAGTTCTGTCCAGTAGGTTAGATTTAGTCATTCTGTGTTTCATTTTGATAATTGGCTTCTACTTCAAATTAAACATTTTACACATATAAGCAATGCAGGCTTTTTGAGGAAAAGATTAGGAAATACAGATAAGCTAAAAGAAAAAAATCCTTTAATCTTACCACATTTTCATTTTAATGATGTGTAAGTCATTGCTTATTTCAATTATATAGTAAAATTTTTACCTGCACCCATCAAGGAATGACTAATTTGGCTAATAATTTCTAGATAGATAAGGATTTCATATTCTGACATTTTAATCTTTGTAACATGAAAAATTTCCAAGGCATATTTTATAATTTAGTGACTTTAAGCAGAACAAGGAAACATATAATGTAAGTTTTTCAATGACATGGGCTTTTACATTCATTTTCTAAATAAATATTTATTCATCACTATTCTGATCATCTCTTACTCATCTCATTGATGAGAGGGGTATCCCCCATTAAATAGTATAAGATGGGGTATCCCCCATTAAATAATATGACTGGGCATATAGACATCTGATACTGGAAAGATGCAATGAAAGCTGTTTTGTTTTTTTTTCCCCCAAAATCTGGGAAAGGAGGAGCCTGTACACCATGCAGCTGGATTGCACTGGATTGGGTAAGAACAGAGTGAGCCAGCCGGGCTGTGGGAGACAGGTTTTATAGATACGAAAGGATGAAGGGCCCCCTGCTTCCCACAGCAGGATGTGATTGATTTGTCTAAATGTTTAGTGGGAGATAAAGTCAATCAAAATAAAGACAGGTGGATTATAACTCATCTGGCCAATAAGGAGCTAGTTGGGTAGATGGGCTTTCTTTCTGGTTGAGGGAGACTATCTGGGAAGAGCAGGGAATTAATTTACAGGTAGATCCTTGTGGCTCAAAGATGTCAAAGCATTCCATGAAATTTTTGCCTTTACCATATAAGCGTCTCCTATGTGCCTAGTAAAATGAGTCAGGTAGTTCTTAAAGAACTAATGATCAAGTGTATAAATTGGAAGGATAGAGGAAGAACTGGCTAACCACCTGAGAAAGTTGGCCAACATTGATTATTATACGGCATTGTCATTATAGGAACCTATATAGGTGGTTTTGGACAAAGGGTTAGGTAATATAGTTTATCTCCTCCCTGCATATAGCGAAGGTTCCTTTGATGACTATGCTTACAAGTTGACATGTCTTTCTCATCACACATTCTCCACAAAACATGGTAAGTACTCTACATCTGTGTTTTCAAAGGGTGGTTGATAGGTATTGCTTTTTATCTTTCTCTCCCCAGAAACAAAACAAAACAACCCCCAAACTAGAAACAATTGGTTTCTTTCTTTGCGGATCTGCCTCCCTCAGCCTCTCACCCCATCTCTTTTTCCTTCCTCTCCCTACACATTCACCACTTCTAATGTTTATCTGTTAATGTGTTTGGGTAGTATGCAGTTCTTAACTCTATTTTTATTCCTGTATTTCTGCTTCTTGTCACATCTCCCATGCTCTTTAGCTTTTAGCACAGAGAGACGTTGATCTTTCAAAGACAAAACTAGCCAAACAGCATTCTCTTTTCATCCATCCACTAACTCTAGTTGGCAAGTCAACCAAGCTCAACATTTATGGCCCAACCTTTGGCAGTTCAACTCAATGCTAGCTGCTGAAAATTAGTTCCTCCTTTCTCCTTGACCCCCTCACAGACCTGGTGTGTGTGTCACATTGGTCACAAAATGGTAATATGTAATTAATATTTAACTAAGTGTGCTGACATTCAGTTTGTTCATATTGGGGTTTCTGTGGAGCCAGAAAATAATATTTTGCTTCCCCAGCTGCAATCTGGAAAGATTGAGGGGAGAAAAGTAGCAGATGGAGACCAACATACCATGGTTATTACTGATAAAGGTTAAAATGGAGAGTGTAGTTTAATGAGGGCCAAAAATGGGCCTGCTAACTGAGCTCCAGAGTTTGGCAGACTCATTTGCCAAAAAGCATCAGCCTGTGTGGGGACAGACTTCCCGATCCTTGCAGGGACACTCCTGCCCAAGTTCTGATTTACCCATCAGAAGAACAGTGCTAAGCAAGCTCACTCAAGGGTTCTTCCCGGATTCTCCAATTGTTGCTGGTGCTCAGATAAGTAGCGAGAGGCCAATTCTCCCCACAGAAAACCAAAGAACTGGGTAGATGCATGTAGTCTACCATTTCTTAGTAATTGTATAATATGAATTACTTATTTTAGGAAAATTAGTGTTCATTAAGCCTTTCTTAGTGCTATAATACAAAATTATTTTGAATTTAGGCATTCTTTTTTTATATCATTTTATTTTAAAATGCTGTACAAACAAATCTTGGTGGATTCTCCAGAAAGCTATGAGTGATCAGTGGCAAATACTGTCACTCACAAAAAAATTATTATCTCTTCCCATAGAGTTCATTATATTCATCTTTCTACATATTCTGGGGAAATATTTTTTAAAACCAGGAAACACCATAACATTGAAAAGCTTGAGCTCATTTTTGATATTGTAATAAAAAGGCAGAATTTAAAAGTATGAAAGCATGACACTGATTCAATATAAAATGTAATTTGCACTGCTTTAAAATGCATACTGGGTCATGTAGCAAAAAAATATATAATGTATTGTGGACATTTTCCATTTTGATGGTTTAATGTGAAGTATTTGCTATGTTAAATGTGATTTAACACTTCATTTTTTTCCTTCTTATGAATAAGTTATTGATTTAAAATTTGTATGCTATTTTAATTCATAAAAGAATATTATATAAAATTATATGGCAATTCATATTTCCAAAGTAATTTCCAAACTTTAAATGAATAATGGAGATAGCACCCTGGGGGATGGGCTATGGCTATGCACCTTATTTCCATGCGAGTTCCTGGGGAATATAGTTACACAAATCACCATGTTTAAAAATTGTACATAACTAGACACACAGAATTTCTACAGGGAAGAAGTGTCTTGAGTCTATCAAACACATGGAAGAAATTTAATAGGAAATGAAATAGGCAACTCTACTTCAGTAGGATGCTGGGATAGCTATGGTAAGTATAAGTATAAAAATGAGAGAATGAGAATGCTAAAAGCAATACACTATTCTACGCAATGATTACTTGAATTGGAGGCCAGGAAAGCTAACAGGTCACTTGTCCAATGAGATTTTTCTCCCACTATATAAGATGAACAGAGGACAGTAAAATACCCATAGCTATTAGACATAACCCATAGCAATACCCATTCAAATTTGTCTTAAGATTCATGAGGGAAAGAGCTAGTTTAGGAATGAAAAAATGGAGGAAATGCCCAAAAGGAGGAAGTTACCAAGGTCTCAAACTATTGATTTTAAATGCTGTTCAGTGCTTCCATACTGAAAACTGTGATTACAGTTTTTCAGCTAGTGGTGCATTTCTTAGGGGTATCTCCCAGCATCTGTTAAGGAATAAATGACACATTCCAAAGAAGAACTGATGAACACCACAGTCAAGAGCAGTTACAGATGAGCTCTCTTCCCTGTCCCAATTCAGTGTCTTCCTTTTATATCAATAGTTCTCTTTTACACCATGGACCTTGCTGCATCTATATCTCAGTGGTCAGTATTCAAACCTTTTCATATCCGGCCATTTTATAATGCTGAAAATTTCTTATTATTTTAAACTCCTCAAAGTTAACACTTTAAGAGAAGACATTTTGTAAACTTTTCATGCCTATTCTTGTTTCCTTTGCTCAATGTTAAGGAGAACCCACCTTCTCTCCTACATGCCATAGACAATAACTGCCCTTCACAGTCACCATTCGCTGGAGACAGAATTTCCCTACACACTCTGCTGTCCTCTCTGTGTTTTTTGTCTTACCACTTTCTGTGCTGCTGGTCCCTGGACTGCAAGAAAATACCTTGTGTGACTAGTGCAGCAGGAATGTATTTATTGCTAAAGTGACTAAAAGAGCTAAGGGTTACTGGTGTCCCCCAAGAGACATCTGAGGATTTTGCCTACAAAGACTTTCGACCATTTTATTCCATTTTCATTAGTGTGTTGATATTTGCCCTTGGTCATGCCACCTAATGTTTAAAAGATGGTTTCTGTGCTTCAAGTGGCTTCTATCCACTTCCATCTCATTGGCTAGAACTATCGCAAAGCCACTCAAATTTCTAGGGAAGCTGGGAAATAGAGATTTTAACATGCACTGCTTCTATTAAAGAGAATGATATGGAGGAAGGAGGTTGGGTATGAATACTGTATCAATCCAGTCACTTTGTTTGACATACATATGAATAGAAGCCCCTTTCCAACCGCTCCCCAATGGTCAGCAGTGGTGATTTGATTCCATGATTTCATAATTTCACTATCCATGATTCTATGATTTCACTATCATACTCCAACCCTAATTACACAAAGCACAGTCCATTTGTTTAAAAGTTAAATAAATAAATCTTTTTTAAAAAGTAAAATATCCATTCTGTAGGCTGCACTAGAACAAAGATAATAATCACAAAGATTTGAATTGTTCATTAGTCCTCTCAGTTAATGTTTAATTATTGAGTACCTATCTTCCATTGTCAAGCATTAGGATGCAACATTGACTAATGTATGTCTCCTGTCATCGACTGTATGTCTTATTTGCACAATGCATTATCAATTAGGAATGCTTCCAGCCACTACAAGAAGAAAATTCAAACAACAGTGAATTAAACCATGGCAAAAATCTATAATTTACTTTTAAAAAATTCAAAAGAAGGTAAGTAGCCCCATAATGTGAGAGTGCTGGGATTGTGTCTCTGTGATTACCCTCATGGTTACAAGAAGGCTTCCAAAGGTCCAAACATCTCATCTTTCAAGAATGTGTCCAAAGGCAGCCAGCACATTTTGAGCACTGTTCTCTCAGACCTCCTCATTTTATCAGAGAATACAATCTTTCCCAAAGGCCTTCTTAGCAGACTAATTGGCTAAAACAGGGTCGTGTGTCCATCACTGAGTTTGAAGGAGGATAGAAAAGCCTAGTGAATGAAAGAGAGGGGTTTGGGAATTAATATCAGGTAGCAAACTAAGAATGTTATCATAGATACTTTGCACCTTTCCACATACTTTTTACATTCATGATCTCATTTTATGACTCAATGGGACAACTATCCAGACATACTAGATACTCAGGCCTAGAATAGGAGGTATAAGTAGCATCTGCTATGTGGGAACTTCTGGCTAGGAAGTAATTTAAAGATTTTTTTTTAAGGTGTAAATTTAATGCAAGGGTTTTAAAGATATTATAATACTTCTTGCTTATAAAGTATGCATGTAAGAACCCAAAGAGTAATTCGGAAGACTTTATAGTTTGGGATGATAATTACACAGTGGAAGAAAAGGGAAATCAGGATACATGGATCCTAGGTTTATTTTTGGATAAGATCCTGGAAGGATGCTAAGCCTCTGCTTTCTCATTAAGTCCTTGAACAAGATTTATTGACTCCTAAACCTTTCTCAAAGATGAGTACCCATGTAATCATGATACTAGAAGTCATGGGCTAGAAGACTACAATAAAAATCATCTATTTTAACCTTTTTTTATATATGCGATAACAGGCTCAGAAAGTTCACCATTGGTCCAAACTGACTTATCTAAGTTAGAAATTTAAGTCCTTATATACAACACACTATGCATTCTTTTATTATTCACAAATGATACTGATCCTGATAATTTCTAAAAATTGAGCCTCTATCTTCTTTTCACTTTAGGCAGAATCTCTCCCATTTGCTCTATTTCACAGAAGGCAGATAATGACATTTCTAGAAATCCACTTTTCTAGCTATAAGGTCTCAGACTAATTATTTAACCACTCTGTAAAACAACCATCGCACCTTCTTCAAAGATTTTTTTTCTTCTTTTTTTCAGAACTAGATAAAGTAATTAAGAAAACGTGATGTATTGACCAACTCACAGCAAGGACTTAATTCCAGTCATCCATCTCAATGCTTAGAACTCCTCCAAGCTTGAGAAAGCAACCTAGACCAATTTCTCTGGTGGACTGAATGGAAGGGGAGTAGGAATCTAGCATTATCTTATATTTACATAGTAATATCTCCTACATATAGAGCTGAAGGCTCTGTAATAACTAAGGATGTGGAACATTACTGGAAGTAAAACTGATCATTATTATGCTCTACAACTGGTGATTTGTGCAAGATGAATGAAAATAACTTAAATCAGGGATTCTGATCATGGATAGGAACAGGGAACCATCTGCCATTTGATTGAAACAGGTTTACTCAACCTTGATACCACTGACATTTTGGCCTGGATAATTGTGTGTGTGTGTGTGTGTGTGTGTCACGTGTGTCACAGAATCTCCCTTCTTCTCCTTGAGAACTGCTGTTATACAATTTAATATGTATGAGCATTTTTTTCCGGAAAGCTCATCAGTTTCATCATATTCTTAAAATGTTCTATGATTTCAAAAGGGTTGGGACCAGTTACACAAGTCTTTCAAAATAATAATGATAGAATGCCCATCTCTAGCTGTATTGTGGAAAAATATGTAAGCTATCAGACTAATTAACATGGTGCAGTTTGAAAATTTAGTATGAAAGATAATACCTATCCATTTATTACTTTTAACTACTTTGAAAAGGCACTTCACAAATTGGATCTAGGGAAGTATCTACTTCACAAACTGCTACTCCCAGATGGCACCATTCTTAAAATACTATCTTCAGCAGAGACTCCCACAGTCCTCTACTAAAGGTAACTAAACCTCAGAAGGGGTTATAGTGCTAAGGGAAATGAGAATCACTTGTTTCTCAAGATATTCAGTGATGCTATTGATTGGGCAGAGGGTTTGAAGAGGGAAGGTAGTAAGGGGGGGAGAGGGAGAGAGGAGGGAGAGAACAAGAGAGAGAAAGATGTCGAGATCTCGAAGAGGCTCCTGAGGAGGACAGATCCTGGGAGAGTTTCTGTGAAGTGTCCCCCTGCCTTCTCCCTAGCTCTTCCGGAGCGGTGGCTGTCCTATGAAGTCCCTGAGGCCTGGGCTCTCCACTCCCATCCTCATCCCCAAGTCCACTTTGGTCTCCCTGCGAAAGTGGCCACAGCCCACAGTCTCCTCAGAGCTCCAAGGGGCCACTCTGTAGGGCCCGCTACGCCCTCTATATCTCAGAAATGCGGGCGGAACCTTGAGCTGGAGCCCCAAGCAGCAGACCCAGAAAGCAAACACCGAACGCGGCTCCTCCTCTGCGAATCCCTCGGGATCGCGAAGACAACAAGGAACTTTCTCCCCTACTTCTCGGTCCTCGGCCTCCCTCCCTCTCCCCTTTGAGGGAGTTGCTCAAAAGGGGTGAGGGGTGGGAGGGCTGGGGCCGAGGGCGCGGGCCGGGGGCCGGGCAGCGGGGCGCGCCCCCAGCCCCGCGCCGGGAAGGTCCGCGCCGGCCGCGCGCGCCCTCGGTCTGCGCTCGGGGAGGGGCGGGCGCGGGCCGGGCGCGGCGGCGGGGCGGGGGCGGTGCGTGCCTCGCCTGCCAAGGGAGAGCGGCTCCTCTCCGGCGAGCCCGGCGCCCCGCGCTGCCACAGTGCTCCTGCCGAGCCGCCGCCGGGGACGCGCGGGCTCCCGGGGCTCCGCGGGGCCGGCGCAGCGGGCGCTTCTGCCGACTCTCCGCCGCCTGCCCGGCCGCTCCTCTCCGAGCCCGGCCGGGGTCTCCGCGGAGGGCAGGGGCCGCGGCGCGGGGGGAAGGACCGTCCTTTCGGCCGCGGATGTGCTGCTCGGGCCAGACGGCAAGTTGTGTCTGCGCTCGGGACCCGGGAGGGAAGGTGGCCGCCGCCCGCCAGCCGTGTAAGTGGAGCGCTCGGCTGCCTCGGAGGCGTGGGCTCCGCGCCTTTCTCTCGGAGCCCCGCTTCCCCGGACGCCGAAGTTGGGCTGCTCCCCGGCTCTGGACTTCCTGAGCCCGGCGGCTCTGTCGCCTCTCCCAGCCTCCGCGTCGGCTCGCGGCGTCTGCCTCCGGGGGGTGCTGCTTCCCAGCCTGATTTCCTCCCTGCGCGCGGGGCGGGCGGGCATTTGTCCTTCTCCCCCTTTTGGGGTTGAGCGAGCGCTGTGTGTCTTCAGGAGTCTGGGGATGGGTGGGTGAGGGCTTGGAGAGGCTGGCTGTGGGCCGGTCTGGATGAGGACGCCTCACCTCCCGTCTAGACGCGGACCCTCCGGCCCCCTCCACCCCCCGGTCTGCCCCAGCCTCTGGGGCCACACGGACTAACTTTAACCGCTGATGCTAACCACAGTGGACAAGATTTTTAAAAAAGTATCTGAGCTCCCCTGGAGCGACACCCTGGGTGGGAGGCAGGGTGTTGGGTGGAATGAAACGGGTGCCTGTGAGGGTTGGGGAAAAGGTAAGATGAGAGAAGTGGGGATTTGCTGTGAACCCTGAAAGCTGAACTTTGGAGTTCTGGAGATGGAAGTGTAGCTTGCATGGGCTCTGTGCTTCTAGATTCATGTCTTTATGGAAAGTGTGGGAAGTGGTTCAGGAACTGTTTTTGAGAAGAAAGGAGGGACGGGAGTAATGCACGCAGAACCTTCTGAATGACTGGAGTTGGATGTGGAGTACTGGGAAGCCAAGGGCACTTTTCAGTTTAAACTCTGACAGTCATTCCACTGAAGAGATGGGTTCAGTAATTTTTTTTTTTTAGAACCGATGAATCAAAACTGCACTTCTGAGCAACAGCTCAGAGAAGATGGCCAAGAATGAAGGAATTTACAAATGTTACTATATGGGTACTGGGGGTGCCTAAAAGTTCCATTTAATATATTTGCCTAGACAGTCTATAATGTTGGTTGAGTTTATGATTCCCTGTCATTGTGAAAATCAGTTATTTTGTTTGGGTTTCATGTAAGAGTTAAGACACCTAAAGGGACATAGAAAAGTTGCTACAGACTATGAGCATGAACTTGCAAGCCAAATAAACCGCGATACGGTTCATTTTATTATAGTATTTGGAGTTATGTTTACTGCCAGTAAAAAATGCTACATTACTTTTAATGTGCGCATGTGAAGTAAATTCACTGACTTGGCAAATGGAAGTCATGCATTTCTTTAAATAAATAGCTGTCAGAATTAATTTGAGAGCATTTGTACAAGATAAAGACATGAAAAAGCTTTGGGCTAGTTTGACAAAACTTGAATCAGAAAAGTTTGTGGAAATAACTAGTTTTTCCCACTTTTTTTAAAGTGTTGAGCAGAGTATGAGTGCTTATTTCTTGAAAGTTATAAACCAACTGAATTGGTGTTATCACTTCTCTAAAAATTATTTAACTTTTAATATTTCCTGTTGTTTTACCAGGGACCATCATCTTTACTACAGAGGATGGGAAGGTGATGCGCAGTGAGCCAGAAGATCCGTTCTATTAATAGATACTCATCCCTACAGAACTTGGATTACCTGTGGGTCCCTGGCGGTTTCACACATTTACTAACTCCTGTGGCCTCAGAAGAATTACTTTGGGTCCTCATTTTTCTCTCTGGTGAACGATGGCTTCCAGTCTGACTTGTACAGGAGTAATCTGGGCTTTGCTCTCATTTCTTTGTGCTGCCACCTCCTGTGTGGGGTTCTTTATGCCTTACTGGCTCTGGGGCTCACAGCTGGGCAAGCCTGTGTCCTTTGGCACTTTCCGGAGATGCTCATATCCTGTGCATGATGAGACCCGGCAGATGATGGTGATGGTGGAGGAATGTGGGCGCTATGCCTCCTTCCAGGGCATCCCCAGCACGGAATGGAGGATCTGTACCATCGTGACAGGCCTGGGATGTGGCCTCCTCCTCCTGGTGGCGCTCACTGCCCTCATGGGCTGCTGTGTGTCTGAGCTCATCTCCAGGACAGTGGGAAGAGTGGCTGGAGGAATTCAGTTTCTGGGGGGTAAGTGATTTGCTAAACTTGCGTTGTTTGCCAGAATCCCAAAGCAGTATTGAAAATTATATTTCAGTTGTCTACTGAGATTATTGTAGTTGATTCTTGGAATACTTGGGGGAATTAGACATGGAATGGCTTTGGTGATAGATTGCCAGAATTGAAGATTTTTACTGTAGCTGCTTTACAGCTTCAAGAGCTGTTCATTTCTGTATATTCTAAGTACCCATCTATGTGAAGCAGTAACATCTAGGTTGTTTATAATGTAGTAGGAGAGAAGGTTTGGATTTTATGACTTCTTGCTCTTTATGTTCAGCAACAAGCACTTAGATTTTTCTTGTTTTATTGGAATCCTCAGGACTTTAGAGATGAAGACTTCATAGAAAAAAATGGAAAAGGTTTTTGATTCCATGTTGTCATCATAAGCCTTTAATACTCTTTGGTGAATGTGAAATTGATCCTGATCCAATCTCAAACTGTCTTTCTAAATAAGTGATTACAGTTTTAAGTGAGAGATCAGTTTTACATTAACTGTGAATTTCAGTATGCCACAAAGATAACTATGGGCTTCATTGCCTTGTGAGGATTTAACTTCCTTGGGTGCTCTTGTTGTGGAAAAAAAAAAAAAAGAATATTTATCAAGTGATGCATGCTTGTCCCAAATGGACTGGATAGTTTCACTAACACCAGAAAAAGTTTGATTTTTACTTGGGTTTTCTCCAGTAAGTATTGCTTCAATATCTCTGGTCATATGGTTTTAATTATACTTTATATATTTTGCTCTGTGCTTTTCACCTCCATTCTTCAACCTGATGGACTGAACTTGTCTGATTTACAATCTGCCCTGGTGAAATATGACAACGTCTGTAGATAATACAGAGTGAAAGGAAGTAGGAAGCCAGGAAACATGTAAAATGTATTTGTAACTTCATTACAAAGTAAAAGTCTGCTACTTTTCCATTTAGTGTTTTTTCCAGTCTTTGTGAAGAATCCAGAAGAAAACAATTAAGAAGGCATAGTTATGAGATAGACTCAACATATTGGGGAAAAAACCACCACCACTTTCTTTTATTTTAATATAAAATTTTTCAAGTAATGTTTTAAGTAAGAAAATTCCTGTGCTTAAAAAAAAAATTCAAGTGCAAAAAGTTTTGTGTTTTGCATCAAGAGATAGCAGTTTTACAGTTCTTTATTTCCTTACTGATGGAATTGTTCTTGTCTCTGTTTTTTCCCTGTGGTTTTCTGTCTTTCTCTGCCTAAGAAGGCAATTTGGGGGGCTTAACTGTCCTCTCTTTATTGCCTCAGTGTTCAACTTGAGCTAAGTTCTTTCTAGTGATCTATTAATACAGAAAATATAGCAAAATGATTAGGAGACAAAAAGAGTTGCTATTGAAAGTTGAAATATTATTCCAGAGTTTAAAAACTTATTGACACCACAGGTTTTTAGAGAATGGAACTAATGCCAGAAGTATTAAAGTTTTTTTTTTTTTCTTTAAGAACAAACTTGATTTGCTGTTTGTATTTCACTTGGCTCAGGAAAAATGCTTAGGGAGTTTCTTTTTCTCCTCTTATGGTAAATATTACTTTCCATTTTTTCCTTTCATTTTAGGGCAGGGACTGCTATTATTTCTGGCAGAACAGGAAAATGCTTACAAAGAGAAATCAGTTTTTATTGATTATCTTTAAATGTATAATGAAGGAAGGCAACAGGAAGAGAATCTGAGACCCATGAGATTTATGCTTCCTTCTCTAAGCTATGTATAGATTTTTTTTTGAATTATATATAGTTAAATATTCTACTTACAGAAAACTCAAGGGGAAAGACCGCTGGCAAAGTTACATATATATGTGTATATACACACACATATATGTATAAAAGGACTTTTTTTTCTTCTTGTATATGTTTTTCATGAACTTTGGCTTGGTCAGAGTCACTGACATTAAGCTAAGGATATAACATTACTCATATTTATTTGGTGTTCTCTCATTTTTCGTATGGGGCAAAACCAATTCTGAATGTAAAACCTAAGAGGGTTTTTCTGATTCAATCCTCTTTAAAGCATAAGTAAATACACCCCCTTACTCAAGGTAATAGTAAATTAAAAATTAAAAAAAAGCTTGGATTATGCAAAAGGTTTTAAAAATTGTAGTATTCATCACTTTGACTTAATGGTAGACTGGTTGACCAAAAGATGCTTCAAAAAAAAATTCCTCCTGTTGTTCAACTTCCAATTGTTTGAGGTTTCATTCATAAAAACTAAGTGGTAAGTAATTTTATTTTATGAAATATTTCATTAAATATGTGGGTTTCTTAAAGACTGAAAAATACCGTGTCAGTGAGTTCTATGAATTCCATAGACACCAAAGCTTAAAGAAATATAGTCAACATACAGGGTATCTGCTATAAGGCAGAGTCTTTCACTGAAAATGATTCACTCAGAAGGGTTATGTTTAGGTAAAGTTAGGGTTGCTCCAAAAACAACAGGAAGCAGGGGGAATGGCTAAGTACAGAGGCATCCTACTTAACCCTGCCTGCTGTGTGTAGAGTTTGCACATATGGTGTAACATCAGGCAGTAAAAATCCTGCAGTACTCTGGAACTACTTAAAGGACAAAGTGTCAGCCTTAATTTTGAATTGTTGATTAGAGGTTAAAATGTCACTGGTCAACTGATAGGACAACACAAAATGGGATTGTTGTTCCTGCCCATTTGCTATGTATAGGAGGAATACTTCAGGGAATCAATGGCTTCTGCTTTCCCTTTGGTAACTTGTACTTAAAACTTTAATTGTCATCATCTCCATCTTGTTTTTTAAATTCTCTTTTTTTGGTCATAATTTTTAAAAGCCGATGTGGGTTAAGTTTTATCCTCAATTGAGTTTTTAAGAGGCATACAGAGACCTTTTGAGGAATAAAATTTATAACAAAAACATTAACATGAATACAGTATGGTAATGTTGCTATCAGGAGGTAGAGATATTTAGTTTTTGTCAGTTGAGTATAAAATTGTGTGCTTTTGAATACTGTTTCAGTAGTTAAGTACTTAGCAGAGTTTTTGAAAGTTAATTTCAGACTTTGTGATGCTGTTATAGGACAGGGAGAGGGGCAGCCCAAACCCCGCAAACCTGCCTATTCTAAATGGGTTCTGCCATCCGCCGCATCAACACAAAACATATGACACTTTAATGGGAAGGAACTTTAATAAAAACTAGGAAACAATACAGGTAAGGCAAAGAGTCTAGTTTCTAAATGAAGCACCCAAAGTTACCCGTCCCCTCGTGGGTAAAAGTCCATCCATATGGGATTGGCCCAGAACAAGGCCCCAAAGCCTGCTACAAGTCTAAAGCATCTTCCAGTGGGGACCCACAGAAAAGGGTCACAAACAACTGGACAAGCCCGGAAGGAAAAGAGCAAAATCAACATCAAGATAAAAGCTGCCATTGTCACCTCCCCACAGGTCTCACCCACATTTGTGCCACCTAGTCCACGACCAAAAGACAAGCACAGTTTCTTCACGTGTCTCTAGGCTCCACGCGCCTCTTCCAGGTCTCCTGGCTCCATCCTGCTTCCTTCCTCAGTCTCTTCTGCAGCTTCTTCTCTCCCTGCTCAGCTCCACCCTTCCTTGGGTGGGGCAGGGAAGCTGGAACCTCCCCCTTTCCTGGGGACCACCCTGTTACAATGCATGTGTTAGTGAAATGTCTTATTTATTTGTCCTGTAAACGAAAAGTTTCTCCTTAAGTTCTGTCATCTGGTGCTTGCAAACATGAAGATCTGAAATTGTAGATTTCACCTTGGGAAACTGATGGTGCTGTAATGAGAGGTACACCAAAGAGAGTCCCATATTTGTATCATTTTCACATTTAGGTTGAATGTCACATATAAAGTGGGTGTAGGATGCTAATCAGTAGCAAACAACTACCTTTCCTGTAGTTTAAACACTGTTCTGTTCTATGAAGCCAGGGGAGACTGTCATCTCCTCAACTAATTGGTAGTTAAGTGCTTCTCAAACAGCAGTGATAACTGAGTGTTACTTTGGGGTCCCTTTCTCAGTGTGCTGACAGTGTCCTTGCCCTTCCAGAATCCCTTTCTCTAGTATCACACCTGGACATGTCTTTCAGCCCTTTAGAGTGAGGGGTCAGGATTCTCTTTTTCTTGTGCCACTTTAAACCTGACCTGTCATATGATATGCCACATTATACTTACCTTATATCCAGCCTTCCTGTCATGTGACAACTGAGGAATAAGATAAATGATGTGTTGGCACATTAATGGTCATAGTGGCTTTTTACTGATAAGGTCCTATCTAGAAGAAGTTGTTTTCATTTTAAGAATCCCGAGCATTTCTTAGACCAGTTGAGGGAGCAGGCAGGACTCTTTTGCTCCCCTTTGTTCTGTGTAGATGACTTGTGGGTCTGCTACTCCTAAGCAGCCTATTCGGCCACCATTTTGTTACCTACAGTTCTAAATCCTAAGCAAGATCAAAATGAGCTGGTCAGTTAGGTACAGGAGCCCAACCTTGCAAGGTGCCTTTCAAATCAATCAAGAGCACAAAGCCGGGTCATGCTGGGAAGGCTATGCATCACGAGGTATGACCGGGAATGCCCCAGAGCCTGATGACGGATGCATAAAACATACTCCCAACTTATACATCTGGAGGTTTGACCAGGAACGTCCTGGGGGGCTGAGGACTGATGTACGACAAGGGACCCCAGAAGCTGATCAGTGGAAAGGCTTTAATTTAAAAAACAAAAACAAACTGCAAAGTTAAAAATAAATAAATAAAGATCTTTCCATTTAAAAAAAAAGAAGGTTGAAACCATGGCTGGGAAACTAGAGCTTTATCTAAATTACAATACCAAGTCATCAAGCAGATGAGAGGTGCCTGGAGGGCAGACTCACAACTCCTGATACCATAGATGACAGAGCACCTTTTCTAGTTTCACTTCTCTATTTTCTCTTTGTTCTCCTTCCTCTCAACTGATGCTGTATAATTCTTGTATCAATAAAAAAGCCAAGATCGTGCCTTCCCAGTGACGCAGTGGGTTGAGAGCCATGCTGTGTGGGTTCTATCCCAGCCGGCTGGCAAGACTCCCACATGGTACTGCAGACCTCTTCTGTTGGGCCCGCTGCTCCCCTCAGCAGTGTATTTCTGTCGTCCACCTGTTCTGCTCCCTGCTCTGTCTCTGGTGAATCCTCTCACCCTCCCGCACCTCTGGTCTGTACCCCAGCTTTTGTATAAAAATAAATAAATCCTTAAAAAAAAAAAGGCCAGGATCTTGCTCTTCAGCAGCATCCTGCATTATGTAACCTGCTCCATGACTCCCGTTTCTTTATCAGTGGGTGTTGCCCAATGCAGCAGTCACTCACTGCTCCTGTTCCCTTCAGCTCCCTCTGTCCTACCATATGGGGTGTGTAAGGTTCAGGTGTGTTGCCTTATGGTCTGAACCAGTGGTTCTCAAACTCTAAGATGCAGCAAAATACCAATGCCGTGTTTTAAAAGATGGATTCCTGGGATCTACCCAGGAATTTCTGATTCTGTAGGTTTGATGGAGGCCTGATAATTTGCATTTCTCACAAGCTCACACATTATGCTGGTTGAGACCACAGTTGTGAACCATATTCTAAGTTAAGACTTCAGATTTCTAAAACTGTGACTTCAGGTAGATGGTTTACTTCTAGAACTTGAAGTTAAATTGTATCATGATTTGCTATCCATCTCTCTAATTAGAGTGCAAAGATCATCTTTTTATTGGGCTTATATTGGAAGCTCTACAAGATTTTCCCCTAGACTTGTTTAGATTGGTTTCCTTTACAGGATTGAAATCTTCATTCAATTTATGTGGAGTAGAATCTTTCTAAGAGAACTTTTTGATGTTTAACTCGTTATGCTTTGTTGTCATCAGTTAACACAACCATCCATAACTAGATATTACAGAGGCCAGGGTCATTATGGATTAGTTGGTCTCACTGACTCAGAGATTTCAGATTGGTTAGCTGTCTCAGAAAATGGTTTGTTATTTGCAAAGCAGACAACTGAGGAAAGTGAGTTCATCACCATTTCTATAAGAACTCAAAACAGACACTCGAGAGTCACATCATTTTATACAGTATTGTAATATGTTTAAAATTTGCACTCCTTACAAATTCTTATTACATATCAACACTTGAACCCTCCAGCTTGACAAGAATGTCCTATTGTGTGGATTGTTTATAATAAGTAAGAATAACATCAAATTCAAAGCTTCTGTTGCTGGGTGTCATTCAAGTTCAACTATTCGTTCTCGTAAGTTATCACTTTCAAGTGTGTTCTGAGGAACAGTGTTTCCTGGGTATACTAACCGGTATTAACAGGAAAAAATAAAATAGTTTTGGAAACAAGTAGATTCGAGAAACACTTGTTTATGGAAAATTAATTGGTTTTGTTATAGCAAACTTTACAAGCTTTAATATACTGATGACTGGTAACAGCCTTCTGGGGAAAGGAGAGTGCAGGACACAGTATCAAGTGTTTTCCAAACTTAGTTGGACCCATATCCTGAAGGGATCAGTGATCTGTGGAACATATTCAGTTCCCATTTCACCTTCATGAGGCAAGTCATTTATTACTTTTCACAGATGAGAATACTGAATTTAAGTGAGTGACTCTTAAAATTATCCCACTGGTTACTGGTTGAGCTATGAATCCTAACACCATAATAGTAAAATGGTAATTGAAATTCCATCTTGTATTATATGTAGAATTCAGAATTTATGACCATATGAATAATATGTCTCTTAACATGGGTGAATATTTGTGTAGCTTCTTGGGTCTTCAGTTTATGCTTATAGTTCCTAGAACCACTTACAGTAATGTGATATGGCAACTTTTGCCAGTTCTCAAAAAATTATGGTAAACATTAATAATGTAGAATATAGTACAGAGGCCATTTGCGGAGAATGCCAGAACATCTGACCAAAGCATACTGTCTTTTCAAAAATATTTAACAAAAGAATTTTATCTTTCATTATTATATTTTCACCAAGTTTTCTAATATTAAGTACCTCACTGTTAGAGGTCTGTGTAGTAATCCTTTATTAAGGCTAAAGATACTGTTAATCCCAGAGGACCCTCTTCTTAAATAACAAAACCAAGGACTTAGTGTCTCTTTAAAAATAAAGGATAATGCTCTGCTTTGTCCATCTTGCTCAATATTGTGATAGAAACAAAGTTCTAGCTAGATCATTTGAAAAGAATCTAGGAATTTCCTGGGCACTTTTGAGTGGTTATTTTAAAAAGATCATGAGTTTAGATTCAGCATTGCCTCAGTTCTGGTACAGGGATATTGCTGACTAGTCATTGGGAGTTCTTTTCTTCTCTTTAAATGATAGATGTCATGCCACTTAGTGATTTGTTTTTAGAATTCATGACACTCAGATTATAATGTAAACTCAGAATTGAGCTACTTATAATTTCAATAAATACTTTACTTTCCACGTGTCACATATTTTCAGGAATCGGGCAATACCAGAAACCTTGATGTACTGAACCATATAAAACAGTGTTGAATAAAAACAAAGTTTTAATGATGGTTCTGTGTTTTTCTGATGAGCCTTATCTCTTCAAATAGAGCAGGAACTAAGATTTGTATTTTTCTTCTTACCCTACAAGTAACTAGAGAGACAAATGACATCTTAGATATTCAATTAATACATCATCTACAATTAAATTTTAGTAATTAACAGCATTTTAATCTGAACTTTACTATACCTCACAGGAACATTGCAAGAATGAAATAAAATGATGTTACAGATGTGGAGACATTTAAAGTGATGTCTCCTGAGGGTACCCCTCTGAGGATGTTAGTCCTTTGCGGGATAATGTTCTGTAGTTGTATGTGTTGAAATGATGTTGCATAATACTACGTCTCCCTCTTCAAGCACATTTTCAAGGCTCTGGACAAGCTTTAATTATTTTCTGCAATCATTAGTTGCTGTCATCTGAAAGTTTATGTCCCCTCCAAATTCATTTGTTGAAATCCTAAAGCCAATGTGATGGTATTAGGAGGTAGGGAGTCTATGGGTAGTGATTAGATCATGATTAGATCACGAGAATGGAGTCCTCATAATTGAGATTAAGGACTTGACAAAAGAAGTACAAGAGAGCTTCCATGTCCCTTTTGCATTGCAAGGCTACAAGATGTCTGCAACTCAGATGAGGGCCCCTCCCCAACTATAATGGCACCTGATCTTTGACTTCTAGCCTGTGGAAACTGTGGAAAAGAAATCCAGATGCATCCAAAGGACTCTTGATAGTGAACACACGTCTCCATGATTTGCTGTAGATAGTAATCAGCTGGTGAAGCTTGCTCAGCAGTCTCACGAGGTGCTCACCAACCTTACTCCGTGTGTGAGTCATTTTCCATTCTGCCCTTCCATGACTACTTTTCACAGACGACTTTTCCCAGAAGTCTTGATGCCTTTGTATCTGGGTGGATTCAGGCAATGGCAGGAACTTCTGGAAAATAGGAGGCAGGGAGAAGCCAGGCTATATCACCCCCTCTCACAATTCCTTGGGCAGTATCTTTGATGGCAGTCCTCTCTCCTTCTAGAAAGCCTGCCCTTCATCATGGTCATGATCCTACCCTGGTCAGTCCAGTTGTTCGGTTACTGGTAACACCATCTGCTTCCAGTACCACTCCAGTCAAATGGATGGATGGAGTTTTCTGCTGTTGGCAACTTCTGGATAGCCTCTTTAACTCTTGCTTGACTCTTGAACTCTTCCATTACCTGTGTAACCAATTTTCTATATTAAATTCTATGTGCTCAAAATACCTATGGTGGTTCCTGCTTCCTGGTTGACCTTGCCTAACATGTAAGTCAAATTCCTACTTGAGCCAAGGGGCAGATAAGGTCATTCTATGAATGTTCAGGATTTGGGGTAAATAGACAACAATTACAGATTTTTGATTTGGGAATGCCTAGGCTCTGTTGAAGTATGAACAAAATGCTGTATTAGCACAGGCCCTGAAAGGATCTGTGAAGGCTTCATAGTGGAGGTGTCAGTTGATCTAAAAGCTGAGCAGAAGATTCACTGGACCTCTGGGCAGGAGGAATACTGAGTTCTCAAAAACAAAGTGTTATAAGAAGACCTAGTGTGAATTCAGGGCATGAAAACATACTTAAGGAGTGTGATGGGGTGATGTGAGAAAGGGTAACAGTGGCGGGGACGGAAGGAGTCAGGTCGTGAAGTTTCCTGTTTATATTCCATGCTAGGGATTCTATACATAACGAAACTTAAGCAATTGAGCGGTCACGAGTCAAATTGACTCAGGAACTATATAGTCTAATACCAGTGAGAATAAATATTGATTTGGGGGCCATCCAAAATCAGGAAGGTGAGAGGCCTGTTATAACAGTTTCAAGCGGAGACAAAGGGAATGTCATCGGAGCTGTGAGAATAAAGAGAAAGGGATTTTGAAAGCATTTTTCAGGTAGAAGCAAACAGATCCTACTGTTCCTATTTTTAGATGAATAGGTGAGGGAATAGATGAATGTCTCAGTAATATTTATATTTCTGCTTATGTAAGAAACCAGGCATTTTCTTTGTTCTCCCTAGTCCCTCTGAAAATTTTAAAAATAATAAATAGGAAAATATAACAAATTATAGTAGCTATGGTTTTTCTTACAAAACCAACCATTTTAAGAAGTAATAAATATTGCTGGATTACAGTGTGTAGATGTAACTTACAACTTGCAGTGTGGCTATCTCTGATCTTTAGTATTGTTTGCATGTTCATCTGTGTGTAAATGAGCACTCCTGACTGCTCAGCACACCTGGGGGCTTCTAAGATGAGCATCTTGATGACAGTAAAAGTAACTGTTAGTGTCATTAACTTCACTGGCTTTTCATCAGCAGACATTTTCCTTTTCTCTCCCTGAAAATGCAGGGAAAAATATATATATAAATACAAAAACAATAAGTAAATATAAGATTTATTTTATATATTTTCATTAAAATTTCTGACATTTTCAATGATACCTTTAATTTATAAAGAAATAAATAAATGTTATCAACATGTTTATGATTGAAAATTGATGTCAAGTTCCTTGTAGTAAATTAATCTTTTAGTTTGGAGATCTAGTAGTCTGCTGTTAGTCATGCCACAGCTTTATATCAAAGGAAAACAAGAAAGGTAACTATTCATCCCTTGGTTATTACCTGTGAGTTAATATTATCTGTGATTATGATCTATATTCCATGAATCAATTACATTGGAGGCCATGAGACATGAAATGTATTTTTTGGTCATTCCAGTATAATTTATAGTGTCCATGTATTTGTCATATCAAATTTTTTCAAAAAGTAATGTGCCTATAACCACTAAAACAGCATGATTCTGTGATTAAGTCGAATTCTCATTTGACATAGTGCTCCTTGGTGAGAGCCACTGAATAGAGGCATGACTTTCTTAGATTTTCTTCCTCTCTGCCTGTAAGCTCTAGCAGTTTTTCTAAACGTGCTCTTAATGTTATCTTAGGATGCAGTTACCCAGGCCTTCAGATACCTTCCGTGTAGGTGCAGATTGTCCTTGGTGATGTGGTTGGGTTGGCACATCCAGGAAACCGTGGACTTATTGCCAGGTCATGGCATCCCAACATGTGTGCCTGGAAAGGGGGTATTATAGGTCAAAGTCAGTGCAACTTTTTCTCCTCATGGCCACAATTGGCTCCCCATAAAAAATCAAACCCCCCAGATTACTTATCCTTCCCTTTTTAGTTGACTTGAATAAAAATGTAAGATTTCCCTCTTCTTCTCATGTCTAGAACAGAATTACAAATAGATCACCATTTTCTACAACTGAGTGTATGATCAAACATTGTTCTGTTGCTGTTTGTTTTTCTCATTTGGGCTTGCATTATCTAATCTAAATGGACAGTTACAATCTTTAGATATGAAAGCAACTCCTTTACAGTTGTTATAGTTACTTCTAAGTAACTAAGAATTGATTCTAACAGTACTCTGAGGAAGAGTAACAATTTTAGTCTTAGCAGCCCTGGTCTTCACATTTTGAAAGTGTAAACTACCTACCAGATGTAAGAAAATGAAGAAGAATTTGCTTTATATTGGTGCTTTTTTTAAACCATATTCAACAAATGGTTTTTAAGTTACAACTATATGTCAGGCTCTATTTTAGGGACTGAAGGTAATGCTGATTGGAAAGTTATGGCTTTTGTGTATCTAGAATTTTAGTCAGAGAGCACAACATTAATCAGTTACTCCCTAAATTGCAGATAAAGTTACAAAGGAGGTAAATGTTACAAAGTAAAGGTGCATCCTGGATGTTCATGAATTAGATGGAGTGCCAAAGAAGGCTTTCCTCAGGGTGACAGGTTTGAGTTCACACCTGAAGCATGGAGAAAGAGGAGGGGAGGTTCTTTCCAATGGGGGGCCAGCAGATTCAAGACCCTCAGGTGTGAGCAGGTGTGACTGAACAAGTTGCCTTTGAGGCACGCAGAGCTGAAAGCTTGAAGGAGGATGAGTAGATGCAGCAAGAGAAGGAGGCAGGGGCCAGAAGAATTAGTGATCAGGATTGGGTTAGGATATTCATGAGATCTGAAGCCCATAAAGAGAAGAAGTTTGAGCAGACAGATGTTGTTCATCCCTGTAGCTGCTCACATGACAAGTTCATTTAAGGCAAATTGTTGGAGAGTTCCATTGAAAGATAATTGGCAGAAATCCAGTTGACTGGATTTTTTCATGTTTACCAGTCTTAATAATACAACCATTTTGAAAAGAAAAAAGAAGGCATTATGGAATTGCTCTGTATATTGTTTTTATGTGTAAATTAATACTGTTGACTAGGCTTTGGTTAGGGGATATCACTGTTACCGACTTAAATCCTAATCATTTCCTTTATAGCATTTTTATACTTGTGATTACTTAATTTTTGAAATTATGTATATGATGTCTTACTTTTATGATTGGTTGTTCCACAGGGTAGAGGCTGCCTCTGTTTTATTCACCACACTATTCCCAGATAAAGAAAGTGCTTAGGAGAGAGTAGGTAATAATGATGATAATAATAATAATAATAAAAGCAATAAATTAACAAAAAGAGAGTAGGCAAATCATTTTCTTTGTTTGATAATATAATATGGTCTCTTTGAAAAGTATTTTATATGTGTTTTAATGCAGTTTAACTTTGCAGCTATTGATTACATTCCTACTTTGCAGAATAGCAAATGCTAAACCTTGTGCTCAACACTTACTTGAATATAGTGACATGTCTCCATTTAATGGGCTCAAACTCTAAGAAGCATGTGCGCAGACACAAGGCATGCAAGTGCTGAAAGGACTCAGGGACGTCTTATTTGGTTGATGTCCTTAAGGTCCTCTGAGAGATGCATCTTGGGAAGGTAATGTTATATGTTAGTCTCTGCCAGCTTTGGCCATATTTGAGTGCAGGCCCTGAGTCCTTTCTCCTGAGTCTTCAGCCTTGTCCAGTGAAAATGCCAGAAATGGCCCGGCAGGGATACATTAGGAGTTCTGGTTTGTTTTGCTGGTGACCAAATTGTAAATTGCTTTCCCATTTGTTGTAGTTTGCTGTAGGCAGCCACATGATCACTGAATTGCAACCTTTGCTTCCTGCTGGCTTTGCCTGACTTTCTTATTACCCCTCCCCTCCACATGGTATTATGAAAGTCTCACTGGACTGCACTTCACCTGGTTAAACCATGCTACTCCCTCCTTAGGTAGGGATCAACATGGTGAGACCCTCAGTTGTGGGAGGTACAAAAAACAGGAAGAAAATATAAAATAAATAAGTGTGACTTGGCAGCCAATTATCATTAGTGAGAAAGGGCATTAGTTTTGGCTCTCAGTTTCCACATCCATGAGCATCCTAGAAAAAGGCAGCCATTTATAATGAGTGGGATGGATGTCTGCAGGAAGCATGGTTCATGAGACAAGGTGATAAGTTCAGTTCCGGACAGTTTTTGGCTCAGGTTTTGGTAAAACTTCAAGGTAGGGGTCAAATGGTCTGGTAGAAAGCTAATAAGAAAGATCAGGGAGAAATACATAGATTCATGAAAACAATGTCTTTAGAAACCTTCCTGTGAGATAGTTTAGTTTTACTCTTAAGACATAGAGTTTAAACACTGACACATTCTTTTATCATTTGGCCATTCTTGCTGGAGCCTAAGCTCTTAACTATGGTTGACCGTATCATTCATTCTGAGCCTCCCCTTGGAGAATGTCAGCTGCTTAATAGCTTCTATGCTAGTGGAGAAGTTTGCTCTCTATAGGATAAGATTTTATTTTTCTGGAATAGCTTACAAGTAAAATCAAAGTAAGAAAAAAAAATCCTTCTGCATGATGTTCACTCCTTGGGGAGGGAAGAGCCTAGAAATGACCATGTAGTGAAAAAGCAGGAGTGTGAAGGATGCATATTTTAACCTTTTTTTTTTTTGTCTCATGCATAAAGATGGCATTCTATTTTGATCGCCTGGTTGAAGAAAGTCAGTTCATTTATCTCATCCACCCACTGGTGGCCATCCTGATTATAGCCTCCTGGTAGGCACCATTTAAAATTCAATTTGGCTGCCTGTGCCCTTGGTGCCCAGTAGGTTTCATTAAATTACACAGCAGTGAGCTCTTCTTCCCTGTGTGGCACCTTTTTATGTACATTTGACTTCTGTGTAATTTCACATAGTTGTACTTTGTGTGGAGTTCTAGGATGATTTTACCTTAATAATCTTGCAGGCCAGTTAGAGCAGATCTAGAAATCTGATTCTGATGGGATTTTAAGCAGGTGGAAAATATTGGATGAAGGAAATGTTTTTATTTCTCTACACTCGCCCTGTTTAGCTTGTTAGGCTTGTAAATTGTGGCAGATTGTTTTTGCAGCATTACTTACAGCCTGTGATTAGGAAAACAACAGTTTTCCCCACATGGGATGGATGCTTCAGGGTTGTACATGCAATCAGATTCTAGAAAAAAAAAAAGAAACTGTTTCTGTAAGACTATAAATAAAATTACACGTTAGTACTTCTTTTCACACTAGCAAATCTTAAAGCACAGCTTTCTGTTCATGTGTTCCTATTATCCGTGGTCAGAGGTTGTCAATAAAGCAAGTGAACACAGAATCTGGACAGACAGTGTTGAATTCTGCTAGTCATCAGCTTCACAGCCCTGGGCAAGTTACTGACTTTCAGCCTCAGTTCATTCATTTAATATGAATAGTAATACTAATCCACTGGGTTTTGTGAAGTTCAAGTAGATTGTGAATTTTAAGCAGATTGATAAATTAGATCCCCAATAAATAATGGATATTACTCTTAGTTCATTGGCCTTAAACTATGGTTAGTATATATATCAATCATTACACAGACATTTACTGAATCTTGCTCTGTGCTAGGCAATGCTCTAGGTACTTGATAATAAAAAAATAAATAGAAGCAAATGAAGGAAGAACCATAAAGAAAGAACTTTGTGTGTTTGTCCTTTCATCTACCTCTAGTTTATTATTGTACCCTATTGCATTTCCTTAAGCAATCTTTGAACCACTAATATTCTTATCTGCAGGTGACTTATTACTCTGAACTTAGTACATATTGTTACTTGCTGTATTTGACTTCCGCACATGAATTTGAGGTGAAATATAGATCCCTGTGTAAATGTTCTCAATATCTGGACAAATGGGTATTATTTATGTTGTTTTTGCATGAACCCCCATATTGTGAGTTTTTTGGTTTTCTCACCATGAAAGGTTTTTTTTTCTCCATATCTACAAAGTTTCTGAGCTTCCTTCCTTTAACCGTCTCTCACCCCCATATATTTACAGCCTGTTTATTACCTGCCCATATTTGTATCCCTTTTGAATAATCGCAAAGACCAATTAAAACTAATGTCAGCTGTGCTTAATGTAGCATTTTATAATATCCCAAACATCCCATATACATTTTTCTCATTTAATTTTAAAATCTTACTGCAGCTATGTGTTTGAAACTGCAAAGGGTACTATGGGAAACAAAAGAAATAAATATAATCCAGGGCCTTGACCTCGAGGAGTTTATAAATTCATGACTTTAGTCACTAGGCTCTTTCCCTCAGAAAGATGTCATTGTTATTCTACCAACATCAAGCTTCAGTATTGTGTTTTATAGCTAGATTGTTATTTTATCTTCACAAAATGAACCTTGCCAGTGATATTTGCAGGTGTATGTTGGAGTGATGTTCTCTAAGATTAGAGCTCAATTCAGGAGTTTTGGAGCTTTCATTTCTGATCCTCTGGAGTTGAGAAAAATAAAAAGAAAATAATATCTTTCATGGTTGTATATAATGCTTAAAAACTGCACCAAGTATATTGTAAGAGAAAGATAAAAAGTATTTTGAAACTGAAGATAGAGATAGGGCAGAAGAATGTGCTGTGAAACAGCAAATTATTGTGATTTCAGAGGCTGATACCATAGGATGATGAGAAATTTTATTGTTTTGAATATGTAACTGTATGTAATAGGAACGTACTACTACAACAGTCATAATCTCTGGGTGACCATTTAAAAAGTCATCTGGTGAGTTGGGGGCATTCAGAGGCAGGGACGGGCAAAAAGTGAGAACAAATTGGGGAGGGTGGTGGAGGACCATGGGTGCTTTGGTAGTGAGTAGGCTGTGGTGACCACACCTGAATGGGGGGTATCCTTTATTTCCAAAATACCAATAATGATGTCAACCAACATTACTTCAATTAAAAAATAAATAATTAAAATGTTTGAACTAAAATGAAAAAGCCGTAGGCATTACCATATGTTCTCTATGCATTGGCACATTTGTCACAAAAGGACTGGTGGCCAGTGGGATCCAGCAGAAGGTGGTTGTGTCACAGTAGGTGGTGAATGTCTGTTTTTCATCTGTGCTCCTTTCCCGAGCACTTGCCACCCTCCTGTCCATGTCGCCTCCAGAACTATCTGCTTGGCTGTGATCTCGATGCCTATCCTGGAAATGGCTCAGTTGCCCCTGTAGTTTGAAGACCCACTGCAGTGTGTACCACACTCCATTTGCCATGTTACCACCTACTGAATCATTTTTGTGCAATCCACTTTGGCCCAACTGAATTTTGTTTCTTGTGCACTATCTACACTATCCCACTTTCATGTTCTTGGTGACTCAGTTACCTTCACCAGTGTCTCCCCCTTTCTACAGGCTCAAATTCCACTTGTCTTATGAGGCCTGGTTAGAATGCTGGCATCTTTTATAAAGTCTTCTCTGATCACATGCTTGAAGGATTCCTGTCTCTTTGGAACGTCTTTGGAAATTTATCAACTTTTTTTGCTTTGAAGACTTGAGGGAACTCATCTACCACATATGGTTATTGCTGGCCCCACTATAGTCTCTTACCACACTCTGTACTTATAATTTTTACACTTCTTTGACTGATGATTTGTTTAAAATTATTTTGGAAAATTTTAGATCCAGTTACTCACATGAGCAAGCTACTAATTTGGGCTCATGAAATGCATACTTATGTTCTCTATGTTATACTGTTAACTACTCCCCCCCTTCTCTTTTTGTGTCTAATACTCTCATACCTCCTAGAAAAATATAGATCCTGTGAAATTTTGTTTTGGATGCCAATAGTCCTAGGCTTAAAATAAAGGTATTTATATGTAAATATTTCTCATCGAGTTAATTAAGAAAAACCTTTCCATTTTAGTTACATTCAGACCAGCAGAGAACATGGCAATAGTCAACATTTGAACATGTTACTCTGAGATAGTTTAGAGCTATTACTTCCTGTTGATTCAGTCAGTTTTGTTAGGGGTCTTTAGTAGGATTCTTTTGTCCTACTGCTCCATGATGATTGACTCAGCCATTTACTTCAGATAAAGGCTGAAGTAAAGAGAAATTGTCAGTGATATCTGTTGAGACATGCCCAGTGTGTTTTCAAGGTGGAGAACATACTAGAAAACCTTCTATTCATTCTTTGTTAATGGAGAACATGTCTTATTTGGCAAAGTGCCAGCACATTTTTGCTTCTGTTACCCAACATTTCTATATGAAAATATTAGCAAACCTAGCCCTCAATATTAGGGTTGTTTGAAGGAGACACATCAACCATCAACTAATGGATTATTGCGCTGTTCTTGAGGGTCACCATGCCAGACAGTTTCTGGAAGCTGTTCATCATACCTCTCATGGGACAGAAGTGTGTGGGACTTAGTGCTTTTGAGACAAGTGGAACATTTGAGTGTGTGTGCTTTGAGTTTTATTCTTTTAACATGTACTTGGAAATACTTGTGTTCCTATCCCAAAGGCTAGCCTTTCCAAACATCTAAAATGATTTCCTTAAACTTTGAACTACAATTGGCCCTCAAGTGTTGGCTACTTCGGTTTTGCTTGGAGAAGCCCCACTTTGTCACTCAGTGTGTAGCATGGAGGAGAGAAAGGGAAGATACATTGGTAAGCTAAAAGGAGCCGAGAAGTTTAGGAATATATCCTTTTAAGCTATAACATTTTTGTTCATGTTATAAAGGTCAGTTTAGCAGTCACATATTTTTTTTCTTGAACAGTTTTAGCTGTTTGTTTTCTTATTTAGTCTGTTAACTTCATGAAGATAATAAGTATACCTGTTGTTTTAGAGCTTCTCACATCTCTAACATAGAGTAGGTTTTGGTAAAAAGCCATTGAGCGAATGAATGATTGATGGATTCTATGTTATTATGAAGATGATAAGACTAATAGAGCATTGTTTACACCTCTCATGCAGGACCAGGGTCCAGTGCAAATAGAAAATGCAAGACAAGTTGTTAATTATAGAGAATTTATAGATGGTCACAGTAGAGCATTGAGACCAAGTGTGGTACCTGTGGTTCCCCGGGTAGCTCACTAGGGAGCTGCTCTGCTCTAATGAAGAAAGGAGCCCAGAGATTGGAAGTACCACCCTTCTTGGTTTCATTTGTGAATTAACCTTATTTCATTCTTTCATTTTGAGTTAATAATATGAATGCTTTGCTTTTTTGCTTCCTAGTGAAAGAGAGAGAGCAAGTACTTAAATATTGGTACCTGTCACACCACAAATTTGAACTAATGCTTAATTTACCATCTTTGAGATCAGCCAGTGCCCGTTTTCTTAGCATGAAATTTAAAGCAGTAAACTCCATCAACCTGAGCCATCTATTCTCATCCACAGAACTAGCATTTTACTGACTTACAGTGTGTTGTCCTAGTAAATCATTTTGACCCAAATCTGGTCTTTACGAACTCTGGTAAAATGATTATAAATTAGAGCAGTGACAAAGATCTTATTTCCTCTATGGTTTTGAAGACATAGGAACAAGTTCAAAATGGAATTGCCAGAGAGTCACTGGTCCCAGGAAGAGGTAAGAGAAACCTTTACACTCAAGAAATCCCCTGAGGTAGATTTAGTTTACAAGCGAAATTGAATTGTAATAAAGCAGAAGGAAGAGAGATATCCTCCAGGGCTACTTGCACAGTACATAAACCGGGAAGGAAAGTAAATGTTGGCTCCTTTGAGGTCTCCACAATTTAATAGTAAATTGGTGATTTCTAATCAGACTTGTCAGCACAGATTATCCTTCAATGCTGAAAGTAAATCTGAAGGTCAGGGCAGCCTGCAGTCTCTACCCGGGCTTCCAATGGCTAGAAATGAGCCACAAGCTGACACTGTGTGCATCCTGGGCAGAGGGAACTGGACACTAGAAGGGAAGGTGCTTGTCTGCTCCAGAGCTGGACTTTGAACTTTCTGATTGGCTGATTGCTACGGTGTCTTTGTTGCTTCCTAATCTTTAGTCTTTAGTTGATTGTCTTTAGTTGATTATCACTTATTACTAAAGGCAATGCCTCAGGAATTAGAATGAAGCTGAAGATAAATCTGGCCACTGGTATTTCTTGATCCCTGCACATAAAGATTAGGCAGAAGGAAGATTTTGTGACTAAAATGGTAGGTTATGATTATCTGTGGATCTTTATTATATTAGCTTTTAATTTATAGAGAAAATGGAAGACTAGTAGATTGGGAGAAAATGTACTTTAAAAAAGTCATTACTTAAGTGTATGCTCAAGTATGAAATGCTGATAAATATACTTCTGAAATGTTAGTCCTGAGGGCATTAACTGGATCACGAACCTGGGGTTATTAGCATGTTACTTGTTTCTGCCTCTGTGCTCTGTGACTTCCAAAAAGGTAATGCAGCCCTGGTCACCCACATATGTGACCATGATTGTGCATGTGTCCTTCCCTTCCCTCCCCTCCCCTCCCCTCTGACTCCGTTGCTGGAATCAGACAGAAGGGATCGTGTGCAGGTTGTATTGACGTGCTGGACACTTAACTCCTCGTGCTCATTAAGAGCCTGCTGGGATTGGGCAGGTAGGAAGCTGTGAGATAGCAGTGCTGCTCCAGTACATCTGCGAATGGTCAGCATTGTGGAGAAGGAAGATGTGAATGAAGCCATAAGACTCATGGGGATGACAGAGGACTCGCTTCTGGGTGACAAGGGCCAAACAACTAGGGCCCAGATACGCGCAGATTTGATAGTTGCCACTGTCCCGATTGGTTTCACAGGGCTCTAGTGTTCCAAGTCACAATTATGTTTTAATTTGATGAGGCAGAGCAGGAAGGAGGGAACAGAATGAAAGCTTGTTAGACCAACCTGCTTTCCTGATGAAGCTAAGAACCACATCCAGGTTCTTCCTCATACTTCCTCTTGGGAAGCAGTTCCAGTTCGCAGGAAACTTACTATGTCATCGTCCAACTACCTACCAAAACTGGTGCTGGCCGTGGCTCTGCAGTGCAGCTGGCAGGACGATTTAAACACACAGAAATTGATGAATGACCTAAATAAGAAAGGTGATCTGGTTTGTATGCCGCATAGGCTGGGGTATTTGTAATCTTTACCACATCTCTGTAAGGGAGTCTTAGTCCTATTTCACACATGAGTGCGCTGAGATTTAGGGAGGTCAAGAGTGTGGAGCAAGCTAGTGACTGATCTGGAATTCAAACATGGGCAGGTGAGTTCAAAATTGTTCCTCTTCCCATTATACATGACACAGATAAAGTGTGGTAAAGTTGGATCTCTTCTCTGGAGAGAAAACTCAGTGTTTTCTGAAATAATCAGAGAAGGTTCCATCGACCTATATGTAGTTTTTAAAGTAGAATATTTATGCTTTGAATAAGTAGGAAATAGAGGAAAATATTTCAAGCTTCCCTTTTTATGCTTTATATGTATTTCCTGTACAGCTTCAAAAGACATTAACTGTTAGCCAGCTCATCAATATTAATATTAGAAAGGATTTATCAGATGCAAGGCTATTGCCAGTATTTTCATGTGGGGAAAGGTAGAATAAAGATACAATGTCATTTAAGAGCTTGAAAATTTAAAAATAGTTTATAACACGTTACAATGTGTAAAACAAAGGCTTATAAAGTTCTGACCTCCAGGTCCAGAATTTTCTGTTGACATGTGAAGTTTTTCCTTAAATTCAGGTATTCATTCATAATTTTTATCTATTTTGATGATCATTGGTCTATTAAAATTGTCTTTATATTTTATTAAGAACCTCTAAGTATTTCTTAATCCTAGTACAAACCTGTGTGTGCAGTTTTTTAAAACATACATAAAAAAGCTTTCCTTTTGAAGACTAAGATTTATACTCATATTTAAATTATAAAATAATCTATTCCAGGAATCAATTTGTCACACCTAGTATTTGTCTCACCTAGTTGCTATTTTTTCCTTAATCGATATAGGTATATTTAAGCAAGAATGACCCTTTATTCTTTTTTCACTTCTCTTTTGCCAGGGGAAAATTTCTATCAGTTTTATTTTGTATCTAAAATATTGTTGTTTTAGAATTGCATACACCATACATCTTTAAAAATCTGTAAAAATAATGGATATGACTTTTGTCAGGTTAAAAACAGGGTTACACAATACATTTAACTTCAGTACCTTTTTTTCTTTATGTGGGTCTAAGACAGGAAATTTGCCATCATGAGACATTCCATGGTGTACATCACCTTTAACCTCAATACCATTATTCATTACTTTCCTGTGAATTCTGATCCACTTGCCTGTAGCTTTATGACCTAATGGCTGAAAGATCATGTGACTGTGGCTGACGTGGAGAAGTTAATGTTCACTAGCTGACATCTCCCACAAATCCCCTTCCTTAGGAGAAAGAGCTTTTTCCATCAGGTTTTAATGGCTTGGGTATGTGGGCCTGCGCGGTTAAGGTTTGGTTATTTGTGCAATAGCTGAGGCTTAAAGTGGAAGGTGATTATTAAAGTCAATAGAGGATGGAATGGGAAGACAAAAGGATGAAGGAGAAATAGGACGACCAAAATCCTATAGAAAGGAACAGAAGGGAGACAAGTGGCTCAGCCTGTCTTGTGTGGAAAAATTGTATTGTGGTATGTTTTTCCTTTTCATATTCACAGAAATTTGGCATAATATAGCCTTCACTTCTTAAACAGAGGTTTCTCAGTAACAAAAGGTGCATACACTGTATGCTGTTTATTGAACACAAGACTTGAGCTTCTAAATTAGAGCTTCTTATTTCATATGTTCATAGAAGATTTACATCACTGCCCTGCATTTGTGTATGTACGCATTTCTGGAAAGAGATCTAAGACTTTCGTCTGATTTCCAATGGTGACTGTGATACACAGATAAGCAGACACACATACAGAGATTTAAAAAAAAAGTTATTGCAACTCTGAGCTTCAGATGAGTAACTCTTTAGATTAACGTTTTGTTTTATATTAGATTGTATTCAATTATAGGTAAATTTCAAGTATTTCTATGAAGGCTTCTATTTTGCTATCAGTTACTTAAATTAGGACATAAATTCTATTCTAGGAATTCTTTGTGATGTGGTATGATATCATTGCCCAGTTTATATCTTTTCCCTCTGATTTAATTTTATACTTAATTGTAATGTAATACAATTATGTAGTATAATATTACATTTAATCATTACATCTTTTACAAATATGGTCATGAACATTAATTTTTAAGCCTGGTTTGTAATTTTTAAGCCTGGTTTGTGAAGCAGCTTTTGAAATTTCATAAAAAGAATTAGCTTGACTAGAATTTGGACTATATGAAATGGTTAGTGTAGTGGTGTTGCTGTTTTTGCTTTCAGTTGGATATATGGTTGTACACATGAGAATTACGGATTCTTGCTTACCAAAGCTGATTGGATAAGGTAATAAACAAGATAATCCCCTGATAAAAGAAGTGATAAATTTTCCCCTACTTTGAACCTTTCTCCTCAAGAGGTAAGCTTAGTTTATTTTGGACTTTTGACTTAAAAACTTAAAACAGCACATACACACACACACACAAAGTTAGGAGACTGACAGCTGATATTGCTTTAAATGAAAACGTCTTATATCTCCCATAGCTTTAATCATAATTAAATCATTACTGCCTGTAAATGCTAACTGTGCCTATATTATTACTTAGTTCCTTGATTATCGTTCTCTCATATATGGTTCACCTCCATCTCCTCTTTTATACACATGTATTTAAGAACCCTGCTGGAGATTTTAAAAAAATATAAATCAGTTCATAGGTAAAGAAATATTTCAGTTATCTAGATTTTGTATGTGCAGTTTGGGGTGTAAAAGGAATCTAGAGAAATATGAGTTTTCCTTGCTTGAAACCACCAAAACCTTCTGAGAACATGTGAGATAGTAGAGGAGGCAAAAGGAAGAAAGATGTGTTTGTGTTTATGCTGATAGATCCTGATACAACTTTGACATCTTTCGCTCAGTTCCTAAAGAAGGGTTGGCAAACACAGTATGTGCAGCATGGAGTTTTAAAAGAAGGGCTTTGGAGTCAGCGTGCCTTCAGGCTTTCAATTTCATTCTCTACTACTTAGTGTTGTGAGCTCAACTTGGGTCCTCCATAAAGGTGTTTTGAGGAATTTGGACTTTACCTTGATGTCATGGAAGACTTAAAAGAGTTTAAGGAGTAGAAAGTCATTGTTGCATTTGTGCTTTGATAGACCACATTCTGTAGGATAGATTTATAAAGAGATGTGATTATATCTGAAGTCCACTAATGTCCCTTCTGGGTGAGAAAAGGTGAGGGTATAAACTAAAGCATCAACTGAAGTGGAGAAGAGGATTTGCAGTTAAATTTATTTAGGAGGTGAAATTCTCAGGACCTGGTTTTGGGAAGGAGTCTGCTGTTGTGTCACCAACTGAAATAAAGACTTTAGGGGGTAAAAATAGACTGAAGGATATCGATTACTTCAATGCTGAGCACAGAGTTTGCAATAGGGCTATCTTGCAAGCAGTGAGATGTGTGATGGTCACCCTTGAAGGACAAATTGTGACAAGACATAAATTTTGTACTTGTCCATATATGGTGATGTTAAAGCTGTGAGAGTAGATGAGATAATTAAGAAAGCATGTAGAAAGCAGTAGACCACTAAGCATAATGTGTGCCAAATAACATGCCTGATAAGGCCTACAAACATAATGTTCAAGAGTCAAGAAAAGGTCAAGATAAAAATTGATTTTGGGGAAGGGGATAGATATGATGAAGAAAAGTTTCCTGGTAGCCTATGTGACTGGCCTTTAAGTATGAAGAGAATTTTAAAAATGGAAGAAAATTAAAATAATATGAAATATTTACTATAAAATATTGCAGGTTTCTTCCAGGCAAATAGAAATTAATTTCCAGTGAAATCCTGGGATGTGTTTGGGAAACTGCAGATAGTATGAGTTTGCTGGAGTAGTGAATACCAAAGGAATAAAGATTTAACCTGGAAAGCTAAACTGGAGCCCAAAACTGCTCATAATGGCTTTTCATTATGCCTTCATTCTCCTTATATTTAAATATATCATAGACTTGTAGAATATCAAAGTGAAAGGTACATGAGAGTTTAATCTCTTACCATACAGCAACTTCCTTCTAGAAGTTGATTTATCCATTTTATAGCCTTTCTATTTGTCATCATTTTCATTAGTTAAGGTTGTACTTTCCTCTCATTTCTGTTTCTACTTGGCGGTACTATAGATACAAGAAGGTTAAGAACCTAATGTAGGGCCTCCCCAGTGGCACAGCCGTTGAGCGCTGGGTTGCAAAGCTGCCCGCATCCTCTGCAGCACCAGTTAGATCCCCAGCTGCTCCCCCGCCATGAAGGAGGGTCCCACATGGCGTGCAGACCTCTCCTGCCTCCCACTGCTCCCCTCAGCAGTGCACTTCAGTCCTTCTGCCTGCTCTGCTCCCCGCTCTGGCTCTGGTGAATTCTCTCACCCTCCCGCACTTCTGACTATACCCAGTGCTTGTATAAATCAATCAATCAATCAATCAATCAATCAATCAATCAATCAATCTTTTTTAAAAAAAAAAGAACCTAATGTATTAGTAGCACTCATTAGTCATTCTTTTTCAATCAGTTTTGAATCCATCTTCTGTCCTGACATCCTATCTACATTTTCCCACTCTGACCATAAAGAATATTAACATTGTTAAATATCTTGCAAAATATCAAGATGAAAATGTTATGCCTATGGCATTTTCTTAACAAAACTAAAAATCAGGTGAACATAATTTTTTTTCTTAGTGATATAACACTGCTTTTTTGTGATTGCCTTTTTTTGAGTAAATCGTTTAGACTGAAATTAAGTCTGCATTTTATTTTTGGGGTTTTCAATATGAAGTTAATGGTCTGTGTTTCAAAAAACTAAAGTTTTTCCCTTTTACACATGAGACCTACAGTTTGAAAGGTTCTAAGACCTGACCATCTACATTTATATGCTTGTTGATATCCTTGTCATCAATTCATTATCAATAGATTGTTCTATTTTATGTACTCAAATCACCATTGTTTAATAATTATTCAAATGTTTGTAATGGGGCCTCCCTGGTGGCGCAGCGGTTGAGTGCTGGCTTGCGGAGCTGTCCGCAGCCTCTGCAGCACCGGTTCGATCCCCGGCCACCAGGTGAGGGTCCCACATGGCGCACTGACCTCTCCTGCCATCCCTGCTACTCCCCTCAGCAGTTTGTTTCGTCGAACTGCCTGCTCTGCTCTCCCCTCTGGCTCTGGTGAATTCTCTCACCCTCCCGCTCTTCTGACTGTACCCAGTGCTTGTATAAATAAATAATCTTTTAACAAAAAAAAAAAAGTTTTCAAAGACACTTGTGGATAAACACTGCACAATTTAAAAATAAACACCATCCTGGTGTTTTAAGTTTTTATTCATCCATTTACTCGTTCCGTGAGTATTTACTTTATATTTACTTTATGCTAAGCATTGAGCTAAGGACTAAAGATTTATTGGGAATGAAGCAGATATGATCTTTGCTTTCATGGATCTTACTCTACTGGGGTTTTTGATTTTAAACACTAATAAAAAGCAGTATTGAAATTGGTTTCGAGCACCAATGAAACTGGTTAACCTCTCAGGTTGAGGAAGAATGAGTGAAGGTTCAGTAGAAAACCCTCTGTTGGTAAAATTCTCTGTCATTCTCTGTTCACCAGAATTGAGGGCACTGGATAAGATCAATTCAGATTCTTGCTGTTGGGCAGGAAAAACAGTACTGCTGGTGGCAGTGCTGCCTCTGCCATTCCTGAACGAGGTCAACTGTGGTGGCTTCCTGGGAAAGAAAGACTGGAGCTTCTGAGATGGACAGGAAGGGAGTTTTAACTTATGGCTTCATGCAGAGGGAAAGTGAAATACAAAATATGAAACCACTTCGTAGTACTTTCCAATTTTAATTTTTAGAATAAAATATCCTCTATACAGAATTGAAAGAAAGCTGACTAAGTTGAAATGTAGGTTTTGGAAATGATTTAATCTAAGTTAAATTTTTGTATTCATCTAGATGGATTTGACTGGCGCTTTTTACTATCTGCATAGTTTATGCTTTGTTTTAGACTGAATTTAAATTGATAGGTAAAAGTAACATTTTCAGAACTGAGCAGATCATCTTCCCGAGTAAACCGATGAGCTGCATTCTAAAGTACGAGGCAGGCTCACCCAGTGAGCTTCAAATACCACGAAAGGGTATTTTTCCTGCCTAAGTGTATGTTATATGTCCTATTTTTGGCTTTTGGACAGGCTATTTCAGCTTCTTATTGCTTTCTTTCAACATTCATAAAAGGCAATATTTCCCATTCTCTGTTGTTACAAAAACTATGAAAATTCATGCCACCCATTTGAAGAAACAAATAGATGTTTACAATTTTCTCTACCCAGCATTAGTTTCATATATAAAATTTGCTATGTTTTGGCTTTTATGGTATTTAACACTAGCAAGAAAAAAATAACTCTCATTGAAGTAACTAAGACCATTTGTTCTGATTCTTTCCAGAGTTGAAAGAAAAAGAGAAGGGGTAGATTAGTGAAGCATTTGAATTACTCTAGATTGGCAAACATTTTCCTGTAAAGGGCCAGATAGTAAATATTTTGGCTTCCTGGGTCATTAGGTCTCTGTTAAAATTAATCAACTCTGTCTCAGAGGTGGATAAACAGCCATAGACAATTTGTAAATGAATGGGAATGTCTGTGTTTCAATAAAACTTGATTTGCACAACAAGCTGAAGCAGAATTTGGCCTCAGCTGAGTAATTTGTTGACCCCTTCTCTATATCTGGAGTTTGAAAACTATGGCCCTGGGGCCAAATATGGCCACAGGGCTGCTTCTCTTTGGTCTTAGAGCTAAAAGGTTTTTCATATTTGTAAGAGTAGCAAAAAAAAAAACCAGAAAAGA
This sequence comes from Talpa occidentalis, assembly GCF_014898055.3. NCBI lineage: Eukaryota > Metazoa > Chordata > Mammalia > Eulipotyphla > Talpidae > Talpa > Talpa occidentalis. Next base: position 55,890,260 of record NW_023604861.1, on the reverse strand, counting down.
AGAAGGTAGAAAAGGAGAAGAAGCAGGAGAGAAAGGAAAGGAAGAGGGAGTGGACAAGAAAAAAAGAAGTGACAAGTCTTATGTAGCTCATGAAAACTGAAGTACTTACTGTTTGACATTTTATGGGAAAAATGTATTGATCCTTGTTCTAAAATATTGTTTACTTCTTCCTTGATCACATAAAGTTTTGGATTTGATTTTTTGCTCATTTAGCTAAAATACAGAATTTCAAAAAATTAGCATCAGTAGTTTTCTTCGATCACTTCATTCTTTTAAAATGTAAGGTTTTACAAGATAGTTATGAAATGGAAGTTACTCTTTTATCTTGAAAAAATTTTTTTCAAGATTTATTTATTTATGCCTATAGGAGCTGGGGTAGAGGCCAGAGGTGTGGGGGTAAGAGGAGTCACCAGAGACAGAGTGGGGAACAGAACAGGCAGACTGACTGAAATACACTGCTGAGGGGAGCAGTGGGTGAGTCAGGAGAGGTCTGCTGTGCCACGTGGGTTGCTCCCTGGCCGGCCGGGGATTGAACTCGTGCTGCGGTGGCTGCGGTGGCTGCGGAAAGCTTCATAGGTTGCATCTTAACGCCTTGAGCCACCAGGGAGGCCCCTTATCTTGAAAATGTTTTTAAGTGAGATTATAAAACCCAATATGTCTTCCTCTTTATTTATCTTAACTTTGGAGTCTTTTGACTTTTATTTGGGACAGAACATAATACTCTATCAATGCCAAGATTATTTCAATAATTAAAATGTTGTTAACCAAAAAATAATACTAGTTAACATTTATTAAGTGCTTACTATGTGAAAAGTACTGTACTAAATGCTCAAAATACATTTTCTCAGAAGTATTCTAGGAGAAAGGCATGTGGCTATAAGCCCTAGTTTTCAAACTGCAGACATCCAGAAACAGAGAAGTTGAGTAATTTGTCCAAGGCAACAAAGCCAATTAATGCAGAAATCAGATTATAATGCAGGTTTTAGACCACTGTTTCTTCGATATCCTTCAAAATGAACCCTTATTTGCTTGCATAATGTCATTCGCAGCAACATGGATGGAGCTAGAGGGATTTACGCTCAGTGAAGTAAGTCAGAAGGAAAAAGAAAAATATTGATGGTTTCACTTATAGGAGGAATATAGGGGAACCAAATAAGACATCAGGGGGAAAAATAATAACAGTACAAAACACAACAAAACAAAAACAAACAATTATAAATCAGACATACTGCAGGGGAGGAGGAGGGAGAGGGATCAGAGGGAGGCAGGGAGGAGCACAGGAGACTAAGGTGATGGTGCACGGGTGCATTGGTGAAGGAAACTCTATGGGGACTGCACCTGAGGGGGTGGGGGGAAGCAAATATTGTTTAAAAATGAACAATGATGTAAAAAATATATAAATAAAAAGAAAAGAAAGAAAAGAAAAACTAAAAAAAAAACCCATTCCCAAAAATGAACCCTGAGACTTGGTGACCTCATCAATTTAATGAAACTTTAGTGAGTGATGGTACAATAGATAATAAACATTGAATCATTGAAATACCATTTCTGCTTTCTAAGAATTTACTATCTTAAAATGATGCTTGAAGTCTAGCTAGTGGAAAAATCTGTTGTCATAATAGAATATAGTAAAAAAGGAGGAGCTAGAAAATTAGCAGTTATCTATCCCTTTGTTTCTCTGGGCAGCTAAGTACAATTTCCTCCATCGTTAATAGGTAGGGAGCAGTCGTCTGGAGCTTTCTTCCCCTATCTTTCTATTCTTTCCAACAGGATAAAAATAATGCATTGACACTTTGAACTCAAGAGGCGTATCCTTGCTATAAAAAGCTTTTACAGTTTCTCAAGCTCCCAGAAACCCTTTCTGCATTTGTTTGAGAGTGTGCTTCAGATGCATTTTGGTTGTGTTAATTTAGTTTTTTTGTGGGACCCTCGCCAGTGGCCAGGGATAGAACTGGCGCTGCAGAGGCTGCGGGTAGCCTCACAACCCAGCGCTCAACCGCTGCGCCACCAGGGGAGGCCCTTGGTTGTGTTAATTTAAAAACTGAGTCAAAATACACACAAAATAGCCTTATTGCTTCTCTGTTGAGTTGGCTCCTTTTTATTTGGCTTTGAGCTGTGTCATCACAGTTATTAGTCTCCAGTTCTGAGCTGATTTTGAGTGGGCATGGTTCTGGAATCTCCACTTACCGAGGACTGGAACTCATTGAGCCAGGGAGCCCCAGTGTAGGTTGCTGAGGCCCTGAGTCAACAGGACTGGAATTTGCTCTCTTCTGAGTGATAATTCTCATACAGATAGTTCTCAGATTTTCAAAAGAAGGACTTGTCAGCCTCATACTTTTAAATCCAGTGTGCTGGGAATTTAGAGTTTTGCTAGATTATACACAGTGTTCTTTTATAAGAATCAGTTGTTCATTTAGAAATAACCCAATTAATGCAGATTGATAACATCATACCATTCTCACCAAAATCCCTTTCAAGCTATTTCTTTGGTCACTTCCTTTGACCTTTGATTCAGTAGCTTGTTTTCTGCTATCTGTGATAGTTTGCCAGTATTTCATCTTATTTTAACAATGACTCATATATAAAAACCACAACACCAAAATTAGAGCTGGGACTTCATTCGGCACTATTTAAGAACTGTATTGTCATATGTAATTTGCAGTAAACCTGAACTCAAAATAAAATTTTAAAATAACCTTTCTTTTTAACCATGGTGTTTAGAAATGATGCTCTCCTTGACATACACTGGAATGCTTTCTTAAAAGAATGGCATCTATTATAACTTAATGGCTACCCCTTTATTTTTTCTTTCTTGGTTTATCTTCCCTCTGGTTATAGATGAACAGGGTTGTAAAATTATTTCAGGACAGTGTGTTCTTATTCTAAACAAATATAATCTTTTTAACAGTATTTACTGTTTTGGTCTTTGGGGTATTCTTAAAACATTGGAATGTGGATGAAGCATTTATGCCTTGAGATTGCCAGTCATCCATAATGATTCTTCTGTGAAACTTTAGCCTTTAGTTTATTGCCCTTTTTTAAAAAAAATTATTTATCTATGCAGACAAGACCTGGGGTACAGGCCGGAGATGTGGGCGGTGAGAGGATTCACCAGAGACAGAATGGGGAACAGAACAGGCGGATTGACTGAAATGCACTGCTGAGGGGAGCAGCGGGCAAGGCAGGAGAGGTGGGATAGGCAGGAGAGGTCTGCTGTGCCATGTGGGTCACCTAACTGGCCAGGTCACCTAACTCGTGCTGCCGTGGCTGTGGATAGCTTCATAGTGCTGTGTCTTAACCCCTTGCGCCACCAGGGAGGTCCCTAATTTATTGTCTTTATATTTGATTTGTTATTGAAGGTAACTAGTTAGAGAATAATAAGACATAATAAGGTATCTAGCAAGTTTTGCAGAACCTTGCCCAGCAGCATGTTTTCATTTAGTCAGATTAGAGTTTGAATATTGTCCCAACCTCCAGAGGACTGTTCATTGGCAGAACAGAGAAGTGCTATTCTTAACCCTTTGTACACAAAGTCTTTATATTTCATTTTTTTTAAAAGATTTATTTTATACAAGAACCGGGGTACAGGTCAGATGTGAGGGAAGGTAAGAGGATTCACCAGAAACACAGCAGGCTGCAGAGCAGGCAGACTGACCGAAATACACTGCCGAGGGGAGCAGTGGGCAAGACAGGAGAGGTCTGCTGTGCCATGTGGGAATTGCCCCAGCTGGCAGGATTGAACCTGCACTTTAGAGGCTGTGGACAGCTTCACAACACTATGCTCAACTGCCTGCACCACCAGGGATGCCCCAAAGTCTTTATATTTCAATAAGCAAACAATCTTTCATTAATATTTTTATTTCCTGCGACCCAAACACAGTTCACTCACCCATAGTTAAATGAGTTGTACATTTCCCAAAGGCAGACAAAATAGTATAATGTCACAGTGCAATTTTATGGAAGTCTCATTTGGTATCATAGTGATTCATTTTGATATACAGTTCACCTTTAGGTGGGTGGTTACAGGTGATGTATTATAGCAGAATCTAGGACCATTATTCAGAACTCTTGAATTTTGTACTGCCTGGGCCACTTACTGCTGTTTATAAATATGAAGAAGAGGCACAGATGCTGTTCTTACCCAAGCTGATTGATGCAATCTAGATGACTTGGCGATAGACAGAGAGATAGACAGATAGATAATAGATAGTTAATATTCATTTTTTCTTTTGTTTCTACCTCATTTAATTCAAGCAGATTTTACCATTTTTATCAAATTCTCCTCATTCAGCATTCTTAATTATAATGGTGTTCTGCATGCTGTATTCAGAGTATACTAAATAGAGTTTATCCCTGACTTGAGCAGTTTATTTTGCAAATTTAGTTTACCTGTGATGTATTTCTTTATTATAAAAAAACCAGAAAACACTGCACAAGAAAACAGCTCAAATTTCCTGTATTTAATGATTTCAGTGGCAGGAAACCTTCCCACACAGTGATAATAGTAGCCCATCTTTACAGACTGCAGGTACTGGGAGACTTAACATACATGTCACACAGTATTGGTGGTGTGGGGGAGTATACAAGCATCTGTGCTCTCCCTAGAGCCCCAGGGAGTAGTGTCTTCCAGCCTCACTTTACAGGGGAAGGAACAGGGACTCTGAGAAGTCAAGGAACACACAATTCTTTTTACTGAATTTGTTTCCAGTCCCCTGAGTTAGCTGTTATTCTTTATGACCTGAAATCGTGACTATAATCTGTTACTCTGGCAGGGATAATAAAATACAGTGACATGACAATGGATTAATAAAGACCTGATGAGGAGCAAAAACCTCCCAATCATCTGAAGAAATGTGGCTCCCAGGAAAGTGCTGTGATGTCCCAAGTCCCATACCTTCACTTTGCCTGTCTGTTTTATTCTTATTAGCCAAGAATGCATTAAAATGTGCACTGATGCTACTCTTGAGGATGCCTCTCTACTGCTGACTTGTAAGCTTTTACCCTCTAAGCATATTTTTTGGTCCCTTGTCTCATTATCTAATGCCTATATTGTACTGCAAAAGTCACTTGTCAACCCACCAGAGTCATTCATTCTAGTCACTCAGGAAGGTGTTTGCTTTTTACCCCTGCACAAAGATATCTTTCTTTATGTTGTTTCTGTCATCAGCAAATGTAGTGACTTCAGGGAGAAAGGACTATCACAGAAGGGCCTTTCCTATTTTATCCACTCTCTTCTTTGTTTCTGCTCTTTATATGCTTGTTATAATTTAAAGTTATTGGAATTTCAGCTACTTGTTATTTTTATTTCATCCTGATTTGTATTCTTAATTTATCTAGCCCTGAGTTTAACAAAAAGACATTTATTGTCATTGTTGCTTTGCTGGATAATTCAGAGATAGGGTGTGTGTGTGTGTGTGTGTGTGTGTTGCTGGTATTGCCCTGTGACCTTTATGACTCATTTAATGAGGAGTTTAAAAAATTATTATTACTCTTACTGCATTCATTATCAGCTAGCAGTCATCAGCTTTCTGCATAAAATATTTTTCTTTGAATACCCTCTATTTCCCCTTGTGAGGAATTTATTCTCCCCTTGGTGCGTGGGGACAAATTATGTTCATAACAGCCATTAATGATAATGGGAAGAGTGTGTAAATCTTTGATGCATTGAGAACTGAATAGCACCCTGGCGGGTGTTTTTCTCTATCTTACTTCACCAGGTTTTGTTTGGCAGCATGTGTTACATGTTGTTTAAAAGGGCTTTTCTTATATTTTCCTTTTTGTTGTATGCATGTGGTATTCACAAACCTACACAGATATATACACACATACATGTGTGCACACACAGAGGTGTGGTCTTAGAAAATTAAGAGTTAATGATAAACAAAGTTCTAACACCAAATCTTTTTCACAGAAAATCTGACTCAGTCTCTGAGTTCTGATCTCTCATCTGCTTCCCTCATACCCTGGCTACTATGCCTAGTGCTTTCAGCCTGGATGAGGATTTGCTGGTTATCCCCATGAGTGGAGGGACTGATTTTGTTAGGCCTCCTGTACATCTTTAATTCTAGGTACAGTGCATGGACCATGGTGGATGCTCAATAATATTTTACTATCTGAATGAATGAATGAGCACATATACATCAAAGTGAAGGGCCTGCTAACCCTATGTGGGCAATATCTTTTTTTAAAATTAATTTATTTATACTAGAACTGGGGTACAGGCTAGAGGCATGGGAGGGTGAGAGAATTCACCAGAGATGGAGATGGGAGCAGAACAGGCAGACAGACTGAAAACACTGCTGAGGGGAGCACAGGCAAGACAGGAGAGGTCTGCTGTGCCATGTGGGTATCTCCCTGGCCGGCTGGGATTTGAACCTGCACTGCAGAGGCTGTGGACAGCTTCACAGCACTGCGCTCAACCCACTGTGCCACCCAGGAGGCCCGTGGGCAATATTCTGATGCTAAAATAGATGTATGCATTATTGGACAAGTATCTGTTCTTATTTATAATCCATACAGAATTTGTGGATTATATGTGTTAAAAATAATACACATTATTTTGAAGGTAGAAGATTTGGATCTCATCCTGCTAATCACTGGCTGTGTGAAGATCTGTTTTCTCATCTGTGACATTTATAGAATAGTGCTTTACTTAGAGGGTAGTTGTGATAATTGAGATCACATATTCACTTTGACTCAATAGGGTATGCACTCAGTGCTGGGCCCTGCACTAAGTTTTGAGTATAAATAAGACTCTACCCCTTTACCCTGAAATTCTCAAGGTCCAAAGTGCACCAAAGCCAAGGAGATCTTGTTAGCATTTTCAGTTCTCATGCTGAAGTATGGGGGAGCATGTGACATTCCTAGGAGATGTCAATGCTTCAGGTCTAGGGACCACACCTTGATTAATAAGGCTTTAGGGAGGGGCTGGCAGGATGATAAGTGCTGTGTAAGTGCTGCTTCTCTGGTGTTCTACTATGATGAGAGCATAGGAGGGAGTGATCAGTGCTTGTATGGGTCATCTGGTCCTGAACAGCTAAGTTGACTTTCTAGACAGAAAAGTGGCCCTTGGTTAGAGGCAGCAACGTGGAGTGAACACCAGCTGACTCTGAACCAAGTTAAGAAATCAGAAAAAGGGGAAGGATGGCATGAGAAGTGGCCAGAACACTTGCCTGGGGTCAGTTGGTGAAGAGCTGACCCTGCTGCCATGCTAAAGCCTCATGCTGTAGGCTGGAGCCAACACGCAGTCACCAGGTTTAGCAGAGCCTTTCCGTGACACTGTAAAACTGATCTGAAAATAGCCAAATGCCTTATCGTGTTAGGTAATTTCTAAACTTTAAATATCCCCAGGTAGTAAATGAAAAGAATGACTGTAAGTAAGAAGCTGGATTTTAGACCTCTATGGGTTTTAGAGACAAATAGCAGAAATTGGATTCTGACCTGCCATTTTCTAGCTATATAACCTTGAAGAAATGCATTTAGTTTTTGAATCTCAGTTTTCTTATCTGTGGGGTGGAGGTAATCAGTACTCTCTGATAGAATAATTGTGAAGGTGAAATGAAGTTATTTATAAAATTCATTGAGACATGATCTTTTGGCAAAGCATGTCATTTGGTGTTACCAGAGGATGCTTGCTAACATCATTATAAGTAATGTTGATTTTGACTTCATATAAATTTTACCGAGGAAACAACCTAGTGGGTTGGATATGTAACCATGTTGATGATTTGCTGAGTGCCCTTCCCCTTGTGTGGTCTGATACCTTTGTAGACCAGAAGCTGAACTGTCCCTGGGATGGGAGAGATTTCCAGTTATCTGAATCAGCAATGTTGTGGAGAATTTAGAGGGTGTTCAGTAAAGGATGGGAAGAATTTTGTTATATTGTTAAAAGCAAGGAAGTCAGAGAAATGTTTTCTCTCTAGGGAAGAGAGGTGAGAGGAGGCCCGGCTAATGGCCCAGGAATTTAAATGAGAGCATCATATTGAAAATACTTGGGAAGGTTTTGCTGATTCAGCAGGAGATAGGTGAGGTGTCTTTCTCTGCTCCACAGCATGCAGAGACCATTTATAAGACAGTACCTGTCACATTTTCCTCCTCTGCTCACTTTGAGTTTCATAAAGTAGAGACATTTGTCTTCCTCATCTTTGATTTTCCACTGCCTGAAGCGGGGACACAAAGCTGCCTTTCAATAAATGCCTTCATCTTCACAGTTGTTCTGAGATATATTATCCTTACAAGAAAGGAATGACAATGGAGGAGGGGGGTTCATGAGCCCCAGTTCTGGGGATGCACAGTGCCCTCAACATTAGTACAATTTGACTCTGTGTCCTATTTTGGTTAGTGTTTTTGAGATCCAAGTTTTCTCCTTGAAACTTATCTGCATCTACAGCTTTTTCCCTGTTTATTCAGCCAGTCACAACAGAATAAAGATCTATTTTCCTCCATAATTTCCATCCCCCCAAAACAGACACTGTTTCTGAAGCCCAGCGTGGAAAATGGAGCCATTGGTCCTTTGCTGTGTTTGACAGATGTGGTCTTCCTGGAGGATATCTCCACCTTTCCCTGGAAAGGAGGGCAATGGGTGCTCCTTTGACCATCAATCTGATTGCTCCCTTGCTGCTCAAAGCTGCTTTGTCTCTTTGGATGCTGTGCCTGATTGGACTGAGTCTCATGTGAGCACCTGCAGCAGAACCAGCAGCACCACTCAGTGGGGAGCTCTGGTCTCAGGCTCTGGCCCCTCCTGGTAGTTTTGGGGCTGTCACCAAAAGCAAGCTTACATTAAGTAAATAGGCATTTCATAGAATGTGCTTTATTTCCAATAAGGATTTTAACAAGGTCAGCTTTACTTAAAATATGCAAAGAGGGTGGCAGTAAGAGATCAAGACATATTTAAGAATGTGGTAGATTCTTCCACTCCTAAAATGGGGTATCCAGTCTAGTATTGGGAAAAGAGAGAGATCAAGGACTTCTAATCTCGGTTGCATATCTACTAGCCAAAGTTAATGTCAAATATTCCCTGACTTTACTTAATATACCTGCATATAACTTTTAAGTTAAAACTTGTGTCTGATAAGTTTTTATGAATAGATGTTTTATGACTCTTTATGGAATCTCATCCCACCACTTAGTAAGTGGTGGAAGCAAGGGCTTGGAGTGGCTTGGAAGCAAGGGCTGTCTGTGAATAGAAAGCATCTTAGCATTATGAGAGAATGTTGAATGAAGAAAAAAATGAAACTATACAGCTGAGCGGTAACATCTAATCATGCATTGCTCAAGTGTTGTTGAACTTTCTTGGGGCTGGCAGAAAGGAGGAAATGTACATTTATTTACTATGTGTTATATCCTAGTCATTGCATGGTCATTATTTCATTCAAAATTTACAACGACTAATGAGAGAGGAATTATATCCCTTTTTTTAAAAATAATGAAATAAAAGCCCCACGGCTTATCGACAAAGCCTGCGATTGTTTTACTCTTTATAAAACCTGTATTTTAATATTCAAGTTAGTACCTTGATAAACTAGACTACATGTTCTAACTTATTGAAGGTCATGAAAATGCTATTTGTTTTTCACCCATGTTAAAAATGTTTCAAAATTGTGTTGGTATCTTTTGCTATCTTTATAAGTAGATTTTGCATAATGTAATATTTAAAGCTTTTGCCACTAAAAATCTTGCAGGATACAGAGACCTAAAAGGATGAAGAGATTTTACAGGTTCACTGTGTTTATTTTTAGAGGCAAAATACACATGTGATTTTAAAATTGTCTTCTGATAATAGTCTGTGCCTGATTATTGCATGAATCTTGACATTCTCTTTACAGAGTAATACACAAAGAGGAAAAAAAAGTTTGCTTAACACAAAGCTCTGTTTTTCAAGGCTTTACTGTATTCAAAAAATACCCTTCAAGTATCTTATTCAGCCAAATATGTGAGATGGAGAAGAGTTTAGACAGAAAGGGATTATAACACTTCTGGGTTATGATTTTAATTGACGTTAACATTGTTGTAGCTGTCCATTTTCTGAATAGAAGTGAAGTAACTGATGCTGTATCATGGTTAATTTAAATTTAGAATTTTGAGAAGTCAAAAGCTAACTTTCTGCTCTGCATAACTTTCCTCTTCGGGTCATGAACAAAAGTATTTATTTGCTTCACATCTCGATTAGGTCCTTGGTCAGAAAACTGAATTCCCTCTGAATAGTTCTTTGCCCCTCTGTGACCTCCAGATCTTCAGCATATTACATTTGATGTGTACACATCATGCTGGTCATATGAAGAATGCAAAGATTCATAAGCCATTCTTTCAAAGAATTTACAACCTTTCAGCATTCAACTAAGTATAGATCAAACTGCAATTAAAAATTACCGTAATAGAGGTATAGGTGAAATGCTCAGGAAAAATGACAAATCCACCCAGGACCAGGGTCAGGGGTGTGTAGGAGGGGAGAGCTGAATGCCTGTTGGAAAAGAGTCATAGAATTCTTAGTAGTTAAATCAGCCACTTGGAAGCTCAGCAAGTAAAGAAAAGTGGGAGAACATTTCAGAGGCACAGAGATAAGAGTGTGTTCGTTTGGGGTGATAACTAGTTTGATGGGATTGAACAGTGTGAAGGGATGCAGTAGGAAATGACTAACCTGAAAAATTGTGATCAGATAATGGAACATCTTGATTCCCATGCTAACCTGGTTAGCTCATTCTGTAGGCTACTTGGAGCTATTAAAGTATCTGAAACAAAGAATGATATGTTCTGATATGCACTTTAGTGAAGTAATAATTTTGATTTAGTAAGAAGTTGCCCTATTATAGTGACTAAAGAATGTATTAGAGAAACAAAGGAATGAGGACAGAAGATCTTTTAGAAGACAAATGATGAAGACCTTTACAGATGGAGTGCAGAAAGAATGGAAAAGCAGCTATATCTGAGACCCACTTCTGCATAGAAGCTACAAGGCTACACAACTATGGGAATAGGTTAGGCAGATGTCAGAGTGGATTAAATAATTAATAATATGATATTGGTAACGAGCAAACACAAGAGCAGGAAAGGAGACTGGTGTAGATGAAATCTGAGTGGCCACTTGGAAAGGTAGGTGTTTGTATCCGTTAGCTTGTACCATGTAACAAACGATCCTTGAATTTCATGGCAAAAAAAACATATTAACTATGCTTGTGAGTGTGTTTGCCATCACGTCTGCACTGGTCTATGTTAATCTCACCTGCTCTCACTCATGCATCTGCAGTCTGCAGAGAAATTGACTAGTGGCTAGCTGGTCTAGGATAACCTTAGCTGGGTGAATTTCCTCTATCTGTTTCTTATCATCTGGCAGGTGACCTTAAGCTTATTTTCATGACAGCAGGCAAGATTCCAAAGCCTCTGTTGCCTTTTAAGATCTATGCTCAGTATGGCATATTATCAGTTCAACTGCATTCTTTTGACTAAAGTCACAAAGCCACTTCAACTTTCAGGGGTCAGGCTGCAGATTTTCATTTCAAGGAGTATAGGTGTAGGTAGCAATGAAGAATGAGACTATTATGATAATCAGTCTACCACAGTAATTCATAATTATTAGGTTATTAAAAATAATTTAAAAATATTTTATTAATTATATTCATTTCCTCAATAAGAGTGAAATGATTTTCTAATATAAGCAGAAAAGTATAGTATTTGTTTGCATTTAATTTTGTTAGAGTTATATAAATATCCTTTTGGTTTTTCTTTACTTGGTTCTTGCTGCTTAACATTTTTGCATTTAACTCCAATTCTCAAGCGTTAATAAAGTTTTCCTCTTTTATTTATAATTACCAACAGAAAATAAAGTTTAAAACCAAGCCTGCAAGTATCAACTGCATTCTCAGTCATCATCTCCAAGAAGGGACCCATTAAATACAAACACTTGAATAAATAAGCAAGTGTGTCCTCATTGTCTCTGGGAGGCCTTCATTTCACATGCTTTAAAACCTGTGTGGATTACTTTATAAGATGTCACATTTGGCAAGGTGTGCTTTGTCTCTATAATTCTTCTGTATTGCTCTTATTAATGATGTTTTGCTAGCTTCATGCAGAGCCTTTGAATAACTTTCCCAGAAAAGACCACCCATGGTGAAAATATTAAGCCTATCCAGTGGACTTGGATGTGTCCCTTATGAGGTAGAATCTTTATGTAAAATAGACACTTGGGAAGCAATTATTAATTACACGTTCTTTCATCACAGTTTTTGATCCTTTGTGTGCACCAGTACGCACAACTGCTATTCATATTGATGACAGGAAGAGCCCAGCTATGACTTACATGCCTTTAAGAACAAAGGAACTTTTGGAAAAACATTTAGTTTACCAATTACTGTCATAGCTATGGTCTTTGAATATGGTTATGTATGTTCCTGCTAATTAATGGATTCTTCTTATAATAAGCTTGTCCTACTTCCTCTGCCACAGGCTCCAAGGGTACATGTTTAAGGCTCCAAGGGTACATGTTTAAGCTGGCGTGTTGACATTGGGGTTAGGTTACCCATGTGTACAATTTATTCTGATCAAAAAAAAACCTTGTGAATGAGATAATCACATGCAGTTTCTGATCCATGAAGGGAACGGTACCTGGCACAGAGTGTACTGATTTTTGCAGTTTTATGTTCTCATGAATTTTTTTCTGATGTTTGAATAATTGCCCTTGTCTAATAAAAAATACAGGCCAAATGTAGTTAGCTTATTCACATATAATTAAGGAAGTTAACCAAGATATTCTGAGTCATTATTAAGTGGAGACTTTTAGGTACAGAGGGGTATCATTATGCTGGCAACAGAAAATTTAAAAATATAAAAATATTACTTGTTATACATATTTTAAACACATTCCTTAATGTGTCAAAACTTGACCTCAGGGAATGGAGGGAGGGAAGGGTAGGTGTGAATATGAAGATGCCAGAAATAAAACTGAAGTTCTCCTTAGGAAAAAAATCAAAGATGCGCTAAATAAATGGAGAGAGAAAATGTTCCCTTGCATTGGAAGAGACAGTATTGTTAAGATGTCATTTCTCCCCCAATTGATGTTTGACTCACACTATCTGATTGAAAGCCTTACTGGAAAGTTGTATTGTCAAGGTAGTATAGTGTGGTTGACAAATCGATCAATGGAACAAACCAGATAGCCCAGAATGAGATATATATATATATACACACACACATACACACACAAATCTATCATATACATGTCTAGAGCTCTCATAGATACATATGTGAGAGGAAATGATGATAAATAGGTAGAATTCAGCAATAGGTGACCTGAGTAAGTGCTATATGTTTTTTGTACTATTCTTATTCTTGCAAGTTTTCTGTATCTTTGACATTTTTTTAAATTAAAGCAATTCTATTTCCCAAATAGAGAAATCTAGCACACATTAAGAAGATTTCCAAGAATGAAATGATTCAATTGTGAAACATTTCTCTTAATTATAACAATTTTCTCTGTATATATTTTCAAGAATTGCCTTTGCACTTTTGTTGAAAAATCAGTTGACCACATATGTGATATCAATTTGCATTTTTCTGATGATCAGTGATGATTATTTCATGTGCCTATTTGTCATCTATATATCTTCTTTGATGAAGCATCCTTTCAAAATCTTTGTTCATTTTGTTATGGGATTATTTTTAATAAGATTAAGCTTTAAGAGTTTTTTTAAATCCTGCATAGAAGTCCTTTATCAAATATGTATTTTGCAAATATTTTCTCAATCTGTGATCTGTCTTTTCATCATCTTCTGATTTTCAAAGAGCAGATTTTAGTTTAAAGAATTCTCAATTATCAATTTCTACCTTTATGGATTGTGCTTTGAATGGACTCAAGCTGATTCCTGAGTCCTCGTGACATACCCATTCTTTTTCTAGCATTTCCTTATTTTCTGCCACAACAGGTCTTGCTTTGTACTTTCTGCCCCCTGCCCACACACAGCCATTCGTATTTCTTTCTTTTTTTTTTTTTTTTTAAGATTTATTTATTTATTTATACAAGCACTGGGTACAGTCAGAAGCGGGGGAGGGTGAGAGAATTCACCAGAGCCAGAGCAGAAAGCATAACAGGCAGACTGACGAAATACACTGCTGAGGGGAGCAGCTGGCACAGCAGGAGAGGTCTGTGTGCCATGTGGGACCCTCGCCAGCGGCTGGGGATTGAACCCGCGCAGCAGAGGCTGCGGGTAGCCTCACAGCTCAGAGCTCAACTGCTGTGCCACCAGGGGAGGCCCCAGCCATTCGTATTTCTGCATAATAATTTTGCGTATGCATTTTTATACTGAGGTTACATGATATGAGCTTTCCAATCAGGAAATAAGAAGGAAAAAGTTTGTCAGTGATAGTGAGTTGCCTTTTGACAGAGCCCTGTATGTCTCACACTTTATGGACTTCAGCTACTATGTGAAGATGTTTTGTCACCCACATAGTGGGAATAAGATAGAAAAGATTACTAGTCCTTTCTCTATTTTTAAAACACTTAAATGGTTCTTCAGATTACTACTTGTGGAATTCCTGTAATTGTGGGATCTGTTGTTTTTCAAAACTTTTCTACTTACAATGTCAGAGTGACAACAATCAAATGAACCATTAAGAGACCCAGACTTTGATCCCTAAATTAGCTCCACCATTTGTCATTGAGGAGGAATGTCTGCTTTAAATTCCCAATGTAATTCTATTATTAAATCTTTTGAAGTAGATGATTTCCCAGGTAATGTTTTCATAATATTCTGTTTAATCTAATTTAATTTAACTTAATTACCTAGATGTGCTCTTTGGAAGCAATCTTTCACAGTACTTTGTGAATATCTGCTATCCTTCTTATCTTGCCTTCACGATTGTTTCGTAAGACCTTTAAATTTTGTTGCTTTTCTGGAGGTGTGGTGGAGTGGGGTGGGGGGTGGTGTCTGTGTAAATCTGTTTTCTTCCAAAAAGAAAATGGCTTAAGTTTGCATCTAAGTTATAGCAATACATAGCATTCCCACTTTGGGGCATTTTGCTTCACTTGACCTATTGATTCTGATAGTTGAAATAATTAAATAATATACATCAGAATGGCCATTCTTAACAATGTTAGAAAACAAAAGAAGGGATGAATAGTGAAAAGTGAGCATGGAAATATTCAGTATGTTCTTTGAATTATTAAAAATTCATGATTTCAAAATTGAACCTTTTTGTGAATTTATTTCAGATTTAGCCGCATCCAACAGACAAACCTCATTTCTTAGTTATTGCTACCTGTCAGGCTTGCTGTAATATCTTACTGTTTATAAAATGTTCAGAACATAGCCTCTGTGTTCACTAATTTAGTTAATTTAAGCATAGTGAACAGAGTTTGGAACCTGTTCCTTAGACAAACTTCTACATAGGAAAATGCATGGCCCCAGATTGCACCGTGAAACTCAGCAGCACAGTAAATGCTTGCAATTAGTGGACAAATAGTTCAGATTTTGATCTCTTTTTGTACCAAAAACTGAGCTAGGTGTCAGGATAGAAAGGTGAATGAAGTAATAGGGGATGATGTGGTGAGGTGATGAGAGAAATCTAGGACATCAGCAATTAAATAGGCATTAATCCAAAAGGAAATCTGCACTCCTATGTTCATTGCAGCACTATTTACAGTAGCTAAGATATGGGAACAACCTAAATGCCCCAAAACAGAAAACTGGATCAAGAAGATGTGGTATATATACACAATGGAATACTATTCAGCAATCAAAAAGATAAACTGATGCCATCTGCAGCAATATGGATGGAGCTGGAAGGGATGATGCTCAGTGAAATAAGTCAGAAAGAAAAAGAAAAATATTGGATGGTTTCACCTATAGGAGGAATATAGGGGAACCAAACAAGGGATCGGGGGGAAAAAGACAAAACTAGCAGGCAAACTAGCAGGAGGGAGAGGGATCAAAACCAGGGCAGGAAGAGCATAAGAGACTATGGTGATGGTTCACGATCAACTTGGTGGTGGTAATTTTATGGGGACTACACCTGAGAGGAGAAATCAAACATTGTACCAAAATAAACAATGATGTAAAAAATATATATATAAATAAATACGTTAAAAACAAACAAATTCACATCCAAACATTCTGTAATAAAATGTTAAACAGTGCAAAAATAAATAAAACAAAGACAGAGGTGAATTGGAATTATTGCATGGAATGCAAGTTAGCCTTGGGAGAAGGGTAAAAAGGGCTTGAAAGTGTATCCAGAAAAGAAGATTAAAATCAGAAGTATAGTGGATTAGGTGAGTGGGATGAGTCAGAAAAGAGCAACAGGACCTAAAGTTTAAAGGTGAAAAATAACAGAATTAGTGAAGGAAACTTCTACATGGTTTGGTGCTGTTAGGGCAAATAATTGGAAGCAAGGGGTGGTATCAGACAAAATTGGAATGGCAGATAGATGCAGAGTGTGAAAGGTTTCTTAAGCGGTGCTAAAGACTTGTAGTCTTAAAAGCAATAGGTAGCCACGGAAAGGTGCCAAGCAGAGGACTGGCACTGTCAGATTTTCAATTTACTCTAGCCGTGGATTTGAAAGTAGCAAGGTCAGAAACAGAGCTGTCTTGGAGGAGGTCTCCATGGAAGTCAAGGAGCAGGAGGACACTGGGGTGGAATAGAGAATTAAGAGGTAGGGGTGGAAAGATGACAAAACATAATGCTTGCTCCTGGATTGAATTTCACAGGTGCGTGAGAGAAACAGGTGGCATTAAGGGTACTCCTGGAAGTTAACATTTCCCATTAAAACAATTTTTTCAACTTTTAGGTAAGTATTGTTCAACGGAAGTCTATTTTATATAGTGAGAGCCAACTATTTTATAGTTAGGATATTAATACTAACCCCAAACTCCCACAATGGGTTGAAAAGTCATTTTATTAAGTTGATTCCATATATCCTTGATGACCTTGTTTTTTATCAAAAATGCCTTCCTGCTGGGTTAGAACAGAGATCAATCACTCTTCCTGACAAATTTATACAAATTTCAGAGTACAAATTGTTGTAGAAATAGTATTCTAATAATATATGTATTATGTCCTGATGGATGAAATACTTAAAAGCAGTTATTTTAAAAGTGAAAGGCAAGATTCTATAAATAACTTTCTAATAAGACTTGGCAGTAGTAATTGCTTTCCTGTATCATTTCTGGTCCATTAAATTAAGACCACCAAAACAATACATAGAATTAATTATAAAACTCTAATGTGGTATTTTTTCATGAGTTCCTACTTTCCTGCCCAGTTTGAACCATAAAGTATATTACCATGAAAAATGTGGCCTTATATATAGCTCCGTATTTTATTTCAACTATTTTTATGACCTTGGAACTTGGCAGGGGTTTCAGTCCTCCTACCTCCTGCCCACCATGCCCTTTTAAAGAATTTATCGGCTATCTAAACTTCATGCTTTTCTTATTTTAAAAATTTGCATTGTGATTTAGGCTTATTTTTATTAGTAAAGAATTTGCATAACATGAGTTTCCTCTCAGATTTTGCTCATCACTTCTGTGAAAATCTTTTAGGAACTAAGTATATCCAAATTTCATGATATGTCATAGTCTATAAAACTTTATTACATGCAGTTTTAATGGCAGAACTAAAAACTGAAAGGCTAAAACTTCCCATTATAGGTAAACTTTTCATAGGCAGTCTGAACCAATGATGCGACTTAATTAAACCTCTGAATATTTTATCCTGACTTTTATAGTTCTTACATCATTTTGAAGAGAACTTTGAGTTTGTGGGTCTCATTCTTGAAGGAGTACTTATTTATGAGCATCCAGACAGACAGAATTATTTTTAATGGAATCCATATCAGCATGGTAAGAGCTACTGACCTTGCCTATTCCCTGTGCAAGTTGGCTCTAATATTCCCAGTGGCTTAGCCAGTTTAGGTAAAACTATCTAAAATTACAAAAAACAAAACCAAAAACAACCACCTACACAGACCCGGTGGGAAGCTGTGTTTAATCTCCCAGGCCCCTGGGCACGTGTAGCATATCATGCAGGAAAATACTGGTTTGGTGAGGAGCCATTGTCCTGAGGAACTGGAATTGGGTTCCAGTGGCACAGTGAAGTGAAGGGTGGAGTGAATTTTCTACTTGTCTTCAAAAGCTGATCCAGGGCTAATCAATTTCAGAGCCGGAGATCCTATTGTATTTGGTCCATGGGATAAAAGAGATTTCTCAGAGTTGCAGTTCTTTCTGATTATGGTTACTTCCCTTTATGGGCACACTGATTTTTTTAAAATCAGATCTCTGAGTCATATGATGGAGAAAAGACTAGCTGTGGAGGGAAGCACTTGGAAAATATTATGGCTCTCAGAATCAACAGGAACCATATGTTGTTGCTGTTCCAAATGCTAAGGGAAAAAGAACTAAAAGGCTAAGGTAATGACACACTATATATTGTGACCAGGGATCATATTTGTTTAGAGCCCAGCATCTATTTTTAAATTAAGGAGTATATTGGTATTGGCAAACTAGGGCCTGTTTCTGTAAATACAAAACTGAGAGTTTATTGAAGTCATGCATATTCATTTATGTCTTGTCGGCGGTAAAGTTGGGTTAAAGGAGTCCACATGGCCTGCGAAGTCTAAAATATTTACTATCTTGACCTTTATAGAGAAAGTTTGCCAGTCTCTGGGGTAGGAGAATTACTTCATGGTAGATGAATAAATCACATTTTATATAGAGATATTTTAATATAAATTACAGACATCCTCACATTTCACTTCAATTTCTTTAGTAGATATCTCAAAAAGTAACATTTTCTATAGTCAAATTTAAATTATCATAACTAATAAAATTAGTAGTAATTCCTTAATTTAATTTGCTCCCAGTTCATATAATATTTCTTTTTTTTAAAGATTTATTTATTTATACAAGAACTGGGGTACAGGTCAGAGGCACAGGACGGTGAGAGAATTCACCAGAGAGAGCGGGGAGCAGAACAGGCAGATGGACCAAAGACACTGCTGAGGGGAGTAGCGGGTGAGACAGGAGAGGTCTGCTGTACCATGTGGGTTGCTCCCTGGCCGGCCGGGAATCAAACCCGCTCTGCAGAGGCTGCAGACAGCTTTACAGCTCACCGCTCAACCCGCTGCGCCACCGGGGAGGCCCTCATATAATATTTCTGAATTATTTCTAAAACATAATTTATACCTGGTGTGCCCAAATCAGGGGTCAACCCAGGCCTGTGCCTTGCATCTGATATTTGTCTTTCACGTCTCCTTTAGTCAAGTTATATCTCACTTTTCAAGGTACATATTTCGTGCAAAGGCTATGCTATCTGTCCTATAGAATATCACATTTTTAGGACTGTATCTGATTCTTTTCAGGGGGGCATCATCTGGTCTGTTCTCTCTGCCCCCTGGTTAAACATGGTTGTCAAGAACTTATACATCAAATACGAAGATTGTTTTACCATTAGTGACACTAAGATTGCCTTCAGCTTAGTCAATAAATTCTTTTGAAAATAAGAAAAGTGGCATCCAACAAGTAAAAAGGTAAGAGTTTAAGTGGAACTTGCACCCAGACATCGACTTCCTGCTCCCTGTACTGTTACCGGCTACCCACATGGAGACCTGACCTGGGCTCTCTTTTGCTTTTTAAGTGGTTTTGTCCCTGTGCCATATTCTGGCACAATCAAGTTCTATAGTAATCATTTAGTAAGTTGGGTCTCAGCCTATTTCTTGATAACTGGGTCTTGTTTAGATTGTGAGTCGTTGAGGGTTTTGCTTTGCTGTAATTTTTTTCTTTGTTAAGTAAAGCAATACGATAGAAAAGCAACAGAATGAGTAAGGATTGCTAACTAGATGTGAAGGGAGTTGTGACCAGGACTTAAATAGATAGGGAAAGCCAAGCTGTAAGTTAATACTTGCATTTAAGTAATTATAACCATTTAAAAATTGGAGTGTTGTTTTAAAACACTGAAATTCCCTAGTATGGAAGTTGCAGTAGCTCTTTTTTCTGGCTTGAAATAAATGAGATGTGTAAAAATAAGTCTGCCTGAGGCAGACATGCTGGAACCTGTGACCTTTGAAGATGGACTTTAACTGTGTGTACCTACGTTTGCTATTTTGCCCTGTAACTATTATTTCCTTGGCTCATAAATGTGTATTTCACATCCCAGGTTTAGTTATTTTATGCATCTTAGCTAAAATTATGTAGGATTGTGTGGTGTGTATATTTATGACTACAAACTTAGAGTTTCTAGTGATCTAACCTGTTCCATTATTTTCAGGTAGGAACGTGTTTGTGGCCCTTGCAAGAGCAAGGATATAGTGAAAGGCGGGAACACACTGCAAACAGAGAACAGTGAATGAACTTTAAAAATTCCCGAAAGGCTGAAAGGGTTCCCATCAGTAGGAAGATAGTTAATCAAAATGACAGGTGCAGAGGTATAAGCCTGTCAGAGGGAACAAGCTGAACAGCCTTGTAATGACCTCGGGGAAATGTCTGAGCTTCTCTTGGATATTGTCTGTATTAGAATAGGCACAGAGAAAAGATAGCTAAGGCTCAGGAGTTGAAAAATAAAGAATTGTGTTTCATTGTTTTAGGAAAAGTGATTGCCTAAGAAGTAACTGCCTGTCACATGCCTTTGATGAAGTCTTAAGTAGACAAATGATAATCAGAACTGGATTCATTACTGACTAATTCATTATTGTACTACGTTGAGTAGAATTTTAACTAGATTATGCTGGTCAGACATGCAAGAGATCTGGGTGGGAAGTAGGAAAGGAATGCTGATGAATGAAATAAAGAGAGGGATCAAGGAAAGGTGGAGAGAGCCGCTAGCCTGGAAAGTAGGTACGCCACCTATGAAATGACAGAAGGAAGAAGTGGGAAGAACTTCAGACTTCAGTGTATCTCTGAGAAGTCAGCCCAGGCCAATGGTTAGTCCCTGAGCACAAATTGGTTATTAGAAAGTGTTCTGGGTTAGTTAATAATGGATGGATCCAGCAGTACCTGTGCAGCGTTAAATCATTGGTTGGAAAAACTTTGGACAAATCATGGCTTTGGCATTAATGCAGATGTTTCAAAGACGTTGTCTTCTGATGTCTACTCTGTTGACCTTGCTTCCTTCTGAGTAGTTTAGCTCCATGGCTGTCACAGTCAAGACTGTCTGCAAAAGCAACCTCTGTCACTCCTCCATCTTCCTGATGAGATAGGTCATTTAACTCTTTTGATGAGACAGTAACTCTTTTTGATAAGATAGTAAAGAAGTCTATAGCCTTGAGTTCTTTCTTTCTAGTTGTTTGCATGTAGAAATGCAAGTGATGTTTGTAGATTGATTTTATAACCTCCCACTTTATTTTATTTTTTTATTATTTCTAATTTTTTTAATAGAGTCTTTGGGATTTTCTAAGTATATTATCATTTC
This sequence comes from Talpa occidentalis, assembly GCF_014898055.3. Classification (NCBI taxonomy): domain Eukaryota; kingdom Metazoa; phylum Chordata; class Mammalia; order Eulipotyphla; family Talpidae; genus Talpa; species Talpa occidentalis. Next base: position 55,868,871 of record NW_023604861.1, on the reverse strand, counting down.
ATCCACAAATATTGATACCTTCTTTTCCAATTTGGATTCCTTTTATATCTTTCTCTTGCCTAATTACTCTAGTTAGGTTTTCCAATACATAAGGATCTATACAGTGAAAACTATGACATTGTTAAAAGAAATAGAAGACACTAAGAAATAGAAAGATGTTCTCTGCTCATGGATTAGAAGAGTTAACATTAAGATGGTCATTTACTCAAAGCAATGTACAGATTCAGTGCATTCCATCTATCAAAGTTTCAATGGCATCCTTCAAAGAAGTAGAACTGACTTACTGAAATTTATTTAGAACTACAGAAGACCTTGCATAGGCAAAGCAATGGTGACCAAAAAAAAAAAAAAAAAGAAGAAAATTGGAGGCATAACACTCCCAAATTTCAAACTATGCTACAGAGCTATAGTGGACAAAGCAATATGGTATTGAACTAAATATAGATGCACAGATAAAAAGAATAGAATTGAGAGCCCAGAAATGAACCCACATTTATATGAACAATTACTGTGCCACAAAGAAGTCAAGAATATACATTGGAAAAAGGAGTCTCTTCAACAGATGGAGTTAGGAAAACTGGACAGCCACTTGGAAAAACATGAAACTAGAGCACTATATCATACTATCCACAAAACTTAATTCAAAAATGGATAAAAGACTTGGATATAACACCTGAAACTGTAAGATTCATAGAAGAATATATAGGCAAAAATTCCAAAATACTGGGTTCAGTGATGTCTTTGGGGACTAGACTCCAATGGCAAGGGAACCAAAAGCAAAAATAAATGAAACACAACATCCAACTAAAAAGTTTCTGCATAATGAAAGAAACTATCATTAAAATAAAAAGACACCCCACTTTTTTGTGGAGAAAATATTTAAGCGCTGTATGTCTTTAAGACATCTTTAAGAACTATAGAGAACTCATGTACCTCAACAGAAAATCCAATTTAAAAAATGGTCAGAAGAGCAAAATACACCTTCTCCAAAGAAGACATTCAGATGACCAATGGGCCAAAATAAAAAAATGCTTATCATCACTTATAATCAGGGAAATGCAAATCCAGACCACAATGATATATCATCTCATGCCTGTGAAAATGATCCCTATATTAAAAGACAAAACAAAGCAATCAACAAGTGATGGCAAGGGTGTGGGAAAAGAAGGAACCCTCTTACATGGTTGATTGGCAATATAGACTGGTCTAACCTCTATGGGAAAACAGTATGGCGGTTTCTCAAAATATTAAAAATAGATCTACCATATGTTCTGGCAATTTCATATTATAGTATCTAACCAAATAATGAAAAACACTAATTCAAAGGAAAAACACTAAATATAGGCATGCAATAAACATGCCTTCCTATGTTTATTGCAACTCTTCTACAATAGCTGAGTTACAGAAGTAACCTAAGTGCCCAAGGATAGATGAGTGGATTAAGAAGATATATTTTACACATACACACACATACATACACAGAGAGAGTACTACTCAGCTATGTATTAAAAAAGATAAACTCTTGCCATTTGTAACAACGTGGATGGAATTGGAAGGGATTGTGCTAAGCAAAATAATTCAGAAGGAGAAAGACAAATACCAGATGTTTTCAGTAATACATGGAATATGGAGACACAAAATAAAGGGTCAAACAAAACCAAACCAAAAATAAAGCCTAGAAATATGACTGTGCAATTGGAGTTACCAGAGGGAGAGAGAAAGATGGATAGGAAAGCAAAGAGGCGGGCAGGACCCTATGGACTATGGTGGAGGGCTGTGTGTGCCTTGTGGTGGGTGTGATGTGGTAACATACATCTGAATAGGTAATCCTATTCCTCTGAATCATATACAGTGTTGCAAACCAGTGTTACCTCAATAAAAATAAAAATAAAATAGCAAACAAATCAAAAAATACGTAATACATTCACAAACTTATAGGAACATCTACTTTTTTTTCTTATCCCCTCTCAACAAATGGCAACACACTATTCACACATTTTGAACCTTGAGTTTTTCATACACATTATATCTTTACATATATTTTTTTAAGATTTATTTATTTATTTATACAAGCATTGGGTACAGTCAGAAATTTGGGAGAGTGAGAGAATTCACCAGAGCTAGAGCAGGGAGCAGAGCAGGCAGACTGATAAAGTACACTGCTGAGGGGAGCAGCGGGTAGCAGAAGAGGTCTGCACGCCATGTGGGACCCTCGCTGGTGGCCGGGGATCGAACTGGTGCTGCAGAGGCTGTGGGCAGCTTTGCAACCCAGCGCTCAACTGCTGTGCCACCAGGGGGGCCCGAGATCTTTACATATTAACTTTGTAGAGCTACTCTGTAAGAAAATTTAAATTTGGTTTATATAGAATTGTTTCCTTATCACATCCAAATATTGTTTCTGTTTCTGTTAATGTGTTAGTGTCGCACACATTCACATATACACTGCTTAATGTGCACAATCACATATGCACCAAATGTGTTTGGAAACAGACTCATGTGCTGGGGGCTATACAGTATTCTATATATTGTATTTAGCCTGTTTTGAGGTGAAAGAGAACTAATGGGAAAACTTCAATTTCCTTGGCCTAAAGAACAGGAAAGAATGTTTACTATTGGAATAGGATGATATTCCATTGTGCTGTCAGCTCCTGAAAAGAATAAAAAATGGGAAATTTTATAGGTAGTTCTGATCACGGCCAAATTGCCTCAAGGTTAGTTATATGTTAAAATCCTTATTTCTTCTCTTTTGCTTATCATTACTAAAAAAAAGCACTACTTTTTAGTACTATAAATCTAGTTTTTCTTTGTACAAAACATATGCTTAAGAGAGCAGAGTCTGGTTTTGATTTTCTCTGAATGTTCTTAACTAGGATCAAAACAATGGCAGCCATGGATTTTATTCTGACAATGCCAACTAGATGTTCAAGCCCACATGCTGCCCTCACATGGCTATGACTGTCACTACCACCCACGGTTCAAATATGGATTCTTCACTGGAGATTTGACAGCCAGGAACTGGAAGGGTGCCATGTGTTGTCTAAGGGCTCAGAGAAGTGGGAGAAGTATTTTTCCTGCTGTAGATGGCGATATGCAGGAGACCACATTCTTCCTGTCAGCTGAGACATGAGGCAAACAGACCAGTACCAGCACAAGTATACCCAGTGGCCTCCATTCTTGGCAGCAACTCTGACAATCGAAGGACTCCCTTCTCTTTTAATTGAGTGTGTCTTTCCCAGAGGTGTGTGGTGGCAGAGACTGATGATTTTCTTTTACCATACCAACCAGGACGTTTATACCAGCTTTCTTTGCAGCTAAGAATGGCCAGTAACCAAGTTCTGATTAATGCCTTGTGTATGTAAGTGATGTGAGTACTTCCTGGCCAGGTCCTAGAAAGGAATGGGCCTGCATGTCTTTTTTGTTTCCACTCCTGATGTTCCCATACATTGTGACTTTGGAAAACAGAGCTGCTACCTTGAACTGAAGAGAGAAGCCATGTGTTAGAACTAGCAGATATCAGAGCCTCCTAGCACCTGGAATACTCCAGAGAGAGTATTCAAATCACTGTCTTGTTTAAGCTCCTACATTTCGGGGGGGGGGGGTTGTTCTTTGTCTCAAAAGCTTGGATTGTGCCCTATTGTGCTTTTTTTTTTTTTTTAAATAGAGGCATGTTTTATTTATTTATTTATTTATTTATTTATTTATTCGTTTGTTTTTGTTTATACATGCACTGGGTACAGTCAGAAGCGCGGGAGGGTGAGAGAATTCACCAGAGCCAGAGCCGGGAGCAGAGCAGGCAGAAGGACCGAAGTACACTGCTGAGGGGAGCAGCGGGCGGCAGGAGAGGTCTGCGCGCCATGTGGGACCCTCCTCTGGTGGCCGGGAGCAGCTGGGAATCGAACCGGCGCTGCAGAGGCTGCCGGCAGCTTCGCAACCCAGCGCTCAACTGCTGCGCCACCAGGGAGGCCCCCTATTGTGCTTCTATGTCCAGATATTGTTAGGGAACTAGGCCACCCACATCTTTTAACTACCTGCTGGAATCAAGTATTGAACATACAAATTATTAGTCTCAGAGCAGCCTCGATTCCAAGATAACAGTGCTATTAATTTATTAATTTTGTGTTTTAGAAATGTCTGTAATGAAGTGAGACTAATCAGTAACAAGTTGGTTATAGCAATATTTTCTAAGATGCTTTTCAGGAAATTTGCATCAATGGGTTAAAGATTCCGTACTCAATTCCAATATGACAAGGGGAGGGAGAAGGGGGAATTTCATTTGTTCTACCAATCAATGCTTGGATATCAGCTGAATGTCCTACATTTCCACTCAGTTCTCACACTATCCTCTTGGAGGTAATATCAGACCCCACAGGTTAAGAGTTCATTGTCACAGACTGCCCTCCAGTTCAGATCCCCACTGCAAGTCCAGGTTGTTACCTGTACTTCAGACCTACTGGCTATAAATCAGAGATTCCCACAACCCCCCTCCACAGGTTTGATTAATTTTCTAGAGTGCCACACACAACTCAGGAAACTCATTTACTCATTAGACTACCAGTTTGTTACAAAGGATATGAGTCAGCAGTCAGATGCAGATACTAAGGTGAGGTCCTGAACAAAGGAGTTTCTGTCCTTTTGGAGTATAGAACCAGCACAGAGACACAAACATGTTCTGGTTCACCAACCTGGAAGATTTCCAAACCTTATCCTTCTGAGGTTTTATGGAGGCATCATTACATAGACATGATTGATTAAATTATCGGTCATTCATGATTGATTTACCCTCTAGACCCCCTTCCTTTCCTGGAAATTGGAAATGGGGACTGAAAGTTCCAACCATCTTTTCATGGTTGGTTCTTATGGTAACAAGTCACCATCCTCTGGTGCTTTCCAAATGTCATCTTACTAATATAAGCCCGGTCAGTGGTGGTGAAGAGGATCTTGTTACGCATTAACAGGGCACCATTTCACCTTTGTGTCTCTGAAACAATTTCATGAGCTGAGTACAAGAGACCAATTATTATAACAAAAGATACTCCCATTGCTCTTATTGCTTAGGAAATTCTAAGGGTTTTATTTTTTTTTAAGATTTATTCATGCATACAAGAGCTGGGGTACAGGCCAGAGGTATGGGGGGGTGAGAGGATTCACCACAGACAGAGTGGAGACCAGAACAGGCAGATCAACAGAAGTACACTGCTGAGGGGAGCAGCGGGCGAGTCAGGAGAGGTCTGCTATGCCATGTGGGTTGCTCCCTGGCCAGGCAAGGATTGAACTTGTGCTGCAGAGGCTTTGGACAGCTTCATAGGTTGTGTCTTAACCCCTTGCACCACCAGGGAGGCCCCAATTCTAAGGGTTTTAGGCTTTCTAAGCCAGGAATCATGAGTGAAGACCAAAATATATATTTATTATAAAACACAATATCATATAATCTATTCTTCCATAAAATATGTGAGGGATGATTTGAAGGTATTAAGTGTGAAAAATGGTGGGTCACATTCTTCATAGCCTATAATGAGAAATTAATGCCATTGATCTGTGTTGGCAGGAGTATATAGTTTGTGGCACTAGTGTTCTTCTGAAACATAGTTTGGGATTACAGTGTTACAGGTTTGGTATTACAGTGTTACAGGTTTACAGCGATCTTGTATTTCACTGCTTTGTAAACCTGGTCTTTAAGATGACTATATACCTCATCCATTTGGGCTTGCTTCAAACTTTAGCCCCTAGATGGCAACCATATTGACCTTATTTCCAAAATTTACATGAATGCTTCATACTTGGTTCCATGGGATACATTTGCATACAAGTAAAATTTTGTTTATATAAAAAATGAATATAAAATTTGACTATATGAAATACATATAACCTAATAAGAAACTGTTTAGTGTTATTTTGTATTAATTTTTTTTGCTTTGTAGTAATTAAATAGTGTGAAGTATTTTATTGGTTAAAAGACCTATGCTGCAACAAAATTAATTTGGAAGACCAATGTTGGCTTTGGTTGAGCAGCAATGATTGTTAATCTGAATTGAGGTTGTATTGTAGAATTTATCCTTAATTTGTTAGGCACTTGGAAGCCACCAACAGTTCCTAAACAGGGTAATAGTGAGGCTGTGTTGTTTTTTAAGAGTAATTTGACACTAGCAAAAAAAGTAGTTTGGGTTTACCAAATACTAGAGAAAAGCTGGACTAGAAGGTCACCACAGCCATCCAGAGGAGAGGGGAGAAGGGAAGATAGTTTGGGGTGTAATTTTCAGAATTGCTGTGTTAAACAATCCTACTGTTGTCATCATATTCTGTGTATCACTGGCATGTTGGCTTTTAGGAACACAAAACAATAATAAAAGATCAAAAAGTAGACACACAAAACTACACTTGACAATATAGAAGCCATCTCCATTTTCAAGATTGCCTATTGACAGCTGTTGATAAAGTGCATCAAAAGGATCTTCAGGGGACCTTATGTCTCCTGATCTTCTGTCCCGTAACTCTGGCAGAAAAGTTAAATTATGAAATTATGTCCTGTAAATTATTGTTCAGCACCAGCTATTGGCTCCTTAGTTGAATTTCTGATGCTCTTCATGTGATGGTTGAACTTCTGTTAAGAAATTTACAAAACGCCCAAGTCATATGTATCCAGTGTTTGGCAACTAGCTGGTGGAGCGCTGAGGTCTAGCCAGTCCTCAATGTCATTCATAGATAGGTTCTTGGAAACTGTAGTGTTAAGAAAATGATGTATAACAAAACCAGGTTTGCCATATACTAAGTGAACAAGTAAGAGTAAGTTCCTATGGTGTATTTCAGGTCACAAAAATATCTTCAAACTTCTAAAGAACAAAAACACTTCTAATATTAGAGAATAAATTGTATTCATTCATTCATTCATTCATTCATTCACTTTCTGACTCTCTTAGTCTAATTCAGAGATGTGTGAGACCAGAGCCTATCCCAGAATGGGTGTACACCAACCCCAGAGAGGACACCCTTCCACTGCAAGTTGCACTCACAGCCACCCACACTCACTCAGATGGACACCTGAGACATGTGGTGAACCTAGTGTGCCCATCTTGGGGATGTGGGAGGAAACTGTTGTGCCTGGAGGAAACCCATGCAGAAATGGGGAGAATGCAGACTTCACACAGACAGTAGCCCTGAACTGACTGACTTTTTTCCTCATTAACTACAACAGAACAATGTTTGGTAGTAGACATTATTCAAGGATCTGCTGTACTTGCAAAGAATCTGTAACTCCAGCTACCTTTTGCCACCTAAAGCTCAGGGTCTGTAAATGTGTACGTTAAATTTGATATTTCTGTGTGATACACTTTTATTTTTAAATGTATATGCTTGTTTCAGTCCCACAAAAATGTTTTGACTTGAGTTGTCTGGAATCTTTCCAGAGTCTTAAGGTACTTTTTATTAACTTAAAATCACTTCTTCCATTTTATATCGATGTGTTCTAATTTGTTTTATTTTTTAAGATTTATTTATTTATACATACATACATACATACAAGCACTGGGTACAGTCAGAATCGCGGGAGGGTGAGAGAATTCACCAGAGCCAGAGAGAAGAGCAGAGCAGGCAGAAGGACCGAAGTACACTGCTGGGGGGAGCAGCGGGCGGCAGGAGAGGTCTATGTGCCAGGCGGGACCCTCCTCTGGTGGCTGGGGAGCAGCCGGGGATTGAACTGGCGCTGCCGAGGCTGCGGGCAGCTTCGCAACCCAGCGCTCAACCACTGCGCCACTGGGGAGGCCCCTTACTTGTTTTAAATTTATGTCTTCAAAGGGAACAAAATGTAAGCACAGCTTCTCCAAAGAAACAAGGAGGCTCATTCTCATGTGCTTTAAGCCATTTCTACCAATATAGTCATAGTCCCTTTTTTCTGTAACAAACTAGGTATAACTTATACAGAAGAAAACAGGATGTTTCTTAGTAGTATGTCACTAGGGTATGGTCCATGTCTAGATTGCTTTGAATATTTGCTCTTAAGTTATGCCAATAAGCTTCCCTCAAACATATCATTGGAAAAAGCTGGAGTTCATTAGTTGTAGTACATGATCCTGGCATGAGGTAACTTGCAAATAATTACTCTGTGAAGAGCTGAGGCAGTTAAGTATACATTGCTTGTAATACTGGAGATACCTCATGAATGCAATTCTTGTTTTAATTTTTAATTAACTGAGTGTCTTCCCTATCTATAGCTAGCAGGAAGCAGTTTCTGCTGGATTTGCCAGTCAGCATTGTAGGTTTCACAAGTGAATGTCCTTTAAGGAGTCTTTGTGTCCGATGTGATGTAGTTAGGAGTTAGGACGCTGCAGTTTTTAGGCTCTTTACCAAATGTTGCTTCCTTGGGTTCAGTCACATGTTTCCCGCATCATCCATTTACCTTGTCAGGTTGCCATTTGCCCAATTCAATATATGATTTATTAGTCATATAAAATAAGAAGTGGATGATGTGCTCTGGAATTGTGGGATCTGATGACACTGTTCTTAATTACCCACATTGTAGACTTTCCAGTGGTAGGATGAATCTTCATCCCCAGTGCTATTAAGTTCAAGTTCATGAGCACAGGCAGGTAGTCTGCCCCTGTCTTGTTCAGGTAGCTCTCTTCCTGCAAAACTCCTTATCCTCTTTTAGTTCTTCCAAGAGGAGCTGAGATTTTCTGGGGTCTCCCTGTCTGAACGTACTCTTTTCTTTAGTAATGCTTCTCCTAAGCATTCATGTTCTTTACCTAAAAAAATACTCTATTTCTTCTGTAGTTCAACAGTTGATTCTTTGGCATTTCAACAATTATCTATAATAACCATAATTCAGCAGTTATTTATTGAGCACCTACTGTGCACCAGGCATGATGTCAAACACACAGAAAGTGCATGTGTATAGTCTTAGATTGGATAAATTAATCTCTGGAGGAGCATCAGCATAACAATTACCTCTTTCATAAAACTTTCTCCTTCTTGACACTGTGTGTACTACCTGTTTTAAATGATCACTTCCCCCCACTTCCATTTTGCGATGGTTGCTTATTCTCTCTGTGTATTTTCCCCCTCTATACCAAGTACTCTATACCGTAAGGTTGTATTTTTTTTTGTTTCCCAGTAAATCGGATAGAGCAAAAGTTCGAGTAGAATATCGTTTTTGAATTCCATCTCCACCTCTTCCTAGCTGGGCAAGTTAATTAACTTTTCTAAATCCTGGCTTCCCCATTTGTGTACTGAGATAAGAGCATCAAATTAAATCAATTCAACAAGGCTTATTTGTTTTTACTGTGTCCTCAGACTATAAATGAGAACATATTTGTACATTTCAAGTACAGTGCCTTCTACTCTGAGACTGAATTGGTGAAGGTGTCCATCTACTAGTTGTTCTCTTTTCCCCTGTTCCTGGGGCTTTGAATATAGTGGAACTCATGACTGTCTACTGAATAAATGGACAAAGCATACAGGGTTTCTATCATTAGATATGTGTAGACGGAAATGAGGGAAGTGCTATGAAATGTATGTATTATTTCTTGGCAGTGCCATCTCTGCTAATCAGGTACTGGGAAGAAGGGACCGTGCCCTCTAGCTGTCTTAAACAGAAGCTAGCTGGCACTGTTTGAACCATCTTTCTCATCTTTGACAAAAGACAGTAATTATTTAAAATCTAGTCATATACATTTTTTCCTTCCAAATAATCTAAGCAGCACAATAAATAAATTTATTATTCATTCTGTGTTAATTCTTCTTGCCAGGGGAGAAAAATGAGTTTAAAGAAAATTCCTGGAAGGATATCTGTGGACCTGAAAATAAAAATCATGGTTTTATATTAAGCTTGTCAACAGGGGTGACAAGTGCAAGAATTGTAGACCAGATGTATGGGAAGAAGCTCATAAATTCTCTTTCTCAGTATGTTTTATCTTGCCTGCCACTTTCCCTAAAATGGAAATAATTTTTAATATCATAGAGAGAGAGATGGGAAAATTCCACTTTTATTCATGAAGATGAATAAAATTCATTCACTATGGTGAACGCATTCATAGTGACTTGTCTATTTTAATGACTGGCTTCTGGGAGAAAAAGAAGCCCAACAGCCAGGAATTCAGGCTCTTCAGGGTGCTGCTGGGTCTGTCATTAAGCTCCCCTTTGGGGTCTCTACACTGCTATTAGAAGTATGGGACCTTGTTAGAAGTCCTTTAATTTCCCTTCCTAAAGTCAGCTCGTGTAATATTCGAAGACCTGCTTCTTTTCAATCAGAGGGTAAAGAAAGGATTTGTAAGTGGTAAGCATGCCTGTTGAGAAAAAGATTCTGCTCAGTTTGGGGAGACAGGACAGGATTTGAGAATGTTAGTAGCTATAGAGCTGACCTGGCCTGTGAGGCTGAGAGCAAAGAACATGCCCAGAGGTCCTTCTGCTTGAGTTCTGGCCTGATTCATAGTGCAAACTGCTAGAACTTTTTTCTTACTGTCAACAAAAGCCAAAAGGATGACTTTGCTCTTTGTGGGTTCATTTTAAGTGGGAGGAGATGTGGTGCTACATGATTCAGAACTAGACCATTAGCTACTAAATCTGTACAAAATAGACACATTAGATACAAGTTATTTTCTAGCTTAAATTTTTATGACTATAAATCTTATTTCTAACAGAAGTAACTGGAAGTTCTTAAATCTGTAATTCTGACAACTTGATCAAATCTCTGGCATGTGCAGGAAAATTTCTGGGATGGAAGTAGAGAGAATCATGAAAATATGTCCCTGTCCTACTGATTTTATAATCTTTTGGCAAAGGCTAAAAGCAGCTGTTAAAGCCAAGTAACAAGGGCGCAGGAAATAACATAACTGGAAGGTACTCTCAGTTTGATGCAACATTAAAAAGTCCTTGGGTTCTGTACAAAACTTGAAACTGACGTGGTCTGTTCTGACCGCAGAGCATTAAATGAATTCTGCTTCTGGGAGCAAAGGTCTCCTTGTAGACATGACCTCCATGAGGTAGCTCCAAATCTAGCTGTGCATAAGTGTCGTCAGCTGATCAGGAGGTAGAATTGAAGTTTCATTAGATGGTAGAAGATACTTTTTTGTTTTGACAACCATCAGAATCATAGTGTACATAGTCCAAAGAGGGACAGAAGACAAATTTCTTATGAATGTGAAGTTGGCCTCAACTAAAGTCATTTATAATCTCTTCCCTAAGAGCTATTCTGTGTCCCACAAAGCTCCCTTGCTTATTGTATGTGGCATATATGTGGCTTTGGTTGAAAGTACATTACTTTCGACAGTAGTGTGAAGGTCAGTGGCATCTTTGCTAGGGATGGACATGAAAGCTTGGTGGGTTGGGCATCGCTTGAGAGAAGGAAGACACTGGAGAAAGTGCAGATACCATACAACCATCCTTATGAGTGGACAAAAGAAATAGAAAAGCTCTTAACCCAAAATGCTAATTTCTAGACCTTTATACCTTTAGTGTATTACAAGTCAGTAAGCCAGTTAAGTCCTCATCCTAGTATTTGTGGAGTACCCATCTACAGTAGTACACTACGAGGCACTAGGGGTGCAATTACAAATAAGCGCTGAAACTCATTAATCAGTATAAAGGTGTGGTCTGCTTAACAAGATCACTTTTGGGTTTCTGTCTAAAGAAAGCTAAATGTTTGGAGACATAATAATGTATATGTTTTTTCCAACCAGTGCAAAGATAGTATTATGAAATGATGTAATTATGCTAGTCGGGCAAAGTGAGTCTTCATTTTAACTGGCAGTTCTTGGTTTTATCCAGGACTCTGCATCTGTTAAAGGTCATGTCTTTTAGATAACACTCCCTCTGTGACTGGTCAGAAACATTTCTTTTAGCCTTCTTACAGTTATTGAATTTTAAGTAAAGAGAGGAAAAGTTGTTACTGCATATTCGTAATCTTGGGACTTTCCACGAGATACTGCTTTTACCATATTGGTGGAAAATAAGGGACTCTGGTGTAAATGGTACACTGGCTTCTACCCCTCAGCATGTGCATTTTCCATTAGATTAACTTAAAAGAAGATAAACCTTTTGGAATACATGATGTGACTTTTGGGGACATGTCTTTGTCCTGGCCATCTTCATTTTATATTGTCATTGTTCTTCAGTCAAAGTGCATTAAAATATGCAGGTGATGTAGGCACTTAAGTAACATTCACAGTCACCCTCCTTTCCAGCTGCTCACTGTTATTTAAATTAACCACTGAGTGGTTCATCTTAGATTAGTGAATAACATTAAACTTATTACAGCTTCTGTGAAGACTTGAGATAATTTTAAATTCAGAGAATTCATTATTGAATTAGATAATATCTTCTTTAATATAAATTTTAAGTCAAAAGGAGAACTATGTGACAATGTTTTCACTTTTGAAACCCAGCTGTTAAAAGGACAATATACTTTCTCAGACTGGGACCCAAAATAAATCTCACATCGAGGGTCTATAGTGAAAATAACTTTTACAAAGACCTGAGAGGCATAAATATGATTCACATCAAAAAAAGTTACAAAACAAAAGTAAAAAACAAGTCACCGAAAGGTTGTATCAAGATTGTTAAGAAAGCAGGAACAGCTGCTTTGGCCTCTCTCTGCCCCGAACTCTGGCTCCTGGACTCCTCTGTACAGGACTCAGATGCCCTGAGCATTTACCGTTGGTAAAATGGATCTGTCTTTTTTTGCCACTCATGTTATCTCTCATTTTGGTTAGCAGGGCTCATTTTCTAGCCATTATTTCATCAGCAGCTTATCAAAGTTGCCACTCTCAGCAGATAACAGAATTATTGAAAAAAGTTGTGTTTCCTTTGTTGATTTTATATTCACATAATTCCATCTACCCCAGGTTTGGACAGAACCCCCAGTTGTATGCAATTTTAGCTCCCTTTTCTTCTTATTAAAATTTTCCTCTAAAGTGATTAATTATTTCTGCACTTATTTGTGCTCAGCCCAAACTCTCCTGAATGCCTCTGAACTCCATGCAGGCTGGAGACCTATCTGTTGAGAATCCACCATAGAGTGGGGGATATGGAGAACGGCCAGCAAGTGTGGTGGATACCCATGCCTTTCCTTAGGTTTTCCTTTAGCTAAAAGAAGAAAGGCGTTGTCTAAAAGCCCAGATATTTTTCTTCTTTTGCACAATGTACTTTTTGCAGATCAAAACAGATAGCTAAAAGTTTTTCAGAGGGTTGAATCAAGGTCTTATTTTCTGTTCCTTCAGTGAGCCTTTGAGTTAAACACTAGTACCAGCTCCAAATGTGTTCAATTCCTACAAGTTATGTGATATGAAATTGTATGGGTTTTTGAAAAGTGTCTTAATAAATGTGGTTTTTATGGACCCATATGGCTCTCTCCCATCTCCCTTACTGCAACCCATGTTCTACTTAAGCCCTACCTATAAATTTTCTTTAAAAAATCTGCTGATTAGGCCTCCCCTGGTGGTGCAGGTGGTTGAGCGCAGCACTGTGAAATTGCCCACAGCCTCTGCAGCGCTGGTTCGATCCCGGCTGGCCGGTGAGGGTCCCACATGGCGTGGCAGACCTCTCCTGTCTTGCCCGCTGCTCCCCTCAGCAGTGTATTTCGTCAATCTGCCTATTCTGTTCCCCATTGTGGCTCTGGTGAATTCTCTCACCCTCCTGTGCTTCTGACTGTACCCAGTGCTTGTATAAATAAATAAATAAATCTTTAAAAATAAAATAAAATAAAATTCTTGGTATTTCCTTTCAAACTGTACTTCAGTATATTTAAAAAAAAAAATTAAGTCCTGTTTTTGATCCTGTGCAAATGACAAGCTGAATGAGACATCGCTTTCATGTGGTTGGAGAAGTAGAAAACAAACAGGTACAAAGGTAATGACATGTAAAACACAAATCATTTTCTATCAGAGATATAAATACTTGAGGGCATTTGAAATGGAAGAGAGTAGATCTTGCTGGGGCAAATGGAGAAGGCTACACCTCAGTAGTAGTAGTATAAGATAGTAATCAAGTAGTAAGATCCAAGGAGCAAGTAGCCAAGTAGTAAGGTCAAGAAGTTAAGTAGTAAGAACCTTAAAGGGGGTGTAGAATGCTGAGAAGATATTGCCTGTACATGTGGAATAGACTTATGCAGGCCTTGTGTGTGAACGGTAAGGTGTCTACCTGACGTGAAGCAGGGTATGTGAAGGGGATGTGCAGTATAGGATAATGTTGGAGAGTTTGGTTGTGGGCTGATATTGGGCCTTTTGTCATGTGAAGGAGCTTGGACTTGTCTATGCTGCTGACTGTGTACTAGTTAGGAGCTTGGACTTTGGAGCCATGGGTTTGGATTCTGCTGCTACTTACTCACTGTGTAGTCTTAAGTAATTGGTGAAAAGTTTCTGTGTTTCAGTTTGCCTGTATCTGTAAGATGAAATTAAAATGTCAACTGGTATTTAAGGTTTCTGTGAGGATCAGCTGAGTTAATATTTGTGAAGCACTAACACAATGCCTGCCCAATGGTAGTTGTTAAGTGCTTATTAAAGGGAAGATAGATTTGTGTCTTTGGAGGAGAAGAGTGCATGACAAAAGCTGGAAGACAAATGCTTGTTCTGGTGGCAGTGAGAACGGTAGGCTGGTGAGTGGTGGTGTGTGTCCTGGTGGTTGCGATGAGATGAAAGTTGCAGTGAAAGCAGTGAGAGTCAATGGAATAGACCAGAAAAGATGAGGGAGACTCTGAAAGAGAGCCCTTGAGAGGGCCAGTTCATTCAATAGTCCATGATATTTCTCTCTGCTAATTAGTCTGTCCTTGTTGCTTGGTCAGAATTAAATCTTAGCGTATAAGCTTCCTTTTTGTTCCCTTCTAGCTTCTGAGCAAAGAAGTTCTCAGCAAAGCAAGTCAACAGTCAGCTGCCCTGCAGTGAGCACAAAAGATTAGTGGATATTTGGAGAGATGATGACTGCTCATCACTCTATTTTACATTTGTAATTTAATATATTTTACGCTTGTAATTTGAGGAAAGCATTGAGTTCACTGCTGTTCATGGAGATGTGATGAATAAACAATAGACACAAAGAGAACCCCCCACATACTAGTTTATCAGCACCCCCTGTTGCTATGCAAAATCCTGTGCTCTACTGACCAATTGATTTGAACCTGATATTCAAATCAGAAATTCCTCATAGATAGTAAATGAAATGTGATTCTCATTTTTTTTAACCTCTAAACTTTTCATCTCATGAAAACACATCCAGCAAGTAAAAGGTTAAAGTTAAGGTTTAACAGTTAAAGCTGGCTATATGGAATATTTGGTGTTTCAGGATGCTCCAACGTTCTACTTTCTAAGATTCAATTCAAGATGAAAGAATCACATAGACAGTGTAACATGCAGGCCTGGTTAGTGAGATAGTTTAAAAATAGGGAGTCGTTACCTCAAAGTTGGAAGAAGTATTGATTGAAGCTGTGGCAGGGCCTTTTTTTCTGTGTCTGATTTATCTAAATGATCTGCCAGAAAGGCTGCTGGCATCTTCTGCTGTGTAGTCACCTATGGAGGTAAGACAGTTGTTAAAAAGAAAGGAGTAGAATTGGTTGCCTAGACACAGTCTAGGATTCTGTGGAATTAGATCATGAGCCTGTGTTTTCAGATCCTGTCTGGGTCTCAGTATCTCTAGTTGCCCTTTTCTACAGCTAGCACCTCCCTGGATCACCCTCCCCCATGCAGGCCTTTCCTGGCCCTGCAGTCACCCTCAACCCAAGTTGCTCAGTGAAATCACCTCGAACACTAAAAATGCTGATGCCCAGACCCCACTCCGGAGGATCTGATGTGATTACATTGGTAGGGGTCCAATTATAGGTGATTCTAATGGGCACTCAGAGCTGAGAATCTCTTTTCTAGTCCAGCCACACCAGGTAAGAGGAGATTGAGGTGAATACTCGCTCAGCATTGCCATGCATGTTACTGTCTGGCCTTGATGCTTTGAAGCTGATACATCTACCAGCCTCAAAAGCCCATCTCCCCTTTGCCCTAGCTGTAGTATCAGCAGTCTGGTTTTCTTGTTTTGTGGCTGAGTTCACAATTTGCTAATATGCCCAGTTCCTCACGGTGTCTGGAATACCTAGAACTTTTTACTTTTTTATTTTTTGCTCTTGAGGAATTGGAGCCTTGCTGGGTGATTTGTTACTAGAATTCCTTGGCACTAAGTGGTTGTCCAAATAGCAATATCTTGAATGTGCCCTTCAGTGTTATCCCTTCTGAGACACATTCTTGCTCCTGAAGGGTGTCCCTGATAGGGGGACTGGTAACCACCAGGCAGCATTATCTCAGGGTAGCCTTCTACTTGGCTGCCTTGACCTGATGCAACTGAGGCTGGATATTGTTCTGTTTTCTTCAGTTTATTCTAGTCGAGAAGCTGGGTCTAGTTTTTCATTCCCCTCCCTTTAAATCTACCTGTTCTGTGGTAACGTAAATCATTAAATTTTACACAGCATCAAAACGATGAAAGGTATTGATGCAAATGAATCCATCTTGAAGACTGGGCTGCTAGCTGGTGTGGGCTAGACAGGGTGGATCTGAAATTCAGGGGATTCTGATACATCCCTTTCTCCACTGAGATCACTAATTTACAAGGGTGGGAAGCTTTTCTAGTATGGCCCACTCCTATAAATTCCTTCATATGCTGAGTCTCATGGTTAGTGCGTGAGCTAGGGTACCATAAGTCTAAAACCTTGGAGGTTAGTGATGTGCTTTGGATAGAATTAACTTTATAGTAGTTTTTTGCTTGATTAATAATACCCAGAGTATTTCATATATTGTTTATTCTAGAAAAATATAGGCACTAAAATTTATACTCACTCCTTTACTGATATAGAAAGACAAAATAGGACTCATCTAAAGTCACAGGAATGGACCGCCCTGGTGGCGCAAGTAGTTACGTGTCAGCACTATGAAGCTATCCAAGCTACCGCAGCATGAGTTCAGTCTCCGGTCAGGGAGCTAACCCACATGGCCAGCAGATCTCTGCTGTCTCACCCACTACCCCACTCAGCAGTGTATTTAAGTAGATCTGCCTGTTCTGCTCCCCACTCTGTCTCTGGTGAACCCTTTCATCCCCCGCACCTCTGGCCTAGACCCCACTTCTTGTATGCATGAATAAATGTTTAAAAATAAATAAATAAAGTCACAGGAATAGTAAGGATGCATTAGTGCTTCCATTCTCAGCTTTGATGACATATTTCTCATATATCATGCTTGGCTTCATGATTCTAACTGATGTAAATGCTTGATAAAATTATCTATTAGAGTTGATTAAGTAAAGATTTTGTTTATTGTTAAAGGCATGGAATGGGGAAGTCCTTCTGGTCTAATACATCTGATGTCAGTTGCAGATGGAAGAGGAGCTGTAGAAGGACACAAACTCATGTTTGACAATTCATTTAATATTCAGAGTGTTCTGGGGCTTTGATGCTGACCTAATCAATGATTTGAGGAAAAACTCCCTTGGGTCCATTGAAAAGAGCATATGTTCACAAGCCAAACCTATGACAAATAAATTACTGACTCTTTAGAAGTAGGTTTGTTGTAGAATTTCTATGGTCAGTAAGCTCCTCAAGTATAATTTGAATTGGAATCACAAAATTTATAATTTGATGTATGTGACATTTCCTTAAACAAGTTTGTTATCTGTGGTTTTGAAGTAACATAAGGGAAAGACTTATTCTAATGACAACATTTTCATTTGGGTAGAATGTTGCTGATCTGCCAAGAAAGACTTGGTTGATTTAAAGTAAGCAGTTTTATGAGTGGGTTGCTTTTTGTTATTGTGTGGCTTTGATAAACAGAACCTAGCTCTGTTGTGGTATTCCAGAAATGTTACTGAATAGTTTTGAGAATCATTTGTCTGTCACTTGTCCCTTTCTGACCTAAAGTCTCAATTTATAGTAATTTGGCAAATCTTTTGACAGGCAGGTTGAAGCGAAAAAGCCAGTTGAATGAACTTGTGGAAATCATCACCTGGGAAAGGCAGGAGACTTTGGATTCATTGAAAGCTGATACAGGGGAGGGCAATCTGACTTCCTTTGCTTTATTTTAAAAATTAAATGGTCTTCAGGTATATGTGTGTGTGTGATTGCTTCTTTTACTTTTCAATAAGGAAGTGCTTCTGAGAAGCCTAGCTTTGTAGGTACTAGTGGATAACTCTAACTTACATTTTTGAGCTCTTACAGGGTTAACTATTTTGACCTTAATTCTTATCTCTAAAGAATATAAGAATGTTATAAGGAAAAAATATATAGCAAATGCACTTTTTGCTTGTTCCCCTAGCATTCTTAGTTATGTTTTTTGGCAAACAAGTTAACATTGCTAGTATAGAGAAGTAAATCTTTAAAATTCACCATGGTTCAGTTGTGTCATGATCAATGTAATAAAAAGACTGCAGGCACCTAGTGAAAGTTTGTGCTCAGGGTGGAAATCCAGTGTGAACTCTATGCCCAGTTTTCTCTTTACAGTCTCTATTTACACAAATTGATAATAATCTTAGCTCTGCAATGCTCTTAGCATGTATGGACATAGTTTTAGTATCGTGTTAAATTTTATTAGCTTGGATAGCACGAAGCAAGATTAATAGACATAATAATGAATTATGGGGGTTTAAAATATCTACATATTTTAAATAGTTTCTCACATACTTGGGTGCTGATTTGCCAAGCAGCTACTTAGCCTCCTTGCCTGGTTTATTAGTTTATTTTCACTTTGAAATCAAAAAAGCTTTGGTACTGATGGTTTGCCAGTTCTGTGGGTGTTCCATCATGAAGTAGAGGCTACTCATCCTTGTCCATCCTCAGGAAGCTTCTGCAGGCACACCTGTCTGAGCCTCATCTCTGGAGATTCTGATGCATTAAGTCACAGGTAACACCTTGGCATCTGCATTTTTGAACATGATTCCAGGTGATACTAATGTATCCCAAAGCTGAAAAACACACTTATTTGTAGAAGGACTCAAACACCAAAGAGGATTCTCCTTTAGAGACTTTTTCAACCCTGAAATTCTTTCTAGACTAATCCAGTGTGAGTTATCAGAAAGCCTTAGAAAGAATCAAACAACTTATGAAAATAATTAGCAAACAGAAAAATGTGCAATATAATAGAATCCTTTATCATTCAGAAGGATTTGTTAGAGGACTTTTTCATATAGAAATCTTCTCTTGTACATTCAAAACATAACTACTGGGAACAGTAGCTAGATTGTCGCAGATCTTTTGTCTTTTGCCAGAAAAGATATTTGGAACCTGAAATATTGGCTCTTCAGCAGACTAACTTTTAATTTTTGAATGGTTAATATTAATAGGGAAGTTCCAATATAGTTAAATTCAACAAACATATAATACACCTTTCAACAGCTAATAATGCTTTTTATTTAAGTCCTTTAATTTCTGTTTTCTGCTTTCTTTTCTTATCACCACTAGCATGTTGGTGTGGCTAGAAAGGTGATGCTGTTACTTCATGAAGTGAAGTCACGGAAGACTTTGAATCTTAGTGCCCTGTGGCATTTATTTTGAAAGTAGGCAAAACCACTGGAGCAGAGGAATAAAATGATTAGATTTCCACTTTAGAAAGATCCCCCAGAATGAATGGTATGGTGGATGAAGTAGACAAAAAGGAGAATGCCATGGAGGGTGAAACCCAGTTAGATTATTTCAGCAGTTTGAGCTAGCGATGAAGACACAGGGCTACCTAAATCTGGGGTAGGTGGGTTGGAGTAAGTGGGGATGTAGATACAGGCCCACATCACTTATCTTTCAATCCAGACCATTGTGAGCATGAAAGACAGCACTATTAGTAATTACTCCAAAACAGCAGGCATCAACTAGAACTGTCCCAAACAGACAGGATATTTAGTGGTGCTAGGTGTGGGGAGATTGGAGACAACTTTTAGGGATTTTCAAGAAGTTGCAAGAAGTTGTACATAAACTTGGTCTGGAATGTGTCTGAACTGGAGACATGTATTTACAGTCCTTATCAGTATAGATGGTAGTGATAAAGGGTGATGACTGCATTGCTGGAGTTTTTTTCCAGATTTTGAAGGGAGCCCAGGATCCTGTATCTGTTTGTAAAATCAGAGCAAAAGGGCATTTTTAATTTTTTTTTTTACATTTGGTCCTCTTGAAAATCTCAAATGCTAGGAACATGATCAAATAGGGTGGTTCCCTCTGTACCTTGACTGTTCACTGACGTAACAAGTGGTATCATCATTTATCCTCTTTGTATTTTATTATTTTTTTCCTTTCCAATCAGCAAATTGCATTTTTAAATAGTCTTGGGAACTTGGGAACTAATTATGTCATTTAGAAGTGTAAAAGTTCTCATTACCCCCCTACAGTTTACAGTATTTGTCTTTGGAACCCTTAGAAAACTTGCCAAGACTTTCCTTTTAACCCTGTGGTGGGGTTTCTTTAAAGCAATTTCTAGGGAAAGGTATTATTTTTAGATCACAGAGAGGGATCATATAAAATATATATATATATATATATATATACACACACACACACACATATATATTAATTTTAGTCCCCTTCTTTCCTTAAAAATACATTGCACACTATATTTTCATTATGAAAGATTTAAATTACTATCATGTAGTGTGCTGTACATTAATAGGATGCTCTGCAGTCTGATTTAAGAGACTTAGTGTACTATGTTGGACAGCTGAAGTGATGCAGCTCTCTCCTGGGCTGGCACTTTTGATGTTTGCTTTGTGTTTTGACTATTGTCTTTGGGATTGTAAATTGAGTCTGGAAATCTCATCAGCATAAATTAATTTCATTGTCTAATTTTCATCAAGGTTTTTGTTATATTCAATTTTATGTTCAACTAATTGAGGCTTACAGAGGTCAAGTGTCTTGGCCAAGGTCACCTAGCCTGTCAATGTCTTAGCTCAGATGAGTTTTCTTATAATCCCCATTGATTCCTGCATTATATATTCAGCCTGTTCATTAACATCCAAGTCAGCCTTATTGCTCTCCTTATGAACTGGCTGTGTTTAAGGGCCCTTAACACCAGAGGGACTTTATGGGAAGTCTGTGTGTTCATGAGTTATCTTTTATCTGAAAATGAGAAACATATAGAGATCAATTATGATAATCTCCTGCATGTTAGATGTGGAACCCCAGAGATTTGTTACCTCATGCCAACAAAATCAAGCTGTGGGCTCTCCAGCTCACTACTAGGTTGCCTGTGTGGGGTGGAATGATAAGTCATATGCTGTCTGGTATTTGAAGTTGGCATAGCAGAAAGCAGAATGGCCTGCAAATAAATTACTTCATTTCAGGGGCACAAAGCCTTTGCCAGGATAGAAATGTTTTGCATTCATTTCCTAGAGGCTGCTGGAAGTGTGGCATAGCTGTTAGATTTTTGTTGCTGCTGCTGAAGGGCTTTGTCTGCCCAGATACTAAATGTGAAGCTTGCAGGAATTCGGCTAGGAGACTATTCCAGAAGGATTAAACAATAGGAGCCAGCAATTAGCCTCCACAGTCGTGAGCTTTCTAGGATATGCCAGAATGCAAAGCGCTTTGAAAAATCCCTTGGTTGAATTTCAATGTAAGCATCTTAATTGAGTAGCATGAGTAGAGAGAAGGGTATACTGTAATTATATATAACTCTTGAGGTATGAGTTCATCTCAAACTATACTCAAGTTACAGCCTTTTCTCTTTTGAAACTGAATTCTTGTGACAAATTTTTCTTGTGAAAACAAATTTTTTTTTATGATTTGGTGTCCTCTCGCAGTTAATTATACTTTTTATTTAAGCATTTCCTTCAATTTGTGACTCTCCCTTCCTGCCCTCATCATCACTCACGTGTCTATGGCTAGGAAGACAGTGTTGATGTTAATATAGGGGTAATCAGTGAGCCAGTTAATCACCCACCTCAGCACAGATAGCTCTGCAGCTTTGCTGTTGGGCAGAGATAAATTAGAAAGGGAGAATGATAATTTAAAGCAAGGCCTTAAAATGATTATCAAACAAAGGCAAGCATTTAGGAAGCTGTTAAGCCAAAAGGAATTCCCAGGAAGGACAAGGTGACAACCTTTATCTTGCAGTAAGGCCAAATGGTAAAAATAAAGTGTCAACCTGGGCACATTTTATGTCAATTCAAGTGACTGAAGACCAATTTGACACAGCATGTGTTTGGATCACATGCTGTAAAATGCATGAACTTGTTTCCTGATGCTGATTTATAGCTTCGTGTGCTTTAAGCCTTATGTTGCTTCCTGAAAATCCCTTGATCCTTGATGGAAAAATGGGCAAAGTTGCTGCAGGAGTTTTAAGGTGCTTTACTTCTTGAAAGCGCAGGGCTCATCCCTGGGTTGGATGGCTTTGTAAGTGGAACTAATAGATAGGAAGAGTATTTTGACAGAAAAACTATAAAGTGTAAAATGGACTAAGATTTTTTTGCCAGATGAAGTGGTCAGAGGTGTTAGGGGTGTGACCACTTCATTTAAAGGGAATTTGGTCTCATGAGGATCAGATAAATGAAGTTCAACAGCAGCAGCTCAGGTGGTCCTACAAGGATTGCCTGGGACTGATCTCTTGCTGAAAATGCCCAGAAAATTCACATCTCACACATCCTTGAGCTGTTTCTAATATGTAGCACTATATGGGCATAGAAATTTCTATGTTTTAACATGTCACTATTTTTCTTTTTGTTTTGTGGTAGCCGGGATTAAAACTTTTACATCAGTCACTTGTGTCTTGGGCTAGCATCTTCAGCTTTGGGGATATTAAATTCTTTTTTTCTGTAAGTCTAGAAACACATTTATATTTGGTTTCCATTTCCCTGCTCCAGGCCTTGCTGCTCAGCTGAGTTGACTGAAGGCGTTGCATTTCTCTTGCTCCCATCATTGGTTATCATAATGAGCTATTCAGGTGGGTTTTATAGCTCTCATTTCTTTGGTAAATTTTGTTTTCACATGTAGCAGGGTGTCCCTGCTTAGAAGACTGTGGCCCCATCTGTAGCTGGAGCAAAACTACAACCTGCTTTTCAAAGCAGGTACAAAGGTGGTGCAGGGAACCAGGGTGGCAGCTAGATCACTTTTTCTTTCCCAGTGTAAACAGTGAGCGTCTGGACCGATTGGACTTCAAGAGAACATTCTCCCAGTCATGTGCTGCTGAGCCCCAAGTACAGAGAGAGGGTGAGGCTTTTGTGCTGTTTTTTTTTTAAGAGAGTCCCTTGCCCTTACAACTATTTTGCTTGTGACTCCACCCCTGCCTTTAGTCCATATTTTAGTCTACTCATAACAAGGCAAGCAGGAAAATGCTGAAGCTTGAGAAGTGGAACTTGAGAATTCACCACTACAATCATTCAGTTAACAGGTCAGGAAAGTGAAACAGTAACTTTAGTTTGACCACATTAAAAAATCAAAGCCTAAAACTAGACCTGTCTCCTAACTTCCCCAAACATTCTCCACCAATCACTCAACTTCTCATCAAGAGGAGTGTAACCACTGAGAGTGGGGATTGCAAAGATTAATTGTTTAATTAGAGTTGTAAGTTTTAGGTTGGAAAGATGGGCTCAGGATGGCCTCATCAGTCTTTTTTTTTTTTTTAAAGATTTATTTATTTATGCATACAAGAACTGGAGTACAGGCCAAAGCTGTATGTGTGTGTGTGTGTGTGTGTGTGTGTGTGTGTGTGTGTGTGTGTGTGTTGGGGCGTAGGTGAGAGGAGTCACCAGAGATAGACTGGGAAACAGAACAGGAGGATTAACTGAAATTCACTGCTGAGGGGAGCAGCGGGTGAGTCAGGAGAGGTCAGCCACACCATGTGGGTAACTCCCTAAGTGGGGATCGAACTTGTGCTGCAGTGGCTGCTGAAAGCTTCACAGGTTGTGTCTTAACCCTTTGCACCACCAGGGAGGCCCTCATTGGTCTTTTTGACGGATTCTCAGAGATGGAAAGGGGTGCATTTCAAGAGTATTCCATATGGATCTAAGTACCATTCTCTGTAACACTTTGGAGAAATCCCTTATTTTCTTACATCCATTATTATCAGTAGTTAGATGACTGTTCCTGGACAAGTCATTGATATTTTCATTTACCTCCATTTTCTCATGTATAAAATCAGAATACTCACCACCACCAGGGGTGTTATGAACACATCCATTCTGTTCTCATGGGTTGATCATTCTGAGATTGAACTGAATTAGTGGATCTGAAAGTGTGGTTCTCACATCAGCATCAAGGTCACCAGCATCAATGTCACTTGGAAACTTGTTAAAAATGCTTATCTTTGGATCTCATCATGACCTGCTATGGCATAAACTCTGTGGTACAGTCTAGCAGTTTGTGCTGGAAGGAGCCATTCAGTTGACTAATGCACCAAAAAGTTTGATAATCACTAATCTAAACAATTTTTTCTCACCTTCCTCTAGCATAGTTAATAGTCATGGAACTGATGAGTAAGCTAACAGGAAAATTTTGTGTGAGTGTAGACTGTATGTTGTAATAATAATCACAGATAACTATCACTCAAATCTCAGGAATGAAAAGCAAATGTTCTATAACTTTATTCTTTGACTTTATTACTAGCTGTGTTGTGAGATGGAGTGGACATCACGATCTGTACTCAGACAGACTCTGCAAAGCAGAGTCACACCTAACATGTCTCTATTATTTTCCAAGCATCTATCATGGTCTCTGAAACATACTTGGGACTTAATATTTTTGAAGAATATTATAGCAATATAGCACATAAGGAAACATAAAATTGGACAGGGGACAGTCTAATGTCCAGGTTTGATACTCCTTAGCTAGGCAAACTTGACTTGTGTTGCTTAGTCTTTGGGCTTGAAGGTCCGTCCCCATCTTAGTAATGATACCAATGAGCTGCAGTTGCTGTTGGAGGACTCTCTCCTAACACTGACTAGTCATTGACAGAGGGTGCCAGGGCAAGGTGAGTATAGATAAAATCTGAAGCTCCATTAAAACTTACTTTAATTAGGGCCTCCCTGATGGCCTAGGGGTTAAGTCTCAGCACTACCACAGCAAAGGCCCACTGCAAAGGTGCCTTGAGTTTGATTCCCAGCCAGGGAGCTAACCCACAGCAGCAGACCTCTCCTTTCTCACCCATTGCTTCTTTCAACAGTGTATTTCAGTAAATCCAACTGTTCTACTCCCCACTGTGTCTCTGGTGAATCCTCTCACCCCCTGCACCTCTGGCCTAAACCCCAGTTCTTCTATGCCAAAATAATTAAAATCTTAAAACAACAACAACAACAAAGACTTAGTTTAATCAGCCCTTTTCTGTGAGGTTTCCCACGTCTCTATCAGTCCATCAAGATCTTTCTTTTCTAAAACATTGATTGTATTTCTCTCTCTGCTTCCCCATCACTGCCAGATTTTGTTATGATTTCTTTGCTCTTACTTGGAAAAAATGGAATATATTCATATGGAACTAAATTCCATATATTATTTATTTCACAAGATACTAATATAGTAGGAAGTTACATAACACATACTCAATAAATACTTCCTGAGTATAGTTGGATAAAAATGCTATATGAACTAATGGAGATATATATATATATATATATATCTCATATACTATATATATATATATATATTATATAGGCCAGGTTCATAACTGTCTGGGTTTTAGATCTTGACTTAAAAGATGTATGACCTTGGACAATGTAATTTATTCTCATGCTTCAATTTCCTGTCTGTAAAGTGGAAACAACACCTGCTTTATGAAGAATAAATATATTATCATGTAATATATTATCATGTAAAAGTTGT
Organism: Talpa occidentalis; assembly: GCF_014898055.3. Lineage (NCBI taxonomy): Eukaryota > Metazoa > Chordata > Mammalia > Eulipotyphla > Talpidae > Talpa > Talpa occidentalis. The sequence goes on along the minus strand of NW_023604861.1, from coordinate 55,843,142 downwards.
TTTATAGTGTCTGGTACATAATAGGCCACCAAAGACAGTAGTTTACTTTTCTTATTTTCACATAAACTAGCTAAGTATCTCACAGAACAGATATACTTATTTTTCACTTTCATAACTTTCTATATTTGTGGAGTTTTAGCTTTTAAGATTTTTAAAGTATATTTTGACAGATTCAAATAAAGGCCACTGGAAGATAGAGAATTTAAATATAACTTGGAAACAAAGTTGAGTGGAGAAGATGATACAAACTTAGGAGTATAAGATATGGGGGCCTGGAGAACCTTGATGGTTAAGGTAATAGCTTTAGATCAGAATTGCATGGGTGCCCTGGGAAGAGCCCTTCCCTTTATTTCCAACTGTAGGTTATTATTATTATTATTATTATTATTATATCTAAAATGATTAAACCTAACCTAGGACAAATATTCTCACAGTCAATATTCCCAGTTAGTAAATATTTAAGCTTATCACTATTATTCTAAAAAATGCCCTTTGAGTTTTTTTTTTTAAAGGATTATTCTTTTTTTAAAAAAAAATATTTATTTATTATTTATTTATACAAGCACTGGGTACAGTCAGAAGCACGGGAGGGTGAGAGAATTCACCAGAGCCAGAGCGGGGAACAGAACAGGCAGACTGACGAAGTACACTGCTGAGGGGAGCAGCGGGCGTGGCAGGAGAGGTCTGCCATGCCATGTGGGACCCTCACCACCCCCGCCACCCTCGCCACCCTCGTCACCCTCGCCACCCTCGCCACCCTCGCCGGTGGCTGGGGATCAAACCGGTGCTGCAGAGGCTGTGGGCAGCTTTGCAGCCCAGTGCTCAACCGCTGCGCCACCGGGGAGGCCCTATGCCCTTTGAGTTTCTAATGGAACAGAAATGGGGGTCACAGTAAGGGTGTTTCTTCTTTCCCAACACTTAGAACATCTTGGTCATGAATCTGATAAATAATGCCTCTCTAATGACTAATAGCAGAGAAACAAAAAGCCAAACAATGTAGCACATGACTGGGTGGGTCTTTCCACCCTCTCCATACTATCAGTCAATCCCTCCCAGGGGAAGGGATGGGCCTTGGAACAAAACTGGCAGTGAAAGGGCCGGCCTGCTGGGAAAACTGGGTCGCTACATGCAAAAGAATGAAGCTTGACCACTTCCTCACACCATACACAAAAATCAACTCAAAATGGATTAAAGAACTAGACATAAGACCTGAAACCATAAAATACATAGAAGGAAATATAGGCGAAACACTACGTGATTTGCATATCAAAGACATCTTTACAGACACATCACCCAAAGCAGTGATAGTGAAGGCAAAGATCAACAGCTGGGACTACATCAAATTAAAGAGCTTCTGCACAGCAAAAGAGACAATAACAAAAACAAAGAGAAACCCCACCAACTGGGAGAACATTTTTGCACACAACACTAATGATAAAGGACTGATCACAAAAATCTGCAAAGAGCTGACGAGACTCAACAACAACAAAGAAAATAATCCAGTCAAAAAATGGGCAGAAGAGCTAAAAAGAAACTTCTCTGAAGAGGAAATGCGAATGGCCAACAGGCATATGAAAAAATGTTCAACATCACTTGCAATCAGGGAAATGCAAATCAAAACTACCATGAGATACCATCTTACACCAGTGAGAATGGCACATATTAAAAAAACTAGCAACAACAAGTGTTGGCGAGGTTGTGGAGAAAAAGGAACTCTTCTGCACTGTTGGTGGGAGTGCAAACTGGTCCAACCACTATGGAGAGCTGTGTGGAGATTTCTGGACCTACTAAACATAGAGCTTCCACAGGATCCAGCAATTCCACTCCTAGGTATTTACCCAAAGGACACAGAAACATCAATTCCAAAGAGCACCTGCACCCCTATGTTTATAGCAGCACTGTTTACAATAGCTAAGCTTTGGAAACAGCCCAAATGCCCAAAAATAGATGACTGGATCAAGAAGATGTGGTACATATATACCATGGAATATTACTCAGCATTCAAAAAAGATAAACACGTGTAATTTGCAGCAACATGGATGGCGCTGGAAGGGATCATGCTCAGTGAATAAGCCAAAAAGAAAAAGAAAAATACCGGATGGTCTCACTTATAGCAGGAATCTAGAAAACTTAAATAAGGGACCAGGAAAATGAGTAACTATAAGAAAGTGACAATCAAAATCAACAAAAACTATGAACCAGAGACACTTTTTGGGGGTTGGGGGGGGGGGGAGGGATTGGGGTCAGAATGGGGGGATTGCAATTGTATGGGGAATATAAAAATAAAATTTATTAATTAAAAAAAAAAAAAAAAGAAAGGGCCGGCCTGGATTCTTATCTTCTAAACACCCCAGGTATGGTCAAACTATCCTGTTTTTAAAGATTATTTTATTTATTTATGCATACAAGAGCTGGGGTGTAGGCCAGAAGTGCGGGGAGAGGGGGTGAGAGGATTCACCAGAGACAGAGTGGGGAGCAGAACAGGCAAATCTACTGAAAATACCCTGTTGAGGGGAGCAGTGGGCGAGTCAGGAGAGGTCTATTGTGCCATGTGGGTTAGCTCCCTGGCTGGGGATTGAACTTGCACTGCAGAGGCTATGGATAGCTTCATAGTGCTGAGACTTAACCCCTTGTGCCACCAGGGAGGCCCTTATCCTATTTTTAGAATTGAAGAGCAGTCTGAAGATTTGAAAAATTTTCAAAACAATTCCATAAATACAATTAAAAAAAATTAAGTAAATCTAAGAAACAGAATTGGTGCCTTGTAGCTTATGACAGGGAAATTATATTTTACTACTTATATGTTTTACAAATGATGAAAGGAAGGAATGAAAGGTATTACTTGATGTTTGGTGAAGTAAACCGATGCCACCTAAACAAAGTTGTAGAATTAGACTGAAATACGGGAAGACATGAAGATAAAGCACGAAGCATAAAGGAACAAGTAAGAATGGGGAAATTGTTGAAATCATAGGTAAATATTCTAAACTTGATTATGATCTTCATTTTTATAAAGGCGTCAAATAAAGAAGCAGTTCACTCACTCATGGAATCAGAAACTAGGATGTGTTACAGGTGGTCTCGGGAGAGTTGTGGGAACCACTTGTCAGAGAGAGGAAACTTTCTGAGAACTGCAGGTGCTCCAGAACACACTGGGAAGTAGTGGGTTAATGGCAGCATATTCAGGGGTGCAGGAGAGACCCCATGTCACTTTTATATCAAGCATCATTTCTCAAGGACATCTTGCACCTGCTTTTGTTCCATAAAGCAGATACCTAATAGCAGGTAAAATCTTACAATGACACACCAGAAAAATAGAAAGCAAATAAATTTTCAGTGTAACTCTTGACCCAGAGAAAACTAGACTTCAAATCGGTGATTGGTTTCAAAATATTATTAAAATTCAGAGAAAATTTTATTTTTTATTGTCTTTCTAACCTTTCCCCTTTCTTTAACACTTTAGGTTTTTCACAAGAAGCAAATAATATGGCTTGAAGTTATTCATTTTCCATAAAGCACAATTTTTGTAAATGTTTGTAAAGTCAAGATATTTGTTCTAGAGTGTTTACTTCCCCATCTTTAGGCTCAACCCTTTGTTTAGTTTTCTTATGCATTTGTCAGGGATGGTGATTACATTTTCTTTCGGTTTTTGAACCAGTTTATTTTTTGGACATATAAATATTTTATTAATCCTCTCATGAAAAATCTACATAAAGTCACTGTAGAAATTTTATTTCTTTTTGCAGCACCAACATTGGCTGTTGCAACCCCCTTGACTTCTTTCATTCTGTTCTTGCATTCCTTTCGCTGCTTTCTTGAGGTCATTTTCTTCTCGCACAGGCCATGTCTTGCAAACATACATTTAGGTTCATTTTTCTTTGCATCATCCAAGGAATTATAAATCATGCCAAAGTCAGTGGACTTGTCACCTCCAAAATGAATTCTATATCCAAATATGAAGATGACCATCAAGGATAGTCTTGTACATTTTAGCTAGTTTTCCCCAAATTTCTGTCTTTGGTACTGTTCCCTTCCCAAGGTAAGGGACGCTAATGACCATTTGTTTCCGCTGAAGCAGTCAATTGGTCGTGAACTTCCTGGTCTGGGTGATCACTGTCTCCACCATGATGGTGATGAATCTTCAGGCAACCAGGGAGGAAAAAGCTTTAACCAGTTTCTGTCATTTGACAGAGGTTTGGAACAGAGTGCCATGATTGATCATTAATGCCTGTGGGAGGGAGGAAGTATGTTAAGTATATTTTTCATGCCTTTCAGTTCACTCTTATTGATAACTTTTAAATAAAAGAATGACTGTATTGTAATGCTACATTTTAGGAAATAAAATTGATAAAATATTAAGGATTGACAAATTGGGAAAAGGATACAGATCTGTTCATTATACTAATTCATGACTGTCTGTATATTTAAAATACTTCTGATATTTTAAAATAATATTTTAAAATAAGAATCAAGGATACCAGTTCTAGAAAATTATTTTCAAGTTTAAATTGTGTATTTCAGTCTTTCTTTTCAAAATTTGTTTTGTTTTATTTAACTTTTTCTCCCAGGAAGCAAAGTTATCCATTTCTATAAAGAATATTTACTATCAACCATTTCCTATGACTCTTATCTTCCTCTGCATTCTTTTTTCTTCTTCCAGAAAGATGCATGATGATCTCTTGTTTAATATAAAGTTTGGCAAAGAATTTGTTACAGATCAGTGATTTCAGACCTAGTCAAAAATACAGTTTCCCAGGCACCTACCATTCCCACCTACCACTGCTAAAAGTAAAACCCTGCTGTAGGAGGAGAAACAGTAGGTTCTGAATTTTCAGTTTCTGGTGACCTGTCCCTGGAATGGGACAAAGCAGCACCTACCCCACTTTTCACAGGGACAAAAGTAGCTCTTTAGTGTTATAAAAAAGGGTTTTATAAATGGGGGATCAAAGATAAAGCAAACTTGAGAACCGTTACTTGTAAACCAGTATTGTTCAGAATATATAATTTGACAGACTGAACTCTGCTTTAATGAGCAATGTTATCTTATTTTTTAAATCTCCAGTGAGATGCCTCCATTATATAGGAATTCAGAGCAATACATATTTACTGTTATCCTTCATTGTTACCATCTGCAGAGTATCAGTAACCACCAACTGATGGACTATAGAGTGGGATTTATCCTTTTGTCAGTGTTTTTTTGAAAATAGTGTTTCTCTTAGAGCCTATTCTGCTTCTTATAACTAGTCAGCTGTTACTTTAGTATTGTCTAGTTTATGCTGTTTACCATCTTTATTTTCAAATCCCTTCTCAATTAACCACCATAGTATTCCTAAAGGAAATATTTTTATAATATTTGAATAGAAAAGGGGACAGTGGTTTGGTGAAGGATAGATTTGAACTTTCCATGGTGAATTTAATGTAATGTACACACATGTTTATTCTCAAAGATGAACCCTTGACATTTACATAGACTGCAGTGTTACTTTAATAAAGATAATTAGGGGCCTCCCTGGTGGCTCACGGGGTTAAGACACAGCACTATGAAGCAGTCCACAGCCACTGCAGCATGAGTTCGATCCCCGGCCAGGGAGGTGACCCACATGGCCCAGCAGACCTCTCCTGTCTGCCCTTAGCAGTGTATTTCAGTACGTCCTGTTCTGCTCCCCACTCTGTCTCTCATGAGTCCTCCCAGCCACCGCCACATCTCTGGCCTGCACCCCAGCTCTTGTATACATGTATAAATAAATCTTTAAAAAAACAAAGATAATTTAAAATAGCTCAAAAAGGAAGCTTAAAATAGTCACACATAAAAAATGTTTTAAGTAATTAAATATTAACTAGTGAAATAAGAAAATATACATATGCAAAAAAGAATTTCGGCCCATACCTCACACCATATTCACATTTAACCCCAAACATACTGTATTCCTAATGTGAAAACTGAAACTATAAAATGCTGTAGGAGAAAACATAGGAAGAAATATTTGTGACCTTGCTTCAGGCTAAAGTTTCATAATACAGCTTCAAAAGTATGATCCATAAAAGAAAAATAATAAAAAAGTATGATTTTTTCAAAATTAAGAACATCTGTTCTTTGGAAAGGGAGAGGTTCCATGGTGTGATGGTAAGCACACTGTACTCTGGAAAATAAAAATCACAAATGACATAGCTAATAGAGGACTTTTATCCAAAATATGCATTAAAAAACACTCTAGGCTCAGATATAAGAAAACAAATAATGACATTTAAAATGGGAAAAATGAGCAGAGAAGGTGTATAGATGGCAAGTGAGCACATGGAAAGAGGTTCAGTTTTATTTGTCACTGGACAGATGCACAATGAGGTATCATTCAATACCTGTTAGAATGACGAGTTTAGAAGACTAACCATCCTGAAGCGTTAAGGATGTGGATGACCTGGAACTTTCACACACTGCTCGTGGCAATGTAAAATGATACAACCAGCTTGGAGAACAACTTGGCAGCTTCTTTAGAAAGTCAAACATATATATAGGCCATATTGGCCAGTCTTTCTACTCTGGGGTGTTTACCAAGGAGAAATGAATATGTATTCACGCAAAGACTTGTTTGGGAATGTTCATAGCTGCTGCATTTGTAATACTTCCAAACTGGAAACATTCCAAATGTTTATTAGTAGGTGAATGGGTTAATGTGGTATATCCATACACTGGAATATTATTTAGCAATAAAAAGGAATGAGCAGGATTCATCATGTGAGAACATGATGAATTTTAAAATAATTATGGTGAATGAAAGAAATTAGGCAAAAGTAAGAGTACGTACTGTGTGATTCCATTTATATAAAAATCTCAAAAATTCAAGCTAGGGCCTCCCCTGGTGGCACAGCGGTTGAGCGCTGGGCTGCAAGGCTGCCCGCAGCCTCTGCAGCACCAGCTCATTCCCCAGCCGCCGGCGAGGATCCCACAAAAAAAAAAAAAAAAAAAAAAAAATTCGAGCTAATCTCCAGTGAGAGAAAGCAGATTAGTAGTTGTCTGGATGATAGAGAATGGAATGGGGGGAATTCCAAAGAACCATAAGGAAATCTGCTGGGACAATGGATGTTTATTATCTTCATTATGGTGATGTTTTCACTGTTATATGCACAATAAAGTTGTATATAATTGTACATTAAGTTCAGTTTATGTAGGTCAATGATACCTCAGTAAAACTGTTTAAAAGAAAAAGTGAAAGGAAAAGGGAATGAAATGAAGATATGGAAAAGAAAAGGAGGGAATAAATTGGAAAAAAGAAAGAAAAAGGGACAAAAGGAGGGAGACAGGAAGGGAAGAGAAAAAAGGCCTGGATTTAAAGTAAGAAGCCTGAATTCAGATCTTGGATCACCTTGCCAGGTACCTTTGGAAAATTCTGTTCTGTGGACCTCAGTTTTCTTTCTAATAGAGTGAGGTTGACGAAACCTGTAGCAAACGTAACCTGTAGCAACTTGGAGTATTTTCTACTCACTTTGGGTAAAATATCTGGAGTTCTTTGGGTTGGGGAAAATGTGAAAGTGGCTTCGAAAAGAGAAAGGCAGGGGTGTTCATCCTTTGCTGTGAGATGGAAAATAAAACCTCATTGCACACAAAATAATACTACACTACCTCCTGTTTGGGGTCTACAAGCCCCAGCATGCAATTCTTCGATTTAATGTGGGCCACAGAGCACTGCCTGTAAGGACGTGCAGTTTCTGTGGGTTGCCCCCAGTAGAGAGGAATTGAAGCAGAAACCAGCAATAAATCCTTAATGCATTGCACACATTATGCATCATGGTATTTTTAAACAAAAGGCATAGCATGCATTTTCCCTGTAAGCTAGAGTACATTTATGCATATCAAAATGTGGCCAGCTACTGCTTGGAATACACATCAACATTTTTAAACATAAAAAAAAATCTATGAAGAAGTTGTTTCTTTAAAAATATGCATATACTTTCCCCCCAAATTGCAGTTTCTCTTACCATTAAGCATCAACTCCTTGGATAACCCAGAGTGTGGAAGTAGATGCAAAGCAGTAAGGCATTTAAAATCTAAATCAGACTTTAATAAGGGAATGTCATGTTTCATTTAAAAGCTTCTCTTCACCTCCTTTTCTTAGACTGTCAAGTGAAAGAAAAGCCAGCTTTATAATTACATGGCTGCCTCAGCTTTAAATTATATGTGAGATCTCACATTATTTTCCACACCTTACTCCCTCTGTCTCTCAATCCCTATCCCACCTCCTTCCTTTTCTGCCACCTACCAGCCCTCCCCACCCTGACTTTCTTCCATAGACTTCCTCCTTCTTAAGTAGCTGGCAGAATGATAGAGCTCTGTTGATTAAGCTACTGAACAGTGGTGATCCTTATTAATTTAGAGGTGACAAGCAAAAAAATTGATACGATACGATAACATACGATACAATACAATAAAAATTATGAGTGTGAAATGTTTCGCACTGTGGATCATCATCCTAGCCTGGCTGGGTAGAAAATTAGGTAATCTTCCTAGTGCTCAACCGAGCATGACATTAGGTGGAATTTAACTTTGACAGATGTTTATCCTCTTCCATTTGGTGCCCCTGCTGCTGTTCTCTCACCCCTGGCTTGCTTTCTTAGTGGGTCATTGTATTCATTGAACATTAGGATCCTCACCCTAGTTAAAAACCTGGCACAGGTATTAACAGCAGTAACAACAGGTATTCTATCATGGCTATTTTATGGTAGCCTCTTCCCTCCTACCCCCATCATTATGATTATCTGCACTGTTGGTCACAGAATAAGTATAATAAGCCTATGAAGCCAGTGCTCACTATTGGAAACCATCATCTTGTTCCCCAGAAAGTTGTATTTTTTTAAGGAAGATCATGTGCAAGATTATGGTATAGCAAGAAGCTATGCTATTTTAATTGTTTCCTGAAGTAATTCCACTCAGGGTGATTTTGTCTGTAAAGAGAGATGGTTCTTGCTGAGTCACCTGCATGACAAGGTCGTCAGCTTTGAATGTCACCTTGATCTCAGTCTGTTGGGAGAGGATAGAGGGAAAGATGTGTCACAGGGCCCTTACAATGACTGGTGAGAACTAAGAAGTAGTGGCTAATTCCTCTGTGATTGTGAGATGATGTCTCATTGCATAGATGGGAATATTAACTATATTATAGACAAAATATTGGAGTCTGCATGAAAGTAAATATTGCCATTTCCTCTAGCACTGGAAACCTGTAGAGAGAGTGAACTGAATGTAGAGTCTCAGACTTTTAAAGGAAACAAGGGAGTCAGATGTGGGCTACCTGACACATAAATCCCTCCAGGACCCTTTAGTCTTTGTTTGAATATACTTGGTGAGGGAGAGCTTTCTACCACAATGTTAGTGGGTAATTCTATTGGCCAAAATCAACATTTTGGCTATCTCAGAATTTGAACCAATTGATCAAACTCTGTATCCTGGAGCCTCTGAGAATTAAATTGAATAAGTCTACCTGAGGGTCCTCAAGTTTTTGGGACAGTGCTCATATTTCCACTAAATCTTTCATATACCAAGTAAAAAAACCTTATTTTCTTTAGTAGTTTCTCACTACATCTCCCCTGGGTTCTTGCACAATTCCATACACATAGTGAAAATAGCAGTGATTCCTAGGATGTTTCAGTGTTGATAGCATCTATACATGGTGAATTTAAACCATGAACTTAACCTCATATTTCCTCCTGGATTGCATGACTGAGCCTCTCTGGGTGGACGGTCCTTCGTCTTTCTTTCTTTTTTTTTTTTTAAAGATTTATTTATTTATTTATACAAGCACTGGGTACAGTCAGAAGCACAGGAGGGTGAGAGGATTCACCAGAGCCAGAGCGGGGAACAGAACAGGCAGACTGACAAAGTACACTGCTGAGGGGAGTAGCGGGCACGGCAGGAGAGGTCTGTTGCACCATGTGGGACCCTCGCTGGTGGCTGGGGATCGAACCTGCACTGCAGAGGCTGCGGGCAGCTTCGCAACCCAGCGCTCAACCGCTGCGCCACCAGAGGAGGCCCTCGTCTTTCTTTTTTTTTAAAATATTTTTATTTTATTTTATTTTTTTATTTTAATATTTATCCTTTTTTACATTTTTTAGACAATATTTGCTTCCCCCCACCTCCTCAGATTGAGTTCCCATAGAAGGTCCTTCCTCTTTTTATACCAGCTCCCAGAGAATAATTTTTAGGAGTAAAAGGCATGTTTGTGTAAACCAATATAAAATGAAATGCCTAAGGAGAAACCTGAACTTTCAGGAATATGTAAGTTCTTTTATTCTCATAGTTGGTAAGAGCAACTAGAAATCTTAATTGATTTAAATTAATTTGAATCAATTTATATTAACCAGTTTATTTCTGTTGATTTAGGCAGGGCACACATATCTAATATGAAATTGTGTATTTTTCTCTTAGCATACAGTCAGAAATATGACACAGGTTAGAGAGATAAAATGATAGACTTATTCCTGAGTCTATTTTAAATATTAGAATTAGGAATGTGGTCATTGTGGATTGAATTGTGTCCTCCCCACCACATTCTTATGTCAAAGCCTTAACCCCCAGAACCTCAGCTTATGACCAGCATTGGAGATAGGGTCCTTGAAGGGGTAAATTAAAAGGCTCATTACAGTGAACCTTATTCTAAGATGACCAGTGCCCTTTTTAAACAATTTTTTGAAAAAGATTGTTTATTTATTTTTGCATAAAATAATTGGGGTACAGGTCAGAGTTGTGAGGATTCACCAGAGACAGAGTGGGGAACAGAACAGATAGATCTACTGAAATACACTGCTGAGAGGAGCAGTGGGTGAGACAGGAGAGGTCTGCTGCACCATATGTGGGTTAGCGCCCTGGCTGGGGATTGAACTCAGGCTACTGTGGTGATAGCACTGAGACTTAACCCCTCGGCCACCAGGGATGCCCTGATCAGTGTCCTTTAAAGAGGAGGAGATTAGGATGCAGGCACCTGCAGAGGGAAGACCATGTGAACACCCAGGAAGGAGACAGCCATCTACAGGTGGAGAGGCCTGAAGAAACCAAACCTGCTGACACCTTGAGCTCACACTTCGCGCTTCCAGGACTGTGAACAAATGATTTTCTTTTGTTTAAGTAACCCAGTCCTTTGTTATGGCAGCTCTAGTAAACTGATACAGTAGGAAAATGCTTACAATGTGAATTCTGAAACATGAACCAAACTAAGATTGAAGAAAATTTAAGAAATCAAAAGATCTAACTACAAATATTTGGTCATTAGGAATAATATTTGATCTACTAAGCTTGTTCATCCAAACTTCTTCATCTGAAATAAAATCAGTTCTTTTCATTTAACACTTGTGAAAAGAAAATTCACAAAACATGGTGATTATATGCGTTGAAACATTCTCTCCCGTAACTAAGTTAATATGATTTGAAACATGTTCTTGTTCCTCCTGATGAGTCACTGATGCATTGCTCACTGTACTCATGTTTTCATTACAGCTTTGTTATGTACCCTCAAAAGCTAAATTAACATAATTTTGCTAAAGAAATTGTATACTCAAACCTCTAATTTTATCATCTTTCTTTTCTGTGCATGGCTTCTTGTCATGTACAGCTCTTATAGCTTTTTCAAGGACCTTGCCAGAAAGCTTTTGTTGGACTGTTCAAAAGTATGAGAAATTGGTTTGATGACCTAATGGGCACCCAGAAACTTACTGGCAAACAGGGGAAAGAATTTCAGTTATGTCACTATTTTTCAAACTGTTGGGTGATTAAGTAATGAGATGTAGCCAACATTAAAATAATCAATTAAAAATTGATTTAGATGGATACTATCAGAGTATATTGACAAAGTATTATATGAAACTTTGTTTTAATTATATTCATAAACTTGAAAAATACTTATTGATCACCTACTACCTACCAGGTACTGTTTTAGATGCTTGGGAAGTATCAGACAAAGTGCCCTGACCTCTAGGCACTTACTCTGTAGCAGGAGAAGATAACTAATAAATTATAAGCATGATAATAAATTGTATAGTATTTTTGGTATGGTATGTTAGTAAGTATGTACATATCTTAGTGTTTATATATATAAACACATATATGTTTATATGTATATATATATATATATATAAATAAATAATATACCCTAGTGTATGGTAAAAGAAAAAAATTGACAAAAGTGATTATAGTTGCAGGAATAGATGGATGGTTGCAATGTGAAATAGGATAATCAGGACTATTGCTATTTGAGAAGAGACTTATAGGTGAGGGAGTTGGCCATGGGGGTATCTGGGGCAGGGTATAGGCAAAGGAAACTGCAAGTAACAGGGCAGGAAGGTATGTTAAGAGATGTGTGTTTTTGGAATAGTGAGTCCGGAGAGGATTTAATCACAGAAGATGATATCAAGAGGTAAGAGTGGCCCACATGTGTGAGCCATTATAAGAATTCTGAGTCTTATTCCGAATCAAATTGGGAACCACTCAGGATTCTGGGCAGAGGACTCACACATATGCATCATAATGGGAATGAGTTTATTACTTTGGGTCTCTAAAGAAAAGACTGGAAGAGACTGACATGTCCTGTAAAATCTTGCATAGTCACTAATCTTGCACAAAATCTGTAAACCTTGCATAAAATGGAATTTCTGTTTTCAGTACATTGGGAGTAAATGAAAAGTTCTCTAGATGGTCTCTTAAAATTTGCAACTGATTATCAAGCCTCAATGAAAATAAGAATCTCTTGAATATTCCAGTGACACTTTTTCCCATCCCCATCCAGATCTAGACTACAGTGAGTATTTTAAGCCACTCTGGGGATTCTGCAATGATCAGGATTATTTGCAAATCACTGACTCTTTGAAAGGTCCGAGTTCAGTTTCTGCCACTTCCTAGCCCTGAGGCATCCATCAAGTGACTTCACCTGGAGACACAGTACCTACCTGGCAGCAATGCTTTGAGGTGTGCATGAGCCATCTCCAGTGCACAGTAAACACTCAGGAAGTGGGAACTGGATAAGTCCTGTGAGTTTTCTCAAGCACAGCACTTCAGAATGGGTATAACTAGTAAAGAATTCATGAGGGAGTGATTCACAGGAAGACAAGTTCTGCCTGTGAACAGTTAGTGGCACTGAAGGCCTGCAGGGCTGCTTGCTAACTGTTCTCAGAGAGTCATATGGGCCTGGTGAAATCTGTGTGCCCAGGTCCCCTTTGATCTGGCTAATTATAGTAAAGCATGAAAAAAATGTTAATTGCTTGACTTTTGGCTCCGATTTTCCTTAGCATCATGTTTTCCCTAGCCTGGCTCACTCTCGGCCAGCACCTTGTCAGGCCTTTAAGCACATGGTTGATGCCTCTTCAGCAAGTGCAAGCCCACACAGAGGGCAAGGTTCTGGCCTGAGCTGATCTGGGGTAAATGGAAGAGAGTGGGACACAGTGAATCTTGCTCTCTTCTTGTTTTGTGATGTGCCACAAATAACCATCCTTCATAGTGGTAAGGGACTTGAGCATGCCATGGATAGTCTGTGGGAAGTCCCAATATATTCTGTAGGCAAACTGTTCACTTGACAGGATGAGAAGAAATGGCACTATTTTAGGCTCAGTGTCCAATTTGTTTTATACACAGATTTTCTAACAATTGAATTTTAACTGAATCAGGCTCAAGGAAAAATACATTCTTGGATGTAAGAAAAATATTCTGGGATGTTCAAGGAAAGATAATTTTAAAGATAGATACAATTTATATTTTACATATTATACTTCCATATAAATTCTAAGTATAGAACAGAATAGTAGAATAAGATATGAAAAAGGATAAGACTAGAAAGAAGCTGGTATTATAATGAAAGGTATTTTTACAAAAGAGATATTGTGGCTGAATTAAAAGAATCCTGGATTGGGATTCTGAAGACCATCAACTTCCTGTTGCATAGAGCAATCATAATAACACAAGTAACTACAATTTGAATTTATTGAACACTTACTCTGTGCCCCTCATTGAGATACACTTCCTTTTAACACTTGTCTGTGAAGTAAATCGTACATGCTAATGCTGCTTCATGTACACATTAGGAAATAGAAGCTTCACAAGAATGAGGAATTTGCGCCAACAAGGTCACCCAGCAGCAGGGCAGGTCTGGAAGGTAATCTATTCTGTGTGGCTACACAGTTCATACTCAAAGCCTTGCACTCAAGTGCCTCAGATTCTAACTTTTCATGGTCATAGAGAGTCAGAGATGGAGCTCTGCACCTGACTCTTGAACACTATGCTCTTCTCAAAAATAGGCTAGAAGGAAGAGGGTCAGATCTCCAGGACAGTGGCCCCCAAAATGTGGCCTTTAAAGCAGAGTTTCAGCATCACCTGGGAACGCATCACAGTACACTTCCCTCATTATCACAATCTCCCTCAGACCTGGAGAAACAAGGTCTGGGGATACAACCCAGCGGTCTGTGTTTTCTTCAACTTTCCAAGTGATCCCCATGGTAGCTCAAGTTTGGGAAACAGTGCTCTTGGCAAGGCAATCCAAATTTCTTCAAGTTGAGTCTAAAAATGCATATTTAATGTTACACCAAATATTGATTTTGGTTTGAGTCACCATATTTAATTTGCGTCAAAATTTCAGACGATATTTAACAAGGTATAGAGTTTTTATCTAACAAAAGGAGCAAATTTTAACAATTTGAAAATACTCATTTTATATTTCATGGTTCCTTAGAAATATATATTTAACGGAGGAAACAATATCTTCTTTCATCTATCATCAGGTGTAGGCTAATGGAGCACAGGATATGAATAAGTGCTGATTGGAGGTAGAAGGAAGCATTCAGATACGTTTTTTTAAAGCGCAATGTTGAAGGATGCATGGGACTTGTATTTGGAAAGGGCGGTGACAAAATGTTTTGAGGCAGCACTAAGCCAGGACCTGGAGGATCAAAACAAAAAGAAACTGGTATTTCTGAAGGGAAAGAGAGAGGATTTTGGAAGGGAAGATTGATCAGGTTTGGGTTTCACAGAAACTGAGACTCCTGAGCAGCAACACATTAGAAGAATAAAATGTCACATTAGAGGTGTATGTCATTACATCAGCCAGGATCATTCCAACTGTAGGAGACAGAATAATTTATTGAAAATTCAAAGAATAATTTTTTTAAAGATTTCTTTATTCATGCATACAAGAACCGGGGTTACAGGCCAGATGTGTGGGAGGGTGAGAGGATTCACCAGAGACAGAGCGGGGAGCAGAACAGGCAGACTGACGAAGTACACTGCTGAGGGGAGCAGCAGGCAAGACAGGAGAGGTCTGCTGCACCATGTGGGTAGCTCTGCCGCCAGCCAGAGCGGACAGGTTCACAGCGCTGGGCTCAACCGCCTGCGCCACCAGGGAGGCCCAAAGAATAATTTATTGAAAAATAAAAAGGAAGCAAAACAAACTCAGATCCCAGAGAACAGATTCATGGGTTCCAGAATGGAAGGGGGAAGGGAGGTGGATTAAAAAAAGGTAAAGGGAGCCAATTGTAGGATAATGGCTAGAATCTATATTTCTGGTGGTGATCATGATGCAGTATAGATGGATAGGTCAGTGGGGGAAGGGGGAGAGAGGGAGATGGGGTGGTGGGGGCGGGGGAACAGCTGTCAAATTCTAATGCTGTATACCTGAAACTTGTATAATGTTACAAGCCAACGTTCCTTTAGTAAACATTTATTTCTTTAAAAAAAAGGAGACTATTGGTTCATGTCACTGAAGTCAAAACATACTTCTGACTCTAGGCCACTGGACTCAGAAGCTCCAGTAAGGTCATTGCTGTGGATTCCCTTCTTGCCATCTCTGTGCCGACTCCTCTCTACAGAGCTACTCTTCTTGTGCAGATAAATTGGTACCAAATCCTCAGAAAGTCAGGCAACATCCTAGAATTGTTTTGGGTGCACATAGGAAGACCAGGTCAGTGCCTCTTCTGGAAGAGAGCTGGGTAGAGAGAACCATTGACACCCGGACCATGTGGACTGAGAGTGGGGTGTAGCTATATGCATGTTCCTATGTGTGAGTATCGGCAAAGGGGGTGCATAGGACCTGGGCTGTGGGTCTGTACTCTGTAGAGCAATTGGAGTAAGAGCAGATCGAGGGAGGAAGAGCAGCAAGGAGGTTGCTGTGGTGCTTCAGGAACAGAGGGGTGAAGGGCAGGCTTGGAGTGGCTTCTGCAAAACCAAAGAGGATGGACTTTGAACTGTCCCCATGATAAAATCATCTCCGTGACATTTAACAGCACACTAAAAGAAAAATACCTTATTGTCTTGGCTGGAGTGCAGACAGAGGTTCGTTGGTGTCTTAGTAGTCAAAATGACGTTCAGAGGCTTGGTGAAATGGCAAAGCCTTGAGTCTTTTGTGGGATTTTGTAGTTGTTACGGTGGGAACTCCCAGGGGCTCTGTTCTTGAGGTTAGAGATGTAAATGCAGACGGGTCCTCCTGGTACCCTTCATCTTTGAATTCTTAGCACAGAGAGCTGGCAGTTTTTATGTGTCTTTTGTCTCCTTGGTTAAAGTAGATATTTTCAGTCTGTGTGTCCCCTCCCGATGTTGCCGTAAGCGCCGAGAGGCAGGCTGTGTTTGGACTTTGTAACCACAGCTGTGCACTCTAATTACTCAGACTTTCCATCTCTACTGATTTTCCTTTGCTGATTTTAACCTTTGAAATAAAGAAACCTCAGGAGGAGGAGTAGCTAATATTACTTTCTAGAATTAAAATGTTTCTTGATATTCCCCGATCTATGTGTAGGTGAAAAATGTGCAAAGCGTTAAAAGGCCTTTAATAAATTAAACCTGATTAACTCATCCTCGCCGGGCCTAGGCCAGCCTCCCACAGGCCAGTGCCTGGAAATGCTCTTTTCTGTAGTGGAACAGTTGACTGGGCATTGACGCTTTCACTTTTAAGTGAAATTGGATCCCTCTGATCTTGGGAAAGTCTCCTGTCCTCTGTCGGTCTTACTTTGGAAACCAGAGCGCTTGCTTTTGTGAAGTGGCTTAGGAAGGATCACCAAAAAGAGTAAAACACTTCGATACTAAGTTGTTAAATATGCCACAGAGTAGTAAAATTTTAGAGCAAAATGGAAATTTCAATGACTTTTAGTCTGATAATGGATAGGGACTCTGGATGGGGTTGATTTATCATGGTTCATTGCAGATGCTCCAGTTGTAGCTAAGAAGAGCAAAGCTTTACAAGTGTGTACCAGCACTAAAATCAGACGGTGTCTTCATTAGAGTATTAATCGTGGTAGAAATGGGAATTAAACTTGGCAACATGACAGGGAAGCTGACATCAGAGTTATTAAATTGAAAAGATTGCCACTCAAATCAAATCAGATAATGCTATTACCATCATCACTGGCACTCTCAACACTATAAAGAGAGTAGAGAAAATAAACCCTAAGTTAAACAGCTGTGTGCTTCTCCCCAAATCACTGGGATTGCTGTCATAATACCAGAAGATTAAATATGAAATCCAAAGCAGGAAAGTTTATCACTGATTGACTGCTATATAAATATTAAAAATTCATTAGTCTCAAACTGATTTTTCCCATGGCTGTATAAAGTAAAAAGAAAACATCTTCTTGCACAAGAGAAGTAAATTATGCTAGTAAATTTGAGCCAAGTATTTTAAAAATAGACATTTTGCTCGTCTAAGGGATTTGTTCCTCGTGTCTCAGCAGTAAGAGAGTATCTCTAGGGATGACATGAGATTTCTACTAGGAATTTGATAGAGTCCCTGTAAATAGGCACATTCTCTCTTTCTCTCCCTCAGTCACTGCAAAGTTAGTAAATGTGGAGTCTATGTATCAAGAATAAAATCAGTTCTATTGGACCCCTCTCACCTCAAGCTTTGCCTCTCATAGTGCTTGCAGTCAGTGCCAGGAACTAAATCCCTTGTGGTTTAGCGATCACTCGATGTCCGACTTCACTCTTGCTTAGCATTGCCATAAAACCTGACTCTGTGCCCTCGTCTGCCTCTTGCAGACGCTGCAGTAAGTGGGGGTTTGGCTTAAAGCCCGTTAGTAAATTTGGAAAGTAGTTGACTTGCTCAGGATGATGAGCGAAACGATCTAGCACTAAATCCATACTTCCTACTGAAGTTTAATTGTCCAATTTTATTTTTCTAGCCAGCAGTTAGATTTAGGATGGGCCTTTTGCATTTTGGGTGGGAGAGTGTTAGGTTTTCAGTCAGTATGGAGATTTCATGGGGCCATCTGCAGCCTCACACCAGAGATTCTGCCAATGCTGTTGTCTTTTGCTTCTGGGGACTGAGAGGCACTCAAGGTTTCCTGGAATTATGACCATATTCACACCTGGACAGCCTTTGGAACTGCCCAGAGCAAGTGCGACCCCTGGACCTCTGGAGTGGCCAGCAAGGCAAACATTTTCTCAAATGGTATGCAATTAGGTTTTCCACTAATAATAGATTGCCTGCCTTCCTGTGGTGACAGTTTCAGTCAGTCAGTCATGAAACTCCATGCTCTTTCCTACACTCTCTACTGGTGAAGTACTCAGTGTGTTTAGCGCAGGAGGATGTCTTCGTTTGGTGCTCAGACACTTGATCCTTCTCTACCTTTTGGAGGAATAAAGGCATGCATGCACTTCCGAAGTGCTGGGTTTTGAAAATGCTTTCTTTAGCATCTATCATATTTCATAACACTGGTCTCAGCAAGTATGAAGGGACTGAGTTGACTAAACGCTCCATCTCTTTCTTCCACTCTGATAGTTTCTTTCCATAGAGTTTTACTGATTCTACCATGTGCCAGACACTTTATATCGTTCTCATATTTTACCTGTCCATTTGCCCTGAGATGTTGTTTCTGTTGGCTCTCAATGAAGAAACTGGAGCTTGGAAAAGCAAAATGCCTCCCAAGGCCACCTACTTGGAAAGGAACCAGGCCAGGATTTAATCCCGGGTCAGATAGGTGCCTGAAGCCTGCATTCCTCCCAAAACACAAATAGTCCCAACTTGGCTGTCCAGCAGCATAACCTGAAGAGTAACAAAAAATACCCCTGAGTTACATCCAAGTGTCTCCTATCCCCAGCCCAAACTTGGTACCCTGCACTTAGTAGGCACATTATTAATATTAATTTGATGCCCAGCTAGTGCGAATGACCATATGCTTATAAACAAATCCCAACATGGTTGTTGAAAGCAGATATGGCCTTGCTCCAATTGTGCCACATTCTTACCCCTTCACTCCTTGCCTCTATGGCATCCTTTCTTTTTCATGAACATAACTGAAATGTTATGATCATTCAGTAAATCAAAAGTTTTAATATCATAAAGTTAGTATTGTAAAAAAAAATTCCATATGTGACTGAGTAGAGTCACTGAGATCCTACTAAATGAAATCACAGCTCAGAGTGTAAGCAGTTGTAAACTGGGAATAGTCTTAGTCAGAAGGTCCCTGGAAGACCATACCCTGAAATCTGAGTAGACTGATTCAGTTGAGATACATTTTCATATGAATAATATGTATAATAAGGTCCAAAGTCAAGGCACAGTGAATGTATTTTTTTAATAAATTTTATTTTTATATTCCCCATACAATTGCAACCCCCTTATTTTGACCCCAGTCCCTCCCCTCCCCCCCCCCCACCCCCCATACAGTGTCTCTGGTTCATAGTTTTTTGTTGATTTTGATTTACAGTGAATGTATTTGAAAAAAAAAGATTTTTTTTCTTGTTTGATCCACAATGTCTGTCTGAAGGGTTGTTTTTCTTTTCAATTTGAAAGTTGATTGTGTTCATCTATTTTCATCCCTTTTACCAACAGATACCAATGTGGAAAGTGAGGATAACTGGGGATGGCAGAATGGGGTGAAGTCATCTCTTACTCTAGCTGAAAGCCGGAGGATGCCACATGGAATGTGGTGGCTTGAAGGTCCAGTCAGTTCACAGTCACACACCTGAATGACTTTCCCGCTTCTAGCTCATGTGATCAGTGTACAACCTGTTGATAAAAATGGAAAATGTGAAACTAATAAGTCAGAAAAGGGATGCCCATAATCATAGTCTAAGAAACATCAATTTTGGCACCGGACAATTCTGTTTTCCTGTGAATACTGTAAGGCAGTATGTTTGGCAATTTTATTTAAATTAAAACTTGAATGACTATGGAACCTAACAGAAATTAAGTCTTCTAGTGACTCTCTAGTTTTATAAGCTGTTGTATCAAGAGGGGTTCTTTAAATTACCTTTCTTTCACTTTGGTATTATTGGGATAATTGTTCACATTAGTTAGATATGATTGCACATAAGTATCCTGATTAAGCAGTTATTGTTTGGAGCAGCAGGGAAGGGCATGGTGGATCTGAATGAGGAGAAAGGAAGTGAAGGCTCCAGGCTCTGGAGCGAGTCAGGCTGGGTGGAAATCCCCCTTCTGCTGCTTTTCAAGTAAGGACCTCAGGCAACTTACATTTTCTGTTCTACGATTACCCCTACTCCATATGTAAAATGGGGATATTGACAAGTTTTTAATTATTATTATTTTCCTATCTGCTGAAAGGGAAAGTGAATGGTGAAAAATATGTGAACTGCTTAGCATAGTGCCTTCCTCATGGGCAGCACAAAAACAGCAGAGAGCTCTATTGATAGCATTAGCCATACTTTATTTTTTAAAGGCTCCCTCTTTTTTTATTAATGTTTTTGCTGGAACTTGGTTTACATCCTTGCCTCACTCCCTTTCGCACACAGGCAGTCGTTTCAGCTGTGGTCATCACTGTAATCAAGCCCCACTTGTCCGGTGCATTTGAATGGTGTTGTGGGGGGCTCTTGGCAGAACCCCCTGCATGGGACCTGAGACTTTTTGGCGTGGTAATGTAGTGGTCTTTCTTTTTAATGAGCAGCAGAGCAAATGAGGCTAATGTTCTATGACTCCAGTCTAAGGCTCTAAGCTAGGTCACCAAGTCTTTGTTCCCTTTCAGAAGAGGGACGAGAACACGTACAAGTTTCAAACTGAAATTTCTATGTGCTTAGAAATCATGCTCACCTATCTTACTCTATAGGAGCAGGAAGAAACTTGTCTCGCAGCATCCTATCGAATTTAAATGAATTGGTTTGGGTATCACTGTGGGCTGTGATGTCATCCCCAAAGACATCAGTGACAGCATCAGAGAAGAGAACACTGTGGCCTTCATTGCAACATTCTGAGGGTTCCTTAACAAAAAACTAGGTGTATTATAGAACTTATAATATGTGGAAACATTGGGGATAGAAGATAGTTACCTTCTAGTCTCTCAGCTGAGGGCAACTATTACTAATACTTTGCTATATGGTTCTCAGTCTCTCACCACCTAGCTCATGCCCCACCTCTATTTATTGGTTTTGGCTTAAAAAGTGTTGCTGGGGCCTCCCTGGTGGCACAGTGGTTGAGCGCTGGGTTGCCAAGCTGCCCACAGCCTCTGCAGTGCAGGTTCGATCCCCGGCTGCTCCCCGGCCACAGGAGGAGGGTCCCACATGGCACGCAGACCTCTCCTGCCGCACGCTGCTCCCCTCAGCAGTGTACTTCGGTCCTTCAGCCTGCTCTGCTCCCTGTTCTGGCTCTGGTGAATTCTCTCACCCTCCCGCGCTTCTGACTGTACCCAGTGCTTGTATAAATAAATAAATAAATCTTTAAAAAAAAAAAGTGTTGCTTATACTACCTATGTCATTTTTTTTTAATAATAAATTTTATTTTTATATTCCCCCATACAATTGCAAACGCCCCATTCTGACCCCAATCCTTCCCCTCCCGCCCCCCACCCCCCAAAAAGTGTCTCTGGTTCATAGTTTTTTATACTACCTATGTCATTTTTATCGTGCATTTTTTAACTTATTTTCATATTTTCCATCTTATTTCAAATTTTCCATAAATGACTTTCATAAGTTTTATCATATTCTATTAACATAATTTTCTATTTTTTATTTGGTTTTATTTGGAGTACAGAAAAAAAGACAAATGAAATATAATAATATCTTTATACTGAATAAGTTTGTTTATAGGATTGTAGATAACTTCTATTTTCTCCTTTATTTTCTTAATACATTCCAAAGTTTCTATAAGAAATATGCATTGCTTTTATAATCAGAAAATTGCTTTCTAAAAGCATTAAACAGACTGTACAGTGGTATAAAGCCTCTATCATTCACTTGAATCCTTTTGACTTGTTTAAGCTCTTGAACAAAAATAATGTTCTCCATTTCACTAGGAAAGTGAAACTTCAGTTCTTGCAGCTGCTCAGTTCTTATACTCATGTCTTGATTTTTGTAGCAATCAGAATGTAGCTACACAGGTAGCCCACCATTGCTGCCTGCACCTTTTAACACATCTGTCTAAATTCAACTCTTCTTTAACTAGTAAACTCTAAACTGTATGCACAGTATGTCCATTTGTTAATTCAGATTTATTTATTGAGTACTTATAGTGCATAGGACTGTGCTAGGGACTAAGAGAAAGAAAGATGAGTAGAAAACAATTCGTGTCATTTAGAAAGTCACATCTTAATGTACTTTTAACAGACACTTGACTCATGCTAAAATTCTGGGGAGAAGTTACCAAAAGTAATATAAATATCAGTGTTTTATTGCTTAAAACATTTTTAACATGATTTTAACATGATTTCCTTGATGTCTTAACTGCTTCATTTATTAGTTGAGAACTGTGCTTACCACTACAATAGTCACTAGATATTTATTTATATTTATTTATTTATTTTTGAAGATTTATGTATTTATACAAGAACTGAGGTACAGGCTAGAGGTGCGGGATGGTGAGAGGATTCACCAGAGTCAGAGCGGGGAGCAGAACAGGCAGATGGACCAAAAATACTGCTGAGAGGAGCAGCGAGTGAGAGGTCTGCTGCGCCATGTGGGTAGCTCCCTGGCCGGCCTGGAATGGAACCCATGCTACAGAGGCTGCGGACAGCTTCACAGCACTGCACTCAACCTGCTGCACCACTAGGGAGGCCCTAGATATTTATATTTAAATTAATTAAAATGAAATGACATCCACAACTCAGTTTCTCTGCCACTCTCGTGACATTTCCGGTACTTAGTGTCCATGAGTGACAGGTAACAACCACACTGCATGATGCAGATATTATATTCTATCATTGCAGAAACTTGCACTGGATCACTCCCCTTCCCCACTCTCCCTCCTTATCATGTCTTCCCTAGTCTTGCATTGAAACCTCCTCAAGTGAACTCCAGGTATTTCCCACATACTTGATTTGCCCATCAGATAGATAGTTCTTTTTTTTTTTTTTTTTTATTTTTTTTTTAAGATTTATTTATTTATTTATGCAAGCACTGGATAGTCAGAAGCACAGGAGAGTGAGAGAATTCACCAGAGCCAGAGCGGGGAGCAGAGCAGGCAGAAGGACCGAAGTACACTGCTGAGGGGAGCAGCGGGCGGCAGGAGAGGTCTGCGCGCCATGTGGGACCCTCCTCCAGTGGCTGGGGAGCAGCCGGGGATCGAACCGGCGCTGCAGAGGCTGCGGGCAGCTTCGCAACCCAGCTCTCAACCGCTGCGCCACCGGGGAGGCCCTGTTCTTAAAGAAGCACTTGAACTTGTGGCTCCTTCATTTAAAAATGTTAGTTGGCTTATTGCCTGACTTTCCTACAATATTGGTCTTCTTTGGGCAGCTCCTCTATAGTCCACCTCCCACCTCCCTTTTGGCCCTTATCTGTGACTTCAGTTGGTTACAGCCATTCCTTTCTCTCTGAAGTTCCCTCTGCTTCTTCCTTGTTTCTGAGTTGCCCTTTACACAGTTGTCAGAAAGGTCATTTTCCCTCATTTTCCGGATTAGGAATAACTTCAGATGCCATCTCTGCTGTGAGCCTTTTTGAACCCCAATCAAAATCCCCTTATTCCTTATAGCTTAAAATTTGTAATACCTACATGGCACTATTGCATAACAGATTGTATTGTATTTCTTGTTCAATCCCTTTTTTCTATAAAGACTCAGTAGTTTAAATGCACCCTGGTGGGTCTTACAAACTTTCATTGACTAAATTTTGAGGCACACAGCAGTCACTATCTTTATTTTAATTACACCATTTGAGTGCATATAATACCAGAGTGGCCCTTCTTCTGCTCAAGTTTGAGTTGATTGTCCATTTTAGAGAGCTAATATTTTGTTCACATGCCTGTTGTAATTGGAAGTACTGGGAATTAATACTAATCTTTTTATAGGACTTCCAGGGAAATCGGGGTTCATTAAATGCAGAAGAGAATAGAAAAATTTCTAAAACCAAATAAGTTGGATTGAGTAAAGCAAAGCTGTATCTTCAGCAGCTGTCCTCTCCAGCTTTACTTTCCAAATTAAATGAATAATTAAAGCTTCCTTGAGGCTTTGTGGTGTTATTGTTTTAATTGTTGGTGTTATCAGTTCACATATCATAGTTGTAATTTTGTGGCAGATGCTTAGCTTTACAGCTAATTGCATGGCCACAGATGTAGCTATAATTCCCACACAAGCGACTACTTGCTTGCAGTAGCCATATCCTTTCCCTAAACACTCTAGCAAATCAACATTCATTATTCTTTAGTGCATAGCATCATTTTTCTTTAGTGGAGATGGAGTTAAGACACAGACTAATTCACCTGAGACATACCCTTCCATGAACAAAACGAGGACTCTCTCTCTTTGGGACATCCTCTAAAACTTATTCATCCATGCATACATTTGGAGACTATGATATTGTTCCTCTGATTTTTTCCAATATCAGGCTTTAAGGATTTGTTCCCCTCTTGGTTTACACTTATGCTGTGGCTCTGTTCCCTCTATTCAGAGCGTAAGAGATGCACACACAATTCCTATATCTTTTGGAATCAGTGAATAGAAAAGGGAGAAGTAGAATAAACTGGTTTCTTCACAGGATCATTTTATCCCATTGTTTTGTCTATTTGTTGTTAGCTATTATTCCTTTGTTGTTGTTGTCCCCTGCTGTCCAACCTCTGGTGAAGGAATAGCAGTTTGGATTTTATTTAAACTGGTACTTGCTTTTATTTCATGTCCATTACCTTTTCTGGTTTATGTGGACTGTATGATTATAGATCTCTAATCAGAGGCTTATGCTATATTCCAGCTTTGCAAAGATTGCATAAAAAAATCATAGTCTGTTGTTTAAAGAGATCCACCATATTGGGTCTTTCCATTTTTTTAAAAAAGATTTATTTTTTTTTTAATTTATGCAAATAGCTGGGAGGCGTGGGAGGGTGAGAGGATTCACCAGAGAAAGATTGGGGAGCAGAATGGACAGACGAACCGAAATCACTGCTGAAGGGAGCAGAGGGCGAGACAGGAGAGGTCTGCTGCGCCATGTGGGAATCCCCTTGGCCGGCTGCGTATCAAACCCATGCTGCAGAGGCTGCAGACAGCTTCACAGCGCTGTGCTCAACCTGCTGCACCACTGAGGAGGCCCTCTCCAATTTTTTAATATAGCTTTTTAATGAATATGAGTATGAAAAGACATGGAATCATGTTATTCTCTATATATTTTAAGCTGAGACATCCTCAAGCTCACCCTTTTGAAAAAACCGGGGTTTATAGAACCCTGAGCTCTCTTGTTCCAGGGCCACTCCTGCTCAGGGCAGTGCTGTGATAGGAAACCAGGTTGCCTGACTTTCAGGTCATGCTCCATCACAGATATTCTTTAGCTCTAGAAATAGAAGAAACTAAGATTTGCCAAGGAATTCCTCAAGGTTTGTACAGCAGTTTCCTAGACCTCCCAATAATTAATGCTAAGGCTCTTCCAACACTGTTGTATGATTTTTGTGCACCAATTGTGAATTGAGTATCAGTCACAACCCCTTCGTGAGATGCCACAAAACTCTCTGAAAAAAAGAACACGTCAGGACTGAACAATTTCTGCTTTTGTGAAATAGAAGAGTTGACAGTCTTTAAATGATATTGTGCAGATCACACGTGAGAGACAGGATATAAGAAATATGAAACCAACAGAGAAAGGAAGGCATGGGAACCGCATCAGGAGGTTTCCATTAGATTTTGTCTGCATCCTTCAAAATCATGATGTAGGACACAGCATCTGAAGCAATATCTGGGAAGACATGTATTGAATCTAAATAGTGGGTATTGGTGAGAGTTTATTTTTGAAACTTTGCACTATGATAAATATCTAAAGACTTTAAAAACTAATCAGCACTATTCATTGCGTGCCCATAGAACTGAGCAATCTGCTTAACTCCTGTTATCCTTCAGGAAGTGGGAGCTCAGAGCTTGGCACCTACACGTTAACCTTCTAATGGGCAGTGGAGGGTGTCATGTTGGCGTGAAGTTCATTACAATGAACAATGTACTAAATGATCTAGCAGTGTAATTACAGCTTCATTTGCTCGTAATATTTTGCTTCATATGGCTAGAGAGATAGAAGCAGCATTTATATAATTTGAGAAGTCTGTTTTAGAAGGTGCAACTCTGATGAGAGAGAAGTGAGTTGTCATTGTGATAGTGGGGAAAGTGCCAAACTGCTGGGATGAATAGGAGAATCACCCCTCACTCGCCCCAGTCATCCATGACCTCTTCTCAGAGCTTGTATCGAAACTATCAAAGGTTGATCTTTTACTTGGATTCTTTTATAATTTTCACTAAGTTGGAAATAATCTTAAAAAATGGATTCTCTTTCCATTCCTCCATGGGATAATTAACAAAAGCAATTAAAGAAGATATTTCTTCTAAATACCTAATGCCTTACCCACAAAGTAACCTGCATGTACTTTACTATGTAAAGGACCTACTGCATTAATGTGAGAATTCGCTAACTGTTGTCAAATGCTTCTAAAACAGGAATGCACTTTCAAAGCCCATTATGATTAATGCATAAAACAATTCAGGGAGATATGTAGTTGCTGAACCTTATTATTATTGTTGCCATTATCTTTCTTATTTCACCGTTGGACACACTGAAATGCAAGAAGGTTAAGTATTTCACCCAAGACCACCTAGGAATCCAGTCCTATAGCTGGAACAGGGCAGGAGAACTCCAGCTGAAGCACAATACAATCCTCTGTGTACTAGGAATAGAGAGATTGCTCTTTTGCCTGCTAAAAATTAAGCCTAAAAAGCATTATGAAGTTTTGAGAATTGGGGAATTTCTATTTTATCTCCTTCTGTTTCTTGAATGATGTCCAAGGAATGTACATACAGTAGTGCTCAAATTGACTGATGTCAACTGATCATTTTAAACAATTTTTGGAACAAAGACTTTTTCCAGAGTATCTTTTTGTCTTTGGGATAGTTTCCTAGAGCTTACAACATGGTGTGTTTAGTCTGTGAGCTACAGCTCTAGCTTCATCTACCAGTGAGTTGACTGCATCTCTCCCTTTTGTCAAAGAAGGTAATATGAATTTCATTGAGTTGAGTGCTGACTCTTGTGTAAGCTGTGTCTGCCTCAGAACATAGCAGCATTTTCCTGAAGTCTCTATTGTGGGCTAAGTACCATTCAATGAATTAACAAGAATATCCAAACACTTATTTCATATAAGTAAATACCTAATTTCAGTCGTTTTTAAAGGTTAGCTACTTATTCTAAATTTTTGAAGCACAGCAATCCAAGGAGGAGCTAAACTGTTTTCGCCTTTGAAATTTGGAACACCCTGTTATGTTAGCCTTTCTTTCTATCCTATAAAAGGGGCTCAGAATGACCCTCGCTTTTCAAGCTAGTGAGATGGCATTTCTACTTGCAGTGACAGATTGCAATGCCTTTCTTCCTGACAAATCTATCTTTAGAATGGAGCGGACACCCTGACCACAGCATCCACTGGCAATAATATCCGGTGACCACCTGGGGTGATTCTGCTCACAGGCTGTGAGTGTTGCCACTGATCCCCTGGGATGGGTTTGTGTGTGTCCTACATGTTTCTAAATGATAGCAAAGGCTTGCAATACACATTTCAAAATATTATATTAACTGACATAATCCATTCTCTTGGTAGCAACAGCATAGTGCCCACAAGCGTGCAAGCCTTTCTACAGCAACAAAAATGACATTTAAATGTATGAAGATCCCTTACCAAAATGGAGACTCAATCACTAGTCCTTACTGAGTACTCCCATAGAAGGCAGTGACTGATACAAAGATAGGGAACTTCTAGGTCCTTTTCCATTGAGGATTCCACATCCTACCCTCACCCTCCACTGGATGCTGACAGTCTCACTAGAAAAAGAATAAAACCTGTAAATAGCACTGCCATTGAGAAAGCTGTGTGGAGAGGGCTTGAGGATCAGTCAGGCTTGTGTCCAACCCTTATACTATCTTTGAGATAAAGGACTTTGTGACCTTAAGCAGATTATTCACTCTGAGCCTTGATTTTCTTTTCAGTAAAATGGGAATAATAACAACAATCATCCCAGAGGGATGTTGTAAGGTTTAGAAAAACTGTAAGGTACCTGTGGCAGCCTAGAAATTAGTATACAGTCAATAAATACAATAAATACTACTAACAGTAACAAGAGCACATGCAGTATGTGCTAAGTGCCAAATTGGTCAAATATAAGTGCTCTGGGAGGTCAAACCAATTACAATTCTTTCACTACAATTTCTAGATTTTGAAAAATTTGGCTCATTCATCATTTTCCTTTAGTCTCACTTTGATTTCTTTTGTTCCCTGAAAATGTACTGATTTTCATAGCTGCCTTCTATTACTTAGCTCTTGATTATTCACAGTGGTAGAAGCCAAGGAATACATAAATAATTAAAATTCCAAGGTAAAAAATGGGGAAATCTTATTTTAGTCTACTTTCTAGTCTAGACTTGCATTTATCAGAATTCTACTGGAAACTTAGCAGCAAAGCAAACTGATTTTATCTCTCTTCCCTGTTCTTCCCCACTGTTCGACAGTGTTGCTAATGACTAGTGGAGTGAATAAAAGACGACTATCAGGTGGAAGAAGAACAAATTGCCTTTGAATCATTTATAGATTAGATAATTGTGGAATATGTGAAAAATGCCAACCTATTTCTTTGAATCTGATATACAAATAAAATTTTTGGACTATTAAAATGCCTCTAAGGCATTGCTCAGTTAGAATGTAGTGGTGTTGATAATATAAATTACAGGATACACCAGAAATTTTTGTGTTATGTGCAGCCTGTTTTTTCCTACCTATTTATCTTGTGTATTTTCCTTAATCTGATGTTAAATGTAGTTGGTATTCCCTGAACAGCAACTGACTAATGAAGGGAAAGTGACCCTGGAGGAGAGGAAGTATAAGTAGAAATCTTTCTGGAATTGAAAATTGGCCATGGAAAATCCACAGGCTTACAAGTAAGGGTGAATTGACTATAGATGAAAACTGCCATGTCTGGTCATTTGTTTTCATCACTGTAAATATCAGTAAGTTCTCTCCTGCTACACAGGGAAGGGGGAAGAAAGCCCATCTGTCATTCTGAAGGTTAGGGCAGTCACATAGACAAATCTCCAGGGAACTAGTTTACTACACACAAATTTGTACCTCCCTTTCCCCTTAGCCCCCCCACCCCCTTTTGATATTCACCTCCCCCGACTGAGAATCTCTACATATAATTAAATATATTTCCAAGATAATTCCATATTTCTTACAAAGGTGAAGGCTGATATTTAAACCCTCTTAAGTAACCAGAGTTACCTACTGAGATGCTTGGTTCTTTTACAGGGAGTTCATGTTAATGGAAAGGAACTCAAAAAGGATGATACATTTTTTTTTTAAAGATTTGTTTATTTATGCATACAAGAGCTGAGATGCAGGGGTACAGGCCAGAGATGCAGGGGGATGAGAGGACCCACCAGAGACAGAGTGGGGAACAGAACAGGCAGACTCACTGAAATACACTGCCGAGGGGAGCAGCGGGTGAGTCAGGAAAGGTCTGCTGCGCCATGTGGTTGCTCCCTGGCAGGGGATCCAACTGATGCTGCAGAGGCTGTGGACAGCTACATAGGTTGTGTCTTAACCCCTTGTGCCACCAGGGAGGCCCCAAGGAAGATAAATCTTCCTGGTATGTGAAAGGAGGGAGGGAGGGAGGGAAAGAAAAGAGAGGAGAGAGGGGCTGCCAATTTTGTATCAGTGACTGACTTTACCTGGGAGAGCCACACTGATTATATTTCAGGATCCTAGTGCTCACTGAAGAAATCATTTCTTTGACCATTTCCTAAATTTTCTTACAACTGCAGCAAACTAAAGCAGAATTTGGAAAACTGTCTTTGGAAAATAGAACTAAGAATCACCTGGGTAATTATACTCCTCCGAGGGAACCTTTTAAACTATGAAAAATAACCTATTATTTGTTGGCTAATAATTTTGTGTCTGTGACCAGTAATATCCTTCTTCCTTATGGGAGGACACATTTCAGACTCCCTTAAACATCTGAAGTCTCTTACAAGTGTTAAAAGGTAAACTGACAGGGCCTCCCCTGGTGGCGCAGTGGTTGAGCGCTGGGCTGCGAGGCTGCCCGCAGCTCTGCAGCACCAGTTCCTTCGCCTTTGAGGGTCCCACAAAAAAAAAAAAAAAAAAAAAAAAGGTAAACTGACAAACTAATTTCAGAGAATCTCAAGCCATTCTTCTCCACAGAATAGGGTGTCAGGTACTTCCCAGCAAGTGATGACTGAATATCTTAGCCATTTCCTGTTTCTCAGTTAATAAGCTATTTACATTGGTTGGTTCCATCTTCTTCCTCTCTGCATTGATATTTGGTGCTTTTGCAAAATCCTAAACTGAGCCCATTTGCATTCTGAAACCAATGAAGAAAATTGCAACAGTATTTCATCTAAAAATTTTTAAAGAAAATAGAATTTATATCAATCAACGGTGTGTTTCATGACATCATAACATGCCTTTGCCCGAAGTAGAACTGGATGAAAATCGGTGGGATGTGTTTTTGTGAAAAAAATTTTGACCACGCAGATTGGAGTTGGGGTTAATTTAAATCTATTGTTTTTGTATATGTGACATTTTTATGTTAGATTGGAATTAAAGGCAAAGAATTTTTTTTAAATTTCTTTTTATTTCTTTATGCATACAAGAACTGGGGTATAGGCCAGAGGTGTTGGGAGGTGAGAGGATTCACCAGAGACAGAGCAGGGAGCAGAACAAGCAGACTGACTGAAATACACTGCTGAGGGGAGCAGGGGGAGAGACAGGAGAGGTCTGCTGGGCCATGTGGGTCACTTCCCTGACTGGGGATCAAACTTGTGCTGCAGTGGCTGAGGATAGCTTTATAGTACTGCGACTTACCCCCTTGCACCACCAGGGAGGGCTCCCAGAATTCTGTTTTTTGATTGAGTTCCATAGTCACAGTATTTGTGCCCTTTCTTGAGCCCCTGCTCCTAGAAAGAAACAGATAAGAAGAGAAGCAAATCTGATAGCTGGAGAACTGAAACAGGGTGGAGATTATGCCTAAAAAATGTTTTCTCTTTTGAATGAATGGCTGAGAAAATTTACTGTGTAACATACTGTTTTTAAAGTCTTTAAATGTTTCCAGTGTGGTTTTAAGTTTCATTTAATATTTGGTTTCCTAAGAATGTTTGTTTTTATTATGAATATAATGTATGTTCATGACAGAAACATTGGGAAGTACAAAAAGACGTGTTTCAATACTATTATAAAATTACCCACTAATTCAACCTACCAGAGATAACTGTTAAAATTGGACAGATGAAAGATAAGAGTGCCCTACCCATCCTCAACAATGTTACAGTGCGTGGAGGGCAACCCCTCCACTTGAGTCCTGTAACCTGATCCCTTCTATTTCTATTCATTCATTCATTCGTTCATCCACCCATCCATCCATCCATTTTTGAAGGAACATTGGGTTACTCACTATATGTGCTTTAGATGTAGGATCACACCCTTCAGGTGTATGTTATCACACCCCCACCCAGGCACCAAAAGTCCTCCACTGTAGTTGGTGGATCCCTTCTCTTTCATTTATTTTTGTATCCTCTGCCTTTAATGAAACTCTGCATTCTCTTGCAAGGACACTTACTTTGCTGGCTTTCACATAATTGACTTTATTTGTTCTCTTTGCTTCCTTCTCTCTGACTCTAACCTCATCCTGCTGCAATGGATTTCCTCCTCCATCACTCTACTAAAACTGCCATTGTCCATTTTTGCAAACATTCTCTGTTCCATTTTACTATCACTTTCTGTATCATTTGAACACATTATTTCTTCTTCTTGAAATAGTCTGTCCTTTTAGTCTTCTTGATAACTCAGTTGCTATTCTTCCTCTGTTTGACTCTCTCATTGGTTCTTGAATATCTATTTGTACTTGCTTGCTCTGTGATTCCATCAGGCACTATGCTTTAAATGTTATCTACATGTCAGTAATTCCTAAGTTTTTCACCAGTCCCCTCCTCTCCACTGAGTTTCATCTAACCTGTTGCCTACTAGGCATTTCCTGTGGTCTGTGCAACAAAACGTCAGCAGAACTAGTTTTTGATACACATTCTGTCACCTGAAATATGTCCCCCTCTTAGTGGTCTCCACTATGGTACTGTTATCTAGCCATGGCTCTAAACTTTGGAGTCAGGCTTATTATTTGGAGTCTCTTCTTCCTAGGACTTTCCTTCTACTCCATTAGCAAATACCAAGATGAAGTCACAAATGAAGTAAAATTTTACAATAAATTTTCATTAACTAAAGTAAAACACAGACACATTAGCTTGGCCTTACCTGACCTGGCCCCTTTCTTTTCTTCTGTACCAGTCTCCTTAGCCCCTTGCTCCTTACGTGCTCATTTACTCTAGGAACCTCCACCTATTACTGTTCCTTCTTTTGCTTATATATATTTTTAAGATTTATTTATTTATGCATACAAGAGCTGGGGTACAGGACAGAGGTGCGGGGGAATGAGAGGATTCACTAGAGACAGAGCGGGGAGCAGAATAAGTGGACTGACTGAAATACACTGCTGAGAGAGCAGCGGGCGAGTCAGGAGAGGTCTGCTGCATTATGTGGGTCAGCTCCCTGGCAGGCTGGGGGTCAAGCTCTTGCAGTGCTGCAGTGGCTGTGGATAGTTTCATAGTACTGCAGCTTAACCCCTTGTGCCACCAGGGATGCCCCATTTGTTTGTGTTTTTACATGCTGGTTTTCTCCTAGGCTTTAGGTTTCATCCCAGATATCTGTTCTCCAAATAGCAATCCCTAGTCCCATGGTATAAAATGGTTGCATCCCTTCCCTACCACTTTCCCTAACATATGCCTATTACATTTTCTTCACAGTGCATACCAGCATCTGAAAGTATCTTATCTCTTAATCCTTTCATCACTGTTTTATTCATTTAGAATGTAAACTCCAGGAAAGCATTGACCTTGTCTGTCTTGTTTAGCACTTAAGCTCAGGGATAGAATAGTGTTAGACATAAGGTGGGTGGTTAGTAAATATGAGTGAATGATTATTGAATGAATATTTTGAACTATTTTCCTCTAGGTCTTTTTTACTGTGAACTGAAAGACTGTATTTTAGTCATGTCTTATACAGTTTTTCTTTGCCTGACTTTTTCAATTACCGTCATAAAATCAGCATTTTCCTGTGTTGTTAGACATTTTTTATTATAAAATTTATCCAAGTTAGTTGATCAAATCCCAAAGTATGGTTAAACTAAAAAAAAAAGGAGGAAATCCCATGCCCAGTGCGCATTAATAATTTGCCACATATCCCCTACTCACATGTGGACAGATAGATATATAATACATTATATTAAATTATTCATGCTAATCAATTTAATTTTAATAGCTAAATAGTGCTTTGTCCCTATGACTGTCATAACTCATTCATTATTCTATGAATATTATTTAATTCCAGTTTTCAATACCAAAATAGTATTGCAATATGTACCTTCAAAAATAATTCCAAATGCTGTGATTCTAAGATTTGTTCTCTTAATTATATTGGCAAGAGGTGAGCTTATAGCCTCATGTTTGCTTCATGTTAATAACCTAAGATAATGGAATCAGAATTGTCTAATTGCTTTAACCTACCATCTCCAAGTCTGTCTTTCTACAGGGATTTTTCTAGAATGCAGAAGGTTGGCCTTCAAGCCAAGCAGTCCTGAGAGAATGTAGGATCTACGTGCTCCATACAAAGATTTTCCTCTTAGGGCACTTTTAAAGTCCTGTTCATAAGCTACCTATTTAAGACAAATCCTTGTGGGGTAACAATAAATGGCCTTTGCCTCGGGGGTTTGCATTGGTATCCCTTCTCATTAATAGTATCAGAAGGGAGTCTTTATCTTGGAATAACTATGGACAAATGACAGTACCAATTAAGAAAGACTATAGTAAATAAATGCTCTATATTAGTTGTACATGTTCCTATTAATATAAATATATGACTATAAATGCTTTTATATCAAGAGGCTAGTGTAAAATTCAAATGTTATTACCATGTGTTTTGGGTAGTATTCTCTCTTACTTACATATTAAAACCTTTACTCAGGAGGCTAACATTACGTTTTTCTTAGTCCAGGCTTAACTTCAGATTTTTTTCTTCTTATTCTTTTCTAATACTTTTGTTTATCTCTGGAAAAGACATCCACACTGGCACATTTGCAGGAATCTGTGCCAAAATATTGAGGTTTTCTATGTTTGTGTTATTGTGGATGAAGTTTCCCTTTATTATTATTTATCTTTATTTTCTAGTTTGTCATATTAACTTGCTTTCAAGTTTTCCAAAACATGGGAAAAATGCCAGTTTACACTCTGCATTTTAAAAAATCAAAATATGAAATACAACCTAAATATGCCTGAACCCACAGTAATGAGTTTCTGACTCTTTATCAAGAGAGCCCTGACACTCGTGGGTTGAAGTGTGGTCCTGTCAGCCTCAGGGGATTGTCAGTGCCCTTAAAATAGTTTTTGACCTAGTTACACAGAGTGCTGATTACTGTTGATGACTTTTCTATATCCATTTCTGTTTCATTCTCTGTATTTTTGCCTCTGTTTTTCTATTCCAAATTGTTACCACACAGTAGCTTTGCTGTAACCACCAGACAATTGTGGGAAATTCTCAGGCTCCACTTTACATGATGGCTGATTGAAAACTCTGGGTCATAGAGAGATTTCCAATAGGAATTTCATTTAAGTACATCCGGGTAAGCTTCTGTCTAGAGCTTCCCTGGTACTCAAAAGATGTTTTTGGAATTATTTCCTATTCTTATTTCAAAATGGCATTTATATCATCTTGCCGTTACTCTGTAGCCATTGTAGGTGGGTTAATTTTAATACCTAGATAGTTGAACTTGATTTTAAAAATAGAATACCTTCACAAAGTACCTTTAATGTGTTATCAGTGTGGAAGCTAAATAGTAATGTGTGTGAGTGTTCAAGCCTAGCTTCCTTTCTCGTCTATGAATTTTTTCAGCTGTTATTTTATTTCCAGTGTTTAGCATAGTTCCTGGCACCCCAAGGAAGATGAAGAATGATTATAGTTTAGTATTGGTTTCCTAAAGGAAAACTAATAAATATCCAGTTACCGCCACAAAGCCTTCCACTAAATCCACTTTTATATCTCTTCTCAGAACTTCTATAAATCATATGTTCAAACATGTCTGCTCCTTAAGGACAGGGATAATCACCTCTGAGAAACTCTCCCCTTCCCACTTCCTCCTTAGATAGGTGATGCGCATATATTAAATGTTCAGTAAATGCTGGTCGAGCTTTAGTTTGATTTTGTGAGACTGTTGTCCTCATTTTGAAACATTTTCTTAGTTGAACTCGCAAAACTAGACATTGGTTTCCAGATTGATATTGTTAAACTGGCATTGATTGGCTTTTAACTTCATAATTCCATCTGTATTCTTTCTTGGATAAGTTTATCCATGACTGGCTTTTAGGAGAATAAATATATAGATGATTCATACTAAGAAATACCATCATTATATATTAGCTACCTGTTGAATATATAACACCCTTACTTGTAAACCATGAGAAGAGCTATAATTGGGACCCTGAAATCAGTTGGTCTTTTTGTCCTCCCCAAAGTCACTCTTCTCCCCTTCTTAACTAGGGATCAGATATAGGGTACTTATTGGCACACAACAGACAATATGTTTTATTGGGGGATGAAATCTCACATGCTATCAAAGTGTCCCCCTGAGTGACATACAGCACACTCTGCCTTCTTGACAATATCCTAAGGTTGGTACCTGGGGATTTTGGTAACAGGGTCATATTCCTCCTTACAAATCCTCCTGGGTCAAAGATTATGTTTGCAGATCAGGTTCTACTGATAGATAAGATATTCTATAGTTCCCATGGTAGAGATGCAAATAGATTTCTAAAAATACTTCTGAATAAATCCCTGTTCCCATGAAAGCTACTCACAGAGACAGAAGCACAGAGTACTCTCCTGAATCAAGCAGTGTAGTGACGACTGTGTATATAGAACAGTAATCTAGGAAAAGGGGAGAACCTGAACAAGATGGAATAGTGAGCAAAGGCTTCAGAGGCACAGGGGAGGAATATGTGCCTGAGGATCATCTTCAGCTCAGAGGCAGGACAAGGTGGATAGAGCTGGTGGTGGTGAAGTCTGAGATGCTGGTTGAGGGTTGGGTCAGCTAAACAGAGAGAAAAGGCTCTGAAGGCATAAAATGCATTCTAGGGAGCAAGGGGAAATGAAATTGCATTTTAAAATATCAAAACTTCTCTTTTTACTACCAATGTTTGATCTGTTACTATATGTCAATATTGTCAACAGTTTATCACACATTCCCTTATGTAACTATAGTAATTATTCAAAATATCTTCCTTTGCATTGGGATAGTGGACCCCACATTTAATGAGGGTCAAAAATGGCGTATTTTGTTAAATTAAGACACTACCTTCTAGCTTGAAAGTCTTCCAGGTCATCTTGATGGAAAGAAATTCTTCAAAGTCCCAGGATATTGAGTATCTACAATATTAAATATTACTGCTGGTGTTGCTTTATAAATACAGCTTACAAATTCTTCAGATCTATGATTTTTTTAAACCAGATTTATATTCCTAGCAATGCTACAATTTACATAGGTTATTTTGAAAACTTTAAGAAATACAGTAAGAATGCACCTTGCTTTTAATTTAGTTTTTATTAAAAGTTTTACTTACCTTAAATTCTTACTAGATTTTTAGTGAGCATTGAGTTTTGCACAGGACCAAATAACTTTGGCACACAGTAGTATCTTATTTTAGTGGTAAGACTTTAGTCAATTGGTATCTATCTAATTGAATTTAAATAGAGCTTACTTTTTATTTTGGAGTTTAATTTTAATTTTTAATTCAATAAATGCATGCTTAAATAAAAATATGATCTTAAACAGGCTTAAAAAAACAGGCTATCCTTTCCACTAGATTAAATTACTATATTGAGTATGTGTTTTCGCAATGACTCATTAATTAGTAAATGAAATAGTAAATACTCAGTGTATAGAGAAAAGCAATTCATGTTTTTAGTTTGGATGAATAAACAAGGCAGCACTGGTGCTGTACAAAGAGGCCATAGGTTTTTGAGTTTATTGTGGCTTCATGCTCTTTCATTTCCTGCATCATGGAACTTTTTCCTGTGAGTTTCCACTCAGGGAGCAGCTGACTCAGCCCCTCATTCCTGGGGGCAGTGCCACATGTCACTTGTGCACCCCCAGTTGATGTGGCATGGAAAGTAGTGTTCCTCTGGCTTTCTCATTAGGACTGAACACTGGTGTCTCTTTATTTCTACTGATCGTGGTAGTGTGTTGCTCTTACTTCAAGTGGGGGCTTCCCTGGGGTGTTAACTGACAGGTCCTAGCAGGCAATGGTCTCATCTGGATGCAGGTCTGCCTTGGTACAACATGTCACGATGCCAGGGGAAGTTGGATGCTGTCCTGGAAACCTCCTGTGTGTGATTGTAGATGGTGCCTGCTGTATTCAGGGCCCTTCTGGCATCATCTGTTACGAGAAATACTGCCAGCACAATGCCCTAAAGTTTTGATGGAAATTTAAAACCATAGTATTGTGTCATTAATGTCTGCATTAAAAACAATAGAAAAGGTATTTCTCATTTCCTCATGACTTTATTTAAAAAAATAGACCACTCAATCAAATTGAAAGGGTTGACCCTCAGCTTAATATCATTACAAGTTACTAAGCACATATCATTTATATACTAAAATTGATTTTCCATCACATTTAAGATCAAGTTCAAGCTCCTTCACATGACAAGCAGAGCCTTCATGATCAGGCATTTTCCCACATTTCTGGTATCTTCATGCTCTAGTTTCTCAGTCACTCTGCCCAATGATCACTGCCCTTCTATGGACTCAAAGATGGTTCTGACTGATTCACCTGCATTGTGGTGCTCCTGGGACCACTTGAATCAAGATCAGATGGGAAGCTTATTAAAAACACAGACTTCTAGTTCATATCTGAGAACTAGATATGAATTGTAGGTTACAATTCTCTGGAGAGCAGTGTTAGGGTCTGATTTTTTTAAAATATTTTATTTTATATAATTCTTACATCATTTTTCATT
The DNA here is from genome assembly GCF_014898055.3 of Talpa occidentalis. NCBI lineage: Eukaryota > Metazoa > Chordata > Mammalia > Eulipotyphla > Talpidae > Talpa > Talpa occidentalis. The sequence continues at coordinate 55,804,677 of NW_023604861.1, read as the reverse complement.
TTTGCGTGATGTATGCATTTTTATTTTGGTTATATTCCCCATACAATTGCACCCCCCCCCTTGTTTTGACCCTAGTCTTTCCTCTCCCTGCCCCACCCCCCCAGTGTGTCTCTGGTTTATAGTTGCTTGTTGATTTTGATTTTCACTTTGTATTAATTAGTCTTTTTCCTGGTTCCTTAATTAGGTTTTCTAAATTCCTTCTATGAGTGAGACCACCCAGTATTTTTCTTTTCCTTTCTGACTTATTTCGCTGAGCATGATCCCTTCTAGCTCCATCCATGTTGCTGCAAACTGCATGTGTTTATCTTTTTTGATTGCTGAGTAATATTCCATTGAGTATATGTACCACATCTTCTTGATCCAGTCATCTATTTTTGGGCATTTGGGTTGTTTCCATAGCTCAGCTATTGTAAATAGTGCTGCTATAAACATAGGGGTGCAGGTGCCCTTTGGAATTAATGTTTCTGTGTCATTTGGGTAAATACCTAGGAGTGGAATTGCTGGATCATATGGAAGCTGTATGTTTAGTAGGTCAAGAAATCTCCACACAGCTCTCCATAGTGGTTGGACTAGTTGGTGTCTGTTTTTAACAAGTTCAACCTGAAAGATGAGAACCACCAATCTACAAGATGAATTCCTTCCTTGAAGCTTCATGCATCTAGAAGGTTCTCCTTCACACGCCACAGGCTGTCAGGGTCTCTCCACTCTGTTTTCCTCTGCTTGGTCCTTTAGCCCTGTGCACCGTGAGCAGTACTTTGCTGTCTGCAATATTAGCTCGTCCTTGTCTGTGAGCTGTGGGCTCGTCCTTGTCAGTGGTCTGTGAGCTCGTGTGGGCTGGGACATCATCCAGCAATTCCCATGGCCCAGTACCTAACACACAGTCTTGTGCAAAGCAGAGTTTAACAAGTGCTAATTTATGTGTTCATTGCTAACTCTAGATTAGTGCACTATGGCATTAATTAACCTAAGAGTAGTCTTTAAATCGCAGTAACTTGTTAGTTTGACTTTGGAGGGGTAGAAAAGAAGGTGAAGAAACACTATTTTCTTCTTTTAAAAAAGAGGGCATGTTTGAACAAGTGAGGAAAACAATAATATACTTTCAAGTTATAAAATAAAAATCAAGGGCCTCCCTGGTGGCACAGCAGTTGAGCGCTGGGCTGCGAAGCTGCCCGAAGCCTCTACAGTGCCGGTTCCATCCCAGGCTGCCAGCGAGGGTTCCACATGCCGTGCAGACCTCTCCTGCCATGCCCACTGCTCCCCTTAGCAGTGTACTTCATCAGTCTGCCTGTTCTGCTCCCCACTCTGACTCTGGTGAATTCTCTCACCCTCCTGCACTTCTGACTGTATCCAGTGCTTGTGTAAATAAATAAATCTTAAAAAAAAAAAAGAAAAATCAACATTAAAAAAATAAGATAGAAATCAAATATGAATAAAAATAAGTTGTTCCCAATTTTTCTTACCAAATTTCTGTGTAAAAATTAGAGCATGCACTCAAATCAAGAAAAATGGAAAATTAAAAGGCAAGTGGTATTTTCTTTTAGAAACTGAAAAGTAATTTGTATTGTTATTTTAAATAAACCCATAAGATAGAGAAGCTTGCATTACTGCAACAAGTAGACTGTCTGTTCTTTTTCTTTCTAAAGTGGTATTACTTAAGCTTTTTTATTATTACATTTTCACAGAACACAAGATACAGAATGTTTAATACAGGCTCATAAAAAAGGCATACCCATAAAATATCATAAACAGAGACTTTGTGGTAGAATTCTTGTGGTGCTGCAATGGCAATTTTTTTCAGGAAGATAAACTATTCACATTGTTCTCACATCAGAGACTGTGTTACTGAAGTTACCCTTTCTCCACACTCCGTCCTAACATATTGAGAACATTTTGTGAAACTGAAAATACACTAGATGGTCATCTAGTTCTGGAAAGTTTCTTCTCCTATCTTTTTGTTTCTCTCCAACAGAGAAAGAAATTGGAAATACTGTTTAGTTCAACAAAAAGAATCCAAAGGAGATTCTGAAGTAGCACTGATGGCTTTATTCAACCTTAAAGTTGCTCTTTGCCAAGATGCCCACTTGCACATCTAATTATAGTTCTGTGAGAATTTGTATTATCAAAGCAACTGGCTGAGTTATCTGTTGATATTTACACCCTCAAGTGAATACCATTACTTCTTGAAAGCATTCTCTTAAATCAATATCATGCCTGTGCTTGGATCTCTCAAGCATTTGTACAGTTCTTTTTCAGAGCACTTGTGAAAGATTTCCAGTTGTGATATAACACCAGTGGTGTTTACTGTGAAACTGGAAATAGTATTCGCCTGTTATAATTTCAGTAATACAACTGTTCTGTGTTTTGCTTTCTACATCTATTCACTGAAGGCTTATTTCCTACTGAAGATCTGTGTGACAGGTTCACATAAAGTGGCCCAAGAAGGACTTCTGTAAATGAAGCCACAGGGGACTGCCGACAATGCTGGAAAGAAAGGTTTTTATGAAGGAAACTACACAAAATCTTGTAGTTTAACCTAATGGAAAACTGAGGTTCGATAATTTTTACTGGAAAAGATTAAATTAAATTTTTTAAAAAAGATTTATTTATATAAGAACTGGGGTACAGGCCAGATGCGCGGAAGGGTGAGAGGATTCACCAGAGACAGAGCGGGGAACAGAGCAGGCAGACTGATGAAATACACTGCTGAGGGGAACAGCGGGTGAGGCAGGAGAAGTCTGAATCGCCATGTGGGACTCTTGCCGGCAGGCAGGGATTCAACCTGAGCTTCAGAGGCTGCAGAGCTTGCAGTGCTCAACTGCCTGTGCCACCAGGGAGGCCCCTAAATTAAATTTGAATAGCGTCTTGGGGGAACAAAAATGCCACATCCTTCTGAACTATCATTGCTTTTCATTTTTTCACTCTTGATTTTTACTTGTGTCATGTGTATTATGCTTGTGTCTGTTTGTGGGTGTGTGTGCTGTGTGATTTTGTCTTTATTGTGGAAGAGCTGGCATTCCCCCCAGAGACCTTAGGGTATTAAAGAATACTGGTCAAGGAGGGCAGGTGAAATGACATGAAGGCCAGGCTGGTGTGTGGATATAGAGAGGACTGGGGCCAACTTCAGATGCTCTTTGAGAGGAGAGCGCCATGAAGACCATACCCCCCACTGTAGATCCCTACTCTCCGTCCCCATCACACACATCTGCATACCTGGTGGTGTGTGAGTTCCACGGGGTCTCTGTTCTCTGGAGATACACACCTCAGCTTTGCTCCACCTGTTCCCTTCACTCTGTGCTCTTCTCTCACATCATGTAAAGTTGACCACTGCAGAGAATTTTAGCTGCAGTTGCAGAAAGTACACAGGACTACTGTTGATAAAGAAGAACTTTTCAGGTTCATTAAGAAAGGAAAAAAATGAGTTCTTATTCTCACTGTTGAGTCTTGACATAATCCCCGGGGAGGTGGGGGACACACAGCAGTAGTATGTTGTCAATCAGATTTTCAAACATGGGTCCTCTAACACTGAAGACACCAGTGGGGAAGAGTTGCTTCTGCAATGTGGACTTTTCACAGTCCTCTTCCTTACACACATCTAATGGGAGGAAGAGTCTTTCAAAAAGCTAATGAAAGAGGGTCTTATAAAGGTGCTTAGTAGCTAAGAAAGAGAAGGCATTTTGCATTGCATTAAACTAATCAGTTATTTTTCATTGTTGTCTGAGTCTTTCTCCTGTGCTAATGACTGAATGGTATGCATTTGGGAAATGATACCCAGCCACAGGAAGCAGGTATGTGTATATACTTCTAGGAGTCTAGGACTAGCAAGAAATATGAGGGAGATGAAAAATGGATTGGGAACGAGCCCTGGGAGTCCCGGGTTTTAGTCTCAGTCCTCTCCCAATTTGTTGTGTGGTTTTGGTACAACCACTTCACCTCTGAAGTTACTTATCCCTGTCTTGTAATACCAGGTGGAGGGAAATAAGTGCATACTTTGTATCCCATCCACTCCATCTTTCAGAAAGAATAAGAATCATTTGGTGATGTGTTGAATGAAAAAATTTAGAGGAAATCTCCCCTTTATTAAAAATCACTTTGCCTTTTTTCTAGGGTAATAATGAATAGGAATTGTGATCATGTTTATATTTATTTAAAGACAAAACTTGCAAGCTTACCGTATATCTAAGGCATACAACAGGGGAGGGGAGGGAAAGGATTCAAATTGGGGGAGGGAAGAGCACAGGGGACTGCGGTGATGGTTCATGGGTGCTGTGGTGGTGGGAGAACTATGGGGACTACACCTGGGGAGAGAAATCAAATACTGTACAGAAATGAACAATGTAAGAAAATAAATAAATTTAATAATATAAAAAAAGGTTTCAGTACAAGAATAACTTCCAGTGTCTTAAAAATTAAATAAAATGCCATGGTTAATTACTCCACAAGACTGATCATCCTGGTTCCTAATGATATATACAATACGTAATACATAGTGCATGCACAGGTGGCAATATGTAACATGAAGCCAGTTCAAGTCCTACTCAGCGGCAGATCTATATGTGTTCTTGACAATCTAAACTCAAGGGGTTCAGAGATGAGACTGGGGCGCAAAGAGGCTTTGAGAGAGTCTCTGAGACACCAGGACTCCATGGAGCCTGCTTTTATAGAACCTGCTGGAAGGGCTGTGTGTGCAGGACTGTCTAGAGATGCTATTCGGCCATAGCAAAGTGACAGCCCTCTCCTTTCTGCCCTCCCTAGACCTTAGCTTATCATTGTATTTAAACCCTCCAGGGACTTCATTTATTCACATTTTCCAGGAGAAAATGCTGAAGGTGTGAAATAAAGCAGTGAGGAAAGAGTGAAGGGAATAGATTTCAGTGGTGTTTTCAAGGCAGCAAGGTGGAGATGATAGAAACTCATGCTTCCTTTGCCCGAAATAGCCTTGTCTTCTGGCCAACATGTCCTCATCCTTCAGTCTTTTAGAATTCAGCACAGGTGTTGTTTCCTTCTGAAGCATTCTGTGTTCCCCTGCTTGCGTGCTCCCGTAGCATCCAGCTTCGGCTTCTGCCCGCCTGCACTAGAGTTGTCAGTTTTCTTGTGTCTCCCTGACTGGTCTCTAAGTCCTATTTTTGTATTTGATAGTGCCTGTTGCTAGGATAGAGCTTTGCTCACTGTGGTTGCACATGAAGAGTTATAGAGCACATGTCTGAAGGCATAAAGTGGAGGGAGAGAGAGAAAGTGACATTTAGGATGAAGATCAGATTTCTGTTTTTGGACCGCTAATTGAAATGTTTATTATTAGTATGTAATGACATTTTACAGGTTGAAAAACCTTATCCAAAACCGGAACAATTATTAGACTTGTTTTGAAGTCAGTTCTTCACTCTAATTCTTACTACAATTTGCTTCCAAGTTTAGAAAGTTATGGACCAAGAATCAGGCTTTTCTGTGTAGTTTGACAGCTCTTTCCATGTTATTAACTATTTATTACAAAATCTTTCATCCATTTATCATGGAGCATGAATTTGTAGGAGTGCCTATTTGTCTGCTAAGTTAGATATGTCTGTGTGTAGCTGAAATGCAGTCTATCCCCCAAAGAATAGAAATTTTCATTTTGATTTATAGTTTTTTTTTAAGTCTGTGTTTATAATTTTAAAAGTCTCTTAATTATCATATATGAAAAATTTAAACACAGTGGTGATTGAAAGTATGAAAAAATAGTATATAAACAGAATACATTGCTAAATAAGTAGTTAAGTTAAAATTGAAGCTCAATAATCTCTAATTTTGACAGGAACTTTTAAAATAAAATAAATCTATTAAATGGCTTTCTTTGCACTTTATAGAACATATCAGAATACAGTATTATATTTGACATGAGAGATATTGGAGAAGAGTTCATCTTGCCCATGTAGTTCAGCAAAATTTTACCAAAGGGATTTTTCATTTTAAGTAACCTCTTTAAACTTGAGTTCCATCTACTTAAAAAATTACATCGAAGGGTAAGCTTGATTATTCAACCCCAAATGCCATTTCAAGTTGTGGAGATGAGATTGATTCTTGCAGTACCTTCCAGATACTCTCTTGTCTCTTCCCTCTGGCAAAATCATTTGCAGGTGAGTTATGCTTTCTTAGCACTTTGCATGTGTTTCTGCTAAGGTAAAGATGCCATCGAAGAGTGATTATGAGTGTCTGTCTCTGAGACGCCAGCTGGTTGTAAGCTTTGTTTAAAGAGACACATGGGGCATTTTTATCTTGATTTTTCTAATGCCTAGCACACAGCAAATATTTTGTGAAACTCCTTCAATTATACTTTGATTCTGTTGGACTTTAGTGAGACGATTAGGTATAGCTCATGTGGTCAGTCAAAAACCAGAATGTCTACCTATTTGATCCTCCAAAGACGGTATTCAATAAATTCTTCTAATGATTTTCTCTGGATTTATTTTCAATCATAAGCAACTACCCATTTGCTTGCTTTCAGGGCTATCAAGGAAGTGGGACCATCAAAGGTAGGATTTGGGGGTCAATCCCAGGCGGGGAAGAGCATCCCACATTTTATCACATTGAGTGAAATATACCAAGGAGGAATATGGGTCACCTTGAAAGAGAAATGAACCATGTTGGGAAAAGGGAGAGAAAATTGTGGTTGGTGGTTTATAGATGACCCAAGACACAGCTATGGACTGAAAAACCATGAGACTCTGAAGCTCAATATTTTTTTGAACACTAAGTTGCGTGCTGGATGGGTTAGTATAAAGTGTGAATGCTGTCAGGAGCAAGGTAAGAGAGTAGAGAGGAAAAGGAAAAAGACTTTCGGGGAGCTTAGGGAACAGAAAGTAGAGCCTGAGTGGAAGTCCTTTGAGGAAACTGTACTGGCAGAACTAATAAGAAATGTTATTTTGTGGTGACTGATAATTTAAGAGTTGAAATCTTCCTGAATATGATTTTTCTCTTAGGTTAGCTTCTGCTGTCCTGGGTGATGGTTCCCGGAGGCTCAGAAACTTAGTTAAAACATCTTAGTATCAGAAATGCTTAGATGTTGACTTGTACAGAATGTTGACATTGGAACCTATTATGGGTTTTTATTCTTCTGTTTTGGCAACTGTCCATTGTATAAAGGGTGAAAATTAGATGCTTGTCGTAACATTAATTCTCTTATGAGATCAGAATTGAGTTTTGATGACAGGAAAAAAATCTAAGACTTAGCTTCCTCTGAGAATTGTTACCGTGTGTACGGAAAACCTAAGTAGCTGGTAGTGAGAATGTAAAAGGATAATGTTGAATGTTTTTGATCAGAAAGCTGTGTTTGGATAATTTCTTAGGGACCATAAATAATCTTGATGAACTTAAGAAGTCTAATATGACATTATATTTAGGGCATGGCCAAGGGTGACAAAATTCACCATGGGAGGCATTTTGGAGGCGACAGAAAGTCAAAATATTTCGTGAATCTTGGCCCATGTCAACAACCTAGTTGAAATTTTTTCCCCAAGAAATACTTTTATGATCTGTCAGGTGATTGGAATCCAGGAGCTTAACCCCAGCTCCCACTGCCTTTACTTGCTAATTAGAATCAAGTGATTAAGTCAAGAGAGAATTGCATGATTTCCCTGTAGCAACTATAATGAGACCTATTTTGTGTTTATTTTCTGTTATGGAAAAATAAAATGATGAGAAAATAGAAATAAATAAGAAATAAATAAGAAATAAAATAATTTCAGAATCCAGTAGGAGGAAAGTGACAGGGGAACATCAGAAATACAGATTTGGGTTTGTTCATAGTAATCAAGAAGTTTGCATTGTAAAAGAAAACTATGAGGATTTGGTTTTATGATGATTGGTGAAAAAGGAAGAGTAGGTGCCATTTCAAGAAATCCAAAGATGGTGTGTCTTGAGAAAGACTTCAATAACCAAGGAATAAAAACCAAGAGAATGAGCATTGTATTAACATAAATTAGAGGAATAATTAACTCTGTGGACATGGAGATAGCCTTCCAAAATAGGAGAGATGAATATTGAACACAGTTGGGAGGAGTTTCATGAGCTTACTCTTTCAACAAATGTTTATGAATTATTCGATATGTCAGGCAATGTGATAGATATTCAGAATTAAAATACAAATAAGACATGTTAACCAGACTCAGGAAATTTAGGATCTAGAAGAAAGAAATCATAGGCAAATAAAGGCAGTAAAGGGGAACAGACCCTGTGCAGTGGGAACACAAAGGGCGATAGCAGAGAGGAAATACAGGCTGCCTCAGTAAAGAAGAATCCTAAGTGCCCTAGTCTATTGTCTCATATTATTAGAACTCACCTTTAGTTCTTTTAGTGTGGTAGACCTTTAGGTGTCTTTGTCACTTTGTCACTAGGTAGCAAACTTGAGAAAGGTAAGGTGGAATTTACAGAATAATATAAATAGATGAATAAAGATAGGAATTTCTATTTTTAGCCCTTCTAGATTTAATAGATACCTGCCTAAAAATTAGAGAAAAACCTACATAAGAACAACAAAGGTAATTTATTCTGAGATGTCATGATATGATTAATGCCAAAGAGATTTGGTTAGAAAAAATGTTTGCTGATGAACCATGGAGTCTTCTATAGCCTCATTTATTATTTATTTTATAGAGAGATGAGATGTGAGCACAAAGCGAGGACTTTAATGACTTTTGTAAATTCTATAAAATAAAAAAATATTCCAAATTACTTAGAGTCCCATAATTTGTCACTGACTGAGTCTAATTTCAACCCAAGCTCTTGGTTCCAAAATCTGTTTTTCCAACTACTGATTAGATTACCTCCCTTAATTAACACCATTTGAGAGAATATTCTAGGTACTTTTTTAAAGATTTATTTATTCATGCATATGAGAACCCCAGGGTACAGGCCAGAGTCACAGGGGTAGGGGTGGGGTGGGGTGAAAGGATTCATCAGAGGCAGAGTTGGAGAGCAGAACAGGCAGACTGACTGAAATACACTGCTGAGGGAACAGCAGGCAAGACAGGAGAGGTTGCTGGGCCATGTGGGTAGCTCCCTGACCACCTGGGATCGAACTCGTTCTGCAGTGGCTGGCGATAGCTTCATAATGCTGTGCTTAACCACCACCAGGGAGGCCCCATCTTATTTTTCTTATTACTCTGAAATTAGCAAAGTTAGGCACTATGTTTTAATCACACTCAAAAGGTGCTTCAAATCTTCTGTGCAAGATAAGGTATAGATACAGAGAAAGGCTCACCCTGCTTTTCAATAGCAGTTTTTTTGCCTGTACCCAGAATATAATTCTGTTTGCTGACTTGAGTTTATGCCAGTATCAGGAGGAGGTGATCTGAACAGAGATATCTTCCTCTCCTCCCCTTTCTCAGTCTTTGTGACTGACTGCATTGTCCTCAATCTGAGAGTGTCTAGAATATTATGACAATATTGAGAGGAATTTAGGAAAATCAACTAATCAATCAAGCAAATAAATTCAGATGCCAATATCTCAACTGAACATTTTAAGATTCCTAAGTAATGTTTTGAAATCTCTCTTCCTATGGAAAAGTCACAGAGCTGAAGGATAGAGAGAAGAGGTCTTCCTCCTCCATAAAAGAGCCCCACCCTAATGGAAGGGCTGGCATCCAAGAGGGACATACTTTTTCCAAGACCAGTAAGGCAGTGCTCCAGGAGAGGCAAGTACATTCTCCTCAGCAGCACTGCACTTCGGGTCCCAGCCACAGGATTTTAGAGGAAGCCACTACTGAACTTCTCTAGCTCCATCTACAGCAATGAGTGACAATCTTTTCAATCTGTAGAGCATTTTTGAGTGAAAGGAATTCTCTCTCTCCATGATGCTTATTCTTCCTCTTTCTTCTTCATGTTGAGTCAAAACCAGAGTCCTTATTTAGAAGACCCAAATAAGGGATCAAGAAAAAGACTAATTATAATAAAGTAAAAATTAAAATCAGTAGGCAATTACAAACCAGAGACATACTACATGGGCAGGTAGAAGGGAGTAGGATCAAAACAAGGGTGGTGGGAATTTTATGGGGACTGTAATCAAGATGAAAATGCATAGATTGTACAAAAATGAAAAATTATATAAAAAATATTTTTAAAAAGTTAAAAAATATATTGCATTCTCAAAAAAAAAAAAAAAAACCCAAAAAGAACAAAAAACCCCAGAATCCTTATAATAGTCTACCGCTGGTCGAGATTTGGCCTTTTTTTCCTGCAGCTGAACATTTCAGTTATCTTCAGACTAGGATTATGAAGTAATTTCCCAGTTTGTCTTTGTTAGACAGGCATTCCTGCTAAAATGCTGTGCTCAGCTCCTAACCATACCGCTTGGAAAGATGCCAGAAAAGAAGGCAATAGTTTGGGGGATATGATCTGAGCACAATGGGATGTTCTTTTTTTGTTTGTTTTTTAACTTAAATTGCATTCATCAATATTAGCCATTTGAAATCCTGATGTGTCAGAAAAATAGTTCTTAAATTAGGGAAGGGAGTTCTTTAGATGTTATGAGGAGACGGTAGAATATTTAAGTTCCTACTCATACATGGTCCAAGAATCATCTCCCTGAACATCTTATAAGTGATCGATTGGGATGCCACTATCTGCTTGAGATCACACTAAAGATTAGTATTGGTGAGGTCATTTAAACACTTCAGAAGAGAAGTGATTACAAAGAATTATTATTTCTTGTCTACAGTCAATAACCGGTGTGTGTTTTCTCTGTGTTGTTTCTCATTTCTGTAAAATCCCATGAGAATAAGGAATCCCTCAGGTGATCAAATTTTCAACTCTTCCTTTATTGTCATAGCAACCAAATCTAGCTTTACTCCTGAAAGTAGTTAATCAATCATGGTCCCTGACTTATGTTGTTTGACAGCAGCCACCCCTAAAGATTACTGTCTCTTTGATTTTCTTTAGCTAATAAGTACCCCTGCAGAGAACAGTATTCCCAGATATAATATACCCTGAATTATCTAATGAACTCCTTCAGTATGTAAGTCTGAGAACTCATTTCAGGGTAATTAGCTTGAATAGCAGTTAAGACCATGTTTTTCCCCATTGCATGCTATTGATTAAGGAAAGAAACAAGTGCACAGTATCCCAGTCTCTGGGAAGAGGTCATGTACTTTATTTCTGTGGTGTCCAAATATTTAAAACTCAAATCAGGATACTATTTGACTAAACACTGTTTTTTTCTGATTCTTAAGTTTATTCACATTAGTTCTTCAAAGTTGTGGAGATAAAATATCTATGCTTTTAACTAATGTCATCTATTTATTCTTTTAATTAATGTCATTGAATAAAAGAACTTCAGATTTAGGCTTCCTTATAGAGTTTTATATTAAAACATATTTTTTCCTGGGCCTCCGCTGGTGGCGCAGTGGTAGAGCGCTGCACTGTGGGACTGTCCACCACATCTGCAGAGCTGGTTCAATCCCAGCCGGCTGGCGAGGATCCCACATGGCGCGGCAGAACTCTCCTGTCTCGCCCGCTGCTCCCCTCAGCAGTGTATTTCGTCAGTCTGCCTGTTCTGTTCCCTGCTCTGTCTCTGGTGAATCCTCTCACCCTCCCGTGCATCTGGCCTGTACCCCGGTTTTTGTATCAATCAATCAATCAATCAATCTTTAAAAAAAAACATGTTTTTTCCTGTTCATCCTATCATATGGTATCAACTACTATAATTCATTAAAAATTCAGTATTTAGCAACTGTTGAGCAACTATTTATTTAGTAACCATTGGGGTTAGGAGTTTATCATCAGTTTCATTTCACTTTCATTTTTGTTTAGTTAGCTATTACCATTTTATTGGTCTGAGTGAAATATGAAATGATGATTAGCCTTTGCTCTCTAAATGAATGTGTTTGCTGACATCAGTTCCTCAATTCGTTTTTTATAGAAAAATTAGCATTGAAAGATTTGATTGACTTTAAATATCATTTTTAGTTTGATATAATTTACCTATTCTCTCTGGTGTTTCTATGCCCTACTGGATTTTTTTTAACACAACTCTCCTTGAGTCCTAATTCATGAACTACTTTACTACATTTATAAGAAAGATATGTAAATCATTGACCTACTTGAAAAATCACCTTTTAAATCATCTCCCTAGTTCAGAATGGGTCTTCCCTACTGCAAAGAGTAAGAGCTCTGAGTCCCCACATCTTCCTGCCCTTTTCTCTCCCAACTTACTTCATTTAAAGTCTCCTGCTACAATCATCAGACCTTTCTCATCCAACTCCAGGATAGTCTCCATACCTACAAGGGGACTATAGACTGTCATAGGCATCCAATCGAGATTAATAGTTTGACCTCTACCCAAAGTAAAGTCCCCAAAGTCCCCAAAAGACTTTTTTCCAAAGTAATGCTGATATGTACAAGGTATGATAATAAGAAATGTGAATAGAGTACATCATTTTATTTTGAATACTTTTTTGTTTTGTTGAATAGTTTCATAATCAATGAAAACTCCACTAAGGCTACCTCTGATCAGTTTCTACTAACTATAATACCAGTGGAGTAAACATAATAGAATCTACTGTAGATTTATATCTGTCTCCACAATTTTGACATCATCATTGTGCTTGGGAACTACTTTCCTTTCCTGATTGTGCTCATGGGACTGTCTTAGAGTCCACAGGGCATGGCCAGTAATGCTTACATATGCCAGCATGATTTGGCTTAGCCTTTCATTGAGTATAACCATAATGACATCTGTAAGCCAAACCTGAAGTATGACCTCAAAACTTTCAGAGGTGACTCTCTTCTTCATAAAACTCCAATTCCTAAAATGATTGGAATGTCACAATAAGCAGAGGAAATGATACTACTTGAACTTGGAATCACATAGACTTGGTTTTGATTCTTGCCTCCCTCATGAACCACTTGTGACTTTACTACCTGAATTTACAACCTTATCTATAAAATGGCAACCAGGGGCCTTTCTGCTGACACAGGGGTTAAAGACACTGTGCTATCAAGCTATCACCAGCCACTGTAGCACGAGTTCGATCCCCAGCTGGTCAGGGAGCTGACCCACATGGCGCAGCAGACCTCTCCTGTCTCACCCGCTACTTCCCTCAGCAGTGTATTTCAGTAGATCTTCCTGTTCTGCTCCCCACTTTGTCTCTGGTGAATCCTCTCACCTCCCCCACAACTCTGGCCTATACCCCAGTTCTTGTATGCATAAATAAATAAATCTTTAAAAAAATAAAATAAAATGGTAACCAGTAATATCCACACACTCCCCCCACCCCCACCCCCATATAAATCAAGGCAGTATGACAAGTTCATTGCCTAGTGTGTGGATTTATTTGTTGCTTATCAGAAGTTTGTTTCCTTCCTCTACAAGTTCTTGAGTGACATACAACTTTATAGGAATCGAAGGTAGAATTTGCAAACATTTCTAGGGAGGAGTGACTTTAAACATATTGACAATTATGTGAAAGGAAAAGCCAGATAGTTTCAATTCACTAAACTTGGTGAATTGACATGGTCTGTGATATAGAAAGGACACATTTAAAAACAAAGAAAGAAAAGACAATTAAAGGGATTTTAGCCAGAACCCAAAAGAAGCTCTATTCAAGGGGCATTACTTTATAGTGACATATTGATAAATAAATCACTGGGGGAATGTTTTTGAGTGTCTGTTGAGTCATCTCTTCTCCTGTTTCTTTTTCTTTTTTTTTAAAGATTTATGTATTTATGCATACAAGAACTGGGGTACAGGCCAGAGGTGTGGGAAGAAGTGAGAAGATTCACCACAGAGTGGGGAACAGAACAGGTAGATCTACTGAAATACACTTCTGAGGGGAGCAGCAGGCAAGTCAGGAGAGGTCTGCTGCGCCATGTGGGTAGCCTACCTGGATGGGGCTCGAACTCGTGCTGCAGTGGCTGCAGATTGCTTCATAGGTTGCATCTTAAGCCCTTGCGTCAACAGGGAGGCCCTCTTCTCCTTTTTGTAAAGTAGTGTTAGCATGCTGCCATCCCCGGGCTTTCTGAAGAGGGAGGTAGTGAGAGAAAAGGACCAGCAGCTGAGTGCTGCATCCTCTAAGAGTTATAGGATGCAGAGTTGGATCAGTGAGAAAAGACTGGCGACCGGTTAGCAAGTTTCCAGGATCTTGGCTGCAATCACCCCCATCTCTACCGAGCGCCAACCTGAGATGGGAGTATAATCCCCAGATGACAGACTCAGCCAACAGGGTGTTTTGCTAGAAATCCTAGTCTACTATCATCTGTTGTTTTGAGAAGTTTCTTAACTAACTTTTAAAAAACAGCAGGTATTAAAAAAAAAAATTAATAGTTAATGGCATGAAAAATGCCATTAAGGGAAGAAGAAATTCAAGGAAAGAATTAAAAGAAGAAATTTCAATTGGATATATCATTGTATGCTGGCTTGGGAATTTTTAAATACATATGTTCAGCAACAAGTACCCAGGCAGATTTGCATCTTGGTGTTTGCTCTATGCCTCCACCCTCTTCTCTTTCCTTCCCCAGGTGACCTCTAGTTAAGGATATGTATTTTTTTCCTTCAGATCCTTCACATCGCTGAATACAAACGTGAGCTAAAAGCAAAAATTTGCTTAAGGGAAGGTGCCTTGTGATGACGTTCAGGACTGTTGACTTTGCGGTTGTACTCCTGCTCCTTGCACTGCACATATATCTGTAAACATGTACAGATGAGGACATTTGGTTTTGAAGCACTGGCAGGAACACAGAGAAAGTCATTTCTCCACGATGTTTCCAAAGGATAAACTGCCTACTACAAGGGAGTCAACTCCTACATAGAGCATCTGTTAGGAGTTTGAATCATGTAGGAGCAGGACTCTCAAAATAACCAAATCTATTTGCATTTGTTTTGCCATCAAATATTTTTTATTAAGACCCAACAAATGTTGCCCTGACGTGTACCAAGTCACATAAAATAACCAGTTATTGCTCTTTGAGAAGTAATGGGTTAGAATTGCTGAAAGGTGCTATGAAGCTTGGGCCACCTGCTCGTTTGTGTCACTTTTCCTTCTCCCACAACTTGAGCCCGCCTTCCCTAAAGTCTGGCAAATCAGACATATAATAGTTGCACCATGATTCTTGTTGAAGTGTCCTTTTTTTGAGCAGTCATAGAAAACCACTAAAAGAGGTGAGAGAGAGATTCTGAAAAAAGGCAGGGATATGATCTTCTTTCCAAAGCAAAGAATTGGAGTTTCTTATCAATTTGGACAGAAGACTGTTCATAATTTTACTTTAGACAACAGCTATCAGATTCTTGACCTTTGAATTGTATATAGGTAGATGTGAAATGGGCTCTTTCTTGAGTTTACCATGTCTTGCGGTTGTATCAAGTGGGTTACTAAGTTTCAGTGTGCAGTTTTGCTTGAAATGCCAGCTAGTTTTTAGACATCAATTAGTCATAGCTTGGAAATAGAAATTTCAGTAGTACTCATGGGAATTATTGAATAGTGTACAGTTAAGAAGATATTAAGACATATAAAGTCATATAATCTTTTTAAAAAATATCCTCTTATACCACAATTTCTTTGATAATTGTAGAAAATGTTGAAAAGTATACTGCTATGTCAACTCCAGCTAGGATATTTTCAAATCTATTTTTAGTGGTTTCTTACACATCAACCTCTTTGTTAAAAGAAGGCACATTTTTTAAAAGGTGCTTATGTTTTAAGTTGTCGGAGCACTTGTTGTCACAAATGATTATCCTTAAATTCACATGATCATTTAAGTTTTAAATTGAATTGTGAATACATAACATTTAGGAAGGGGGGAATTAAATAAGAGTGCTTAACAAGAAAAAAATGCTATATCCCCAAAAGACCTAAATTCCTGTAAAAGAGAAAATCTTGCTTTCATACTCAAAAGGATTAATATTGGCACTTAGAACAGTCAATAGTTGCTTCTCCTTAATGTTAAGATACTGAGAGTTACTGGTAAATTAGTGATCTTCAAGCCAGCACAGATCTTGAGTAGAATTGAATCCCTTGTGGTTTTGTGTCCCCAGTAATTGGCACAATACTCTCTGTAGCATATGCTCTCAATATGTTGAATGAGAACAAAGGAAGGGAAGGAGAGAGGGGTAAAGGAAAAGGCAGGAGAAAAGGATTTAGGGAAGAAATGAGAAAAAGGATGAGTAAGGGAAGAAAAAAGTGAAGTGTAGTAAGTGGAACTGGAAGTGAGTTAGCTTTGGGGGGGGAGAGAGAGAGAGAGAGAGAGAGAGGAAGAAGAGGAGAGGAGAGGAGAGGAGAGGAGAGAGGGGAGATACTGATTAAGGGATCTGTCCAGCTAACACACTGCTGGCAAATATGTCTATAATTTATCTCCCTCTCATCCTTCTGCTTCACAGTGAGAAATCATTTGACAAACATTTTGAAATCTTTAAAGAGAATTAGAAAAAAAATTATAAATTAAAATGCCCTTGGAAGAGAAACTACATTTTCAATGAGTTACTTGTGTTTAAAAGAACCAAATAATATTTTGAAAGTCCTCAGGAAGATTATATTTCATAGACGAGAAAGGAAATGATGTTCAGAACATCTGGAAAAAAATTCTAGTTATTTCTCCAGCATTTCCTTAAAATATTTTAATTTTACGACCAGTAATGCACTGGCAGAATCATATCTCAAATTCCCATCCCAACTTTGACTTCTTGACCTTCCTAACTTCATTTCTTCTTTCTTCTTTCATAGTTTCCATTTTTTCTTCTCTTTTTACCCATTCTACTTGGTTCATGACTCTGATTGCTTTCATTTACCTAGATATTCTTTCTCACATCTCTTATTTTCCTTTTACTTCGCTCTTGATGCCATGTGGCTCTTCCTTTGCGTTTCCCTACCTCTTTTTTTGCAAGGTACTTTTCTACCAATTTACTTGTCAGTTTTCTTTCTCCTCTTTAGCATTGCTCTACCCTCCCCCATTAGCTCACCCTCTTCCATTTCCCCTCTCTCACCACTTCCTCTTCCATTTTCAGAGTTTGCTGATAGTGCTGTCATGGAAGTCTGTTATACGACTAAGCTGTTTCTCCAATATGTAATTTAATGTACCCAGACATAGCAGTTAATTATTGTTTTTCTTTTTCTGATGAATATTTACCCACAATATAAATGCTAGTGGATGATATTCATAGTTTTGAAAGAGTTGGCTTGGGCTGGACTTGACTTTTTTTAGGATCAGGGTTTCTAATCACTCTCCTCAAAATCTTAACTTCACTGTCTTATTCTGAGTTCATTTTCCCTGAGACTGTCATTTACTTTTTAGCCAGAAGTCAGTGGATAAAAGACATTTACATAATTAAATTGTTATTTTAAAAGTACTTTACAATAAGATCTCCCCATTTTGAAGGCATGACTTGACAAATGTTGGTAATTATTTCACCACTACCACTATGGAGATGTCCAACAATTCCCTCATATCAGTGAGGTTTCTTGAACCCCTTTACAGTCAACCTTCACTCTCTGCCACTGATTTGCTTTTGGGACTGTGGTTTTGCCTTTGTGTAGATGGAAGTTTTCATTGCTCTTGGATAAATTCCTAGGAATGAAATTGCTGAATCATATGGCAAATATGTCCTTAATTTTATAAGATATTGTCATGCTGTTTTCCAGAGTGTCAGGAACATTTTTTCATTCTTGTCAGCAATGCATGAGAGTTCTACTTGGCCACATCTTTTCCAGCAATTGCTATTGTCTGTCTTTTCAACATAGCTTGGAAATCTAGTAGGTGTTTGGCCATATTACATTGTGATTTTAATTTACATTTCCCTAATGACAAATGATGTTGAACATATTTTCACGTGCTTGTTGCCCATTTGTATATCTTCTTTTGTGAAGTCTCCACATATTTTGCTTATTTTTCATTGAATTGTCTGTCTTCTTGAAATTTCAGAGTTCTTTACATATTTTAGATACAAATTATTCGTTGAGCATATGTTTTGTAAATATTTTCTGCCACTTTTGCCTTTATTTTTTTTCCTTAGCTGTAATAAAATTGGTAGCCTAATGATTTATTTTAGCAAATAATTCTTTTATAATTTATGCTGGAGAAATATTTATTTAGAAAATCTTTACATGTCAGGAATATTTTCCTCTAAGCTGTCATATTTAGGCCCATGAACCATTTAGAACAAGGTTCTTTTTTCCCCTGAATACAGTAGCATTTGTTGAAAAGTTCCCTTCTCCCCAATGAATTGCCTTGGCATCTTTATCAGAAATCTGTTAAGATGGTGAATTATATTAATTGCATTTCTAAGATTAAAACCAACAAGGAAAGGGGGCGGAGCAACATGGCGGCGAGGAGACGCTGCGAGTAAGATCTCCCATTAAAAAAGTGAATAGGGAGGAAAAGCGGCAGGTCCCAGTGAGAACTGGGCCACGGAAGATAAACGGGTGACGCCAGCGAACTGCCCAAAGAAGAAACTGGCCATAAAAGAGGACTAGAAGGGAGGGAAGCGCAGAACCCTGCTCCCCTCCCCCGCCCACAGAGGCGGCACTCTCCGACCCGCAGAGAGGAGGAAACAACAAACCAAAACGGCCCACAAGAACAAACGACGTAGCAAGCGGGACTGTGAGTGGAAAGGAACTATTGCAGCCACCACACCCCGTGAACGGGAGCTGAGGCGAACCCTGCAGGATCCACCGCGGCGGTGAGCGAACGGCTCCGGGCGCCATTAGAGAAGAACAAAGACCCCGGGAGACGCGCACACAGCCCGGGCTGCTGGTAAGCCTGCGCGGATAGCGGCGCGCTCGGCGCGCTCGGCGCGCTTGAAAAGCAAGTGCAGACCTGGATCGCGGCTGCCCAGGTCCCCGCGCCTGCGACCTAGGCTTGCGGGGAGACGACCTAGGCTTGCGGGGAGACGCGCGGAGGTCCTCACTGAGGTGAAGGTCCCTCCCTGAGTGAGCAGGAACCAGGCGCCCAGGCACGGGAGCGGTGCAAAAGGCGCCATTCCCGCGCCACTGAACTGGGCTACAGCCCGCGTCCTGGAACTGAGGGCTTTGAACTGAGACCCGGGGCACGAAAATTCGGGGCGTGGTTTCTCCACGACGGTGGGGCACAAGGCAGACACAGCACCCCAAAGCTGTTGAGGTGTACCCTACCATTCCCGCTCTGTTCTCTGTCCCACGGGGTGGGGGGAGGCGAAAAACAGCCCCCCAAGGACAATAGGAGAGATCTCTGGCGCCACCTAGCGACCAGGGAAAAAAAAGTCACTAACACCCTATAAAACAGGACATCTCTTAAGACTGCTTGAAAAGGGCAGAAGGTTTCTGGAGGACCCAGTGGCCAGCCGGGAAGTTATTCCACGCCAGGCCCCTTCCGACCAGCAGTCTGAGCCCACAGAGGGAGCAGGCACCCACGTCCGGGGCAGACCGGGTGCGCAGAAGAGTGTGCCTGAAACCGGAGGCGCAGGGACTGCATCCCGCTTCGCCATTTGAGAACAGGGACATTTCTTCAGTAAAAACTGCCTAAAACCAGCAGAAAGCTCCCCCAGAAGACAGAGATGGCTCCTGGAAGAGCCAGAGGGGAGCGGAGAAGTTCACCCAAGATGTCAGTCAGTCCGAGCAACACAGTGTCCCAACGCATACGACAAATTAGAAAACAGACAGTAGGGAGTAGAAGAACCACACGCAACCTAAAAACTCCTCAGGAAAGAAGCACACCACAAAAAGAAAACCACTCCCCAGATTGCAACGACAGCAACTTGGAAGAACTTCTGAGCCTTCCAGAAAGAGAATTTAAAATTGCCATGATTAAAAAAGTGATAGATCAGAAGAAGGAAATTGAGTCCCTAAAGAGGGAAGTAAGAGAAATGCAGGAGATCAAAGAATTAATGGAGGAACTAAAGAACTCTGGGAAAAGCAATGAAAGCAGAATAGATGAAATGGAAGAACGAATAAGTAATCTTGAAGACACAGAAATAAAAAGAACCAAAACAGAAAAGGAAAGAGAAGTACGAAGGAAAAAGAATGAAGAAAGACTTCGGGAACTATCTGACTCCATGAGGAAAGGAAATATAAGAGTTATAGGAATTCCAGAAGGAGAGGAGAGAGATGTAGGAACAGAGAAAATATTCATGGATATAATTGAAGAGAACTTCCCAAATGAGAAGAAGGAGCTGAAAATTGATATACAAGAAGCAAGAAGAACACCAAACTTCCACGACGAAAGGAAAAACACAGCAAGACACATAATAGTAAAGCTCCCAAGAATCCAGGACAAGGAAAAAATAATGAAGCTGACAAGAGGGAAGAAACAGATAACATTCAAAGGAAAACCAATCAGGCTGACATCAGACTTCTCTGAAGAAACATTACGGGCAAGGAGAGAGTGGAGGGACATAGTCAACAGACTCCAAGAAAACAGATGCCAACCAAGAATACTCTATCCCGCAAAGCTCTCTTTCCTCCATGAAGAAAGAATATGGACCTTCCCAGACAAAGAGAAACTCCGGAATTTCATTGCGACTAAACCCCCACTCCAAAAAATACTACAAGGAATCCTAAAGCCAGAACCTCAGAGGGACGAATAACAACGAAAGAAGACCAGAAAAAAAAAAAAGTTATTAAAAGAATAAATAAATAAAATCAAAGGAAAGACAAACATAATGGCAAATACAGATGCTAACATATCAATATTAACTCTAAATGTAAATGGACTAAACTCTTCAATAAAAAGACACAGAGTTGCAGCCTGGATTAAGAAACAAAACCCAACCTTTTGCTGTCTCCAGGAAACACATTTAGCTACAAAAGATAAAAATAGGCTCAAAATCAAAGGATGGAAAACAATCCTACAAGCAAATGGGCCAAAAAAGAAAGCAGGAACAGCTATACTTATATCAGATAAAACAGACTTCAAACTCAAAAAAATAAAAAGAGACCCCCATGGTCACTACATTATGATTAAGGGGACAATACTTCAAGAAGAAATAACACTCATTAACATATACTCACCAAACGAAAGAGCACCAAAATATATCAGACAACTGTTGTCCTCTCTGAAAACAGACATCAGAGAAAACACATATGTAGTGGGAGACTTCAACACACCACTATCAACAATGGATAGATCAACAAGACAAAAAATAAGTAAAGAAACTAAAGCTCTAAATAAGGACCTAGAGCATTTGGGCTTAACAGACATCTATAGAACACTAAACCCAACAAAAACGGAGTACACATTTTTCTCAAGCGCACACGGATCATTCTCCAGGATCGATCACATACTGGGGCACAAGACAAACATCAACAGATACACCAAGATTGAAATCATACCAACCATCTTTTCTGACCACGAAGGCATCAAACTAGAAATAAATCATAAAAAGAAGGCAAGGAACTATCCTACCTCATGGAGATTAAAAGCCACATTACTGGAAGACCACTGGACTAACGAGGAGATCAAAGAAGAAATTAAAAAATTCTTTGAATTGAATGACAAGGAGGACACCAATATCCTAAATGTATGGGATGCAGCAAAAGCAGTAATAAGAGGAAAATATATAGCAATAGAAGCTCACATCAAAAAACAAGAAAGAACTCAAAGAAACAACCTAATCTCGAAGCTCAAAGATCTAGAAAAAGAACAACAAAATAACCCCAGAACCAGTAGAAGAAAAGAAATAATAAAAACCAAAGCAGAAATAAATGAAATTGAAACTAAAAAAACAATCCAAAAGATCAATGAAACCAAGAGCTGGTTCTTTGAAAAAATAAATAAAATAGACAAACCCCTAGCCAGGCTCACAAAGGAAAAAAGGGAGAAAGCACAAATAAACAGAATCATAAATGAAAGAGGAGAAATCACAACGGACACAGCAGAAATCAAAAGAATAATCAGTAACTACTATGAACAGTTATATGGAAACAAGTTCAACAATATACAGGAGATGGACAAATTCCTACAACTCTACAATCACCCAAAGCTAGATAAAGAAGAAATAGAACACCTAAACAGACCAATTACAAGCAGCGAAATTGAAATGGTAATTAAAAACCTCCCCAAAAACAAAAGCCCAGGACCTGATGGATTTACAAATGAATTCTACCAAACATTCAGAGACGAATTAGTGCCTATCCTTCACAAACTCTTCCAAAAAATTGAGAAGGAAGGGACAATACCAAACACGTTCTATGAAGCCAATATTACACTAATACCAAAACCGAATAAGGACAACACAAAAAAGGAAAACTATAGGCCAATCTCCCTAATGAACACTGATGCAAAAATCCTCAATAAAATTTTAGCTATCAGAATCCAACAATGTATCCATAAGATAATTCACCACGACCAAGTTGGATTCATTCCAGGGGCACAAGGATGGTTTAACATCCGAAAATCAATCAACGTTATCCAACACATCAACAAAAAGAAATATAAAAACCATATGATAATATCAATAGATGCTGAGAAAGCTTTCGACAAAGTGCAACACCCATTCATGATAAAAGCCCTTGAAATTCTTGGGATACAAGGAACATACCTCAACATCATAAAGGCCATCTATGACAAGCCAACAGCCAGTATCATTCTCAATGGTGAAAAGCTGAAAGCAATTCCATTAAGATCTGGAACAAAACAAGGATGTCCACTCTCACCACTGCTTTTCAATATAATACTGGAAGTCCTAGCCAGAGCAATAAGACAAGAGAAAGACATCCAAGGAATCCAAATAGGAAAAGAAGAAGTCAAACTATCACTATTTGCAGATGATATGATAATATACATAGAGAACCCCAAAATCTCCACAGAAAAACTAATTCAACTCATCAATCAATTCAGTAAAGTGGCAGGATACAAAATCAACACGCAAAAGTCAGTAGCCTTCCTATACACAAACAATAAATCTGAAGAAGAAGAAATCAAAAAAACCACCCCTTTTATTATCGAAACAAAAAAAATCAAATATTTGGGAATAAATCTAACAAAAGAGGTAAAGGACCTATACAAAGAAAACTATAAAACACTGTTAAAAGAAATAGAAGAAGACACAAAGAAATGGAAAGACATCCCCTGCTCATGGATTGGAAGAATAAACATTATTAAAATGGCCATCCTACCAAAAGCAATATACAGATTCAATGCTATTCCAATCAAAATCTCTATGGCATTCTTCAAAGAAATAGAACAATTATTGATGAAATTCATATGGAATCACCAAAAACCCCGAATAGCCAAAGCTCTACTGAAAAAAAGAGAAGGGAATGGAGGCATCACACTCCCAGACTTCAAACTCTACTACAAAGCCATAATCATCAAAACTGCATGGTATTGGAACAAGAACAGACATACAGACCAATGGAATCGAATAGAAAATCCAGAAATAAACCCACAGATTTATGGTCAACTAATCTTTGACAAAGGAGCAAAGACTATGCATTGGAGCAAAGAAAGTTTGTTCAATAAATGGTGCTGGGAAAACTGGGTCGCTACATGCAAAAGAATGAAGCTTGACCACTACCTCACACCATACACAAAAATCAACTCAAAATGGATTAAAGAACTAGACATAAGACCTGAAACCATAAAATACATAGAAGGAAATATAGGCGAAACACTACGGGATTTGCACATCAAAGACATCTTTACAGACACATCACCCAAAGCAGTGATAGTGAAGAGAAAGATAAACAGCTGGGACTACATCAAATTAAAGAGCTTCTGCACAGCAAAAGAGACAATAACAAAAACAAAGAGAAACCCCACCAACTGGGAGAACATTTTTGCACCCAACACTAATGATAAAGGACTGATCACAAAAATCTGCAAAGAGCTGATGAGACTCAGCAACAATAAAGAAAATAATCCAGTCAAAAAATGGGCAGAAGAGCTAAAAAGAAACTTCTCTGAAGAGGAAATGCAAATGGCCAACAGACATATGAAAAAATGTTCAACATCACTTGCAATCAGGGAAATGCAAATCAAAACTACCATGAGATACCATCTCACACCAGTGAGAATGGCACATATTAAAAAAACTAGCAACAACAAATGTTGGCGAGGATGTGGAGAAAAAGGAACTCTTCTGCACTGTTGGTGGGAGTGCAAACTGGTCCAACCACTATGGAGAGCTGTGTGGAGATTTCTGGACCTACTAAACATAGAGCTTCCATATGATCCAGCAATTCCACTCCTAGGTATTTACCCAAAGGACACAGAAACATCAATTCCAAAGAGCACCTGCACTCCTATGTTTATAGCAGCACTGTTTACAATAGCTAAGCTTTGGAAACAACCCAAATGCCCAAAAGTAGATGACTGGATCAAGAAGATGTGGTACATATATACCATGGAATATTACTCAGCATTCAAAAAAGATAAACACATGCAATTTGCAGCAACATGGATGGCGCTGGAAGGGATCATGCTCAGCGAAATAAGCCAAAAAGAAAAAGAAAAATACCGGATGGTCTCACTCATAGCAGGAATCTAGAAAACTTAAATAAGGGACCAGGAAAATGAATATAAGAAAGTGAAAATCAAAATCAACAAAAAACTATGAACCAGAGACACTTTTTGGGGGGTGGGGGGCGGGAGGGGAAGGATTGGGGTCAGAATGGGGCGTTTGCAATTGTATGGGGGAATATAAAAATAAAATTTAATATTTAAAAAAAAAAAAAAAAATAAAACCAACAAGGTAATGATATATTATTCTAATTATGTACTTTTAGCTTCAATTTTAAGAACTTTTTCTACTGACCTTTGTGTCTATTGGTCTTTAGTTCCTTTTCTTTTTTTTTTTTTAAGATTTGTTTATTTATGCAAGCATTGGGTACAGTCAGAAGCGCGGGAGGGTGAGAGAATTCACCAGAGCCAGAGCGGGGAACAGAACAGGCAGACTGACGAAATACACTGCAGAGGGGAGCAGCGGGCACAGCAGGAGAAGTCTGCACGCCATGTGGGACCCTTGCAGGCAGCCAGTTCTCAAAGATAGAAATTTGCATTTTCACTATTTAACATCAATTCTTTATACAGATTTGGGAGTAAAGTCAGAGTTTTGAATAGTCATTTTCTAAGCAGTCATCTGAAGTTTGGAAGAATATAGGTATATTCTATATATTCTATATTCTACATATATAGATATATTTTATATATATAGACTCAGTTCTGCCAATTTTATATATATATAGGCTCAGTTCTGCCAATCACAAATAACCCCTGGGGGGAGACCTGGCATAGGTTGATTAATAAACACCTTGGTGAAGCTGATACTTGTCTAGATGTGAGTTCAAATATCCTAGCAATGACATTTGTCCTCAGGAAGCTTGAGTCTTTATCCTGTTGACTGATAAATTGTTCTTAATCCCTTGTTAACCGTGCTGAGTAAGACTTTACAGCTTTTACCATGTTTAGCCTTTGGCAGTCAAAACTCTATCAACAATCACCTTGCATATATTTGTGAACTTTGTCAATCTCAGAGACATGCATATGTGTACACAGATACACATAACACATAAATTTGATGACATTTCTATGATTGCTTTATTTTTCATGTTTTATTTATTCAACAAAACAATATTAATTGTGTGATTTTATTGTAGTTTAAAAAACAACATGGTAATCTTATTTGCCACTGATGACTGGAACAGATGAAGTAACTGCTTTGTAACATTTGAAAAATACATTACATCTACTATAAGAACTAGCGAGAGACTTGAAAGTCTTGTTCCCTAGTGAATAAAATTAAGTTATTGTTCTCTTAAACCATTTCTCTCTCTTAGGCTTCTGAGCAGGAGTCACTGCTGCTGTGAGAACCTGCTATGCTCTCTCTGAGACATGAAACTTGGAAATTTGGAAAATATGATTGTTAATTTTAAGAAACTGGAAAATGGAGTTTATCATCCAAATGATTTAGTTAATTTACATGGAAAATGATGGTATGGAACAACAAAGACACTCCTGTACATGCAGCTGTCTTAAGCGTGCTGTGGAAACCTCTGTAGTGCCAGGAAAGGCACAGAGCAGGTTTTCTATGATTTGAGCAGACCGATGGGTAAAGGAGAGTCCTGGAGCCCTCAGTGGCTTTCTCAGGCTTTTATTGAGCTTTTACGTACAGTGCAGCAACCAGGTACATGGCAGGCAGGGGTGCTGGGGGGCCAGGAGGCCGCCAGGCCCCCAGGCCCCTGGCAAGTCTTCACTCTGGGCTCTCTGGCTGTTCTTTCTCCCTTTCTTTCTCCTGTTCCCTCTCCTGCCTCTGCTTCCCTTTGGAAGGGAAGTAAACAATACAACTAAATATAACAATGTAACAAAATACAGGTGCTGCCATCAGGCAGGGCAATCCTCATGTCAGGAGGGCAGAAAAGCCTGAAAATCATTTACCCTACAACTGTCACCTTCCTTATTGCCTGGATTCCTCAGTGACACTGCCCCCAAACCCTCCCCACCCCTCTATGGAGAGGCCGGTGCTGCTAGCTAGCCTGAAGCTGCGGCAGGAGGAGAGTCTGAGTACCAGGTCTGCTCAGTGCATCTTATAAAATGATTTAGACATTAAAAAGCTGAAAATAGCTTGACTTTTACCACCGGAATCTCCAAAGTGACAATAATAAGGCGAAAAAGTGAAGGACACTCTACAATGATACAATGATAACATTTATTTTTCCAAATGAGTTTAAATGCCAGTAATTGTATGCATTATGACCTTTTGGATGGAAATATTGTATTTGCACTCTTTAAACTGTATCACCAGGAAGCCAAAAGTGATGACTATGTATAATAATAAATTCATTATATCCACTTAAGGCAGATTTTTAAAGCATTAATGATAATCAGGTGGTGCTAAAATAGAATTGTAGAAAGAAGAGTTTAAATCTTGTATTAAAGTGAACCCAACTCTTACCAGGTGCCCCTTAATTACAACTCTTAAGTACATGTTATAAAGAGAAGAAATAAGAATGCCACTTACTGAGAAGACCAAATGGTGCTGAATTATGTTTTAAAGTATAATCATAAATTTCAATAACCTTGGTTTTATTATTCAGGACCTTTACCCTGTCCTGGAGAGATACAGTAATACACAATGGAAACAGATTAGAAGTTGGTAGCTTGAGATCTAAAGTTCCTTAAATTCTTAATTTTATATCAATTCTTGATTACCCACAGTGATGGAGGGAAACCAGATTGGACCATTCAGAGTTGCTAGTAATTCCAAAATTAACTGTATTTGCGTGTGGCGGGGGGGGGCAATAACTATACCCAGGCATATACACGTAGACCCTCAAAACCTCTGGGCCTGGTCTTGACTTTAAATTTCCCCCAGTTTTTCTGATGATTAATGGTCTAATGTATTAGGTGAGAAATTCTTTTTTTCTAAATATATGACACACATGGCTTGCTTATTGACTTCTCTCTCTAACCATGGTGATTTTGCAGTAGTCCTTCCACATGTCCAATCCACAGACCTGGTTTGGTTTTTTTTTTGTTTTGTTTTTTTTAAGATTTATTTATTTATGCATATAAGAGCTGGGATACAGGCCAGAGGCTTGAGGAATAAGAGGATTAACCAGAGACAGAATGGGGAACAGAACAGGCAGACTGACTGAAATACACTGCTGAGGGGAGCAGTGGGCGAGACAGGAGAGGTCTGCCATGCCATGTGGGTTGCTGCCTGGCGGTTGGGGGATCGAACTGTGCTGCAGAGGCTGCAGATTGCTTCTTAGCGCTGTGCTTAACCCTTTGCGCCACCAAAGAGGCCCCAGATCTGGTTTTGAACTATAAACAATAAATGGCCTGCTGTCCCAGGAAAAACAAACACTAAGTTGAATCAAATATCTACTAATGAGGCAGAAATAGACACACTCCATTCCTAGTTGTGCGACTTGATTTTAACTTTTTGTACATGTTTGTGCTCCCTAACACGTGATATAAGTACTTTTTCCAATGTCATATGCTTTAGTGAAAACTAGCAAAATCATTTTTTATAAAATCTAAAAAAAAAATTGGTACTATAAAAAAATACGTAAAAAATTTTATTTGCTTTACAAGATAAAGGCTTCTGTATTGTTAGATGAAAGATACTGCATGAGTTTAAATGCACGTCATGATATACTTCAAGGCTTACAACAAAAATACTACATAAGCCTAAAATTGATGTATCTAAATCAGTGTTTCTTAATTAATCTGATGCTGCCTTTTTATTGCACGCATGTACACACAGTGAAATGTTGCATACTTTATTTGATTAATTAAACTAGCCGTATCGTAAGTCATAACCACAAAGTCATCACTTAAATGCAATTCTTCAAGTAAAGTCAGTGAAAATGTATTCCCTTAGATGGAAGAATGACCAGCTTCCAGGGTAAAGCCAAAAAAGACCAGCCTTGTATGTTTCTCTGCCCAGTGTACGTAGGTGAGAGAAGTCAGCAGGCTTCTCTTTATCCTAAATGTCCATAAAAAGCTTTTGAAAGGTCAGGATTCCGGGGAGACTTCTTTGTTGCTGGCATCTCGGTTTTCCCCAGGCTGTCTTTGGCACACACATTTATTGCTTTTCTGCAGAGTAGCAATAAGGTTATATTCTCTAGGGGGAGAAAACTGGGACAGATGGACAAAGCTGGATCAGAATGACAGAACAGGGCCAGCTAGGCAACGGGTGGACCTTATAAAGTGAAAAGGACTCATATCCTAAATTATAATTGAATGGTCTATCCTATTAATAAAACCAATAGATATCTCTGTTTTTAACTTCTGCTTAGATGAGCTGATTGCTATTCCTGCTGCTCTTTCTTTTACTTGAATTACAGTCAAGATCTTAACTCCAGTATTTGAAGGGGAGAGTTAAAGAGACTGCTGAAGAAGAGTGTGTGTAAGACCTGGGCCATATCAAAGCCCTGTACAAAGCCCCCCTTGTCACCTTATACTTCAGTAGACATATGAGACAACACTGGTATTGTAAAAAAGAAAATGGGGGAGCATCTCCTTACCGATTTACTTTAGGCTTTAAGAAGTTATTTTAATATTGACACCTGTGTTTTTACTCTGCATTAACCAAAATGTGTGACTCCTTTGCCTTCTGTAAATTAAAGAAAGCATTTTTGAATTTGACAATTTGTACCAAAACGTGGGTTAACTGGTTTAGAATGTTAAGTTTCTCTTTGAAGGGCAAACGTTTAAAGTCTACTAGTACTCTCTAATCCGGGCTGGCGAGAGATTGTTTTTCAGCACACTTCACTGTGTTGATTTTCATTTTCTGTGAAGCTGTGTCTGGATTAAATCTCAGGTACCCTGTGGATTGCCTCACTTCCCCTCTACAGCCCGGTGGGGAGTGGGACCAGCTGGTGTAATTCTATTGACCTCTTTAAAGCTCTGTTTTGTACTTTTTTTTTTTTCCAACTTGCTGTCACTGAATATAACACATTTTCTATAGAAAGGTTTTGTTCCTTTCATGTGCAGGGGTCCTCTGGGGGCACCACGAAGTTCACATCCATGCAGGTCATGGCCCTTATCCAAAAATATTTCTTAATCTATTCTCAAGAGAGAACAGTGCGCACGCGCACAAGTGCGCGCGCGCACATACACGCACACACACACATACACACACTTCTGTAGTCTCATGCTTCTGTTTTTTATACTTTTATTACTATACGTAGTTAGGATTTTTCTCCTAAATTTTAATAGATGTGTTTGAATATTCCTGAATCTTTAAGACTATTCGTTGCAGGGTATATCCTGATAAAGCTAAAAATAAACAGAAAAATAAAACTTAGTTGCTTAACTCTACTTTTTGATCCTTACTCGAATGAGAACATTTAGAGACATATATTAATAGAATATGCAAAGAATTAAACTACCATTATACTAATATGCCTGGTTATAAACAGCTTTATGTATTTTGAAAATGTACTACTTTAATCTTTTGAATAACGTGTTTTGGTACAAAACAATCTTATTTGATAGTCTAAAAAGCCACCATGGTATAACTGCTTCTTGTGAATAACTTTCTCTCTATGGATAGTTTATATAATAGGTTGAATGCCGGTTATTTCTCAGAAAAGATGATCTGTTATTATCAATTTTGATCTTCTTAAATTGAAAAGCATATACCCAGCTTTTAAAGTAATCTACTTATAATAAAATTAAAACACCATTGGGTCTTTTTCTTTTTCCATTGTTAATCACTTAATATCTTAATTGTTGCAGAATAAAATAAATTTTGTGGAGTTTTTGTGATTTTTTTTAAACCATAGATACAAAAGTAAACCTTAATTCCTTCCATTGTGTGCAAATTATGCATTACTACACCCACCCCCTCTTATTAAATAAACAAACATACACGATGGAACTCATGACTGGGAGAAAAACCTGAAAATTTATACTTCAGCTTTGGTGCAGATATTCTGGGTGATCATAAGCCAACAAATAGCTGTTATCTGTGTAGTAGACATAAAATACTACACAATACTGTTGTGAGCTAAAATTGAACTCTTCATGGTGAAATTGCCGTAATTGAGCACCCTACTGTATGATCTTTCAAACATCAACTTTTTTCATCACTACAGTTTCCATTAGAACATTAACCATAATTTTCATTCCAGGGTCCCCACTATGTAATTACTTTGTGCTTATAATCTGATTTAATTTATAATTGGCCTCAGTAAAATATAATATGGAGAAGATAAACATAAAATGGTCCATAATGCTTTGAAATGTAAGCTGTTAGTGACAGCCATATGAAGTTGTCAATAGTTGACTGCTTTTTGACCTTAAAAAATGGCGTCCACTTAAATCATAGCTACCAAAACACTATTTAATGGGTCAAATCAAGAAGGCACCTACTGAGGGCTTCCAGGACAAAGGTTAATGCAGTGAAATGAGCTTGGACATTGGAATAAATCAAGCTTGTGTTTCTCTCCAGGCTCAAGTCTTGAAATTCTACACTTAAGTCTAACCTTTCCTGAGTCCAGCTTTCTCCTTGATAAAATGGTGATAACCAGACCTATCTCCCCCCCTCCCCTTTTTAGAAACAATGTACAAAAAAGACCTGGCATAGTAAATAGAAATTAATATATAAACAATGAATAACATTTTAAAAGATTATTTCTGTATTTCAGATATTATGCTGAATTTACAAAGTATGTGAATAATTGAAAATTGAATTTAGGTACCATTAGCTTCATTCTTAGTATCTTAGCACCTCTCTGAATAGATACCTACACCCACCTCCACATACAGACAGCATTTTGAAGCTTTTTTATATGGATACCTTTCTAAAATAAATTAGTAATTTTATGACTTGTTTGTACTAACCACAGAATATGAACTTTCTGGGGTGAACCATATGTTAGAATGACTGTTAATTCTTCCATCATGCATATAATACCTTAATGCCAGCGGGACTTGTTGAGTTGATTTAGGTCTCACTGTTGTTTTCCAGGGATACTTTGCTTTTGGACGTTTCAGTAGGTATCCTTCTTTCTTCGTTGCTATGGCCATCACTTCTTTCTTCTTTCCTGGAGGCTATAGCAAGTCCTAATCCCACTTACTCATGGCTTGTAATATTCTTTGGATTTAGAAAATAGGTCACCAAGCTTGTTAGACTTTTCGGTAAAAAAGTAAAAGCCAGTAATATATGATGCTGTTGTCAGAATCTCTCCTCTGAGACACAGCAGAGAGTTTTGTTACCTGAATTTTGTGACTTGACTCATTGGTTCTTAGCTATTTGCAGACACATTGGATTGCCAGGTAAATATTTATGGATACGTGAGATGTTACAATAAGGAAACAAAGATGGTAAATCTGATCCAGAGATGATAGAAATTACCCAATTATGCTATTTTAATTTGAAATTTCCTTTGTTTCTTTCACCTCAGAACCAATTGAGCCCTTAGTGATTAGCCTTGGGTGATCGTGACAATTAAATAAACAGGATATAAAAAACAAATGGAGTACTTTCTCTTGGTTGGGATAATACCATTTAATTTTCACGTTAATGGTAACTACAGAAATGAAGATATAGCTATTTAGTTTACCAGATAAAATTAAAGGTAGGATAATATATTAATTTAAGACTCATTTTTAATTATTATCTTTCAAGTGAATGTTACATATTTCACAATCATGATATTCTTAAACAACAAAACTGTAAATTAACTTTTGTAAATAGTACTATAGAAAAATTGTGGTGCTCATAACTTTGAAAAAATACTTTTCCTATACACATTGGATTTTGCATAATTCTATTAGCATGTCCATTCACACTCCCAACTATGACATATAAGGAAACATGGATTACAACTGAAGCCTTCTCTATAAGTAAAATTTTGTTTACAAACTTGTCTAATTCAGAATTAGGTATTAATTTCTTGGGTCTGGCATTAAAATACATTTGCAACATATATCTTTTCAGTAATACTTAAAATACTTAAACTACCATAAAATATAGCAGGGAATATTACCACTGGTCATTTGGTCCAGAGGGTCAGTTTCCAGTTGATGTATTTCTATGAGAAGTAAAGATATCAAAGGCCCTTGGAAAACTTCTCCCTTTGACTGTAAGGTAAACAGCATCTCTCGGCTCTTTTTAAGCTGCAAACTAGAATTATGGCTCCGTTTTTGCATTCACATGGTTGAAGCAGCTTTAGGAGGTATGCCCGTGTGGAGATCAGTGTTTCCCAGAGCAGATCATTTTGAATGCATTTGCTCACATGGTTTTGCCAGCTGCAATCGGCCAAGTTTCCCTCAAGCTCCTTTCACTACAAATCTAATCCTATTAGTCTTGTCCCTTAAAAAAAAGAGCATTACTCTTCTTTTTTGTCCTAAAATAAACTCATTAAGGAATTTATTATAGTGTTCCAGTAAATGATTTCTGTTACAGGCAGTTTAAATATTTCCAATTGATCTTGTTGGATCAGCATCAGTAAATTAGAATCCATCTCCGTTATGAATATAGAGTTCTCTCATGAATGATAGTTTGAACAACCAAAAATTCCATTAAAAAGAATTATAGCCATGTGATTTTTCTTACAAGACTTTACCATATCTAAATCTAGAGTGACCACAGACTTTGAGATGGCAGTTTTGCACATAAATTTGTATACTGTTTACAGGAAATGAAAGTAGAGATTTTAAAAAATGAAGCAAAGATGACTTTCTAGTGTGTCAAATGTTTGGTTTTACTTTTTATAATTAACAGAATTTATCCAGTGTGCCATATTCCTTACCTAACAATGTTTCCGCTTCTTCAGAGTACATTTGCTATTTTGCACTTTTCTACATTTTTCTATATATGAATAAATGTGCATAATCACCAACAAGCAGGGCTCCTACATGGAAGTGCTGGAACTCAGAACATTATGTTAGGATGTTTAAGATCAAAGGCCATTTAACTAAAAATATACACTGAAAAACACTTTTATAAAACTTAGTCATCTGGGAGAACATTATCTCCATGAAAATACAGACTTCTGAATTAAATGCAACCAACAGATCTGCTCTGAAGCTCTATAGTTTGGGATCTACACCATCCTACCACTCCCAATAAGTGGGAGAGGAGATTTCCCTCAGTTTAAACGTGTGATTACCATGGCCAAGGGCCTGCTGGCCTCGTGGAGGAGGTGGAGAGTTCGGAAATAGGGCGGGGCCCTATTACAGTAAGGGCAGGAGGGTGAAGTTAGGGGATTTGGGCTGAAGGTGGCAGAATGGAAACGCAGCCCCAGATGGCGTCCCCTTCTCTTATCCTTTCTGTTTCCCACTTTCTAGCCTTTTCAAAATTACCAAGAGTTTATGGGGGTGGAAAAGGGCAGTGGCCCACAAATTAAACTAGGTAGAGGATGCAATGCTTTCTTCTTCCTTCCTTCTCTTTTCCTTTCCTTTACTGCAAGAGCCTAACCTTCAAGTGCCTGGTTTAGAGGAGAAATAGGGGGTGGGACTGACCCTTGTGTGAGGAACTCACTTAGTGTGATGTTGAAGGCCTGAAGTACAGAAGCAACAAGGTAAGGGAAGGAGAGTCTTCTGTCACGTGCTTGGGTTTATAGATCTTATGGTTTGTGTGTGTGGTCCTATTGCTTTTCATTTAGGACACACTGCCATTCATGGGACACTCTCCAACTCAAGAATTCATGTCTGATTTTTGACTGTGGGGTGGGTTTAATGAATCTGATGATAAATTGGTGCTTGGACCACAATTATTTTAAAGATCATGATTCCAGGATAGATACCATATTCAGGAATTAGCATTATTACTGCAAGAGCACATCAAAATAAGATTATATTTTTCCTTTATCAGTTTAGGGCTACCCAGAGGACCTGTACTATTGCTAAATGGTGGCATACTTATCACAAAAAAATCAGTGCATATTAACTCTATGCTCCTAATAAGGGTCAGTTCAGATTCGTAAAGTGAAAGGATTTGGACTGTAATTTGTTCACTTAATAGTTTGTGGCTAATTAACTAACTTGGATAGAAATCAGTCCTCAAGAGCTTAAGGTCAGAGGTTTAGTTTCCCTGTGGACTAGTTTATCTTCTCTGTTTCGTGGTCATTGATTACACTCCTAATCCCTATTCAGGTGACTTGCAAAGTTATTTTACTGATTAAGGAGAGTTGAGCATGAATAAATCAAAGCAAAGCCATTAACAGAGCAAAATTATTACAAGTGCTTGGCAGGTCAAAATGGCACCCTAGTTTTATGATAGTGAAGTTTGTTGTTGTGGACCTAAATGAAAACCCCAGCTTTACCACTTTATTAGAATACTTAGGGCAAGTTGTTCCATGTCTCTTAATCATAGTTTCTCTTTCTACAGAATGAGGATGATATCATCCTTATGGGAAAATTCTGAGGATTATTAAGATGTTAGCCAGTACACACAGAATGGAAGATGACCATCTGGTTTATTCTGGAGTGTGCTTTCCCAGAATCTCTTCTCGTCCCTCCATGCTTTGCTGCTACAGATAGTATCTGTTCAACCCACATGCCCAGCCCTAGTTCAGGCAACTGCTGTCTGAAGCCATAAACCAGGGCAGGTTTCCTGTGAGAATGTGTCCAATAATTTCACTTATTTAATAACTCTTCAAAGGATTCTGAGTGGTGGGTGTTAGACAGCACAAGTAGAGAATGGGAGTCTCACAGAAATTGATGTAAAAGAGGAACTGCCTGCTTTGTTGGAAGACATTGCAGGGATGGGCTTAAAGTTGTGTCTACATTTCCATGTTTCTTCTACTTTATCAGGGCCTTCCCGTTACTTCTAGGCCTAAAGTCATTTTCAAGTTTGTGTTCCTAGGTAACTAACTACTCTGCTCTTTTTCTTATTTGTAAATTTTTTTATCTCCTAGGAGAAGGTTGGAAGTAATAGGGACCATAAAGAAGACTTGGCAGACAAATTATAAATAAGATCAATAAAAATATGATGGAATGATGCTTTTAATCCTCCTTCTAAGATTATTAGCTCTTTTTTTGTGGCGAGAAAAATGCAAATGTGATGCTAATTATGAAGATCCATCTGTTATACTTAAAGTGCTATAGAAAAAATGCCTAAGTTTAAAGCTGTTCTACAATACTTTGCCATCTTTGAAGACCCATTTTGGAGAGGCCGTTTTCCTTTCAAAAAACTTTAAAGTCCTTTAAGGGAAGAGGTCTTCGTGAAGGATTCTGAGGTGCCATTTAAAGAGGCCATGTTATTCTGCCTGGACCACATTTTGTTTGTTTTATTTTGCAGTAAATATGTGGGCTGTACCAGATACATATTTATGGATAATTCAATAATGATTTGGAAGAGACTGTCCAATAAATTATGAAACATGAGTATTAGGTGACTATCAGCCTCTGAATACTTACTGAGAATATTTGTCTCTTTTAATTTCCTACCTGGCAGGGATTCCAAAGAATATTTTAACAAATATTTATTGAAATATGCTCTGTGTAGAACTGGGCACTCTCCTATTAGTTTTGGTAAGGTCCAGCTTAATAACTGGATGAGTAATTAATCTGACCTCTCATTTTAATTTGTAACTGGAGAAATTACCTTTCAATGAGCCTTTACCAAGTCCTGAGTGCAGGATCTTCTCTAAGTACTGCTGAATCCCCAGATCCATCTTCATAACCCATTTCATTTGTCATGTGGCATCATACCTAGAGAGAGGGGTCTGCAAGCCATTGAGGTAGAAGCACCAGGGAACAACACTAGAGATGGTTTGCAATTTGAAAAATAAGAGAGTGCGGGTGGCAGTTCAAGAGCTGAGCAAAAAGGGCCAGGCACACTAAAGGCAGAAGTCCATGGAAAGAAACTGAGTTGTCCCCACATTGGCCCAAAGCAGGGCCAATGAGGCCTGAAAACCTGCCACAAGTCTAAGGCACCTTCTGGTGGGGACCCATAGGAAAGAGACAGAAGGGGCTCAGCACATCTGGGACAAAAGGAGCAAAATCAAAATTAAGATAAACACTGCCATTGTCAACCTCCCCAAAGTTCTCTCACCCCCATCTGTTTCAAGTGGCTCCTTCCTTATCGCACAAGTCCCTAGTCCAAGTCTACAGCTGAGAACAAGCACAGCTTCTTCTCATGTTTCTC
This sequence comes from Talpa occidentalis, assembly GCF_014898055.3. Classification (NCBI taxonomy): domain Eukaryota; kingdom Metazoa; phylum Chordata; class Mammalia; order Eulipotyphla; family Talpidae; genus Talpa; species Talpa occidentalis. The sequence continues at coordinate 55,768,199 of NW_023604861.1, read as the reverse complement.
TGCCCCAGGTGTCTCCTGCAGGTCTGCTTCTTGCTCTTCATTCTGCTTCCTTCCTTCTTCCAGTCTCCTCTCTAACTTCTCCTTGCTCAACTCCACCCTCCCTTGGGTGGGGCAGGGAACCTGGAACCTCCCCTTTCCCTGGGGACCACTCTGTAACACAACCCTCTATAGTTACACTCATCACTGAGAAAATACAGTCAGGAAAGATAAAAGCCCTTGGACAAAGTCACACTCAGCTAGTCGCTAGTAGATATCACATCAATTGCATTTCCTGATGTCCAGCTTCAGGCATGTTACCTTCTTCCTTTTGTCTCTGGAGGCAATAGATGCCTACACTGACCTTGTAGCATTTCCAAAGTTTTGGTTAAAGTGATATTTTAAAGATGAACACAGATCTTTCTGGAAGATCCTGGAAAAGGTTTCTTTTCATGGAAACATTGTGTTTTCTTCTTCAAGTTTGTTTGAATTTCATTTTTCTTTTTTTTTTTTTGTTATGATAAAATGTTTTTACTAGTTCATCTTGAGGTCTTATATATTCAAATAGAATTGGTAAGGAGACTTTTCTTCCTGAAAACTGCATAAATATAAGGAAATCTAACATGAAGTCTGCATAGTGATAATCTTTAATATGCTAAATCATGCTACTTAACATATTTGTGTTTTTAATTAACTTTTAAATTGTATCACGTTTGGTTTACAACACTGTATGAGTTGGGGATATAAGTTCACACCTCTTAAAATGTCTATTGCTATACCACACCTACCAACTGAGCAAATTCTGAATTTAATAAATGAGAAAATTTAAGCAAATGTATTGAGAAGGTCTCTTTTTTCCCCATATCAAAAACACCAACTGGGGCGGGGCAATGTATAAAACAACTACTTTGTACCCACAAATTGCTGTTTCAATCATAATTTTCAATCCCTATGGCAATGATGATCTTGGTCCTTCATTTTCCTGACTTCCGGATTAAGTCAGAACCTAATAACCAACTCATGTAAGCAAGCACCAAGAAGGTGTGTAACTGGAGATTGTAAATAAAATTAAAGGAAGGGTTCAGGTATTTGGCCTCTCCTTTTGAAACAAGGATATACTGTACTCCCCAATGCTCTGGTTTCATTAAAAGCATGATAAAGCAATGAAGTTGACAAATTTATCTTCAGGCTTATCCCCCTCCACCATTCTCCTCCACATTCCTTTCTTCTTTATGAGGTGTGATGCATCATCACACAACTGTTCCAGATTGCACTTTTTAAAAATATCTACTGGCCATCTAGGCTACAGATAATGTGGTCTTTGTTCCTTCTGTTTTATATTATGATGAGAATTCACCCTTCAGCTTTCTGTGTGTTAACTGATTAAATGTAAAAATAGTCATTTAAGCTCAGACAGGTTGTGGAATGTATGCAGGGGTTCCCAGTTCTGTTGAACTGTAGAGGCTTGACCATTGAGCTGTCAGGTGTCAATATGGAGCTCATTCTTTTTATCCCCTCCACCATTGTTTGCACTGTGGTTATAATTTACAGTTATTGTTAGGGGTGCCATGAGATGTTGAAAAGTGAAACTGGTTCATGACATTGCAGTGATCAGCATACTTTAATGGGCAACCTGCACTGGTGGGGTTGTACAAAACAGTGATATCTCTGGGTTTTATAATAAATAATTGTAGTAACAATGACTTTGGCATTTGTTGATAATATTCAGATGAGCGATAAAGTACTAGTGGGACTTAGAGTGTTAGATACCCTCAGCCGATGCAGAGGCTGTGGAGAAGGCATGTGTATATCCAGAATCAGTAGCTGTGCAGGAATAGAGGAGGGGTTTGAATAAAAAGAAGACTGTAGTGAAAAGAGAAAAGTTTTTTTCCTAAACAAAACTAATACTGTGTATAACTTAATTCAATAAGTCATTTATTTGTTAATAATTTGTAAGCTTTTTCTATAAATAAGCTGTTTATTTAATGAAATTTTCATAAAATTCTTAAAAATAAAATCATAATTTCACACATTGCAGATATTGTTAACACTTCATTCAACCATTTTTTTCAATATCTATCTTAGTGTATTTGAGACTTTCTAGAAATAATATTCTGGAAAATTCACTGCATAAAATATTCATATCACTCGTTCTCAAATAATTTGGTCTTAAGACTTAAACTTTTAAAAATATTAAACACTCTAATATACTGCAGGGGAGGAGAAGGGAGAGGGATCAGAGGGATGGAGGGAGGAGCACAGGGGACTGAGGTGACTGAGGTGATGGTGCATGGTACATTGGTGTAGGAAATTCTCTGGAGACTATGTACCTGAGGGGATGGGAGGAAGAGAAATATTGTTTAAAAATGAACAATGATGTAAAAAATAAAAAAAATTTAAATATGTTAAACACTCTAAAAAGCTCTGGTTTAAATGAGCTATTACTATTGCTATTCCCCTTTGACGATATTAAAATCAAGAAAGGATTAAATATTTATTAATTTAAAATATTAAACCCAGAGCATGCTAATATAATTATATTTAAAAAAAGAAGATATAGTTAAGAAGAGTGGTATTGTTACACTTTTTCGTTATTTACTTTAATATCTAGTTTAATAGAAGACAGCTGAGTTCTCATATCTCTGCATTTAGTCTGTTGCAGTATTTTGTTTTGATTGCATTTATGGAGAAAATTCACGATCACACAATTGTATAGTAGAGAAAGAGAACAGTATTTTAATAACATCTTCAGGTAGTTATGGATATTTTCTCTTTTGATATCACATCAAAACTTGACAAGTGGTAGTTTCTTAAAAGTTGGTTGAAAATATAGAATTCATGAGCACTTCATATTCTGTTATATAAAAACCCACATCCTATCTTGCATGCTGAATGGAGTTTTACCTATGTATAATTCTAAAACATCACACATTACTCATTTAGAAAATTGGTTCACTGAGTTTACATAGATCTTCCAAATATTGATATATTTTACTGTATAATTTATTAAAAATATGTCTATTGTTATTACTAATGACCTCATCTGAAAGGTCTTTATGTATTGAGAGCATACTATGACAGAAACAACTGTTTGAATATTTTAATTTGTACTTGAAAGTTCCATGTCATCATTGGCAAAATGCAAAGTCATGTTAGGTTCATTTTCCTCATTGTAAAGAAATTGTCTGCCAAATACTCAGATCAGAACAATAATTTGTTATTTGTTGTTTCAAGTAAAAATGATGTCCGTTAAAAATGAGGATAGTACAGCTTGAAACTCAAAACATTCAATTACACATGTGCTTTACTCAATATAATGCCATATTTCTTTGTAGATATTTCAGTTTTATTACATAGAATATTAAAAAAGACAAAGCATGGACACTGGTGTTGGAGACCTGATATCTTCTTGGATATTTTCTAACTCTGTGACTTTAGAAGAATAATTTAACTTCTCAGATCTTTCATTTGTGATAGGTGAATAATAATGAACATTCTTTAAAGATGTTGCAGGCCTTAAATGAGACTAGCTGTGGAAAGTGCCTGATTCAGTAACTACCATGTAGTGAGTTTTTCTAACAATTGGGGGAATTTATATTCTTATTGATAACATGAGAAAGCACTCCTGACCCAGGGCTGAATCTAGGAAGCTTCTTGAATCCAGAAGCTTCTTTTCTAGATCCATAAATGCCTCTGAAAGCACAAATCAGAGAAACCATTGGTAGATGAGGCGGCAGAAACTGGGAAGATCAATGGAATCAAAGAGCCTTAGAGAATCTGTAGGAATCATCTGAAAGAAAGAGTGTCCAGAGACTCAGGGTGGCAGGAGTCAGAAACTCTGCATTGAAATGAATAAAAAAACAAAGTTTGGAGTACTCCTGCCAGCTGCTGGGTGAGTCCATCTCTGTAGCAAAGGAAGCTAGCTGACAGGGACTGGGTAGGATGGAAATTTCTATGCTTTCACGCTGAATGAGAATTTTCTGACCAACAGGATGGCTTTGAGCAGTGAACAAGGGCTTCACAGTTCTGTAAAAACTGAGATCACTCAATTTACACTTAACTTGCTGGTTTTGTTTTTTACTCCTAGTGTAATATTGGATTTTTGGTAATAATCATCTATCACTGAATAACAGATTGGCGCTAATTCCTTCTCTAGGGTCTTCTGTGCAGTCTGTGCAGATCACTGACTTTTGAACAGATGTGCATGTCCAGATGTCTGTACCCTTGTCAGGCATTTCCCCGGCCTAATTGTGGGTTTTTGATATTTATTAAGCACTCCTTGTCTTGATGGATCATCAAAGGCCTATGCATATCATACACATTTTGCTTTGTACAGGGTGCATTCCTGGCAGAATTGGGTATGCCTGTAGCCTAACATACAAAGTCATAAAATTCCTAATAACAAGAAGCATCAGTTTCTTCTAGTACTCAGCTTTATTCGTATTTCTTTTACTTTACTTTTTCAATTTATTTTTTATCTTGTTAGCTGCAGTTGAAACTATTTCATGATGGAAGTTGTCACTTAAAGAAAGAGATTACTAACCAAAATAGTTGTTTTTTGAAACTTAATTATCAGAGCACTGTAGTAATTTAAATGGTCCATTCCCTAATATTACAGATGAGAAAAACTGAAAACACTGCAAAAATGACAGAATTAGAGTTGCAAACTAGAACCAATATCTGTTGATCTTTGCTTCAAAAGGCAAGAGTTTAATGACTGGATAGCTGGCATGGATTTTTGCAAATGTATTCCTTTGACTCATGGACGGGTAAATTGAAAACAATCTACTTTCTGTTTGAGTGTATATGTTTATTCGCATGTTTTCTATAAACATTGACATGTTTATGTTCTGCATTTCAGCCATTAGGGTAAAAGAAAAGCATATTCAGTCAATACCAGTTGATTGAGTGGTGAGTGACTGATTAATTACTTGACTCGACAACCGTGTTTTGACTACCTGTCATATCTTAGGCAGTGTTTGAGACCCTGCAGAAACTGCAATAAATAAATCTGATATGAGTCTCTGTACTTGTGGGGTTTGAATTCTGGGAGTGGGAGTGGAGAAGGGAGAAATGACTTTTAAATGGTAAAAAGTAAGTATAATAGAAGATTTTAAGGACTAGGAGGGAAGAAATAAAGTGAGAAAGAAAGCAGGAGTGAAGATGGGTTGTAATTTTTAAGAGGGTGTTGAGGAACACCTAATTGAGAGTGGAATTTGAGCAACAGCATGATGTAGGAAAAGTCCTGTAGATATGTGGGAGAAGAGCATTGCTGGCAGGTGGACTAGTGAGTGCAAAGGCCCTGAAGAGGGAGAAAGAAATGTAGCTAATAGGAAATATGAGGTTCAGAGAGGGGAGTTGGGGATGAAGTGGGAAGGATGGATTAACAACAGAGTCATTACAGAGTGAGCAAAGAATAGAATTAGCTGTTGCTGGGTTGAAAATAGACTGTAGAGGGCAAGGAAAGACACAGGGAATATGTTGAAAGGAATTGAAGTTAACTTGGGTGAGGGATAATGGTGCATTAGGCCAGAGTGATAGCTTGAAGGGGTGAGAAATATTCTGAAGATAGAGCCAACAATTTTGCTGACAAAGTTGATGTGGAATATGAGCGAAGGAACCAAAAATGTTTCTAAGGCTTTAGATTTATGTAATAAGTTACCGCAGGTTGGAGTTTCCAGCAAGTTAGATGGGGAATACTGTGGGCAGTAGGTTTGAGGCTGAGCGAGGTGGGTACTTAGATCATATATTCTAGGAGGGTAAGGTGTTCTACAAGAAAAGTAAAGGAACATGCTTCAAGGAGATAGTGATTGCTTATGTCAAATACTTCAGAGAGGTCAAGTATAATGAGGATTGAGAATTGTCCTTTGGATTTAGCAAGACAGAGGACGATGGTAACCTTGACAGAGTTGTTTCAGCAAATTGTTAAGAATGATTCCCAGACTGAAATGGATACAAACAGGAATGAAGAGGAGGATTTGGAGACAATGAGACTACACTATTCTCTTAGGGATTTTTGTCATAACAAGAGACAGAATAAACAATAGTTGCATTAAATATAAAAGTTTAAATACCTCATATACAAGGCAAATATTGTCAGATTGGATAAAAATAAGACCCAACTATATGGTGGCTACAAAAAATATTCTTCAAATGTGAAGACATAAGTAGATTAAAATAGAAAGATGGAAAGGATATACCTTGCTAACACTAATCAGAAGAAAGTTGGAATTTCTTTTGATTACTAGCAGACAAGTAAATTCTGGAACTTATCAGGGAACAAGAAGATTATTTCCTAATGATAGAGGAATCAGTTCATTACAATGAGCTGTGGTATAGCCATCCAAAGGATTATTACTCAACAATAAAAACAAATGAATTGCTGATGTATGTGAAAATATGATATATCTCAAAATTACACTGAGTCAAAGAATCCAGAAAAAGGTACATACTGTATGATTCCATTTATATGACACTAAAGAGAATGCAAACTATAACCTGTAAAGACTGAAAGTCGATCTGTGGTTAACTGTGAGGGGAAAGCTGTTGGCAAGGGAGAGGTTATAAAGGAATATAAGGAAAAAAGGGAGTGATGGAAATACATATTATCTTGAAGGTGGCCATGGTTTCATGGGTGAATACCTATCGACATGCCTAAATCTGTCAGGTTGTAATTTGAAATAGGTGGTGTTTATTTTATGTCATGTATAACTAATACATCTGTTTAAAAAACCTTAAGGGTATAAAATAAAATTATAACTTTGGTAGTCAAAAAATGCTAACATACTTTATTATCTTTAAGCATTCTGAAAAATATTCTAGGAGTGTCCAGTACCCTCTCTCTAAGTTTCATATTAATTTATTAGAGACATGAATGAGATACGATGGCAACATAGATTCCATGTCTTCAGAATTATACTTGTGCAATAACAATTTTTAACTTAGTAAAATTCCCCATAATTTTATTGACTTATTTATTAAAATTCTTAAAATTTAAAATTGGATGTTATTTCACTACCTATTTAAGTCAATGTCAATGTCATGTAAACAAGTGATGAAATTTTCAGTAGCTCTACCTGCAGTTTTTTTTTTTTTTTACTCATATGCTTTGTACCTAACATTCATGCAGTATAGATGCTTCCTTCACAACCCACATTATTAACAGATGATGAGGCTATACTCATGGTGCAGTTGTTAGTAGATTTATTTGGCAGTCTGTTCATAATTACGTTGTTTCTCGTTTTCATAATTTTCACTCATTTGAGTCTGTTTTAGAACTATTTTCCTAAATTGTGAAATTAAGTTACTCTAAGATGGAAATCTACTTTTTCCAGTTTCATTGAATTTTCAAATCAAAGATCAAACAATTTTTAAAGACCCTTTCATTTTATTATCCAATTTCACATAATTTTGGTTGTATTTTATTTTAACATGAACCATTTTACTAAAACCATGATTTTATGTAACAATTTTGTATATTTTCTTTAAATGTACATATATAATGTATGCATATGTATCTATACACACACACAGACACACACACACACGCACACACACACACTGACATACAGGAATTCAACTTAGAAGAGATTTCACTTCCCTCCCTCCTGCTACTTTTATCCCTCAACTGGATTACTACTACTGTCTCCCAGTTGGTTTTTTTGAGTCCAGGTTTTCCTACTTCTAATGCAATTCGAGTCAGAGTGAGCATTCTAAAAATAATTATGTCTTATTCATATAAAATCCTATATCTCCCCATTACATTGGGAGAAGTAACCTGTACCCTGATAACACTAACTCATCTCTTCCCTTTTCATATTTAACTCATTCACCTTTGAAATTCTTTCAGGTCTTTTTCAGATATCTTTTCCTGTGCCTGGAATCACTCTTTCCCACCTTCAAATTCTTCCTTATCTTTCATGTCTCATCTGATACATTACTCTTCCCCTTCCTTTTGCCCAGCAGAGTTTTATACTTCTTTGTGTATCTTGAAGCAACCTGCACTCTTCCTATCAGAACCTTTATTACAGTGTTCGAATTCCTGTCAATTCTGTTTCTCCTGCTACACCCTAAGTAGTATGAATCTGGGTACTATATCTGTCTTGACCACCACTCTATCCCAAGGGTGTGCCCAGCACATGAAAAGGCGTATTTTTTTGTAAGAAACTCATGGCCATAGGGCCTCCCCTGGTGCTGCAGGTTGTTGAACACCGTGCTGCAGAGCTGTCCTGCAGCCTCTGCAGCGCCGGTTCGATCCCAGCCTGCCTGCGAGGGTCCCGCATGGTGCAGCAGACCTCTCCTGTCTCGCCCGCTGCTCCCCTCAGCAGTGTATTTCATCAGTCTGCCTGTTCTGTTCCCCGCTCTGTCTCTGGTGAATCCTCTCACCCTGCTGCGCATCTGGTCTGTACCCCGTTCTTGTATAAATAAATCTTTTAAAAAAAAGAAATTTATGGCCATCACCCACCATATTTTCTTCTTGAAGTGAAATACACCAGCACTACTTATTTTTTAGACTTACTGACACCTAATATTAAAGCATGCCATGTAGTCGGTTGCCATTTATACAGAAGGTCCTGATAGCACAACTATCTTCTTTTATAACTTGCCATTCCCAAGTACTTGTCCCATGCTTATCTCTGACAAAATTTGTTGAAAGGGATGTGAGACAAGATTTAAACGAAAATAAATAAGTACAACAAACTTTTTTATGCTTTTGTTTATGCTTACTCCAATTGTTTATGCTTACTCCACCCTTTATATTACCATGCTACCCAAGTGTTCGGACAAGTCTATCTGATCATTTTCTATGAAAGGCCGTATTTCTCAAGTTGCTTTTGTGTGTTTTGCCAGGAAAGAGAGCAGAATTCAAATATATTATCCAAAAGGCAGATAGGTTCGTATATCCAGCCTTCAAATGTTAGTATTCTGAAACCACTTTCCAACCTTTTTCCATCTTCTCCCCAACATCCTTTATTGGACTGTTTTGGGTAAGTAGAAACAGATGACAGCTGTGAGTCTCCAAAATGGCCCCATTAATTTCTCCATTGTTTACCAATGGGAATGAACTGGGGACCTTGAACTTGGCAGTCCAGTGACATGGGATCTTTCCAAGTAAATGTTCATTTGGAAATGTTGATCATTATTGGTAGGAAACACTGATTTCACACCTTGTAAAACAAAGTGGAACACTAGAGTGTCGTTCACCCAAGAAATAATCTAAATGACATTGAAAATGGTGTTTAAATTCTTTCAATATGTAGGATCAGTCGTGAAGGTGAAATCTATTGTTTGTGATTGATGTGTTATGAACTTAAGGCTTAAAGGTTTATGAATTTATTTGGTAACATCTGTAAGAGAAGTTCAAAATTATTAGCTATATTTTTCACAGTATATTTTAAGACAAACATTTTCATAATTGAGGTATCTTAAGAAAATATTATATCCAAGCATTATTTTGGTACACTTCAAAGTTTCAATTTCAATCTTTTGGCTCTTCTGCATTATAGAGAGCCTATCTATTGGGGATCTCTTTTTTTGTGTGTGCTATAATAGGCAAATGTTAGACATTGCTACCATCAGGAGTAAGAATGGCCTCCTGGCAAAACAGAAATGATAAAACATTTCCTTTTCACTTCTGTAACCAAACTAGTTTTGATTAAAAAAATAATAATAAAGCAACCCAGACTCAAAATTTAAAGACAATATATTGCTAGTTTTAAGAACTCACTGTAAGAAATAAGAGTGTTCTTTCTAGGACAAATAATTTCAGGACTGCTGGTAAAACTTAAGAAATTGCTGGACAAATAGAGAGTATAGAATTCCTAGCAGCTCTTTATCTTGCTTGAAGTTGATCACAGCGGTATCCCAGGAAGTTCCTCCCCACCTCTCACTGTGTCTCCCTCAAGTATCTCTGACAATGAAAGTGAAAATACATTTCTTTCAAGTCTTTCAAATTGCCTTTTGAAAGTTTTCTAATTTTTGACAAAGTCCACCTTCCCCTTCCCTGCTGAAAGTTTTAAGTTGTCTTTTCTAGACAGATGTCTCTACGGTTACCTCCCTTGAAATTCACAAGCCAATTGTGGAGGAGGTTTGGTGTTATACTTACGTATGAAGAAAATCTTGTACTTTGTTGTGTTAAGAAAACTGGCGTGGTGGGATCCCATTTCTGACCGTGACCATTGTTCTTTCTTTAGAACAGGTCTTTTAATTGGGAAAGTCTTATTTTCCCCTCTGCCCATCATGCTCATAACATTAACTGTTACTTATGGAAAGAAGACAATGAAGGAATGGTCCACTAATCAAATCTACCCCCAGAAGTTCAAGTTGAGATATAGATCACACTTTGATAGGCATGTATGTTGAGAATTGCATAATAACCCAGACCATAATCTTCAGACACTCCAAAGTCTTTGGGAAATAAGCATCTTATATCGGAGGGTATAGTTTGGATCAATTAGGAAGGGAGCTCTGGGAGAACAGTGGGTACACACTGCAGAGAGCTTAATTTGAAGGAGGCTTGCCTGGTAATATAAAGACCAGTACAGCTAAGCAGATGCAAACACAGCTGGTGATCCGTGCCTTCTAGGAACACACAGGCAATTAGGCTGTGTGTTTTCCATAAACCTCTTTGTGTCTCCCTGTCACTTTATGGAAAATGATCATTCCTTACATTCTTATTTTCATCAAAGCAATATTTATTTTATTGGCAGTTATAAAAGGTACTTGGATTTTTAAAGTATCTCTAGAAAAGTTTTTTTCAATTCTAACCTACATTGGTCAGTCTCAAATTGGAAAAAGACCCTTAAGAAAAATAGTTTATGAACTATGCAGGCAGATATATATATATTTTTTTATTTTGCATTTAAAATACATCACTATGTGCAGACTCATAATAATGAAAAAATTTCTATAAAAATTAGGATTTAGAAGGAATTATGAGCTTAAACTACTTTGGTCAAACAATTAGGAACATAACAGCTTTTGTAGAAGTTAAACATTTTAATTAATTTTAGAAGACAGACTATTCTTATTTCACATACAGTGAATAAAGAATTAATTGGTTATAAAGCTTTTTAGAATTTTTAATGGAATAAAACTGTGTATATTTGAATACAAATTGTAATAATCTATTTTAGTTGGCTCCTTTTTTCAGAGAATAGGGTGGGAATACCAAAAGTGTTTTGAAATCATTTCATCCCGATCTGCCTGAAAATGTTCTTCTCTTTCTTTGTTCCATTGACCTTAGATCATTGTGTTCCCGCCAGTGACATCAGTTTTAACTTACTGAACAGAGGAGATGGAACTGTACTTGTACTTTGCAAGAAACAAGTAGTCCCAACATTGAAAAACAACTGTTACTATATTATATATCTTTTATTTCACATTTAAAAGTGTTTGTTCTCTTTTGTAAGTAAGTTGGAGGTCAGGACAGAAGGAATGCAAACTGTTCAGGGTTTTATGGGACTGTTCTAATAAATTAAGTGGATGGATTAGCACACTCAGCATTTGAAATTACCCAGTTGACAAATTGTGTTTAATGTACCCCCCTATTTCTTAAAAATGTAACATTGCTGAAATATTTCAGAAGAAGTGAGTCTGTTGGGTCCTTGTGCTGGTCATTGAGCAGCTCCCTCTATATCACTAAGCATTGAGTCCACTTCCCTGCTTTATACTGTTCTGGCAGCTCAGGAGGAATGTAACTTTATATGTTACAAAATAGTCTGCAGAGCTTGCTGGCCACAGTGGAGATTTTATGCTAATGTCAGAGATTAGGAGAGTATAAAATAGTAAAGGTGAAGCTATTTAATTTCCCAAAGAACAGACAATATTGTGAGGTTTCTGGGACCAAATCAGATATTTTATTTGGATAACTGAAGAAAGTGCACAGCTGCTATTTGGAGCTATCAGGAACTCTGCCTTAATGAGGGTCTTGCAGATACAGATGACTTCAAATGTGTGATAAAGATCAGTGGCTGACACATTCAAACTGATACTAGCTTCTGCAGTTTTTTTAATATTCAGCTTTCACTTCCCACCGGTGCCAGTTGTGTTATAAGGAAATTCCTGGATAAAATGAAAACATTCATAAATCCATCAAAAATAAGGGAGTAATACAAAAGTAAGACATGGCCAGTTGTTTTTACTCTGCTACTAGCACTATTGCATAGTTAAGAAAACAAAAGCTTTACTTTGTTCCTTACAACTTTATTTTAGGAACCCGAGTGGATTTCTAGCCAACAGTTATTAGGGTTTGAATCTATTAAACTCCTTGTGAATAAATAAGGACACCTAAATTAATTTGCTTTTTAAGTTCACTGGATATCTAAATATCCCTCTAATGTTTATTTCAAATCTCATAGAAAAGAATTAACAACTAATTTAGCCTTTGTTCCTACATTATTCTTTTTTTTTTTAATATTAAATTTTATTTTTATATTCCCCCATACAATTGCAAACGCCCCATTCTGACCCCAATCCTTCCCCTCCCGCCCCCCACCCCCCAAAAAGTGTCTCTGGTTCATAGTTTTTTGTTGATTTTGATTTTCACTTTCTTATATTCATTTTCCTGGTCCCTTATTTAAGTTTTCTAGATTCCTGCTATGAGTGAGACCATCCGGTATTTTTCTTTTTCTTTTTGGCTTATTTCGCTGAGCATGATCCCTTCCAGTGCCATCCATGTTGCTGCAAATTGCATGTGTTTATCTTTTTTGAATGCTGAGTAATATTCCATGGTATATATGTACCACATCTTCTTGATCCAGTCATCTATTTTTGGGCATTTGGGTTGTTTCCAAAGCTTAGCTATTGTAAACAGTGCTGCTATAAACATATGTTCCTACATTATTCTAACAGGACTATGGCTGCCCTGGTGGTGGGTATCATATGGTACTGTACATTTGAAGAGGTGTGACCTTACACCGTGAATCACATACAGTATTGTAAACTACTGTGTTATAATTAAAGAAAAAAATATAGTGAATTGTATGGGGAATATAAATAAATATAAAAAAAATCTTAAAAATAGAATAAAATAAAAAATAAAAAATAAAATTCAAAAAAGAAAGAAAATACTACTCAGAAAAAAAAAAACACACAAGATTGGCGATAGTCAGAAAGATCTTATTTATTTCATTCATTCATTTGCTTATTCATTCATAAATTTAATTTGCCCGGGCAGGGAGAAAGTGGGGCTAGTGGGTTTTGCTTAGTTGAGCTTATTTTAGAAGATGCTGTATAATGTCATGACTTCCTTTTGCTGCAGATCTTCCTGTGGACTGGATGCCAGGGCATAAGAATAAATCCTCTTTCTTTCCCCTGATAAAGCTCTAAATCTTCCAACAATACTGACAGAATGACTCCAAATCCCATGCTTTTTTCTTCCTTCCTTTTGCTCTCTAACCATATTTGTGTTATGAATCATATTCAGACACAGGGCCCATTTGGTGGCTGGGGCTGGGTTCCCTTGTCACCGCCTCACTGAATTGGAATGCAGCCCGCAGGGTCCCCCTGCCTTGGCCCAGGAGCTCTGTGGGTCTGAGTTGGGCGAGAGTTCATTGATGTGCTCAAAATCACAAAGACTTAATTCTGAGCTGAAAGGTTAAAAAGAAAAGTGGGGGGAGGGGAAAGGAGCAAGGAATAAAGATGAGGTCTGTGGAGAATGGTTGCTTCAGCTAATGAACTTTTGCAGAATGGCTAACAATGGGGAATTTTGCTGAAGAAAACTTGGCCATTCATGTGACTCCTTCCCCCTTCTCTTTGCTCTTTTGAGGGGGAGCAATGTTAGAGGAGCTGTTGGTTAAACGATAGAGAGGAACAGAAAGATATATTTTTATAAAGCAAAACAAAACTCCCACTTTTGCTTCCAATTCATGCTTTTAGGAATGTACAAGTCTCTTGGATTTGCTGGTGCAGCCCTTGCCTCATTGAACATTATGCAGCTGCTATGACCTAATTTAGCCCTGTCAATCCGTGGCACACAAGCAAGAGATTCAAGAGCTTCCCACAAATTCTTCTGCACCCTGGCTGCCAACAGACAGTGCCCTTGTGAGAAAGGCTGAGGAGCGAGTCTTTCTGGTGAAGTCCAGTCTCATTCTCTCTCAGAAGGGCTAGGAATCAGTCAGGGTGATTTCAAGCAGAGATAAGGCACTGATAAGTATAACAAAAACAATTCACCCATCTCTTTTGCTTCTTGGATTTAAGAGTAGTGTCCACATAACTTAGGCTTTTTTCAAATTTGTAATAACCTGCATAGGCAGGATAGAGGAAATCTGCAAATGACATTTTAAAACAAAAATGTATTCACATTTACAAAAACAATCTTATGTGATTGTACAAAATGTATTCATCATTTAAATGACTGTGACAAATGTTTATATCCTTGTTGTAGGCGAGAAGATAAAAATAGGTGCTGGGACTAGCTGAACTGAGGTTTTAACAACTCCAAGCAGAAACTTTGATTTGCATATCATTTACAAATGATTTCTACCACCTCTGACACCAGAGTTATAAAAGTTTAAAAAACTGCACAATGACTTTACAACTTTCCTATATTTGATTTATGTTCACACACACTGTAAAAGAGAGAACATAGGCACTTTCTCCTCTGTGTTGTAATTAAATAATGCATCACACATTAAGTTGATGAATCCAGTTCTACCATTATCCAGTATCAAACTTTGGACTTTATTGCCCAAATATTAAAGGTTGTATGGAAAGGGAGCCTGGGCTGGGAGAGAGAAAAAAAATCTCTATACCCTATTTTTTATACTTTAAACTCTATAATCATAATGGTGCTACCATTGTGTAGCACCACAGTTGGAGATTACTGTTATTTATTTTCTGCTTTCAGTGGAGGAAATGTAGAGTAAATGATCTGGCCAGCTAATGTGCCTGATCTAATAGAGCTGAGAGTCCTTTTCCTTTTAACATTTTAAGGTTTATCCCTTCATTCAGCAAAAATGAGTTCATCAACTATAACATGCCAAGCATGTGTGTGTATACGTGTATCCATACACTAAGATTTTTCCTCTATTTTGTTAATCTTTGTGATATGTTAATGAACAAAACAGTTAATGATAAAAGTCCTCTTGGGATTTGAATTCTAAGGGTAGAATCTTGTTCTGAATCATAGAAACTAATAATTGTTAAGATTTTTCAAGCAAATCTTCTCACTATTCTTAATCCTAGCAAACATGTCATTCATAGTCATTTTATTTACCATTCTCATTGCAGTGCTGTACTTTCAGATGTTGCCCAGGGAGACTTTATAATCTCATCCATTGAAAATTTTGTCAGTTTACATTCATTCTGTTTCTCATAAGCACTTACTATGTGCAGAGAATTAGAGAGAGGGTCTTTCTATTCCTTATGAGTACCTAAGTGTCAAATATCCATTCAAACTAGGTAAGTATTGAATTTCTTGAATTACAGGTGTTTTTAAGAAAGAGTCCATGCCAATGTCTTTCCAAAGACAAATGATCCATTCAAGTTAGCTAAGACTTACTTATGTCTTAGCTAGAAGATCAACAAGATCTGTTGGCTGCAAATGGGAAAGGTTTAAGAAGAGTCAAATTCAACACTCAGGCTGTGTAGGTTGGCTGCTATTTTATTTATTTTCCCATTCATTTATTTATTCATTCTTCACCCATTAGATTGTTGGTTACTACAAACTATATGCCAGACCCCGATTCACTAAAAAGAGTAGGAGAAACCAGTCATTGCCCTCTGGAATTCAATCTGGTGGGGGACCAGGATGTTTCTTTGCAAACATAATTCCTGGCTTCAAGTCATGAAGAAATTAAGTGTTTCTTCAGCTGGTACTTGTATCTATTCAATATCTTTATGGCAAATTGTGCTTGCAATCAGGGGAATGCACGGTGAATGTATTCATTGCAGATTTGAATTGTTTGGTGTTTGTGTGTATTGGCATACATGTGTACACACAATAGAATTTAATTTTTCTCAACTTTGCTGAACTACTTTTCCTTCAATGATCTGGCGTGGCAATACACTTATATACCAGTTTTCAGAAACCCAGCAGGATTCTTGCCCAGCTGAATTATTTCATTCTGTACTCTGTGTCAGTTCTTGGAAATTAACAATAGACCATTTCACTTCGGTCTTTGATCCCACCAGCTCTGCCATGGTATTTTTCCAGATGTTTCCGTCCTGGGTTGCTATTACAAAAAAGCACAAGTTAAACCAGGCCAA
This sequence comes from Talpa occidentalis, assembly GCF_014898055.3. Classification (NCBI taxonomy): domain Eukaryota; kingdom Metazoa; phylum Chordata; class Mammalia; order Eulipotyphla; family Talpidae; genus Talpa; species Talpa occidentalis. Next base: position 55,752,014 of record NW_023604861.1, on the reverse strand, counting down.
GTTGGCCCGTCACAGGCTGCTGAGGAATATGCTCCTTACCAAATAACCTGGTCTTGTGCTGTGTAAGGAAGGTCAGAAGAAGGAGAAACTCATACCTTAAAATCTGAGCAATTTCTTGAATTATCAGTGTTTTTTTAAGAAAAATCCCATGCCAGTGTCTTCCCAAAGACAAATGCTTTGATCTGGTTCTGTTATTTATGTTTTTGAGATAAGTTAGCATGTTATGTTCTTTGTTTAACTTACTCCAATTTGTCTCAAACTCTCAAGAGTCTAAATGCCAATAAACACAGGGAAAAAAACTGTTAACTATGAGGTGATTATCTCATTTAGGTATTTGGGCAGAGCTCAGACAAATAATTGACATTATTTTGCCCTCTATTAAAGTTACGTGAGCAAAAATTTCATGTCATATTTTAGCACAAATGGCAAATAGTAAGGTCACAACAACAGGGACTTGAAGAATTATATGTGAGATTCACTTAATGCACTAGAAATAAAGAGACCAAGAGAAGACAAGTGTCCCAAGAGATTCTCCAGAGGCCCATAACACCAAAAACAGAGGTCTTTGCTTTCCTGTACTGCTGCCAAATTGATCATGAGGACTTCTTTTGATGTCCTGAAGTATATGCCTAAAAGCTCAGTGTGAGATCTTCAAAGCAATTTGTTGAAAAATGACAAGAACCAGTCCCCTTGATAAGTTATCACTAAATTGTGGCTAAAATCTGACTCTAAAAAGACTTAGTAAGACTTTCTGATTTGAGTCGTGCTTTTACCAACATACAACACCATTTACTAAGTTTGATTTCCAGGTAGCCATACCTTTGGAAATGCCTCGATGCTATGATCTAGAAATTCTAGCCCTAGTTATTTTCCAAATAGCAATGTATAGATATTTGAAAGAAAAGAAATGTATAAGAAAGTTCCTTTTTTTATTGTAACAAACAAAACTTGGAAGCTATTGAAATGTCTACAATAGTGGTGGGGATAAATTGTGGTGTTGCACTAGGTGAGAATGCTGTGCCACAGTGACAATAAACCAGTGATAATGACACTGAGCAATATGGATGACACACCATATCACAAACAAAAGTTGTGTGAATGAGCCATAATAGAAGGCACATGAGTTATGATTCCATTTATGTAACTACAAAGACAGGCACATCCAGAATGTTCTGTAGCAGTTAGGGTAATGGTCGTCTTTGGGGTGGCGTGGGGATTGAAAGACCTCTGGGGTGCTGGTCACCTTCTAGTTTACAATTGAGCAAAGGTTACACAGTATATTCAGTTTATGAGAATTCTTTGAGCTGTGCCTTTATAAGTGCACTTTTCAACTTGCGTGTTAGATTTCAATATACTTGTTCAAATGCAAACACATGTTTTCTTACTAAAGAGAGTAACAGAAAAACTCATTTCAGACATACTTAAAAAACACAGTAGCTCAGGATTTGAAGTTTAAATAGAAACATCCTTTATGAATATCCAAGCCTTTGTTTTCTTATTTTAAATAAGATATTTTCCTGAGTACATATTAGGTAGGGTGTATACATTTTGTAGTTATTATTAGACTGGGAACTCCTTAAAGAACTGGTATAACATGGTGCTGAGCAAAAGTGTGTTGAATTGAATTCAAATGAATAATAAATGCTGGTTTTTCTTCATAAATATTCTACGTATTTCTTTGATCAGATATTATCTTTCCCCTCTTCAAAACGCCACAATATTAGGTGTTGCCCTTAGTCATAGATATACTACTTTGTATTATATTTAATTTTATCATCTTCTTGGAGGTGAAGCAAGACTCACTCATCTTTAATTTTCCTGGGACAATCTGTAGACAGACAATAGAGTGGCGAGGTAAACAGCAGCACACCGGTACCTGACTGCCTGGGTTCCAGTTCCTTCTGTTCCTTGTGATTTGTATAACTGAGTAAACACTTAGTAAACACTCTCTGAACCCATTTCCTTATTAATAAAATGAGAACAGTTGAATGCATAAAGTTCTGAGAACAGTTCCAGATACATCCTAACTACTCTATTATTACTCTCTTTAGTCAATGTAGTATCATTAGGATTCTTCTTCTGATTCCTGAGGGAGAAAAAGAATAGAAAAAGTCACAAAGACCTAGGAATAGTGGTAGTCAAAAAGTCATATGTAAAGTATAGAATTGTTTGGTAAAGATCTGCTAATTCCCAGATATACTGAGTTTGTTTTTTGGTTTTTGTTTTTTTTTTTTTTTTTCAGATATTCTTCAAGTAAAGTACATTAATCACTTATAGTTAAATGTCTTCCTACTGTTGTAAGTCATATTGGTCATATACATGATTATGTTCTTTTTGGTAAATATTGGTGATTTCCTTACCCGATTAGAGAGAATAGATTTTGGTAACAAATGGACTAAAGATGTGCTATTGCTGAAACAATGTAAAAGCTTTTTTCTCACTCTCGTTAGAGTCCCCATTAACATTACTAGTTGCCTTCTACTTGACGAGTTAAGAACCCAGCTTCCTTCCACGGGTGAAGGAAGACTCACTCAATGGTGTGTCACCCTTAAACTTCATGGACACCTATGTCCAGCTGACCGGAGAGGGAAGAGAGTGTGGAAGATGCTCATTTATTTCTTAAAAGCCACTATGTGAAGCGGCACATGTCACTTACTCTCACGTTCCTTTGACTAGATCAGTTAAGGCCCATATCCATTAAAGATGGGCTGGCCAATGAAGTTCAGGTGTGCGCCCCAGAAGAAATGGAATGCTAAGAACAGTGAGCTGTGTTTGCCAGTATTTAGAATCAAGTGAGGTTATAGCTCTCCTTTTCCTGACGATCTCACTACAAATATAGAAACCTACACAGAGTAAATTTTTCCACACATAACCCAGACCCTAGCAATTATAATGTATTTTCTGAAGCTCATCAAAATCCCAGCTTTCTGTCCTTTTAGGTGTTCCAACACAGCTGACATCAAAGAGTCCCCTCAAGATCAACACAATACTGTTGTAAGGACGGGACTTGCAAACCTGAGTGTTAGCATCAGGCAACCACTGTCCTTTGTATCATGCCTGGATAGAGCACTATTTGAAGTTAAAATCTCAGGAGCCATTTAAGAGAGCGTTCTCTCCCTTGCTCACTAGCTTCATCTCAATTCTTTTAGTATGTACACGTAAGAATGAAGAATGTCTCTAGCCAATCCACATGTCTTAAGCCCCATCATTTCGGGAAGCAAACCCCACCTCTTATATCCATTTGCCAATTATAAAAACTTCTAAAGTTAGTGTCCAAATTAATAACAGCTAAAGCAAATCACTGGCAGGCAACCTGGAATGGGATCTTTGGATGAAACATTCGTTGACCACAGTTGAAGTATATATTCCTAGTTAGAGCAACTAATCGTCCCTGGGATAGAGGGTGCGGAGATCACTCACACATATCATACTGCCTGTGAAGAAACACGCTTATTATAGGCAACATACATTATGGAATGTAAATTCAGACTTTTATTCTCAAACCTCTGACAGTGAAGTCCACTTGAGAAAGTTTCCATAATAAACCACTTATTTATAATTCTATGGTTTAATGTTTAATATTTGATTGAAATATGGGATGTTGATTGAAAGCCAAACTGCTGTGCTCTGCTATCAGGAAGTTGCTGGAGATTGCTGCCATTATTTTTTCCCTTCAAAAATTAATAGGGCATAATGACTTCCTGATACAATAACATACAGAAGAGAAGGAGGTAGTGAAATGTTAACATTCATTGGAGACTTTGCTTTTGGAAAACATCCCAAAGCCACATGCACTGATTGATCATCTCAGTGGGGATGTCCTGGAGGTAGTTTTGTACTGATGCTTGTGCTTAGGTTATGTTTCAAGGAGCTGCACCTCCCCAGGGTATGGAAAACGTCTGTTACAAATATTATTCAACCTTTTTTTCCAGATAAACAGTAATTCTTGTCTTTCATGATGGTCTTTGTAATTTTGTATCATTGTTGCTTGTGGGGTGGGAGAGTCTGTTTCCCTAAAATGATCTTTGACGTGAATTTCTAGATCCTGGACAGAGGGTCCGTTCCTGAGTGGCAGTATTTGTAGATTCAGTGGTGGTGTTCCAAAGGAATATTGAAGACCACCCTACTTGTGCTGGGGGGGCTGTTATCTCCTTACACTGTGTTTTTCACCATGGCAATGGGAATAGAATTTTCAGCTCCCTGAGCCCTTCTGCATTCTTAAGTAAGCTTGCATAATACTGCTGGGGACAAAGCAGTTGCCTGCCGAAAGCTAAATGAATGAATAAATTTGGCCTCAGGATTTTTGAACTGTTGTGAAAGACTTTTTGTTTTCTTGCTATTTTTTTAACCACAGTTAGAATTTTTTTTTTCTTCAAATGTTATCCAAAATGTGATGTATAATTTAGATAGAAAATTTTAGCACATGAAAGTTACAAATACCTGGGTATCTGGACAATGATTTCCAGCCTATGTCATTTAAGAATTTGTATCTCAAAAAATTTAAAAACACTCTGCTTTTAAGCTTTTGTCTGGCATTTGATACTGAGCATGCTCCAGCACAGGATTATGGTGTTTGGAACAAAAAATGATAAACTCTGTAGAACCTGGCTTAGCGATCCTGTCATACTATTGAATAGCATTGGCCAACAAATTATTCTTGTCCTAAAAGATGACTGAGGCCAAAGGGAATCCTTTGTTATAAAAGAAATTATTTTGAATTGATTTTCTTGGTTTTTTGGGGGAAGAGGTGCATGGTTACATTATCTTCTCACTAACCAAATACCAGTTTTTAAATGCTATTACCCAAAGACCATTCTGCAAAATTTTATCCAAATAGCTCAATGGTTACTTTAAGAAATGTAAAGAGTTACTGTGTCATTCAGATTGTGTGTGGAAGGCAGACATTTAACTCAGTGAGGACTGCTTGACCCAGAGACATGAGTCTCTAAAGCTCCTCAGGGCTTAAAACACTATAAAGACAGAAAAATGCTTCTCAAAGGCAGTTATGTGTAGTATCTCAGTGCATCTCAATTTGAACGATAATATTGTTAGATGTCAGGTCAGAGGAACTGAAGAGTTATGTCTTAAAGAGAAAACCCATTTAGAATTATGAATCTAATACCATTTTGGGCTATAACTCTAGTTGGTGTTATCAGAACTCACTGGCTTAAGATGACCGCCTCATGTCTTCCAGTCACTAGCCACTGTTCCACACTGTTGCCCTAATCTACAGGTTCTTCCATTGTTACCACGGCTCTTTACAAAGCATTCAGGTTGCTGGAGGTGGAACAAGTCAAATGAGAAGTCCTTTTTTTCTTAAAGATACAGTTTAGCTAATTAAAAAAAATAATAATGACACAAGCATCCCATCCCTTCCGTTATGTTAAAAATAGTCTCGAAATTATGTTCCTGGTCATATTGCTGAAAGCTCCAAACTGAACCTGCTTCCTTCCCCTGCAGTTAACAGAGTGTCACTGTGACAGGGCATCGACTGGTTTCTGTCAGCCTCCGCTTCTGTTTGAACTTCATTTTTATTCTTCAGTGACTCAAACCACTGCAGTTCAATCTGGGTATAGGGCAAAGGTAAGGAAAATGTGTTTATTGTATATTTGGTGCAAAATACAGGAAAGCACCATACAACAATAGAAGGGGACCAAATTATGGGAGAATGCATTATTTATTAATGCATTTTCGTTTCCTATAATGAGACCTGGAAAATCTCTGGGTATTTATAATTTACGATATGCAACCAGTAATCCTGGAAGGTCTGTGTGAGGATTAAATAAATTATACTTAATTAAAGTAATTATACCAGGAACTTTGTAACATTGTTTTTCATTTGTGGATGAAAAGATGTCTTCATTATTAAGAATAATTCCCTGGGCTGCTGATCTGATAGTCTGGAGTAAGATTTCTGTCTGCATCAGGGCTGTTTATTTTGGTCTGTAATTTAGCACACCAAGATATTGTCATAAATAAATAGAAATAGTTTACCTAAATTCAGCTCCTTCTTAGTATATTTGAATAGCTTATTGAATAGTTGTTGACATTTTTAGGATTGCATATATATTGTTTTTACTTAATTTCCACTGTATTTCATAGAAGATTTGAGGTAGCTGAGTATAACATCCTGCCTTCTGCTGTTGCAGGGACAGGAAAAGTAAGTAGTCTCTGACATCCTTTTCTACTGCTCCTGCAGAGGAAAGCACAATGCTGGACACTGTGTCCCAGACGTGTGTCTACCACTTTCCCTTAGTTCTCAGAAAGGAAATAGCACCATTTCTTTCCAAGAGACTCTACTACTGTTTATCTGACTCTTAATAATTGCTTTTTGTAGTCATTGATGACTAATTAAATAAGTCAACTTTAATAAAGTGATCCTTGAAGAAAAAAAAATTGATGGGTCAGTTGTTGTTAATAGTCATGGACAAAGGAATATGTCCTATGCACTTAGTATATGGATCAGTGAATATTAAAGTGAAACAACTTTTTAAATAAATATTTATTATGTAGACAAATTTCACTTTCATAGTTCATTTAAATCCCACTTGCAGCTCAGATTTTCTTTCTCAATTACAAGATATTTTCTAAAGCTTTTCTGAGTCATTTTCCTTAGTAAATACCAAGTTTTGATGACATGACCTAATTCTTCTAGCTTTCAATTTCTGAGCTGCTGGCCTATGCACCATTGGGTACTTACGTAGGGAGGATTAAGACAAGTTAGTGAAGATGTTCGTAGTGAAAAGTCTGGGAAAAGGAAAAGTTGCTTGCTTGGAATAATGCATCATAATTCTAGGTCCATAATATGGGCTGTTTGTTTGTTTATTCTTTCATATTGTTGACCTAACTTGATTTACAACATTGTATATGATTTAGGAACAGGATGTGGGGCATTTAGGAACTTAGTCTGGAAGAAAACAAATTCTACTCTAGAAATTCTCAGGTAGAATATTTACAACCATGCTGAACTGACTTGAAAAATTATGAACTATGTGGTCAGTACAGGATTCCTTTTTTTAAGGGAGAGAATCCATAATATTCCATGGGAAATTTAAATTTTAGCTCCAAAACCCAAATGAACAAAAATAGGATTTAAGGTCTAAACTTACTGTGCAGCAAAAAATTCTGTTCATAGATAAAAACTTAATAAAGGTATGACTTTAATCTAGAGACCTCAGCTACAAGATCACCCTTTTTGGAGGGCACGGTCTTGAGACACATGTTGGCCTAATATCTCTCAAAATAGAATTTCCTTGGCATGTTGCTGATGGTGGTAAGAAAAATTATCCTGTCTCTTGCCATTCCACTTGTCCCCAGGCTGAAAAGTGCAATTGATCCAGTCACTCTCAATGGAGAACGTAGCCTCAACATCTTGCTTGTCAGCTTGATCACAAAATTGTTTGAGGTGATATGATTGTTTTCACAAGATTTTGAATTAAAGGTATAATTTGTAAGAAAATGACCACATAATACTGTTTTTGTGTTAAGAATTAGGAATGTATTTTAAGTGTCTGAGCACCTTTGTCGAACCCTGTGATTAAACTAAAAATGGATAATTGACTATTTTATTCTAACTTGTGATTTTAAGTTGAAATATTAATAAGTTCATAAATAATAGGAATCATTTGAGAGAAGTCTAAATTCACTATGTCAAGACTTAATTTGTTATATATACAATAACTGCTTAACGTGTGGTAGAGTTTATACTCAAATAATTGAGGCAGTGAAGGAAGTTCAGCATAGTAAATTTGTAAACGTAGTTTAAAATGTTTAAGAAGATCAATTGAATTAATAAATAGGAGCAGTCATAGATCAATGATCACTTAAATTGTTAAGGGTTTAGAAACTTGGGGAATATTGATTTTTTTTAAATGACTTATAGATAATCTTAACTGTACACAAAAACCACCCTCCAGAATACCAAAAATCACTCATTGATGCTGTAGTCACACAATTCTTCTTCAAATGGCATATTGTTTATTGGAAAGAAAAGACACCCAACTGGACAACATTTTACATAACAATCTCAAGCCTTGATTGTGAAAGAGTGTCCACTGCCTTCTAAGACATAGAACTGACCAGAACTGTGGAGTGAAACCGTGCTGAACGCCTTATTGTCATTTTCATTCACCCTGAACTCTGGGGATCTCAGTTACAATACAGAATAATAAATTAATGTCAGTCACATCCCTGAGGCCCCTTTAATGTTACCCATTGCAAAAAGTTTGGAAAAATTCCATCCTTTGCTTTAATAAAATGGATCCTGCCATTAACTCAGAGTTAGCTTAGAAAAAGGGCTGTTACTGCCCTAAGCAACTCGGACTAATCTTGTATGTCCTCCATTAGTACTTTGACCACATGCCTTCTTTTACCCTCGAGCTCCCTAGAAGTTATTCAAATTCACTCTCTGATGTGGCCTGTGAACATTACCTTAATTTGCAGCACCCGCTTATGTTATGAGGCAAAAGGACCCAAGAACTTCTGTGGGTCTGTTTATGTACTCATTTCTTGAAGTTAGCAAGAACTTGTATTGCCTTCTGCTTCCAGCCTGGATTTCTAGTTCGAGGTTATCTATTCAGGCCGGAAGCAGAAATTGTGGTTTGCAGAGATAGGCCAGGAAGTGTTTACATCATCAAAGATTTTGGTGGAAGATAAGAATGTGTAGAGAATAAATATTTTAGAGTTCACAAACAAATCTGTTCTTTCAGCAGAGTTCTATGAATCATCAGTTTAATTATTTACATAGTATCCTGAATGCTTGATCAAAATTAAGTAAAGATGATAGTTTTCAAAATAAACTATTGCTTTCACATTTTGTGAGTGAAATTCAAAAATCTGAGAAAAAGAAGGTAAAGTTGGGATAGATGGAGACAGACTGGAAATATGATTTACAAGTTTGACTATGCCCAAGTTCACTCATAGAAATCTAGGAGAACAAATGTCCAGGTGTGTCACTCATAACTTTGCTCTCACTGTCACTTTCTATATTCTGCCTTTTTATATATTCTCCCTTATCCAGTTCTCTTATGATTTCATGCTTTATTCCTACTCACAAACATGTCGCAGATTCCCTCCAAAGTGATGTTAAAAAAACTGATCACATACTTAGCACTCATATATTTGATTAGTTGACTATTAATAGGGGGAGAGATCACCAGTGAAGAGATAAATAAATATCGACTTCATTGATTCATTTATTTTACACAAATATATATTGAGTACTTCTTATGTACCAGGCACTATAATAGCTGCTTCAAATGCTAACATGAGAAATATAGTTTTGGCTCTCAGAGAGAGAACAGTCTAAGAGGAAGTTAGTACCAAAGCAAAAATGGCAAAGCATGAGGTATGACCTAATGAAGAAAAATGGCACAACTAATTATAAAATAAGAAAATGTACAGAGAACTAAAGACAGAAAAATACCTAAGTGTCAGAGGAACCTAAATTAGGTGAAGTGATTAGTGAAGTCATTGCTGAGAAAAATAACATTCAAGCCAGTGGTCCCCAAGTGTCTGTACACAGGACTTATACTGGGAGCTTGAAAAAAATACTCACATGTGGCATCCCCTCCAGATGATCTGACTTAGTTTTTAGGGGTGTCACCAGGGCTACAAGATATCTTAGAGGCTGCCTGGGTGATTCTGACATATAACGAAGTCTGGGAGCCAGTGGTTAATGTCAAGACTTGAAGGGTAAATCAGAATTGACCTGGTGGAGATGCTGACAGCATATTATATTCTCCAAGAGGCAGGATGGATTGACATCCAAAGGATGAAATAGGATTCATTTATTGGATGAGGTGAAACTTGGAGATGTTACCTACTAACCTAAGGCAGTTTGGCCATGCACAACACCAGCTTAATTTTGTTTGATTATAGAAACAGCAATGAAATTCCACATTGGGGAGAGAATGCCATTCCCTTATCACTTGCCTACTAGGTTATGAAACACGCACATTTCAAACAAACTTCTTTCACACATTTATTTAATAAACAGTCTTTAACAAAGCAGGCACAAAATAGTTCATACATTTTATTCCGTTAGCTCCATGAAGTCCCAGTTCTACTTCTAATTGTGCCGCCTTATCCTGTATGAAAGGTTTGCTTGAAACAAAAACAGCATTAACAAGGCAGGATTCCAGACTTTTTACTTGGCATCATCAATCTGAAATTCTTCTAAATCTGGGCACAGGTCCAACTAGGGTTCAAGCCACAGGTACCATTCCTTCAAGTGGTGAGGATCAGGCCTAAAGGATCTGGATGGCAGCCTTGCTGGATCCTTATACCCTTGTGCACAGTGCACATACTTTCAATACCTGAAATGCCAGCTAAAGAAATCCTGTTATTACTTCTATCATGCTAATTAACAAAACATTGATTCCACTAATAAAAACCCATTGATGGGGCCTCCCCTCTGCAACCTCTGCAGCGCGGGTTTGATCCCGGCCAGTCGGGGGGATACCCACATGGCGCAGCAGACCCCTCCTGTCTTGCCCGCTGCTCCCCTGAGCAGTGGATTTTGGTCAGTCTGCCAGTTCTGTTCCCCGCTCTGTCTCTGGTGAATCCTCTCACCCTCCAGCACATCTGGCCTGTACCCCGGTTCTTGTATGTATGAAAAAATAAATATTTTTTTAAAAAGTCTAAATTCTATTTAAAAAAACATTGATGACATATATTTGCTATTGGCACAGTTTCTGCTCTTGATGAATATACAGATAATGTGTAGTTGCCTCTAGACTGTGTCTCTTTCTGATCAGCTGTTACTTTACCACCCTGGCCTTGGCATTCCTCATCAAATGTTAGCTGATGATTCCTGGACATGAAAGTTTAAACCAACCAGTATATAGGAACAATATTGCACTGATTATAGAGAAGTGATTTAAAGGTAAATTACAGGCTGTGTGAGAGTGGAATAATGGTCATCTCTAAGCCTGGAAAGATTGGAGAAGAGGCAGGGATAAAATTCTTCTTGGATGAGAAAGCCAACATGATTAACTGCTCTTCTTGAATATTTATAGAACATAAGAGCTTGTAGAGCACAAGGACCTCAACTTGGAAATAAAGGAAGAAACAGAGAGCTGCTTGATGTTCCCCTTTCTAAACTGGCAAATGCCTTCATTGTCTGGCTCTGTGAATAACGTGAATTGCCCCTTGATAAAAGCAGTGCTTTTCCCAAGTCTCATACAATGTATTGGTCTCCATTTTTCCTTATGCCTCAATATCTGAGGATTTAAATATTGCTCCCGAAACTCTGGGATGTAATTATCAAATGAGCTTGCTATCTCCTGGGGCCATTGTATACCCTGCTGGGGAAATCCCTTCCAGGAGCCTTTGGCATACTTTTTTTCTTTTTAGTAATGAGGTGCCATCTTTGATCAAGAGAAAATCAAAGTGGAGATTTGAGTACCTCGGGAGCACAGCCCCAACCTCTAGCAGGCTGAGAGAGCTACTTTCCCACAGTGAGTTCAAAAGACAAGGCAGGGATTTGAAATCTGTGTTTGATTTCTTTTTGATAATACTAGATTGTGTACTTCCAGCTGCTGGCTAGGCCTTTATGTTGTTCTCAATAGTGGAGATATTTATGATGCCTTCTCCAATTCCAGTCCTCCTTCTGCTGTTGTTGCCAGAGGATTCTTTTGCCTTCATAGCAGATAACTTTTAGAGTTACTGTTCATGAGTCAGCATTTTCTGAGCTCTTTGTGTCACAGATAGAGCTGGGGATCAGGGTCTATGTCTGAATTGTCACTAGGCATATAATGTGGGCTACGTATGTCATTTAAATTATTCTAGGGACTGCATTTTAAAAAGCAAAAAGAATGATGAAATTAACCTTAATACTATATCTTATGTAACCCCAAATATCAAAATATTTCATTTCAACATGTGATTGTTAATGAAATTATTATTTAGGGGTTTTTTACATTCCTTTTTTCCCCCACACTAAATCTTTGCGTTCAGTGCGTATTTTATATTTTCAACATATCACAATTTGACTAGATACAATTTCAAGGACTCAACAACCACAAATGGCAAGTGGCTACATATTGGGACAGCAGCGGTTCATAGAAAATTACTAATAAACTTGTTTTCTAAACAATTCATTTCCCATTCATCATTTGGATTTTTTTTAATACGTCCCCGTTTCCCTGTATTTCCAGTGGTTCTCACAACTTCAGGGCTCCTATTTTTGAAATGACAGGGCAAGAGTATTGTTGGTTAATTGCCCTTAGGGAGTTCCAACATGGGACCCCAAAGCCTTTCATTCCACATCCCAACCATTTTGGTTTACTGTCCAGAGCAACATAGAAATAATAGGAATCAGAATGATAGTTTATGATATTAGAGTTGCAAATCAGAAAAGACATGGAAATAGTGCTTTTATGACACCTGCATTTTAAGAAATCAGAAGGAAAAGACTAAATATCTATATCTCCAAATAGCTCAGAGATATTCATGCTGCTAATCTTTCTGCCTTAGCGTCAGGCTAATAATAACTGCTGGAAGAGAAGCTCACCTGAAGAGTGCCCCCTCACCACATTTCTCTGAATCTGATGGCATGGACAGTGAGCTCATCACTTCCCCAGGCTGACTCCCAGTATCCTTTATCTGTGTCATCATGAAGCTAATAAATTTCCCTTCTTCATTGAAAATGGTGATGTTTTCATTTTATTTTTTTTTTTTTTGTCCTGCTATATTTATTTATTTTTTTTTTTAAATATTAAATTTTATTTTTATATTCCCCCATACAATTGCAAACGCCCCATTCTGACCCCAATCCTTCCCCTCCCGCCCCCACCCCCCAAAAAGTGTCTCTGGTTCATAGTTTTTTGTTGATTTTGATTTTCACTTTCTTATATTCATTTTCCTGGTCCCTTATTTAAGTTTTCTAGATTCCTGCTATGAGTGAGACCATCCGGTATTTTTCTTTTTCTTTTTGGCTTATTTCGCTGAGCATGATCCCTTCCAGTGCCATCCATGTTGCTGCAAATTGCATGTGTTTATCTTTTTTGAATGCTGAGTAATATTCCATGGTATATATGTACCACATCTTCTTGATCCAGTCATCTATTTTTGGGCATTTGGGTTGTTTCCAAAGCTTAGCTATTGTAAACAGTGCTGCTATAAACATAGGAGTGCAGGTGCTCTTTGGAATTGATGTTTCTGTGTCCTTTGGGTAAATACCTAGGAGTGGAATTGCTGGATCATATGGAAGCTCTATGTTTAGTAGGTCCAGAAATCTCCACACAGCTCTCCATAGTGGTTGGACCAGTTTGCACTCCCACCAACAGTGCACAAGAGTTCCTTTTTCTCCACATCCTCGCCAACATTTGTTGTTGCTAGTTTTTTTAATATGTGCCATTCTCACTGGTGTGAGATGGTATCTCATGGTAGTTTTGATTTGCATTTCCCTGATTACAAGTGATGTTGAACATTTTTTCATATGTCTGTTGGCCATTTGCATTTCCTCTTCAGAGAAGTTTCTTTTTAGCTCTTCTGCCCATTTTTTGACTGGATTATTTTCTTTGTTGTTGCTGAGTCTCATCAGCTCTTTGCAGATTTTTGTGATCAGTCCTTTATCATTAGTGTTGGGTGCAAAAATGTTCTCCCAGTTGGTGGGGTTTCTCTTTGTTTTTGTTATTGTCTCTTTTGCTGTGCAGAAGCTCTTTAATTTGATGTAGTCCCAGCTGTTTATCTTTCTCTTCACTATCACTGCTTTGGGTGATGTGTCTGTAAAGATGTCTTTGATGTGCAAATCCCGTAGTGTTTCGCCTATATTTCCTTCTATGTATTTTATGGTTTCAGGTCTTATGTCTAGTTCTTTAATCCATTTTGAGTTGATTTTTGTGTATGGTGTGAGGTAGTGGTCAAGCTTCATTCTTTTGCATGTAGCGACCCAGTTTTCCCAGCACCATTTATTGAACAAACTTTCTTTGCTCCAATGCATAGTCTTTGCTCCTTTGTCAAAGATTAGTTGACCATAAATCTGTGGGTTTATTTCTGGATTTTCTATTCGATTCCATTGGTCTGTATGTCTGTTCTTGTTCCAATACCATGCAGTTTTGATGATTATGGCTTTGTAGTATAGTTTGAAGTCTGGGAGTGTGATGCCTCCATTTCCTTCTTTTTTTTTCAGTAGAGCTTTGGCTATTCGGGGTTTTGGTGATTCCATATGAATTTCATCAATAATTGTTCTATTTCTTTGAAGAATGCCATTGAGATTTTGATTGGAATAGCATTGAATCTGTATATTGCTTTTGGTAGGATGGCCATTTTAATAATGTTTATTCTTCCAATCCATGAGCAGGGGATGTCTTTCCATTTCTTTGTGTCTTCTTCTATTTCTTTTAACAGTGTTTTATAGTTTTCTTTGTATAGGTCCTTTACCTCTTTTGTTAGATTTATTCCCAAATATTTGATTTTTTTGTTTCGATAATAAAAGGGGTGGTTTTTTTGATTTCTTCTTCTTCAGATTTATTGTTTGTGTATAGGAAGGCTACTGACTTTTGCGTGTTGATTTTGTATCCTGCCACTTTACTGAATTGATTGATGAGTTGAATTAGTTTTTCTGTGGAGATTTTGGGGTTCTCTATGTATATTATCATATCATCTGCAAATAGTGATAGTTTGACTTCTTCTTTTCCTATTTGGATTCCTTGGATGTCTTTCTCTTGTCTTATTGCTCTGGCTAGGACTTCCAGTATTATATTGAAAAGCAGTGGTGAGAGTGGACATCCTTGTCTTGTTCCAGATCTTAATGGAATTGCTTTCAGCTTTTCACCATTGAGAATGATACTGGCTGTTGGCTTGTCATAGATGGCCTTTATGATGTTGAGGTATGTTCCTTGTATCCCAAGAATTTCAAGGGCTTTTATCATGAATGGGTGTTGCACTTTGTCGAAAGCTTTCTCAGCATCTATTGATATTATCATATGGTTTTTATATTTCTTTTTGTTGATGTGTTGGATAACGTTGATTGATTTTCGGATGTTAAACCATCCTTGTGCCCTGGAATGAATCCAACTTGGTCGTGGTGAATTATCTTATGGATACATTGTTGGATTCTGATAGCTAAAATTTTATTGAGGATTTTTGCATCAGTGTTCATTAGGGAGATTGGCCTATAGTTTTCCTTTTTTGTGTTGTCCTTATTCGGTTTTGGTATTAGTGTAATATTGGCTTCATAGAACGTGTTTGGTATTGTCCCTTCCTTCTCAATTTTTTGGAAGAGTTTGTGAAGGATAGGCACTAATTCGTCTCTGAATGTTTGGTAGAATTCGTTTGTAAATCCATCAGGTCCTGGGCTTTTGTTTTTGGGGAGGTTTTTAATTACCATTTCAATTTCGCTAATTGTAATTGGTCTGTTTAGGTGTTCTATTTCTTCTTTATCTAGCGTTGGGTGATTGTAGAGTTGTAGGAATTTGTCCATCTCCTCTAGATTGTTGAACTTGTTTCCATATAACTGTTCATAGTAGTTACTGATTATTCTTTTGATTTCTGCTGTGTCCGTTGTGATTTCTCCTCTTTCATTTATGATTCTGTGTATTTGTGCTTTCTCCCTTTTTTCCTTTGTGAGCCTGGCTAGGGGTTTGTCTATTTTATTTATTTTTTCAAAGAACCAGCTCTTGGTTTCATTGATCTTTTGGATTGTTTTTTTAGTTTCAATTTCATTTATTTCTGCTTTGGTTTTTATTATTTCTTTTCTTCTACTGGTTCTGGGGTTTTTTTGTTGTTCTTTTTCTAGATCTTTGAGCTTCGAGATTAGGTTGTTTCTTTGAGTTCTTTCTTGTTTTTTGATGTGAGCTTCTATTGCTATATATTTTCCTCTTATTACTGCTTTTGCTGCATCCCATACATTTAGGATATTGGTGTCCTCCTTGTCATTCAATTCAAAGAATTTTTTAATTTCTTCTTTGATCTCCTCGTTAGTCCAGTGGTCTTCCAGTAGTGTGGCTTTTAATCTCCATGAGGTAGGATAGTTCCTTGCCTTCTTTTTATGATTTATTTCTAGTTTGATGCCTTCGTGGTCAGAAAAGATGGTTGGTATGATTTCAATCTTGGTGTATCTGTTGATGTTTGTCTTGTGCCCCAGTATGTGATCGATCCTGGAGAATGATCCGTGTGCGCTTGAGAAAAATGTGTACTCCGTTTTTTTGGGGTTTAGTGTTCTATAGATGTCTGTTAAGCCCAAATGCTCTAGGTCCTTATTTAGAGCTTTAGTTTCTTTACTTATTTTTTGTCTTGTTGATCTATCCATTGTTGATAGTGGTGTGTTGAAGTCTCCCACTACATATGTGTTTTCTCTGATGTCTGTTTTCAGAGAGGACAACAGTTGTCTGATATATTTTGGTGCTCTTTCGTTTGGTGAGTATATGTTAATGAGTGTTATTTCTTCTTGAAGTATTGTCCCCTTAATCATAATGTAGTGACCATGGAGTCTCTTTTTATTTTTTTGAGTTTGAAGTCTGTTTTATCTGATATAAGTATAGCTGTTCCTGCTTTCTTTTTTGGCCCATTTGCTTGTAGGATTGTTTTCCATCCTTTGACTTTGAGCCTATTTTTATCTTTTGTAGCTAAATGTGTTTCCTGGAGACAGCAAAAGGTTGGGTTTTGTTTCTTAATCCAGGCTGCAACTCTGTGTCTTTTTATTGAAGAGTTTAGTCCATTTACATTTAGAGTTAATATTGATATGTTAGCATCTGTATTTGCCATTATGTTTGTCTTTCCTTTGATTTTATTTATTCTTTTAATAACTTTTTTTTTTTTTTTTGGTCTTCTTTCGTTGTTATTCGTCCCTCTGAGGTTCTGGCTTTAGGATTCCTTGTAGTATTTTTTGGAGTGGGGGTTTAGTCGCAATGAAATTCCGGAGTTTCTCTTTGTCTGGGAAGGTCCATATTCTTTCTTCATGGAGGAAAGAGAGCTTTGCGGGATAGAGTATTCTTGGTTGGCATCTGTTTTCTTGGAGTCTGTTGACTATGTCCCTCCACTCTCTCCTTGCCCGTAGTGTTTCTTCAGAGAAGTCTGATGTCAGCCTGATTGGTTTTCCTTTGAATGTTATCTGTTTCTTCCCTCTTGTCAGCTTCATTATTTTTTCCTTGTCCTGGATTCTTGGGAGCTTTACTATTATGTGTCTTGCTGTGTTTTTCCTTTCGTCGTAGAAGTTTGGTGTTCTTCTTGCTTCTTGTATATCAATTTTCAGCTCCTTCTTCTCATTTGGGAAGTTCTCTTCAATTATATCCATGAATATTTTCTCTGTTCCTACATCTCTCTCCTCTCCTTCTGGAATTCCTATAACTCTTATATTTCCTTTCCTCATGGAGTCAGATAGTTCCCGAAGTCTTTCTTCATTCTTTTTCCTTCGTACTTCTCTTTCCTTTTCTGTTTTGGTTCTTTTTATTTCTGTGTCTTCAAGATTACTTATTCGTTCTTCCATTTCATCTATTCTGCTTTCATTGCTTTTCCCAGAGTTCTTTAGTTCCTCCATTAATTCTTTGATCTCCTGCATTTCTCTTACTTCCCTCTTTAGGGACTCAATTTCCTTCTTCTGATCTATCACTTTTTAATCATGGCAATTTTAAATTCTCTTTCTGGAAGGCTCAGAAGTTCTTCCAAGTTGCTGTCGTTGCAATCTGGGGAGTGGTTTTCTTTTTGTGGTGTGCTTCTTTCCTGAGGAGTTTTTAGGTTGCGTGTGGTTCTTCTACTCCCTACTGTCTGTTTTCTAATTTGTCGTATGCGTTGGGACACTGTGTTGCTCGGACTGACTGACATCTTGGGTGAACTTCTCCGCTCCCCTCTGGCTCTTCCAGGAGCCATCTCTGTCTTCTGGGGGAGCTTTCTGCTGGTTTTAGGCAGTTTTTACTGAAGAAATGTCCCTGTTCTCAAATGGCGAAGCGGGATGCAGTCCCTGCGCCTCCGGTTTCAGGCACACTCTTCTGCGCACCCGGTCTGCCCCGGACGTGGGTGCCTGCTCCCTCTGTGGGCTCAGACTGCTGGTCGGAAGGGGCCTGGCGTGGAATAACTTCCCGGCTGGCCACTGGGTCCTCCAGAAACCTTCTGCCCTTTTCAAGCAGACTTAAGAGATGTCCTGTTTTATAGGGTGTTAGTGACTTTTTTTTTCCTGGTCGCTAGGTGGCGCCAGAGATCTCTCCTATTGTCCTTGGGGGGCTGTTTTTCGCCTCCCCCCACCGTGGGACAGAGAACAGAGCGGGAATGGTAGGGTACACCTCAACAGCTTTGGGGTGCTGTGTCTGCCTTGTGCCCCACCGTCGTGGAGAACCCACGCCCCGAATTTTCGTGCCCCGGGTCTCAGTTCAAAGCCCTCAGGTCCAGGACGCGGGCTGTAGCCCAGTTCAGTGGCGCGGGAATGGCGCCTTTTGCACCCGGCTCCCGTGCCTGGGCGCCTGGTTCCTGCTTACTCAGGGAGGGACCTTCACCTCAGTGAGGACCTCCGTGCGTCTCCCCGCAAGCCTAGGTCGTCTCCCCGCAAGCCTAGGTCGCAGGCGCGGGGACCTGGGCAGCCGCGATCCCGGTCTGCACTTGCTTTTCAAGCGCGCCAGGCGCGCCGCGTTTCCCGCGCAGGCTTACCGGCAGCCCGGGCTGTGTGCGCGTCTCCCGGGGTCTTTGTTCTTCTCTAATGGCGCCCGGAGCCGTTCGCTCACCGCCGCGGCGGATCCTGCAGGGTTCGCCTCAGCTCCCGTTCACGGGGTGTGGTGGCTGCAATAGTTCCTTTCCGCTCACAGTCCCGCTTGCTGCGTTGTTTGTTCTTGTTGGTTGTTTTGGTTTGTTGTTTCCTCCTCTCTGCGGGTCGGAGAGTGCCGCCTCTGTGGGCGGGGGAGGGGAGCAGGGTTCTGTGCTTCCCTCCCTTCTAGTCCTCTTTTATGGCCACTTTCTTCTTCGGGCAGTTCGCTGGCGTCACCCGTTTATCTTCCGTGTCCCAGTTCTCACTGGGACCTGCCGCTTTTCCTCCCTATTCACTTTTTTTAATGGGAGATCTTACTCGCAGCGTCTCCTCGCCGCCATGTTGCTCCGCCCCCCGATGTTTTCATTTTAAAGGAAAGAAACAGTGGCGGAAACAGTTGTACCTGGTTTCTTCTTTTCTAGTTTCTACTTTCATTGGAAACTAGAAGGTTCATGCAAATGACTTCATGTGTGCACTTCTTAAAAGTTCATATTAAATATGCTGTAAAATCACAAACAATTGCTGAACTTAAAATACCCAGTGTGTCTGCTATAATTATTTGCAGTTACAATCATAAAAGTTGTAACACCAGAACTTAATGTCACATAGACTCAATAAGGGAATAATCCAAGTGAGGTTTCTATAAACTAATGGCTTGCTATCTGTTTAAATTCTTTTTTTCTAATAGCACAACTATGTGTCACTTCATGACAATTTGGTCAATGAGGGGTCACATATACAACATTGGTCCCAAAAGGCTGTACACACTCTATGACATTCACACCAGGATGAACTCACCTCACACTTCATTTCTCACTCTGTATCCCCGTGGTAGCAATGCATCACTGGATTTCTTCCTTGGTTATTTCATTGGTGGTTAGCTTGAAAACAGGTGAAACTGAGACATAATAATGAAAAGAAATGAAGAAAACTTAGATAACAGATAAAATGCTGATAATAATGAAATTTATCTTGCCACATGTCTACAGTGGTTGATGGTAACTGGCATTTTGATGTTAGAAAGCTACAGAAAGATCTTAGGAATATCAGCCATCCCTTGTAATAGCCCAAAAGGCCTGAAAGATGTTCTGTCTAAAGCACCGCAGTGCAATGGAACTGCCTGCAGATGACGAGACTGTCTGATATCTGTGCTGTCCAACACAGTAGTCATGTGTGGCTGAGAAACTGAATATTTAATTTACATTTTGAGTGAACGAGGCCAATTTTTGCAAGAGAAAGTATGGATTGGAGCAGAACTTATGCTGAGGTACAGATTATTGCCCTCCCCCATTTTAAATTTGACTGCTACCAAGTCCCACTTCACTTTGGGTTGGCCTTCCTGGATCAAATTATTTTTAGGTATTTCTTTATTTAAACTCTGGCAGTCAAAGTCCTCTGATCTGGGAGCCCTGTTAACCCACTAGTAGCTTTTGGGTGCTGATGACTATGGAATTCATCGTGCCCAAAATGCAAGAGACAGCATTAGGCAATATGTGCCATGACATTTTGACCACTGAATGAATTTCTCTTCCATAGGTAGATCTTAGAACACTATCCTTACAAGCCCCCATGGTTTTCCCTGTTCCACAAATAAGTTAATTATTGCTGCTTTGCTTTCCCAAGTCTGCTTTACTTCTACTTAGACCAAATCAGTGCTCTTAATAGGCCTCTGGAAAGAACTTGTGCACTCCCCTTAGCTTTGTGTCCTTCCTAACAGTCACTCTCCTCTTCCAATATATGCTGAAATACACTTTTCTTGCTGGTTTAGAAACTTTTGTGTTAATATCCTGCTGCTTAAAGAAGCTAAACTTGGTTTTTCCTCTGAATCCGTCAGACCACTGAACAGAAATACACAAAACCAATTCAGACTGTGGTCTCTACTGTCTTTCTCGACAAGATTACTGAACATACTACAGAAATGTGATTTCTTATATATTTTAACATAAGCAGCAGAATAAACCAGAATGAGTGTTAAGGTCTTTTGGCTTGCAAACGTTTGTATTGGAACTTTGAATATGCTTTGTGGGAATTTTTATAACATCTAATTAGCCATAGAATTTTTTTGGTTTTTTGTTTGTTTTTTGGTTTTTTGTTTTTGATGGCAGCCATAGAAATGTATCATTCCATTGTCTTTTTTAAAGATTTTATTTATTTTTGTGTAGAAGAACTGGGGTGTAGGCCATAGGTGCAGGGGGTGAGAAGATTCACCAGAGACTGAGTGGGGAGCAGAACAGGCGGATCTACTGAAATACACTGCTGAGGGGAGCAGAGGGCAAGAGAGGAGAGGACTGCTGTGCCAAGTGGGTCAGCTCCCTGGCCTGGGATCGAACTCAGGCTGTTATGTTGGTTGCATTGAGACTTAACCCCTAGGCCACCAGGGAGGAACCCCTAGCCACAGGTTTTAAAAAGTTGAATTCTTGCACTAATTGTTGCCTTGAGGAAAGACTTTGGGCATGGAGTCGGTTGGTGGCACACATGTCAAGTGATTGTAAAAAAGTGCTGTGCTATCATAGAGACTGGTGGTGCTTGGAGAAATCCCCTCGGTCCACAATAGAATAGAAGGCAAAATACTACCAACAAAACTTTCATGTTGGTGAGATGTAGTTCTTTGCTGTGTTGCCCCGGTTACAGGCAAGTAAAGACCTAAGTGACCTACTGTTTGTCCACCCTGTGCCAAAGAGCTTCAACCCTTGGTAAATTGAAATAGACAGATGTTAACATTTGTCACTATTTGGTAAATTAAAGACAAAAATTCACAGGTAAAGTCCAGGGAACCCAACATGACATGGCATTTCTTCATTTTTTAATATCTCCAAAGATCTCAAAAATGTTTTCAGGTATTTCTTAGATCTTCATTTAACATCCATGAACACATTAAAGAGACAGAATCGCCTGTTCATAAACTCAATAGGAAAACAGGCAAAGGAGATGCTGCTCTGTGTAAAATAGGGGTTGGGGCCAAAGCTCTTCATCAATTTCCTGATTATTTACCTTCCACACTTCCCACCCCTGGCAATGCTGGGAGATGTGCCAATGGAACAAGAATCTGAACCCTGACCAAAGGAGTTACTAATGGTGTGAGCCACAATGAGTGTCTGCTCAGGTGCTGAGATTCTGCCTTCACCCCTAAAACACTTCTGATTGCATCCTAAGGCCACTGGGCAAGGCTATTGCCCCCCCCCCCCCCGCACACACACACACTCTCATAAACATTGAGTCTTCTAGACCTCAAGGTAACTCAGGAGATAAGGCTTTAAATAAATGGTAATTTCAAATAAATAGGGCCTGAGTACCCACTCCAAAAACTGGGATGTAGGGGTAAGGTGGGTGAGATGCTTTTCTCCTACCAACCAGGAGCTCCCAGGTATAGATAATACAGAAATATGAATACCAGCTTTAAACTAAAAGTCCTTGTGCTGGGAGAAGAGAAACTCAACAAATGTGAAAACAACTGGCCAAACCTTGAGATGCCAGAGGCGAAGGGGAGCTATGGCCTTCCTTCCCCTTCCTCAGAGGGATTCATTAAGCAAAAGTCTGTAAATTTCCCTAAGCCCCATGGAGAGAGAAGCCATCTAGATAAGTTACGAGGAGGCAGCTTGCATCTCACATGTCAGGCACTCATGGTTGATTACGTCTGATCTAAGTTATGCTTCCTCCAGGTTATAAAAATGAGCAACCCTGAGAAAACCTTCTTTCTCTGACCCAATGGCAAGGCAGAGATTCACAGTGTTCTGTGGCGTGTCCCTGCAGGTGGCCTCTCTGAGCCTTGGTGTTGTGGCTGGAGAAACTGGAACCCTATGTATGTGTCTTCTTGGAACCATTTTTTTAAGAGACTGTGAGGCGTGGGGGAGGGGTAGATTCCTTTAGTAAACTGAGAAAATAACTTTCACCTGTTTTTCTTTTAATTTGTTGTCCTTTATCAACCTAGAGAGTAAAAAAAAAAAATAAATGGTGAAAGAAGAAAATAGTTTTGAGTAGGTTTATAATAGTTGTCTAGGATGGCTGTAAGAAAGGACCATAAACTGGGTAACTTAAAACAACAGAAATCTTTTCTCTTGCAGTTCTGGAGGCTGGAAGTCTGAAATCAGGTGTTGCAGGGCTATGCCCTTCAGAAGGTTCTAGGGAAAAGTTCACTCTTGCCTCTTTGTGGCAGCTGGTGCTCCACATACTCCGTGGCCTGTGGTAGCAGATCTCCAAACTCTAACTTTGCCTCCGCCTTCACTCGGCGGTCTTCCCCATGACTGGGGGTCTGTTCAGAGATGCCATGCTACTGAAGGAGGCCCCTCTCTACTCCACTATCACTTCATCTGAACTAATCACCTCTGCACCATTCTGTTTCCCGATAAGGTCATATTCTGAAGGATGGGGGGTTAGGACCTCAGTACAATCTCTTTCTGAGAGAGGGACACAGGTCAATCCATAATACCAGGTGTTGTACAATCACCCCAGGCCAGGTAGGTTCATTATTAGTTGGAGCCTCAGTTTAAAGTCATCTCTGTCATGCCTTTAATGCTGATTCCGGGAACTGGACACAGGCAGACCACCAGGCAGGGAAGCAGGAATTGAGCCCCCTAATCTGAGTGATGCTGCTATGAATGTCAGAGCTCAGGAGCCCCTTTAATCCCTGCTTCTGGGCCCAGGTGTCTGCATTTACGTAATCATATATTTGTGGTCTTTGGCTTCTTGGCCCAAGTGTCTGTAATCAAAGGTGTGCATGCCCTGTGACCATGGCACCCATGCAGGTAACACAACCTAGGAGGAAAGCAAGACCAGAGGTGCCAGCCGTAGAAGCTAGCGCAGGAGGGCAGAAAAAAGCCTGAGCCACTTCATTTTCCTTGCACCAGGCTAGGGTTGTTTTAAAAGATATTGAGGGCCTCTGTGGCGGCCTAGGGGTTAAGTCTCGGAGCTATCACTGCTACAACCTGAGACAGATCCCCAGCCAGGGCACTAACCCACATGGCACAGCAGACCTCCTCTGTCTGATTTGCCTGTTCTGCTCCCCACTCTGTTTCTACTGAATCCTCTCACTGCCACACACACACACCTCTGGCCTGCACCCAAGAGGTTCTTCTATGCAAAATAAAAAAAGATTATTAAGGAGCAGAACTTTTCCTCTTATAAACAATCACATGGAAGCCTGCATGAGAGAAAACAGAGTTGTGCACAAGCTGCAGTGGAGCCAGGACCCTCCTATCTCCACCCCTCTGGGTCTCCTTACCCGTTCCCTCCTGTGTGCATGCTCTTTAGACACCATGCAGATCCCCGACCCACTCTCTCACCCACTCTCCCACCTCAGGCTTTGAGGAGCACAGCATGAAAAGCTGCAGAACCGGATGTTCTTTTGGGTCCTTTTCTTAAATCAAACTTCCAGCCTTTATGGCAGGCAGCCTTAAGGAGCATACATTCTAAAAATTGCCTGTTTACACACTTTGTTTGAAAGCAGTTGCATTTCCTTTGTTTATTGGTTCATTAAAAAGGAAACAAACTGTACACTGGAAGCACACCTCAGTGTAACTGCACCCTCGTTACCAGCAGCCATTCAGAGTTGGGCAAAAAGCTTAATACAGAGGGCTAATTTTCTTTCTCCGTAAGCTGGAGTGTCCATATAAAATAGTGGCCTATAGTTCACCCTCTAGAATATTATACCCTCTTTTAATAACCATTGGGAAAATAGACTCTCATCCTTGAAAGGATTGAAACAGATTGGTTTGCGGTCAGTCCCACCTGCTGGGCAGCAACAGGTCCACCAACAAAACCAATTACTCCCCAGCAGAAACTTTCAGGGAGGCTTATACTGCTTCCTGCCCTGAACGATAGAGCCCTTGGGAATAGTTGCCCAGGCTCCTGGGAAGAATGCAGCCTTGCTTATCAGTCTTTGGGAGGCTGTGATTCCCCTGGCAAGAAGAAAAAAGTATATTTTTTAGATGGCTAGATGCTGTTGGAAGAGCAGGCTCTGGGAAGAATACACAAAACAGCCCAAGGGGAAAAGTCCTAACATTAACTCCATAAAAGGAGGCTTTAAATGGTCTCAGCTGATCCATATTTTTAGAATATTGTTTTGACTCAGCCTGCCTGACTGTAATACTGTTGCCAGAACCCGCAATGAAAGGGGGGTAAACATGGCATTGTGATCTTTGTTTTTATGCCTCCCGTGAAGTCCTGGGCAGTACAGATCACACTTGACAGCCTTTGAGTAGCAGCTGTTCATTTCCACGTGGGAAAGGAGGCATTTATCTGAGGCTCACGTCTCACTTCATAAATAAGTTGGAAATTTCGATGTTGGGGCTAGTGCCCCAAAAGGAAGACTAGTTTAAGCCACCGCTTTCACACCACTGGTACCCTGTGCTTGCGGCTCTGTCAGGGTCTATGGCGGACTGGAGGGGACCATGGGGCCAAATGGAGAAGTCTGCATCTCACTTGTGGGGTGTGATGAGTCACTTTTGAACCCTTTTGAATGTGATGTGCCCTGTGCCAGTCAGATTAGATATTTTCCTTTGTAATTAGTGTTGCAGAAAAAGTTTTGGACAGAGACTAGACCTATTTCATTTCTGACTTCTTTTTTTTTTTTTAAAGATCTATTTATTTATTTATACAAGCACTGGGCACAGTCAGAAGCACGGGAGGGTGAGAGAATTCACCAGAGCCAGAGCAGGGAGCAGAACAGGCAGAAGGACCGAAGTACACTGCTGAGGGGAGCAGCGGGCACGGCAGGAGAGGTCTGCGCACTATGTGGAACCCTCGTCAGTGGCCGGGGATCGAACCGGCGCTGCAGAGGCTGCGGGCAGTCTCGCAACCCAGCGCTCAACCGCCACACCACCGGGGAGGCCCTCATTTCTGACTTCTTGACTGTCTGTGAACATGTCACTGCAGACTAGATTGATTCATCTAAAACCATGCTCCACACACACTTATGGTGTGTGTAGGGCACCAGTGGTGTAGAATGAAAATTCCACAATAATTCCACAAATGAAAGCGAGGGAGACCTATTTCAGAGGAGGACTGATTTGTGATACAGCCCCTGTCTCCAGCAGGTCAAGCACACACCCCTCTTGGTCTTGAGAAGCACTAGCTTTGATCATCTTAGGGGCCCTAGATCTCTTACACGGGAAACTCAGTTCACAAACTGAAAAGGTCCTTTGTCCACTAAATGAAGGTAAACAT
Source organism: Talpa occidentalis (assembly GCF_014898055.3). Taxonomy (NCBI): domain Eukaryota; kingdom Metazoa; phylum Chordata; class Mammalia; order Eulipotyphla; family Talpidae; genus Talpa; species Talpa occidentalis. The sequence goes on along the minus strand of NW_023604861.1, from coordinate 55,726,177 downwards.
TTTTGGCCCAGAATTATTGACCTATTTCAAGGGTCACTGACCTCATCCCAACCACCTGGCCCCCACTTTCCTCACTCCTTTGATTCCCACTCAGTCTACCATCATTTCCCCCAAACTTGACTTCCATCTCCCAACTCCACGTCTCCTTTCCTCACCAGAGATAACTACATCTACTTATAAAAGCCCTACTCCATCGGGCCTCTCTGGTGGCGCAGCAGTTGAGCGCCGCGCTGTGAAGCTGTCCACAGCCTCTGCAGTGTGGGTTCGATCCCAGCCGGCTGGCGAGAATCCCACGTGGCGAAGCAGACCTCTCTAGTCTCTCCCACTGCTCCCCTCAGCAGTGTATTTCTTCAGTCTGCCTGTTCTGTTCCCCGCTCTGTCTCCTGTGAACCTCTCACCCTCCAGGCCTATACCCTGGTTCTTGTATAAGTAAATAAATTTTTAAAAAAAAGGCCTCCGCCATCAAGCCCACCCTACCTTGTTGCTAGCCCAATTTAACTGCCACCTGTTATAATTTTTGTTTTCACTAAACTAGTGCAAGTGCAGACTTGAAACAGAGTTGTTTCTGTGTCACTTTTCTTCCTCTCAGACCAGAATAAATGGACCTCCTTCAGTTTAATTCCTCCACAGTGAAAAGTACGACGTTTGCTCAGACCCCAAAGCCCATAAATTCAATTCATGAAGCAGAGATCAATTAGTATTGCTTTATGTATCAAATAGATCATCCTATATGTATATTACATGTGTGTGTAAAATTCAAAATATGTATATATGTATGAGTTTGTGTGTGTATATGGATATATATCCATATCTTTGTATCTATGTATGTATCTATGTATCTATCTATCCATCTATTCATCTTTTATGTATCTCATGGTTTGGGCCCTAGGGATATAGCTGGTATTCATGATTCAAGTCTTTTAATGAAACTCCTATCCAGATAAGTGCATCATCAGGCTAAGAGGCTAAGAATTAGAATTCCTGATTCAACCTCTACTAGTTCTGCTATGTTAGATGTGGCACTTAAAAAAATATATTTATTTTATGGTGTGCAGACCTCTCCTGCCGCCCGCTGCTCCCCTCAGCAGTGTACTTTGGTCCTTCTGCCTGCTCTGCTCCCCGCTCTGGCTCTGGTGAATTCTCTCACCCTCCCGCGCTTCTGACTATACCCAGTGCATGTATAAACAAACAAACAAACAAACAAATAAGTAAATAAAACATGCCTCTATAAAAAAAAATAAAATTTAAAAAAAATATATTTATTTTAATGTGACAAAATAATCTATTTGAAAAAGATGTATTGCTTATGGAAGTATTTTAAATACTCAGGTTACTTTCCTGTTATGAAATACTTTATATTATATTTCAGACATTTTATATTCTAAAATTTCAAGAAATACTAAAGACAGAATATGGTACTTTAAAAATTAGAGTGAAAGAAATATTTAATTGACTGGAAACAAGTTCTCAAGTCCTTTCAAAACTTGTTTGGGACTGATCAGTAAATCACAGAAGGAAAAGTGAAAAGTTTCAGTTATCCTTGACATTTCAAGAGGGAACGAAATCAGAAAGGCAAATTATTATAGCTGTCTTAAAAGAAATCGCTCCCAAATTGTTGTCTGTCAGCTATTCTGGTTGGCTTTACTGTTTTTTAGTGGAATTGATGGTATTTTTAAAGGACATGAGAAAAACAGATGAGACTCTCCTTTCCTCTTGTCCAGAAGCTGTATATAAAGAGGAAAAAATATCGTTAAGACTTGCCTGCTGGCCACCTGCGCCGCCTCAGTGATTGTCCCTATCAGCGATCTCACATTCCCTAATGTCTCCGTGGTTACAAAGGTACTTTATGAGGATAAGTAGAGTAAAAATAATATATATATCCTCAGTAAGAAAATCAATAGGAACCTGTCACAAATGTCTACATATACACATATATGCACACACGTACATATATAATGCTTATGTTAAATTCAAATACTAATATAAGCTATACATGCAATTATATATAACTTGTGTATGAGCATTTGCACATCCATATGTAAGCTTGCAAATGTGTGTGTAAAATAGTCCTTATAGTTCTACAATATGTTCTTTATTCCCATTTTCCTAATGAGGAGACATATCCCAGAGAAAGGCAAGAATGTAACCCAGCGTGCCCCAGTCAGAGGGGAATGTGCTCAGACTTCCAAGGCTGTGCTCTGTGTCGCTCTGTGACATTCTAGCAGTGAGGTGTGTGGGGGTTTTGTTCTCTCTATGGCATCAAAATCATATGGAAAGAACTAGATCTAGTCTAGTCTCCACTGTGGTGGTTTGTTGAGACTAAAATCTAGACAACTTCAGGATTTAATTATTTGTGTTTGTATGGAAGTTAAGGATATGTAATATCTTTTATCAGAATATCTATAGCTTAAAGAAAAGGGGCATACCAATGTGTGAGAGGCTTGTTTTTATCTCTACGTAGAATTTTCACTTGATATACGCATTACATCTTCAAAATCATTTTTCAAACGTTTTCCCTTTCCATTAGATAGGATTGCAATCGTATATATGTGTACATTATATGCCAGCCTTTTTCTATTTAATAAGTGAATATTGAATAGCAGTTTTGGTCAGTGTTTATAGTCTTATCTTACTTTCATTGTTTTCTAGCATTTCCATATTATGGAAATGTTACTCAGTGACTTATCTTTTTGAATTTTTTAGTGAAGTACCATTGCATTATAGCATTATATAAGTGTTAGGTACACATACACAGTACATGTACGGGATACACGGTCCCTGTCTGCATGTACTACATTAAGTTCACCGTTAAAAGCCCAATTCTGTGCTTCACATACAATTGAGACCCCTTTTACCCAATTGACCCATTTTCTTTCTCCTTCTCTGATGACCACTGTGTTGGTTTTATAATCTAAGTGTGTCTTTGTTTTATCCAATTTCTTCATCTGTTTTGTTTCTTAGTATCGCAGATGAGTGAAATCACATGGTATTTAACACTCTTCCCACTGTGTTAGCGTCTAGGCTTTAATGGGCTCGCCATGGAGGGTTGCAGACTGCACAGGGCTTTGTCTATGTCCATTTGTAGAAAGTATTTTACTGTTTCATCACATGTAGATTTTATCACTTTCTGGAAGTATGCCTGGCATCTTAGTGTTAGGGTGGGGTCCCTGATTGAAGCACTTTATGGACCTTAGAAATAAATAGAAAGATAAATCATGTCTTTCCCTGACACCTTTTTTTCTGTTGTTAGTCAAGTAGAAATGAGTGAGGGAGGTTTGGAAGCAAGGAATCTGTCTATTCTCGGGCACTTGATATATTGGTTATGGGCACTAGTGGGAAGAAAAGCTTTCCTCTGACTCCTAAATATTATGTTAGAAGTGAAACAGCTTTCTAGAATGGAACTTACATCAGAGGGAAGCTGAAACAAAAGCCCTGCGGGACTTAGTACTTCTTTAGAAATGTCACACCTGAATTTTCCATGTCTTGGGTGATTTTGTGATAATAGTATGTCAGAAATAAGGAGGGAGATATTTTCTCTTTTTTTATGAATTATTTTACTTTATATAATTCTTACATCATTTTTCATTTTTGCATAATGTATGCATTTTCATTTTGGTTATATTCCCCATACAATTCCCACCCCTTTTTTCTGACCCTAATCCTTCTTCTCCTCCCCCCACCCCCCACTGTAGTGTGTCTCTGGTCTATAGTTGCTTGTTGATTTTGATTTTTACTTTATTGCAGTTAGCCTTTTTCCTTTCCTTATTTAGGTTTTCTAAATTGCTGCTATGAGGAGACCATCCGGTATTTTTCTTTTTCTTTCTGGCTTATTTCGCTGAGCATGATCCCTTCCAGCTCTATCCATGTTGCTGCAAATTACATGACTTTATCTTTTTTGATTGCTGAGTAATATTCCATTGTGTATATGGACCACATCTTCTTGATCAGAAAAAAAAAAGAAATAAGGAGGGAGATCTATGTTTATAACAGCACTGTTTACAATAGCTAAGCTTTGGAAACAACCCCAATGCCCAAAAATAGATGACTGGATCGAGAAGATGTGGTACATATACACAATGGAATATTACTCAGCATTCAAAAAAGATAAACATATGCAATTTGCAGCAACATGGATGGAGCTGGAAGGGATCATGCTCAGCGAAATAAGCCAGAAAGAAAAAGAAAAATACCAGATGGTCTCACTCATAACAGAAATCTAGAAAACCTAAATATGGACCAGGAAAAAAGAATAACTATAAGAAAGAAAAAAATCAAAATCAACAAACAACTATGAACCAAAGACACTCTTTTTTTTTGGTGGGGGGGGATGGAGGGATTGGGGTCAAAATCAGGGTTGCAATTGTATGGGGAATATAAAAATTTAAAAAAAATTAAAAAAAAAACCAAAAAGGAAAAAAAAAGAAATAGAGGGAGATATTTTCCTCACATCCTGGTCCCACCTTGCAGGACCCAGGATCAGGGGTTCCCCAGAGCCTTTACCTTTGGTTACAAGCAATGGTAGAGTCAATCCCTGGAGAATGGTGACTTGAAATCTCTCTTGATCTTTGGCTCCTTTCCTTTTCCTCCTTTTATGTATGGGGTGCAGGGTATATGTGCACAAAGAATGTCAGCTCAGAGTTGGGATTGTGAACACTTGGGGATTTGGAAAATACTACAAGGCAGAGGTTTGGAGTACCAGCTTAGGACTCAGCTGGACCTGAATATAAGTCCTGGGTCTACCACTTATTTGCTGCAGGAGCATGAATCTGCTTCTCTAAGCTTCAGTTTCCTCCTCTGCTAAGTGAGGGCAACTACTTGTTTTATGCTATCTATATATATCTCACATAATTATTGTGAGGCTCTTGTAAACACCTAAGAAATAGTATTACTGCTATTTAATATTTAATAAATAATATGAACTGGTGATTTGGATAGAAGTAAACATAAAGTTTCTGGCCTTCTAGGGGTTGTACTGCTTATAAGTAAGTATAGTTAACGGTGGTAAGGCCCAGATAATGGTACAGAGTGTACCCCAGTAGAAGCCCACAGAAGGGAGTCAAACCCACCGCTCACAACTGCTGGAACGTCCAGGACAGCCTGTGTATTGAGGTTTCTAGACCTTAACTCCTGGAATTTTCATGAAAGTGCCTGAACATAAGGGAAGGAGTGAGAGTATCTCAGTCAGAGAGAGGAGATTCAATCACAGATATAAAAATGTTCAAGACATATTCGAAGACATGGCAGTTCCTAGTTGGAAATGTCTTTGGGCAGGCCAGGGGCCCTGAGTCATTTATGGAACCACTCAGACTTGGCTCTAGTCGTGTGTGTGTGTGTGTAGGCTCAGTGTTAGCCCATATTTTTAATGAATCAAGACACAATGAATTTGGACTGCAGGGAAAAAAATAACCTGTAGGATAAATGAAGTTATCAGATTTTTTTACGCCATCCTGCCACGAGCCTCTTTGACTCTTGCACTCTTGCACTCTTCCCACGATTATAGACACCTGTGCCCAATGAGCATGGGCGTACATATATGTAGGTGCACATATCTGGGCCTAGAAGGGATAGGTAAAAGGGTGGCATCACTCTGAGAACAGACCGTGAAGCTAGGATATTGCAAAATGAGACAACCCAAAACTGAGAGGGAGAACACCAGGGATTCATGGAGGGACTGGGGAGCACAGTTGCCTCCTGAGCCTCCTAGCCCGCCCCCCCCCCTCCTCCTGCCTGGCCCTCCTGCCTGCTTCCTTGCATGCCACTCTCCCTTGCCTAGTCTGCCTGTTGTACCTGGTGCCTTAGACTCAACATTAAAGGCCTGTAAAATCCCACCAAGGGCTCCGGACTCTCTCTGTCCATTTGCCTGAATCCACAGTGAATCTGCTCTGTGGATGCTTACACTAGATAACCCTACTTAGTGAAGCATGATGTTGGTCAAATCCAAATGCCTATGATTGAACTCATGTTGTAGGAGATGAGTGTGTGACCCTGGGGTATACGTCACTACAAGTTTTATATGATGATGGGCTGGGGTCATGGAGCTAAAGGAGTGATCTGGGTTTTGGATCTGGGTTTTGTATATTTGGACAGGCCTCTCGAATCCTCTGTGCCTGAGTTTCTGGGAAATACATTGAAGGGAGGTGTTTTTTGGGAGAACCTAAGGGAGCCTTCTGCTTATAGGTACTTCAGTAGTTTCCTCCTGATTGTGCTTTCAGAGTTTAAAAAGTTACAACCTGGTCCTTGCTCTTGTTCTTTTCCTACCACTGATTCTTTCTGTTGTTACTTTCTATAAAGGCATTGTTATCTAGGGGTGAAAATGGATGAATATAATGTACATAAATTAGCATATAGAGACTTGGAGATGGAAACCTGCCAACCTCTTCCAAAGAAAAGCCCAGATAACAGGCTACTAGACTGAACAGATTTCATGAGAAAAGTAAAGAAAACAATTTCCCTTGGTGCTTGCCACAGAAAGGAAGATAAAGGAACTGGAGGACAGATAAAAGTATCCAAAAAAACATAAAAGATGCATTGGTGGGAAATGCTCTTCTGACCACTGAAAGGGTGATAGGTGGAAAAGTCACATTATTAAAAAAAAAAAAAGAAAGAAAAGAAAAAAAAAAACCTGTGGAAAAATAATGGAGTCATGGTCGTCGAGGGGGAGGGAGAGGGAGAAAGTGAGATCCAATAAAAAACATTCAAGAGTAGCCTGGAAAAAAACAAGGCTTTATGAGTTTTACAGGGGGACTCTATTCTCACCACCTGTGGAGAGTAATTGGCATTGACTGACTAGAGGTTTGTTTTGCCTTCTTGGCAGGAACCAGATTGTTATGTTAATATTCTGCTGGCTAAGTGTTAAGTCCTGCCTTTGAATAGAAAGAGTTTTGCAGAAGGGAAAATTCCCAGCACCAGGTCTGTACTCTGACCACTGAGCTCTTTGCGGACTTCTGACTTCACACTCAGATTCTAAGAGATAATTAGTATCATAGCAAATATTTCCAGCATTGTGTGAAAACTAATAGAGTTTCTACTGGGGACACTCCCTCAGTTGGTTTAGCGCAGGTAGAGCAGATTCAGGCTGAGGTCTAGGCGCCAGAGCCCATCTGGGCCTGAAGGCGGACAACTTTGCTGACACAGTACCACTGCCTGGCTCCCAGGCACCTGCCTTTTTCCTTTTTCCGTTTTTCTGTGCTGTGTCTTCTCCTTTAACATTGGCTTCTCCTTACTGGTCATTCCATTGGCCTGGCTCTTAAAATATTTTAATGGTCCTTGAGCAAGGTGAGACAAAAACCCCAGGGTACTAAGTTTGAAATGACTTACTGGACAGCGAATTGTTCACATTTAACAATTATTAAGTTGTTTGTTGGACTTTTTTTTTTTTTTCATTTTTCAGAGATAATATTTCTCCAAAGTCCTAATATCTCCTACAAAATGACCTTCCTGGTGGTCTATTGCCTCCTGATAGCTGATTTCAGTGAGGTGTTGGGTAGAAATTTAAGATGGAGCTAATTTACACTAATTTGTGATTTACTCATGACCCCTTAAAAGTTGCAGAGTCTTTAGGATTGCAAAAATAGATTGCTTCTTAATTGCAAATGAGCCTGTAGCTGCAAATGATCTCACACATCCTCCAACCACCCTCCTCTTTAATGCACAGATTTTCAAAAATTGTGTGATAATGTTATTATTTTCATGTTGTCTTTTATGGGCAGTGACACAGGAGTTGATTAAAATAGCATATAGTTAAGCCCATGTGGTAACTATAAGGTTTATAAATCTAATAAAGAAAATCCATGTAAATAATGTAAGTTTTTGAGCCAGAGAGTCTAATTGAGCCATTTACTCCCAGGAGCAAATTGCACAGCTACAGCTACTAAAGCCTATTAGGTCACTAACATATAATTTGGGAACCACTTCAAATTTCAGAATATTTTCTGAACCCCATTTCAGCATACAGTGGAATACCTAAGTGGTATCTAATTCAGGGACTTTTAAATATTGCCTCCATCAAAACTTTATTTTATTTTTTTAAGGATTTCTTTATGCATACAAGAACTGGGGTACAGGCCAGAGGTGCAAGGGGTGAGAGGATTCACCAGAGAAAGAGTAGGGAACAGAACAGGCGGACACTGCTGAGGGCAGACAGGAGAGGTCTAGTAGCTCCCTGGCCCAAGATCAAACTCTTGCTGCAGTGGCTGCAGATAGCTTCACAGTGCTGTGCGTTAACCCCTTGCATCATCGGGGAGGGCCCGTCAAAACTTTATTTCCACACTATGGCTCAAGGTTTTCCTTTCCTAAAACTGAGCAATGGCAGGTTTATTTTGTTGTAAAGATGTTCTCACTATTATGCTTAATTGTCTCTAACTTTACAATTTAGCATTTCAATATGTTTCAGAATGCATCTCCATAAAGGAGGGAGGAGCATCAAAACCCAGTGAACAGGATCCATTTCTGTCGCCCACTTACACATGCAACCACCTTAGATTACAAAGCCCAGTATGTCATAAACCGCACTTCCTGAATTGGGGGCAACCAGGAAGGAGCAATGTGGATATATAAATAGATGGGGGGGCAAATGTGGGGAGTGAGTTGGAGGAGACATGTGATGGAGCGATACATAGAGACACTTGGAAGAGGAATTTGGAAGAAAGATGTTGGTGAGAGACATGTGGGGAGGCTGTTCCTGGTTTTTGGCAGAGACAATGACAGCCGTTATCTTGATGTGATATATTTCCAATTTTGAATCTCTTAGTCTGTCTCTGGGACCAGCCTAAGCCCTTTCTTGTGATTCTTTGCCAAAAGGTGTCCTAGACTTGTGGCATGCTTTTGGGCTTCAGTGGCCATGCTTCAGACCCAGCCTGTTTGGCTGAGCATTTGCTCACAAGAGGGTAGGTAATTTAGGGAGTTTTATTAGCAATCTGTTTATTTAAAATCTTTTCTTCTCTCTCTCTCTCTTCACACCAATTCTATTAAAAATCTTTCACACTAAGATTCAGCTACCTTTCCTTTGTGAGCCTGTACTATTTAACAGTTTGAAGTTCCTAGGTATCCTGTGGTTGCACACTAATAAGTACAAACCCTCAAAATGCTAGTTCACTCCAGCAGAAACCTTTAGGGCAAATTAGTTAACATTTAATATATATTCTTCATAAATTCATACTCAGGGAGAGATTAATTAGCATAAATTTTCTAACCAGAGATCACACCACAGAGGTGGTTAACAGTCTTCCAATATTACTATCTATACTTGCCCCCAAGGTTTAATAAATAGCATAAGTTGTATTAGAGATAACTATTAATTGAGGAAATGGATAATAGTCAAGCAATAGGGTAGGACAGAAATTTTTGTATCACCTCTACTGCTCTTATATAATTTGGGTATGTCTGGTGCAAGAAAAAACTCTAGATAGATGTTCCAAGTAGGATGGGATACAGCCCAAGAAATAGATGGAATTAAGGTTTTATTTATTAGAAGGTCTAAAGTGAAGATCAGAAAATCAGGAAGTGCAGGGACTTAAAGAAGCTACAGCTGATCATCTGCCCTTAGTGGGTGGTGCTAAGGGAGACGCCTAGAAGTCTCTTCCAAAACCTCATGTCTGCTGTACAGAAAGGCATGCCCTTGGGGAGGGTTCATTGCTCTCTTAACTTCTCAATCCCATAGGAGGGCTTCTCACTCATAGGAAGTGAACCAGAACTCCTACTAGCAGAAAAGTTATCAGAATGTAGTTTCCTGGCCTTACTTATGGGAAAAGGAGCAGTGATGATTTTGATGGTTAACAAGCAGAATCAAAAAAATAAAATAAAATAAAATAAACAAGCAGAATCAAGCATAGGGTATCAAGCAACCGAAGGATGTGATGTCTAGTTTTATTTAAATTTAACTAACTTAAATAGCTATAAGTTAGTGTATAGCTCCTTCATTGGGCAATGTGGGTATAGAACTCTCTTTGGTCCTGTGCTCTCTCTCTCTCCAATTCCATTAAATGGAACATAGTGTTGTCTTTCTGACCTGAGCTTACCCTGATCCTGCCATCTGCATATCTGTTGCATTTATGGTGTGTTGAAGGCAATGGTTAGAACGATGATGTGATAGAGATGGGGTGGGGAAGTGGGGGTCTCTGAGCTTAGAGAATTGGTCTTTTTTATGCCTGGTAAAACATGTCTTATGTATTTTGAGTGAATCTCTGAGCTTAGAGAATTGGTCTTTTTTATGCCTGGTAAAACATGTCTTATGTATTTTGAGTGAATGGGCCTGAGACTTACTTTCCCCTTAACATCTAACAGTAGAAGAAGTGAGGTCACTGATGTTTACCTACAGAATCTAATAATTGTGACAGCCAATTAGCCTGATTAGTTTGCAGCAGATGCTTTTCTCCCAGAAATGTTTCTCAAACCTTTGGAATCTGCAGTATCTTTGCTGTTAGCAAACATTAGCAGATGACAAAACAAACAAAGACGACATAAATATTAATAGAAAAATCCAGATAAGCTAGTTGGTCTCCACTGAACAACTTCCTTCACTGTGAGCATATGCTCACAGAGTCTTTCTTTAAAAAAAAAAAAATCATACATATAACGCAAATTTCCTGTGTATGAAGTGTTTATGGGGGGAGGGAAGTAGTGAGGAAAGTGTTTATCATTTACATGGTTGAACTGACATTTCAGTGTCAGAAAAAATCCCAGTATTTTACAGAAGACCCCCAATAGCCAAGTGTCTATCACTCAGAGAACCGCAGAACTTCTTGCTCTGTTTTTATATATATAGGCATTATAAGATCCTCTCTCTTAGTCTCCCAAAGTGTTGGCATAATACTGAACCAAAGCAGATGCTTTCATGAATGCATGAAACAATTTTTCATACTGAAAACATTAGCAAATGAGACTGTTTATCATTTGTTTGCCTATCAAGTAAAGAAAAAATTAATGATTTAAATGTTATTTTTCTTTTTTATACCTGAACATTTTTTTTGGTCTTAGCTACCTTTCTGCATTTGTCATGCTTAAGTGTTGCTCACAAGATCTCAAAAAGCAGTGCTGCTTATTAATTTAAGAATTGAATATCATAGAAATGATACCACATTATTTATTAAGCAGTCAGTGAATTCAATTTATGCCAACATTGGCACCCTCATTAATTATCTCTATACCTGGTATGAATAAAGCTAGTTTGGAGCTAGTTGTCTTCAGAGTGCTATAAATTGTATCCCAAAGGGAAAAGGCTAAGGAAACTGGTCCCCTAGGGCATTTGCTTAGTCAGCAAAACCTAGTATACTGCTTTGTGAATAATTCTTCAGCCTCAACATAATTCATATTTATACAACTGCAGACAGAGCATCCTGGATTAGTGATTGGCAGTTTCAAAGATTCTTTGTAGGCATTCCTCCATCACCGCCCCTCTGCAATAGACGGTCATTTAATATACCCAAGTGGTAGATCGGAGGGAAGGGCTCTAGAGTGAGAGGCCAGGAGTGTCCATTCAGGGGGCCTGTCTCTCAGCATGGAGGCTGAGGGAGAGTTGGAAACCAGCTCCTTCTCAGATGCCTGTGAGGAGAAAGTTACTTGTATGGTTACTAGTGCTTAAATCACCCACAGGGGAAAGGGAAGATGAACCTGAGGAGGTTTGAAAGGGATTCAACCCAGGGATGTTGATGGTCTCTTCTAGATGCTTTTGGAGTCCTATGATTCCGCTGCCGTAGTACCATGTTGATGACTTTTCTTATTTAGTGATCTCCCTCATTTAGCCCCCCTATAACCCACATTCCCTCAGACATAGTTGATGTTCTCAGCACTCCTGACATGGGCTGGTCCCACTGCCTCAGCACACGTGCGTGGAGCTAACGGGTGATGATAATGATATTCACTGATAGACGTGACAAGATGTTGCTTTCAGATTAGCCCACAGACAGATTCAAATGGCGAGTGTTTAAGTCTCGTTCAGCTTCTTTGAAAACCATGTTAGGCTTCGATGCAAAACTAAAGTCTTGCCTCAGAAAGCTGTCAGCTCAGAGTGTGCTGCTTTGATAACTTCATTTATATTAAAATAACTCCGTCACTTTCTTCAGTTTAAATCACCAAACCTTTTTGTCTTAGCTGCAAGGAGGACATAGATTACAGTAAGTGTCTGTCTTCTAAAGTATTTCTGATATGAGTGGATTCTCTGTGATTCTCAACTTCTCACCGGCGCCAAGCAGCTAATGTAGTTCACAGGTTCAATCCATGTGCCCAAGTGGTTCATGAAAATCTTTATGTTCTTTCTGCCCCTGATAAAACTTGATGATGCTGAGACATTCTATTCTGATTCATAAATTGAAAAGAAAAACCTAGTGAATGATGAAGCATAATCTGTCAGTCACTTGGCTTGTTACTGAATTATGTATTTATTTTACATAGATTGATGGTAGAATTGGTTGACTTTTTACAAGTGTGATTAAAAGGGTTTCTGGATTGTGTTTCCTAAACAGGATTTGCAAAGCTTTTTAATGTTTTAGAAGACAGAGTTGGAACCAAACTGAACCGTCAAGTTTCTGTGTTGTTTTTTGCTTCTCTTGTGCAGACTTGAAAATGTTCTTAGATTCAGACCGAACTTAGATTGCTTAATGGAACATGGCTGTTGCTTTCCAAAAATCAGACACCATGCCCTTTTGTTATATCGCTAATGTTGATTCTCCCCACCTGCGCACCCCTGCTTCTATCTTTATTTGGGGATGCAGAAAGGCACCAGTAAAGCCCTCTCTTGTCTTCTCTCTTTCCAGGCTTGTTGATCGGCGCTGGCTGTGCCCTCTACCCCTTGGGCTGGGATAGTGAGGAGGTTCGGCAGACTTGTGGCTACATTTCTGACCAGTTTGACTTGGGTGAGTTCTTATTATTTTTATTTATTTATTTGTTTGTTTGTTCAGAAGTGGGGGAGGGTGAGAGAATTCACCAGAGCCAGAGCAGGGAGCAGAGCAGGCAGAAGGACTGAGGTACACTGCTGAGGGGAGCAGCGGGCGGCAGGAGAGGTCTGCGTGCCATGTGGGACCCTCCTCCGGTGGCCGGGGAGCAGCCGGGGATCGAACCGGCGCTGCAGAGGCTGCGGGCAGCTTCGCAACCCAGTGTTCAACCGCTGCGCCACTGGGGAGGCCCTTGGGTGAGTTCTTTTAATGAATGTCACTCCTTCTAGAAAAGAACCTTATCTAACCATTCTTAGAAACAGAAGGTGGAAAAGGTTGGGGAAGAAAAACACATCCCTGTGTTGCGGCCAGCAGTCATATGTAACAATGCATGTACATTCATTTATCCATTTATTCAGTGAAGAGTTATTGACAATCTGATGTTTGCTGGCACCATGGTAAGTATAGTAGACACAAAGATACAAAATGGGCCCTGTTCTGAAGAGTTTATATTCATTGATTATGCACTTAAATTATATGTTGACTGCTTATTGCATATGCTAAGAATAACTCTGTGCACTTCAGTATATCTGAGAAGATCAAGCAAACAAAACCATCAAGGAAACGGCAGTAAGGGCTAAGAAATCGAAAGCAATTTCCCTCCAAAGGCAAAAGCCAACTTTGTGAAGGAAATGAGAGTCAACTAGGGTCTTGAACAAAGTGATACCTTTAGACTATCTGGCAGTAGACAGAAGCACCTTGTGGGCTAGGAATATGGTATAGCAAAGGTACAAGGGGGAATGTGAAGCCCTTTTGGGGGACCATACAGATCTGAGAAGCAGAGAGAGAAGCCTATGAATAGATGGATAAAGGACTTCTCCTGAATTTGTTTTTTCTGTGTACTTGTTAGAAAAGTTCACATATTTTCCATGTGCAACCTCTGTATTCTACTTAACAATCTATAAAAAATTTGTGTAACGCTACATGGTTTGTAACGTATAGTTTGTAAACATTGAATAATATTTCACTTAGTTGACAAACCGACATATACTTAACTGCATATTTCTTTTTAGTTAAATATTTAGCCTGTTCCAATTTCTGTTAAGACATATTTTAACGAGTAGTTTAATGAATATACATTTTTACTGAATTATTTTCTTAGGGTGTTTTTCTGGAATTGGTGTTAGGAGATCTGAGACTATGAACTCATAAAGCACTTATTGTCAAATGAAAGCAAATTTATTTTCCCTCAGTACATCAACGAGCAGCTTTTAACAATTAGTGCGTAGCGAGTTACTAAAATATCCACTTTTCACATTAAACATTTCACTCTAAGAAGAAAAAGATTCAGGAAGTTGTGTTAATGGTAATATTACGGTGTCCCAAATAATGTTTTAAATGTTTATGTTTGAATTTCTGTGAAAAAAAAAATTGTCAAATACTGAGGAGAAATAAATAGATCCAATATAATACCAAGGGTCTGTAAATTTGAAAAAGAGGAAATTTTTTTTGATTCCATATAAGACAAACATCTTGCTTCCCTCAGAATGACCCTGGCTATTTGGGTAGAGAAAACCTCTGAATGCCACCTACTTTGCATGAATAGGAAACAGGAGATTTCCTTTTGCCCTTTCTTCTCTCCCCATGACAGACTTTCTGAAGTTTGGATCAGCATGTGCTTGTCCTCAGGGAGGATGCTGTCTCAAAGCACACAGTCAGCATGATTTCCTGTTTGTTTGTTTGTTTGTTTGTTTGTTTGTTTATTGTTGTTGAGGACAAGCACTATGTCCAGGGAGATGTTTCCATTCAGTGTTTGGCATTTTTCTTTCTCTGTTGATTTGAGGCTGTCTTGGCTGTTTCGCACAGGCCTCAACTTGATTATAGGCCAGCGTTCTTACTGCTTCCTTGCTGTGGTGTGTTGCTATATTAATTAGCAAGTTATAATGAATCTCAGATCCTGTTACTTGTGATTTTCATTACTGTACCATGGTATTTTTATATCTTCTTAACAGTATGGGCCAAGATTTAATGTCAACTTAAACTTAGGAGAAAACATTTGCCTCTTTCCTAGTGGTAATAATTTATGTTCTTAAATGGAAAAGCCTGTGTTTTAACTTTTGCCATTCTTTTTAAAAATTTCTCTAGATTGAATAAAGAGGGGGAAAAAATGAAAACTGGTATTGTGTTTGGATTAAATGAAGTCTCTGTCCCAAATGAGTATTTGGGGTTTCTAGAATTCTGTTTCTTCAAGTTGCTGTTATTTCTGCAGACTGTGATCTTTTGTTTAGAAAGAAGAAAGACTTAGAGAGACACTGAGGCATAGAGATCGCCAGGCCTATTCCACCCAACTTCTTGTGTTGTTTGTCTTTTCATGGTTACAATTCCCTCTGAACACGAATGCAGCCTGACCTTCAGGGAATAAGTTATGTACAGATTATGGAGCAAACTTGGCTGAGAACCTCAGTCCAGGTTTGAGACCCAGGGTATGCACACAAGGGGAAGGATAGCTGGGTGGGGCTACTCCATGCTGGATAGCTCTGGAGCCTATTTTCAGTGACATCTACACTGCTCATCTGCCACACCCTGCCTCTGCCTCTTCTGAGAATTTCAGCTTATTTTCTGCCTCTTCTCAGAGGGGATAGTATGTGGGTACAGCTTCCTCCCAAGAACTGGAAAATGTTGTTGTAGGGGCAGGATGGGCACAGAGCAGGTTATCTATGATCCGAGCAGACCTGCTAAAGGAAAGTTCTGGAGCCCTCAGTGGGTTTCTCAGGCTTTTATTGAGCTTTACATGTAGTGTGGCAAACAGGTACATGGCAGGCAGGGGTGTCCAGGGGCCAGGAGATCGGGAGGCCTCTAAGGCCCCAGCAAGTCTTCACTCTGGGCTTCTCTCTCTCTCTCTCTTCTGGCTTTCTTTCTCCCCTTCTCTCTCCTGTCTCTCCTGCTTCTTCTCTTGGTGACTATCTCAGTACTCCTCCCATGGCCCACAGAAATAAACAAGACAGCTTACAACAATGTACCAACTGCATGTGCTCCATCAGGCAGGGCAATCCTAATGGTGGGAGGGCAGAAAAGCCTGAAAACCATTTACCCTACACTTATGAAAGCTCAAATCCTCCTTATTGTAGAAAATGGGTTACTTTCTTTCCATGCCATTATTGAAATATTGTTGCACCCTTTATAGCATATCCTGAAAGAAACATTGTTCTTATTCCCACGTGGAAGATTATTTAAGGAGTGTATTTCTTCAGTTAGCCGATGAACGAATATTGAGGTGCTTGCAATGTGCAGGGCCTGATGCTAGGGGGCCATGGTCATGGCTTCAACAATGAGTTTGATTAAATAGACACTCTTCACTGCCCTTGGGAAACTTAAAAACTAGCAGGAGAGGTAGATGTTCAAGAAAGCAATGCCCTTGGGAAGGTGTTACAAATGGAAAGTGCTGGGCACTGAGTGGGCATTGTGATTGTCTTGCCAGTACTATCCCTGCCTAGCCATGAGTCTAAGCCAGAGTTTGACAAATCCTATAAAGAGCTAGATAGTGACTATTTTCAGCTTTATGAACCTTGTGGTCTCTGTTGCAGCTACTCAGCTCTGAGCTGCAGCGTGAGAGACGGTTCATGTCAGAATGGCTGTGACTGTCCCAATAGGATCTTTTTTCTCTTCTTTTTGTATTTTTTATAAAAATGGGCAGTGGCTCTGTAGTTGAAAGATCCATGATCTCTACCAAATTATATGCCTGACCTGCCAGAAATGGGTTCATTTCAAATGTGGGTTGCTTTTCATCTTTTCATCCTTGGATGCTTGTCAGGATCTGGGGCAACCCAACACTCTGCACTGAGCAGCCCCACCCAGCTAATATGCTGTGTAAATACTACAACTTTCTTCTTGCATGTTGTTGAAGTGGCCTCATTGTGACTTAATCTTTTTTTTTTTTTTTAAAGATTTATTTATTTATTTATACAAGCACTGGGTACAGTCAGAAGCACGGGAGGGTGAGAGAATTCACCAGAGCCAGAGCGGGGAACAGACCAGGCAGACTGACGAAATACACTGCTGAGGGGAGCAGCGGGCAGCAGGAGAGGTCTGTTTGCCATGTGGGACCCTCGCTGGTGCCTGGAGATCAAACCGTTGCTGCAGAGGCAGCGGGAAGCTTCGCAGCCCAGCGCTCAACCGCTGCTCCACCAGCCACCAGGGGAGGCCCTGTGACTTAATCTTGCCCATCCACCTCCTAACACTAGCTTGGAGTGGGAAGTTTTAAGGACATTTGGGCCAGTGAGTCCGAAGATGTTATCAGAGGCTTCTGAGGAAAATGAGATACAAGCCCAAGAGATAGACCCCGGAGCTATGTTCTCCCTCCCTCCACCAGGTGGAATTGCTGGAGGGAGCAGCCACTGGGGTGGAGGTGGGTGTAGCAAACAGCCTTCCCTAGAGCAAACCTTCCCTAGGAATTTCCAACCTTGCTGACACACAAGGATTCATTTCCTTATAGGGGATTAATTGGGCATGTTTTCTCTTAACTTGCAGCTGATAGCAACCTGAATGGTGTTTTATTTAGTTGCATGTAACAATTTAAGGAGACAAGAGGTCATGGAGGCTTTCTAAGGAAATATTATTTTTAGCTGCGCCCTGAAGGGGGGGCCTCCCTGGTGGCACAAGTGGTTAATTCACAGCACTATGAAGTTATCAGCAGCCATTGCAGCACAAGTTCCATCCCCGCCCAGGGAGCAACCCACATGGCACAGCAGACCTCTCCTGAGTCGCCTGCTGCTCCCCTCAGCAGTGTACTTCGGTCAGTCTGCCTGTCTCTGGTGAATTCTCTCACCCACCCCCTTCACCTCTGGCCTGTACCCCAGTTCTTATATGCATAAATAAATAAATCTTTATTAAAAAAAAGGGGTGCACAGGGATGTGTTTTAGGATGCCTTCCAGGGAGGGGTAGGTTTCCAGAGAGGACAGGAAGAGAGACCAGGAAGGATCCTAAAAGCAGCCATACTGGAGATGGTGGATGTCTTGGGGGGTTACACATTCTCCCAGAGAAAGAACATTTAAACTGAGTTCGAAAAATATAGTAGTATTTACGCAAGGAAGGGCTTCATAAAAAGCCCAGATTTATGGTTGTAATGTAATGTAGTATGAGTTTAGTAGAGTCTACTTTTAAAAATGCTCTCTTTCCTTAGAAAGATATAGGGGAAAACCTTTTTACAAGCCTTATAAACAATTTTATAAGACTTATTCATTAGTTTTCAAGCATTTTAATTTTATTAAATACAGAGCTTTGAAGCAGTTTTGCAAAAATAGATCAAAGAATGTTACTCTGCTTACCTTTAGATCACACTTATTTATGAAGAAACAAGGAGCAGATATGAATTCTCGCTTTTAAAGCAGGGAAATAAGAGTCTAAACAAGCTGCCTAATGAATTTCTAAATCCCCCAACTAAAATTGTATAGATTGTCATGATAGTAGCTCTTACCCTTTAGCATGAGAATTAGAGACTTGTTGAGAATATTGAGATTTTAATTTCTATGCCCCAGAAATTATAATTCTCTCATTTGTGCTTTAAACAAGAGCTCCAGGTGTTTCCAGGACAGGCAATCAGCAACTGAACTTTGAAAAAGAATTGCCCTACTTATAAAGGAAAAGTATTTTTTTAATATTTTTTTAGAATTGAGTTTAACAATGATTCATTTTGTTCTATATGAATTATGCTTCTTTTGCTTTAAATAAGTATCCAATTCATACTGGTTTAATCAAACAAAGAAAACATTTGAGAATTCTTATTACAAAAGACCAGAGCTAGGGTAAGACTCAGACCTGACTGACCTAGAGGCTGAAAGATGTTGTCCAGGGCCTGAGTTCTTCCTGAACTCCCAAACCTGCACAGTTTCTTCCCAAACCTGGGCCCTGCCTGCCATGTCAAAGTTGGCTTCATCCTGAGGCTAGCTCTCCCCTTGGTCGTGAGATAACTGCATTTGACAGTTGTGGCTCTAAGCATCTTTGTTTATGACCAACCTCTCTCCTTAGTCTAGTGGGCCAACTTTGTCATGTCAGCTCTCTTGATGAATAACTGCTACCTTAAGATACCATGTGCTCATTGGCTTCTTATAGGTCAACTTGGATGTGTTCAGAGTTTCACTAATTGAGAAGTAGTGGCATTTGTAAGCAGGAGATGATGCCAAGAGAAGAAAAGACATCTTGGTCTGTCTTTTGTGGGAATTTGGTATCCCACACTCCCTCCATACTGAAGTCTATGATTCACAATGGTGATTTAAGTTATTACTTTTTAAGAAAACAAGCTAGTGAAATGATAAAGAGATAGTACATGTACAGGATCTTCATATAACAAAAGTCCAGTAGATGTTGCTATTACCACTCACATTGTACGTACAGGACCATTTTAAAATGAATATCTGTTGATTGATCTTTATTTTCCCTTTTACATTCCATAACAGCAAGTTTAGATTTACACGTTAAGCATAAGGTCTTTATAATCAGGTTGTCCAATTGATTTAATTTATGGCTCAGAGATGTTTTCATCCACCAAAGACTTTTCTAATTATATCCTTATGATCAAAAGTAGTGTTTCAATTAATTTGTCTTGCTAATTTGCCAAGTAAATTTGAGTGATTATTGCTTTCATTTCACTATTTAATTTGATTAAGAAGCCATCATGTTTCCTGTTCTTGAAATTATGCTCCTGGCTTCTCAAGAACAGTATCATAAACTGTAAAACTCAGAGCCGCTCAGTGTTGGGTAAGATGAGCGTCTGTTTCTTCTATATCTCAACGCAGTGAAGTATCTTCTACTCTAATCAAAAAATCACCATCCCACATTTCTTTGGTTAGATCTGCTTAAGCTCTTTGACTCCTGACTCATGTTTTCTCTCCTTTCATATCTAACACTGCGTGATTTGCAAGTTATGGAAAGGTCAGTGGATAAAAATGGGAACAAAACTAAAGCATTTCTTTTTTGAGCTCTCTCCAGCTTGATAATTAGTGGGTGCTTCTTAAACTGAGTGACCCAGTGTTCCTGATGGCCACACAGAGGCTTCAATTTTTGTAGACAATAGGAGAATCTGTTATCAACTTCTGTGATATTTAATAAAAGAAATATCACTTTGGGAAGAAGTTAGAAGATGGCTATGACTTATTGGATTTTTGAGGCTATTTCATGCTCAGGTCAAGTAGGCCCCAGAGGCATGTGCTCCGAGCATCCGAGTGTGTGTCAGAGCAGAGCTTACCAGAGGGGCTTACAGACAGCAGCGGAGTGTCTGACCTCAGAAGAAACTTCAAAACACTTTGTGTTTCAGGTCATTGCATAAAGTGAATCTGTGATCCCATTTTGAGGTTGTTTGGGAGACTAGTTTAAGCAGTAAAGTGTTGAATGTGCATTGAGACTTAGTCTAATTCAGTGTTTAAGGCGGTGACAATGTCCCTCTTCTCCCATGGCTGTTAACTGGACCTGTTCTGAACTTTTGGCACTGAAGTGCAGACACTGGAAGTCATTTAGAAGACCTGAGTCTGTATTCCCTCATCTAACACAGGGGATGATGGAGGAAATTCGGAAACTGCTGTGAGTTAAACCATGACCAAACTGGGCAGATCCAGGGGACCCCTGGGAACATGCTGGAGAGTGACTCCAAATGATGCTGGGAAACTGCCATGGGCAGAAGAAGCCCAACTTGGCCAGTGATGACGTGACCAAGCCGTGTCCCCGGACCTCCATGGCAAAGGCACTACCTCAGCTTTGCTGAGCACTTTCTAGCCTTCTTAGGGGGCTCTTTTCATGAGATGAAGGGTTTTCTGCATTCATCCCAGAAAGTGGGGACAAGCACTAATTCATTTCAGGAGTGTGAATTCAATCTGCCCATTGTGGGAGGGTCCAGGTAACTAGAGTAAAGCATGAATATTTCTACTCTAAGTGTAGCTTAGTAAACACTTGTAGGCCTCTGTCAGAAAATGTACCCTATTCTTTGTAACTGTAGTCCAGTTGTGTCTGCTTCTCTGAACACATCATTGCAGGTTCCAGATGAAACTAAGGGAAAAGGTGTTTGAAACTTCAGTGCCCATGTCAGTGTTAGCAGATTTTAAAATCGCAGTATTTTATGGAAATCGCAGAATTCAATAGGTCTATTTGTTGTTTTTTTTTTCAACAAATATTTATTGAACACATTCTTGGTACCCAAAATTGTGCCAGGTGAATAAGAAGAGACATGAACCATGGATAAGAGAAACATGATCCTCACTGCCATATCACATACTTGTCATCTATCAAATATAAAAAGAAGAGAAGGCGGGTGGGAGGAAGAGGGAGAGAGAGAAATTGAGTAGAAAGGTGCAGGGAGGAAAGAAAGAAGAAAGAAACTGTATTGCTGATTTCTGATCACTACCAAGGCATCTGTAATCATTTTTGTGTATATTACTTGGCCACTGATATCCTGGGGAGAATTGTGGTGCATTGCTCTGTAAGGAAATAATGGCTTAACCATATCCCAGAATAAAAGAAAGGAAAAAAAAAAAAAAACCACTTCAGGTCACAGTTTAAAGAACCAAATGTCCTGATAGATTAAATAAAAATTTTCTTTAAATCCTGTTCTTGCTAAAGTCTTTTCTGGTTTGCTCATTTCAGAGCAGGATCATTCCCACTCCTGTATTAATGCCTTTTTAAAATCTAATTCAGTGGCTTGCAGCAAATTGCAGCAGTGATTGCAGAAAAAAAGAAATTCTCTTTAAAAACTTATGGGAAATAATATTTATTAAGCTATGCCCACCATACTATTGGGAATAATATGCTGGTTCTCTCTTAATAATATGCTGTTCTTGATTTTTTTTCCATTGTTATCCTTTTATGAAAAAAGAATAGATACACCAGAGTGGTATAGTGTATTTAAGGAAGTTTCGGGAATTGAACTGGCTCATTCTGGTCATTCTATTGTATTATTTGCTATTAACCATTTACCAGTATGTTCCATGTGAATATTAATCTGGGGCTAGAAAAGCACTAGTTAAAAAAAAAACCAGAAACAACAAATGTTGGTGAGAACATGGAGGAAACTGCACCCTTGTACAATTTTGGTGGGATTATAGACTGGCCCAGCCCATTTGGAAAAGAGTATGTTGGTTTCTCAAAACATTAAAAATAGATTTACCGCAAGATCCAGCAATCCCACTATTTGGTTATTTATCCAAATGCAAAAACACTAATTTGAAGGGTATAAGCACTCCTGTGCTCATTAGAGCACTATTTACAATAGCCAAGTTACGGAAACAACCTAAGTGCCCAATGACAGATGAGTGGATAGAGGACAAGCTACAAAAAGAGATGAAATTTTGCCATTTGCAACAACATAGATGTAGCTGGAAAGGGTATGCTAAGTGAAATAAGTTAAAGGGAGAAAAGCAAATACTGACTGATTTCATAAGTATGTTGAATATAAAGGGGAAAGGTAAAGGAACAGACAAAACTAAACCAAGAAATATGATGTAAAATTGAGGTTTCCAGAGGGGAAGGGTGGAGTGAGGGATAGGGGGAAGGGGCTTCAGTGGACCATGGAGGCAGATTATGGGTGCTTTGGTGAGGTCTGTGATGTGGTAACATACATCTGAAGAGGTGTGGACCTGTTGCCCTAAATCTGACACATTGCTGTAAATCAGTTTACCTCCATTAAAAAATGTTAAGGAGAAAAGAGAAAGCACTCATTTTAGATATAACTGTTTTTGATGTTTAACATCCCTTCTCAGGAATGAACGTCAATTGGTTATATGAATATTATCAGAATAAAAGGACGATTCAGATAATGTTGCTGTATGAATGTCATCTTCAAAGAATC
The DNA here is from genome assembly GCF_014898055.3 of Talpa occidentalis. Lineage (NCBI taxonomy): Eukaryota > Metazoa > Chordata > Mammalia > Eulipotyphla > Talpidae > Talpa > Talpa occidentalis. The sequence continues at coordinate 55,703,481 of NW_023604861.1, read as the reverse complement.
TATTGATTCTATTTTTAAATTTCTTGCTATAAAAATATTTGGGATTAATCTATTAATTAGGAAGAAGAATTTGTCCCACCCTCCACAAGCTGACTCCCTCTTACAATGTAAAGGATTCCCCGTGGGAAGTCTTATCCCTATTCCCTTCCTCAGGGAGATTGTCACTGACAGATTTATCTTAGAACAGTCTCTTATCCGGTTGCATATTCTGAGTATTAACACTGAAGAAAGATCTGATGTCACTGGGAGATTTGTCTACATGAAATTTAGAGGAGAGTCCTTTCAACTCTTATGGTTCTTAATCCCAGGAGAAATATTTTTGCACCAGAACTAAGAATTCTAATTAGTGTGCTCACTGCTTTGTGTGTGACCTTACCATTTTTGTCTTTGTTCCATATGACAGGTAGAAAGTATCTGCAATTTCTCAACATGTCTCTTGTTAGGAAAGGACCAAAATTAAATATTAATGCTTAATAATCCATCAAAAGTGTTTTTTAATAAAACCAAAAATATAACAAAATAATCAAAGGCTGATATGACATCTAACCAGGTGGAATGTTGACAAATCCAGTTAATGTAGAAGAATTGAAGAGAAATACTCAGTGAGTAGAAGGGTCAGGAAATCTCATTTATCAGATCTTTTCAGAAGATTCCACATAAATGAATTATTCCAGAAAAATTTTTGTTCCCCTAAAAGAGTAGGAAATGAGAAAAACATGCAATGAATTTGAAATTCCGTTTAATTTGCCAAAGGCTGTTTGATTCTGGGCAAGTTATTTGAGCTCTCAGAACTTCAGTTCTAGTCTAAAAGGAGATGACAATACCAACTTCAAATGCCCGTGAAAACTTCAGGACCAAGTGCCGTAGTGGAAGGTACTTTGCACATGGAAGACAGTCAACAAATAGTCTCTCCACTCTGCTGTAAACATCACCACATTTCCTTTTTTATCATATTGAAATTAGTTCGAAGATACATACTTTTCCATCACTGTAGGTCAAAAATAAAAAACATATTAAAAATCTAGACAAATGCCTTTTTTATTGTTAGTGGTTATGCCATCACTTGGAGTCATTTCTAAGAGCTGTGAATGTTATAGTGATGTGCCCTTTTTCTAAATTACCAAGACAGAAAAAGTGTGAGTTTTTTCTGGTTTTGTTGTTGTTTTATAACAGTCTTCTGCCACACTGTCAAGAGTTATTCATTGCAGTTATTAAGACATTCCTTATTCCTTCACTTCCTATTTTCCTTCTTTTTATTTTTTATTTTTTTAAAGATTTTATTTATTTATTTTGGCCTAAAGGACTGAAGAAGCCAGAGGTGCGGGGGGTGAGAGGATTCACCTGAGACAGAGTAGGGAGCAGAGCAGGTGTATTTACTGAAAGACACTGCTGAGGGGAGCAGCGGGGCAAGACAAGAGAGGTCTGCTGTGCCATGTGGGTTAGCTCCCCGGCTGGGATCAAACTCAGAGTGTTTCCAGGCCATTGTGGTGGTGGCACTGGGAGTTAACCCCTAGGCTACCAGGGAGGCCCTGTTTTCCTTCTTTTTAGTTGAATCATCATAAATCATCCTAGAATCATGCTTTAAAAGCATACAGCTCCTGAAAACTTTTATGTCTTTGAAGCTCTGGGTGTGTGTGCTCTGGCCACTTTTATTTTTTTTTCACCCTTGATTTGGGGCCGTGCTTTGAATAGCTGAAGTTCTCAGCCATACGATATCTAAATACAGAAGCTACTTGGGTTAGCAACTGGATGTTTTGGTGATAATGGTAAATATATTCTGTGTATGGTAATCCTGTACCAGGGGTGGATTTTAATTTAGGGTTTCGAGACCATTCAAAGAGCTGAGAGTCCACAAAAAGACTCGGGTAATTTGTTACCCCACTGAAATTATGTACAACTTGTGTGTGTGTGTGTTTATAAGACAAGACTATTCATTGTTTTTATTTACTATTCCAATAAATTCTGAAGACTTAAAAACTCTGACAAGCAACAGCTGACATCTAACTTTGGAAATTCTGGAGACCTAATCACCCAACAGTCCTTAGTCTCCCCAGGAAACTTGAGGGCCAGTGAGCCCCTTCACTTTATTTCATTATCTATGAAAGTGTTTGTCAGAGGGATGTTATCGGGAAAAAAAGTTTCTGCTTACCGTAAGCATTATTGCAAAACATAGTCTTCTACACCAATTCTAATTTGAAGTAATATCTGTGAAAATAAGTGTTCGACCTTCCTAACCTATTAAATGTGCTTCCACTTAGAATCCTAACTGGTTTCATTAGTGCTGCTATTGAAGACAATTCTCCAGTATGTCTTGCAAGCACTTGATTCCAAACTATTTTCAAAGGTGTTTGTATAGTGAACAGCCTTGGAAGACAGAGAAAATGAGTCCCTCTGGAGCAGAAGACAGCCTTGTTTATTGTTTAGTATAATAAAGATAATGTCTCCCTGCGCGGCAGAGTTTGGGCGAATTTGCTTGCAGCCGGTATAAAAGATGTAGATTCCCTATGCTTGAGAGCCCTGAAGGGTGACACGGCCCGCCATATTTGCAGCCTCAGCCCCTGGGGGAGGTGAGGCAAGTGGACAGAGGAAGACGCAGCCCTCCATCCCTGACCGAGCCTCCTATCTTTCGCCGTGTCCATGAAATTGTGGTGGTTTCACTTGGTAGCTTGCAAGTAGGATAACATTTCAGAGCAGTCACAGTTATTGGCAGCACTATTGTAATGCCTGTGATTCATTGTTAAATACTTCAGAATACACAGCAAGCTGTTTGTTAGGGGAAGTCACACTAGGGTGTGCACCCCAGACTGGACACTCAAGGCTGCTGGTGTAAGTGTCCTGTTGTCCACGTCTTTTTTTAAAGATTTATTTATTTACTGATGCATAGACAAACTGAGGTGTAGGCCAGAGGTGTGGAGTGGGGGAGGGTAGGAGGATTTACCAGAGACAGAGTGGGGAACAGAGCAGGTGTATCTACTGAAATACACTACTAAGGGGAGCAGTGGGAGAGACAGGAGAGGCCTGTTGCACCATGTGGGTTAGCTCCCTGGTTGGGGATCGAACTCAGGCTGTGGCAGTGATAGCATAATTGTGCTGAGACTTAACACTGGTCCCTGTGCCACCAGGGAGGCCCCTGTTATCGACGTCTTGACTGTCCCTAGAAGCTTTACTACTAGTATAGCAATTGTCAGAAATGCATTTTTGGGAAAGAATTAGTGTTTCATTGAGTCTGAATAATAGTCAAAATGTTTAATGACCAATAGGCCATGACCAACCTAAACAAAAATGAATACAACTCACAGTGGGGCCCCGGAAGGGCCCCACTCTGCCGGCAAATTCTTCGGGTTCTGGGACATGAGGCAAAGAGTTTCTACAGTTCTCAAGGGAGAGAAGGAACAATAGGGCACTTGGGGCACCTGGAGCAGTGGCTGTTTACCAACAAGTACAGAGGTACCTATCTTGATGTTCTTAGCAACCAGTTCAGCTTTACAGAAGCATTCAGTGGTGCCCATGCTGCCCTTAAGAATGCAGCCAAGGCTTGAGCACCCCTGAAAGGCTCTCTTTTCAGTTTTTGATTTGAAGGATTTCTGGTTGTGCTGCTAAGAGGTATATAATTCTGCCCCGGAACTTTGCTACAATTACCTCCAGTGGTTCTTTCATTCAAGGTAATAGTCCAAACACATAGAAAGATAAAGAACTAGGTTTGAAGTATCTCCCAGAATAGATTGAGCTATTTTGTGCCTGCTTTTTGATGGCTGTTTATTTAATAAGTGTCTGTGTGTGTTGCAAGCTTTGGTCTGAGACTTTCTTTCATTGGAACTTGGAAATGAGGGTAGGGAAGTAACTATCCTTCATCATCCCTCACCCTTTTTCAGTTATTATGGTAATTTACCAGAGTCTCAAGATAGTGCTTGACCAAATTGGATTAGGTCTGTTCCCAAGAGCTGCCTTACAAGCAGGGAGGAATCACACGGTGAAATCTCTTGAATTGAGGGCAGCTAACCAACATCAAAGCACAGCTTCTGCAACACATTTCCACTTAACTGGATGCAGAGAGTATGTTCACAGGCTGCTTGGTGGCTGATGGAAGCCTGACGGGTACAAACGGGAGAGGGGAGATAAAATGCCATCGGGATGGAATGCAGCACCTCTTCTTGCGGGTTTATTGGAAAATTGGCTTCAGTCACAGGTCACACCGAGGAGTAGCAATTACAGCCAGTCTGGGTCCTTTCACACCCTCTTTGGGGACGTCCATGAATCAGAGGAGCTGAATTTCACATGGTAGTTTCAGGCTTTATAAATAGCAGCTACAGACAGAAGCCAAAGGATCATCTTTATCACCAGACACTGAATAAAGCCCCACTGGTTATCTTAGCTTCTTCCCCCACATGGAGATCGGGTTCTGTGTCAGTTCACAGCGTGACCACAAAGGCTACCAGTACATGTTCTGTATATCCAGCCAACGTGTGTGACTTATCATCTTAACAGTGACATTATCTCTAGTGAAACCTGTAGGATGGATTCAGTACTGAGGGACAAGCATTATAAAAACTCTGCAAGCAGAGAGTCAGCTAGCCAGACAGCATAAGGAGGGAATATATGTTAACAAAAATAACCACCGGGCCACAGGACAGAGGTCTGTGTGATTGGTGTGATCACAAGAATAGTTTAGATGCTGTTCCATGCACCATAACTTTCTGACCCTTAAATTGAAATTTAATCACATTTCTGCAGGAACAGGGTATTTTTATTTCCCATGTTGTTTCCTTTGTATTGCAGGAATGCTGTGTAGGCAAAACATTTTTGCCACCCTTTTCATGGTTTCATAATTCCTACTGGGATTTCAGGATGAGATGATGCGCAGCCTGGAACAGGGTAGAGTTTAACAGGAAGGAGCCTGAATGCAGCAAAAGCAATGACAGGGTCTGATGTGGTACAAAAGGGAACCCCCTTGGAGTCCAGATGTGAGAGGAAATGGATGAGCCTTCCTTCCTGTGCAGCCACACCAAAATCACCTGGGGGTCTAGCAAAGAAGGCGTGGAGTCTTTTTTTTTTTCTTTTTAATTTATGTATTTTTTACATCATTGTTCATTTGTAAGCAATGTTTGCTTCACACACCCCTCCCATCCAGGTGTAGTCCCCATAGAATTTCCTTTAAGAAATTTCTTGCTTCCTCATTTTTGGTGGTGAGGCTGCTCCAGTACTCCCTGCACACCGAGGCATACTAAATGTTTCAAGGAAAGGCCGCTCAGTACTCAGGAGAGTTGAAATTTGTCCTAAACCTGCAGATGAGGGAGCAGGGAAGTAGAAAGACATAGTCAGCAGAGCACATTAGAATCCAGAGCTACAGTTCTTGAGGAGAAATGCTGGTCTGTCCTCTGCAGGGCTCTCTGGATGCTTCCAGGCATCAGGATGGCCCCTGCTTCCTGGGACATTCTGTACAGACCCGGTGCCTTGGATTTGAGGGGTTTTGCCATCACATTACTTTCCCACTCTCTAGTCCTTGGGGAACTACTCCCGAGGGAGGTGGCATTCCAGAGATCTGCTTGTGGGCAGCACCCCTGGAACACATCCATGGGGCTACGTGGAGTGATATTAAGGGGGCACCAAGCAGCACACAGGACAGCCCTGAGAAACAATGAGAGCTCATTCTGCACTGTAAATACACAGTGCAGCTTGAAAAAGAGCCACACCTCACACGGCCTCTGCCTAGTCACCTCCAGATTATTTTGTCCACTCAAATTTGGGTGTCCTTCTCTTTGGACACAGAGGTATCATCTTAACTGCTTCTTCCATTAAATTCATGATGTTTTGTATATTCCTGGTGAAAGATTTAAAATCTGCTTTTTTCTCATTTTTTTGTACTGGCAACACATTTGCTCATTAGCGTCACCAAAGAACAAATGAAGTTGGTTCCATGGCAGACCCTTCTTGTTCTTGGTTTCAATACATATATGCAAACAAGGTATGGGAAGGTGTGGATAGATTCAAGAGGAGAAAAACCTCTCAAACTTTTGTCTGTGGCATTTAAGCTATACAAGTTTTTCTCTATCCATGGACCCTTCTACCTTCCTGCTGTTGTTGCTTATAAATCATCAAGGAGAAAATCTAATCAGCTTGCTTCTTCCTAACACAACTTAACATTTGTCTTAACATGAACATTTACAGATAACAGAGATGAAAGCCTTTCTGCCTTGATAAATTGAGTCAGTTGAGTTATTATATCTGCACTCAGGCATGTATGGCCACAAAGCTGGAAACTCAGTAGTGACCTCCTGAGGAAAGAAGTCACCTGGGAACCGAGCGGCTCAGGTTCAAATGCAGAAGTTAGGAAGGGAAGGTTTTGTGTCAGGTGGCATCAGTCAGAGGGCAGGAGTGCCTGAGTTCCCACTTTGTGCTGAAAGTCCATAGGGCACACAATGGGCAGCACCATGACAAGAACTCCGGGTAGGAGCGAGGGGGACATGGTGGCTCCCACCAGCTGCTGAGGACACACAGCAGGACAGTGGTCCAAGAGGGACAAGTGTGCCCAGGACTCGGGGCCCTTCCTCAGTGCAGCTCAAAATTAAGGGTGGGTCAGAAACGCCCAGTTTTTTTTTTCCATTTTGTTTATTTTATGTATTTTGTACTTCATTTTTCATTTTTGCACAATGTATGCATTTTCATCTTGGTTATAGTCCCCATACAATTCCCACCCCCCTTGTTTTGATCCTACTCCCTCCTTGCCTGCCCCTCTGCCATAGTGTGTCTCTGGTTTACAGTTGCTTATTGATTTTGATTTTTAATTTATTTTAATTAGTCTTTTTCCTAGTACTTTATTTAGGTTTTCTAAATTCCTGCTATGAGTGAGACCATCCGGTATTTTTCTTTTTCTTTCTGGCTTATTTCGCTGAGCATGATCCCTTCCAGCTCAATCCATGTTGCTGCAAATTACATGACTTTATCTTTTTTGATTGCTGAGTAATATTCCATTGTGTATATGGACCACATCTTCTTCATCCAGTCATCTATTTGTGGGCATTTGTGTTGAGAAACACCCAGTTTTGAAGGACAAGTTCAAAACCAGGTTCTCGTCCAAAATGAACCAGTCAACTGAATTAATCAAGCAAGTTTATTGGACCTACATGCTCTTGAGGACTGGCATTGCCAAGAAAATGACAGTTGGTTCCACTGGCTCAGGAATTAGAGGCCAAGTTTGCAGGACACAGCTTTAGTAACTAAAACTATGCAAGGTTGCACAGGGATGTGGAGTCTTCTAAGACTGGGGAATTCAACGGAAGAAAAAAGTGTGTTTTATTTCTTCTCGCATATAAATTCTAACAAAGACAAGTACTGATTCCAGCTTGCAGTCTAGGAGCCACGCCCCAAGAGACTCTCAAGTCTTATCTCTGCATGGACAGAATTCAATATTGAGACCAGAGTTAGACAGAAAAGCAAAAGATTGGCAGCTCTCCTCCCAAAACTGCCCGCCCGTGACTGTGCAGGTCTCTCTTTTAACAAACCTGTCCCTTTCAGGGGCAGCTCTTCCTGCCTGCTTGTGTCTGTGTGAGAGTCTTCCCTTTCCATTTTCTCCACCATAATAAACCTGCCATTTCAGATATATATATAAAAGAAAAGCAAGAGATTTATTGTCAGATAAGGACAGGAAAGCCCTCTGAACAGAGAGGGGTCCCAACTGTGTGGTTGCTGAAGGGCCAAGAAGCAGGAGTATGGGGGGCAAAGGGTGTGGGTTTGGGGTTTGGACATCTCGGCAATGTCTGTTGTTGATTGATTGAGGTCCGTGGGGTCTCCTTTTTTTTTGGTTATCTGGTCCATTTTCCTGGAATGAGATTTTTCCATTGCTTCAGTATTGTGTGGGCTTTTCTGGGCTTTTCTGAACACCAGTTTTTACTGGATTGGAGCACCCTGACCCTCACTCACTGTCTGTGCCCAACCTCGCTTCTTCATTCAGTACTACCTAACAAACGAAAAGAATACATTTAATACAGATTTTCCTAATGCATCCTCCAAACACAGGAAAATGCACTGCAATCATTTGACCCAAGTTCAAGCTTAAACTTCATCATTTATGTGAGACATTGGGCAAGTTACTTATTTTTCATGTATCTTGATTATCTTCATTTTCAAAATGGAAATCAAATGGAAAAGTATAAACAAATTTCCCTCTCTACTTTCCCAAAAGCATCATGGGCAAAATGATTACATGATACACCACTTCTAAACTCTTTAGGACTTACCTCACCACCTATACTGTATTGTATAAGTATTCATTTCAAATGTCTAGTCTTGCACAGCTCTAGTACCTGATATCCATTCAAATCACGAATGTGTATTGATCACCTGATGTGGTCCAGCATCTTATAGTACCTCAGGAAATGGAGCCAAAGGAGGCAGACATAGTGACCTACAGTAGGCTCTGAAATGATAATTGACCAAATTAATTAAAAGGCAGAAGTTAATTTGCAGAGTCCTCAAAAAGAGGAAAGGATGACTGCAATGCCACTGTCACGTGTAACTCTGGGTTCTTTCTACCTTTCCTCTGTCACTAATAACTAACAGAAGCAGCACTGAAAACTAATTTGAGCCACCCTAGACTATCACCACACCTGTCCACCCACCCCTGCCCCAGGCGTCCTGGAATGCCGCCACTGCATCTTTTTCCACCGACTTGGCAGGTGGCTGCAGTTTGCTGCTTTCTGTCCCATTAACCTCTATTTTATCTGTCAAGAATAGTATTCCCCATTGTTGAAAGCAGCAATTTGCCAACCAAGTGAGCTTGGAGTCATGTTTGATGGAGCATTACAGAGAGCAAAAGGGAAAGTTTAAGTAGATTTGCTTCTCTAATTTCCTGAAAGAATCACAGACAAAACTTGCCCTCTAGTAAAATGCTTTCTGTTTGCATTATAATAAAATACATTTATTGCTGTGACAGGGGACGAGGGAGGGCATGGAAGAATAGCCTCCTATCTGCCCATTTCATTTGGTTCTCTTACTACTCTTAGACTATTGTATCTTTTAAAACTTAGATGTCTCCCCTTTCTGTATAACTTAATGTACTCAAGAGGACTTTTATCTCCTATTACTGTAAAACACGGTGCTAATGTCTTACTTTTGGGCATGTGGGTTATAACAATGGAATCATGTTCAGAGAGAAAAAATTCCACTTTTCCTTTTCCTTTGATTAGTTCAAGCTATAGTGTCCAGCTTGTGGTTAGAAAATCCATAATCTCTCACAGAACTCCATGTTTTTACATATATAGTTTTATGAGGAAAAATAAATGTCCTGTCTGATTTGATTCAATTTAATGTCCACAAATCATATGTGTGAAATATATGAGGGTGGTTTCAAAATAATGCAACTGATGTGATTGGTACTTTAGAAACAGTCTTACTAGAACATAAGCTGCTTAAGACCAAAGACCTGGGCCTCCCTGGTGGTGCAGGTGGTTGAGCGCAGCACTATGAAACTGTCTGCAGCCTCTGCAGTGTCAGTTCGATCCCTGCTGGCCGCAGAGATACCCACATGGTGGGGCAGACCTCTCCTGTCTCACCCGCTGCTCCCCTCAGTAGTGTGTTTCAGTCGGTCTGCCTGTTCTGTTCCCTGCTCTTTCTCTGGTGAATTCCCTCACCCTACCGCATATCTGACCTGCACCCCGGTTCTTGTATAAATGAATAAATCTTTAAAAAAAAAAAGACCAAAAACCTTTCATATTGTGTTTACTGCTGGGTCTCTACCTCCTGTAACATTGCAACCTGTTAGTAGGTGCTCAGGGTTTATTTATGAATGTTGAATTCCTCACATTTCTATGAAACCGCATAGATGATATCTTGGAGAAGTTTTCAGGCTTCAAGTTCTTACAGTCTGGAGGTTGTCAACACCCAATTCCATCCCTCACTTACACCCATGGTGTTGTCATCTCTTTCTGAGCAATACTTTAGCCATAATCCAGACATACCCACATTTCTCCATTGTGTTTCCCACCCTGGCCCATCCCACTTAGCTCACTCCTGCTCATCTGGTAGGTCTCAGCCTAAATTTCACTTTTAATTGAAGGATCGCCTTCACCACTCACACTATATTGGATCCCTGGCGATGTGCTGTCTTAGTATCCTAAACTGCTTTCTTCAGAGCACATATCACAATTTAAATTATGTAATTATTTTAATACTTTCTCCCTTGACTAAACAATAGCTCCTTGATAGCAGGAAGTATATCTATCTTGTTGCCAACTAAATCTCCAGTCCCCAGTGACTCCTAGACAGAGTGGGAATTTAATAAAAATTTGTTGAGTCAATAAATGAACTGAAGAGCAAGGGAGGGATGGAGAGAGAGAGAGGAAAGGAATAAACAATCTGGGGTTGGATGACATAGTGTTTCCTTAGGTTTGCCTAACTTTGACACATCTTGATCTTACTAGAATGATCTTGACCATTTCTTGCTTTGTAAAAAGTATGTTTGTGTGTATGAGACTAGTTTGAGACTAGTATAGTAAGCTGGTTGTGTTTCTACATAATCCAAAATTTTAGAATAAGTTAATATTAAATTACCTTTGATCAAATAATTATGTATTTTGTGAATTATTTAGTAAATGAAGTCTTCATATCTGAAATAGAGGGGTTTTTAAAATCATACTGAACATTAATCACTCATTTTGGATCTTAGCCAGTTGCTGAATTTTAACCACAAAGTATATATAAATCACATACATAAACATGCACATATAGGTGCAATTCATGGCAATATATTGTAACATCCTCAAACAAACCGTCCTTCTACTATGGTACATTTTTAAGTATCTTTATTTAGTTTCCTTTCTTCCCATTTTCATCTGATAGTCGGTTTGATGAGTGGACTACTTGTTTTATGACACAAAAAAGAAAGGCTCTGGAAATAGAAAATATTAGAAATGACACGGACATACTTCCCAAGACAAGGAGGTGGGTTGGCCCCAGGAAGATGGCAGTGCAAGGAGAGTGTGAGACACGCTGCTCCAGCCCTGGGTCTTTTGAGGGACAGTGGAACTTGGGTGGGTAGGTGGGTTGTTAACCTCCTTGGTCCTCCAATAGTTAGTCTTTCGTAGCTACTTTTTTCCTCTTTGCCATTATTTTTTTTCATCTCTGTCTATTATTCTCAAATAACTAGTCTCACCAGCTACTCTTTCTCAACTAAATGTCCAATAATTAAAGAATTATGTTCTCTGCTTTTCATGTGAGTTCATGGAACTGTGGGGAGTCAATACCTTGTTATTAATGAACAATTGATTCTGTTCTGTTATGAGCTCTCTGCTGAATGGACTGACCACAAATTTTGCTGACTTTTTGAAAGGTAGTAAACCACTTGTCATCTCTTAGCTCTTTATCAATTCTTCCTCCTAGATTTATTTAATTCAGATAGAGAATAATTCAAAACGGAGATTATTCCCAAGACTCAGAGCCCCTTGAGCCTATGGTATTCAGCAAATCCGGTCCATGAAAGGTATTCTCTCCCACTTGAAAAATCCTTTTCCTATCTATCAGTATTAATGGAGGTCACTGTGTCAGTAAGACTGCCCTGAGATAGAGATGTGATCTTTCAAGATCTATTATCTTGTTAAATTCAATATACTATGTATGAGGCTATAAATGCATAATCAGTTGGGAAATTCTCTTCCAAAACTTAGTGCCAAAATAAGATTAGAGTTACTCTTAAGGTAAAATCCAAGATTTACTTTGTCTTTCAAGATCTGGTGTCTGTTTCTTTTCTATCTGTCTTTTTTACCTCAACATTTATCTTGGAGCTAAGCCTGTCGCTCTCCCCAACTGATGCTTCCCTTCTAGTAGAGAATGAATTACACACACACACACACACACACACACACACACACACATACATACCCCACATGCTCAGTATTTACAAATCATGGCAAATCAAGGGAGGTGAAAGGTAGGGTGTGGGAGGTATCCTTACAGAGGTATCATTTGAGAAGGAGGCAGCTCTCCAATGACCTGGAAATAGAACTTTCTGGGTGGAAAGAATGACGGTGTAAAACACCCATGCTAGCAATAAGCCTGCTGTAATCCAGAGAAGGCAGCAGGGTGTCCAGAAGACAAGAGGGAGGTGGCCATGAGGTCTGAGAGGCAGGCAGATTCAGTTCATTTAGGGCCTCCTAGGCCATTGGAAGAAGATTGGATTTTTGAGAATTGATTAGAGAGTTTTAAGTAAGAAAGTGACAACAGAATTTATTTTTAAAGAGATAGCCAGCTGTCTGCTTTGCTTTAGATGATGCTGTAAGTCGAAGCAGAGAGACAGGAAAGCTCTGTCAAAGCAAAGAGACAGGACAGCGGGTTAGACTGCCTGGGGGTGCTGTAGGCATTCAAGAAGTGGCCAGACACAGGATAAATTTTGGAGAGAGAGGCAAAGGACACATCACTTAGTAATTGTGGGTCCTTGGGCAAGTTATTGAAGTTTCCTCGGCCTCAGTCTCCCATCTGAATGACGGGATAATACTCACACACCCACACATCATGTTCCACATATGAGGATTAATATTTGCTCTAGGTTAAGCTCTTCTAACAATTGGGAACAAATAGTAACCAATACCTGTTTGTAGCTTTTTAGTTGTTATTATTGGACATGGGAAGGGAGAGATCAAGGATGGCTCCTAGGTTATACACTGAACAGCACAGCCTATTGTCTGACTTCACAGGCAATGCCCTAGAGTGCTTTTGAGAAGTGAAGGGCTTTGACATAATTTTGCAGCTATTGACTAATGGTGACCACCGCCAGAGATTCCTGTAGTATGTCCCTTCTCCTTATCTGTATATAGCACATGCTAACTACCCCTCTGGTGAACTTCAGTAAAGATAGGAAGTTAAATTGCCTGCTATACGTAATAGTCTCTGTATGTTTCAATAAAGAAGTTATTAATGAATAATGTAAAAATGACTGTCTTGTGTAAAAAGGATATGGTTTTAAATCTACGGTTTTGATGTTCAATGCGAAAGCCTTGTATCTTGACGTATGTGTTTATGTCTAATGTAATATATAAGAAAAGGGAGAAAAATGGCTGTTTTGGAGCATGTTTTAGTAAGATTGTAGGATTGACTAGAATTAAAACTAGAGCAGAAAATTACAGTGTTCAGTGAAAAATATAGAATTATTTCCTTCTTACTGTGTATGCAAAAAGAATAACTTAGATGCTGTTAAAAATTAATTTAAGGGCCTCCCTGTGGTGCAAGGGGTTAAGATGCAAACTGTGAGGCTATCTGCAGCCACTGCAGCACAAGTTCAATCACCGGCCAAGGAGCTAGCCAAATGGTGCAGCAGACTTCTCCCAACTCACCCACTGCTCCCCTCAGCAGTGTATTTCAGTCAATCTGCCTGTTCTGTTCCCCACTCTGTCTCTGGTGAATCCTCTCTCACACACACACACACACACACACCCCGACACTTCTGGCCTGTACCCCAGTTCTTGTATGCATAAATAAATAAATCTTTAAAAAATGAATTTAAAAGGATCAATAAATGCAGAAGCCCCAATCACTAGCTCATACAGGCTTTGGGGATCAGTGACTTTTTATTCTTTAAATATGACACCCAGGTTTGAATTATGGCTCCAAAGGGCATCTTGCATGCTTCAAAGTTGTGACAACCATGAATAAAACTGCTATAAACATCCACGTGCAGATTTTATGTGAACATAATTTTTTAGTTCCTTTGGGTAAATACCAAAGAGTATGATTATTGGATCATATGGTAAGAATATGTTCAGTTTTGTTAAGAATTGCCAAACTGTCTTCCACTGTGGCTGAAACATTTTGCAGTCTCACCACCATTGCGTGAGAGTTCCTATTGTTTCACATCCTTGCCAGCACTCGGTTGGATGAAGTTGTCAATAGATGTCAGTTGTACTCAGGTGATTGATGGCGTTGTTGAGTTCAACTGTGATCTTTCAGACTTATTCTAGCTGATGGGTCTGTCCATTTCTGGTAAAAGGGTGTTGAAGTCTCTAACTGTGATCAGGATTCATCTATTTCCCTAGAAATCTGTCAGTCTTGCTTCACATAGAGGCTCTATTATTAGACATATCTGTATTAAGGACTATCATGTATTCCTAGAGGATTGATTCTTTGGTAATAATGTAATGCCCCTCTGTATTTGTGGTAACTTTTCTAACTTTGAAATCTTCCCTTGCTGAAATTAATATAACTACTTCTCTTTTCTTTTGTTAACTATATTTTCAGCATTTCAGTATGTTATTATTATTAATACTAATTCAGTTGCAAGATCAGAACCTATTTGAACCCTTGTCGTTATGTTCTCCTTCACATAAAATTTTAACCTAGGGATTAAGTCTCAGCACTATCACCACGACTGCTGAGTTCTATCCCTAGGCAGGGAGCTACCCACATGGTGCTGCAGGCCTCTCCTGTCTCACATGCTGCTCCCCTCAGCAGTGTATTTCAGTAAATAACCTGTTCTGCTCCCCACTCTGTTTCTGATGAATTGTCTCACCCCCTGCACCTCTGGCCTACACCCCGGTTCTTCTACGCAAAAAAAAAAGGTAACACCATAACCAGGATATCGCCTTTAAAAAGAAAAAAAAAAAAGAAAAAGGAAAGAAATGTTAACATAAAGGTTAACATTTATGTGCTGACTCCAGAAGAATTTGGGAGGTTATATTCTCTAATTCAAATAGTAGTGTGTTACTTTTTTGGTTAATTCCACATAAATAGCAATATTCATTTTTGCATTTATCCTCCAAATGCGCCTTCTCCTTAGAGTGGACCTTTGCAGAAGGACTATATATTTTGAATTTGTTTCTATGGTACTTCATTAAATGTATGATTTGGGGTGATTTAAGTTAAAATTAATATCTTCATTTCTCCTATCTCATTACTGTCATTCCTTCTTTATTTCAGCCAGGGGTGTGGGGCTTGGAGGAGGATAGGTATCTTCTTAGCTAGCAGGAAGCATAGGTCTTGAGGTTCTTCTCAAATGCACACAACTATTCTAATTTTCTTCAATCTTGAGATAGCTTTCAGCTCATGTTGTCAGTCCATTTAAATGATTACACCATATTTCCTTTTTTTTTTTAAAGATTTATTTATTTATACAAGCACTGGGTACAGTCAGAAGCATAGGAGGGTGAGAGAATTCACCAGAGCCAGAGCGGGGAACAGAACAGACAGACTAACTGAAATACACTGATGAGGGGAGAAGCAGGCGCGGCAGGAGAGGTCTGCACACTATTTGGGACCCTTGCTGGTGGCCGGGGATCGAACCGGCGCTGCAAAGGCTGCGGGAAGCTTTGCAGCCCAGCGTTCAACCACTGTGCCACCAGAGGAGGCCCTACACCATATTTCTATTGGGTATTTCAGTGACACTTCCATACAACAGAAACACATACTGGTAGAAATAACAGAGCTTGCGCAAAGTCATCCTGATCTGTGTCTGTTTTCTCTTTCACTCCTGTCTTGCTAGGTAAGTGTGAGATCGGCTGGGCCTACTACTGCACTGGAGCAGGCGCTGCCACCGCCATGCTGCTGTGCACATGGCTGGCTTGTTTCTCAGGCAAGAAGCAGAAGCATTACCCATACTGACAAGGAGCCACCAAGACCAAACAGAGGAGATGATGGACTGAAGGGACGTGGAGGGACTGAAACATCCAGCTGCTTTCAAAAGGTGGAATAGTGGTTCTGAAACATACAGTGCAAATGAAACGAAAGACGATGGACTCAGAAATGTTATATAATGTGGAAGGGTAGTGCAAGATTTGGGGAAGAAATGGAGAGCATGAATGGTAGAGAAAAAGGGACCAAAGGCTAAAAATATTGTAGGGTGTTGGGTGTTTCTGTTTCACAGAGTATTATTAATGTAGAATACACTTACACACACACAACAAATCTATATATGCAAACAAGGCTTTGTTTTGTTTTGTTTTTTTAAAGATGAGAACTCAGAGAATCAAAAGGGCTAGCAGAAACAGTATTATGTTGGGAAGCAGAGTATCCCCCAGAAGTTCCCTGTAGGTCACATGCTTCTGAAAGCACACGTGCACACACAGATGTATGCATTCACACTCATGCCCGCACGCAAACATATACATTGTCACACAGATGGCACACACAGACGGCATGAGGGTTTAGCAGTACATTACTCCTCTGTTTTCTTTTTAATATAATATACACTTAAATGCAGTATTACTTCTTTATAAAGCATACATTAAACCTAATAAATGGACCAATAAGCCACCCTATCAGTGTTTTGTATATCCTGCATAAACTGTTTATACCCTTAACTTGGTTTCAGTGTTTCATGCTGACCTTTAGAGTTAAGACTTTGTACTTCCATATTATTTGAAAATATGCAATATTTCTGATTAGCTTCTGCTATGATATTCTTATGAAGGGCGACTTTCTGTCCACCATTAGGAGAGAATTCAATTGAAGTTATGAGAGTTATAAGAGACATTATCCAGTCATTAGATCTTACTTTCTTTTGTCCATTATCGTACTGTGCTATATCACATTTATTTCAATATTCATTTTGTAAAAAGTAAAAAAGTGCTATTTTGTTTGTATTTGAAAAGCTCTGTGAATAAATTTTCTCTTTGATCAATAGCTAAATGAGTCCTAGATGGATTTGGCTTCTTTATGTTATGGATTTGGCTTCTTTAATTTATGAAAAATCACCTTTCAACTCCAACAGTCTGTACATTTCCTTCTCCTTTTATGACTTTAATTAATTCACTCACTAAGCATCTAGTCAATGGTTCTAGGCACACAAGGCATTAAAGGAAAGACATAGTTCTTGGTTTTAACTCAAATACTTTGCAATCAGAATTCCAATTTCCTGTTTATGGAACTTCAATCATGACAAAACTCATATGAGAGAAAAAATTCAAGTCTATTTGGAGTAAGCTTGAGAATATGGGCAATATCAACATGTGGTTTAGTGCAAGCGTCAGGTCTCATGGTTCAGGACGAGTCTGAGCCACCTGTCCCCTTATGATGACAGAAGGTCACAGCTGCCACTGTACCTTCTACAAGCTGCTACATTTCTTCAGCATTTCTGTGCCTGGGGTTAATTTCACAGCACAGGAGCATGGCCATCTGAGAAAGGGTATCTCACACTCCTGCTCCCAGCAAAAAGCCTGAACTGAAGACTTGGAGATTCTGATGACCATAACAGAACCAGGTCTTTCAGGAGCAAAGGTTGCACGATGAATAGTGGAAATGTTCTTTTATTAACCAACACTGAGTTGTTGCAAACAAAAATAATCCTTAAAACTTCATCTTTCATTAGTTCTCAAGTTTAGTTTTTACGTTTTTGAAAATGAACATTTTGACTAGTTATACATTTTTTCTGTACATGGTTGTCATTTTAACTTGAATATCTGAATAGCACACTTGCTTATGGGCCTCCAAATCATGCAGGGTTCTCAAAGAGTCATGCTGCCCTGGAAGAAGAATGTGAGAATCTAGCCAATAAAATTCTAGACTTTCTGAGGTTTTGTTGCTATGGAAAAAGTCACTCTGCTCTCAGATGCTTAATTCATAATGTACTGAATGTCACTTGATTGTGTGTCATTGTCCACTGAGCAGGGGCTTCTCCCTCTGTGGTTTCCTGCAGAGAGGAGAAGATTACACTTTGTTTCCTCAATTAGACCGTCATTTTTATGTACTGCTGGTGATTTTCAATTTTTTTTTTACTGTACCTTCCTGTCAGAATAGTTATGACTTCTTAGCGTCCATGATGAAGTTGGAGTTCTCTATGGAATTCATTAAGGTGTAATTTCTTGGACAGATTTAATGATGCCATTGTTGTTTTTATATAGTCTATAGTATTTTAGACACTAGTTAGCCTCCCTAGAATAAAAAGCTTCTCACTCTGACATGATGAAGTTGAGTGGCAAACTAAGTTCTGACTGATCATATGGTTTTGGGGGAGTTTAAGATATCCCAGTACTTCATCAGAAGCATCTAATTCTGAAGGATTACAGATGCTGCTTTTCAAATGGAATTCAGAATTCAGAATTCAATAAAATATATGAAAAGCCTATCTTTAGAGGTTTCCTATTGATGTAGACTTAGAGGGCAAAAAAATAAGTTCCATTTTTACAACCTCATAATGCTTTCATTGTTTGCACAAGCTTGTGAGTGAGGTAAGAGAGGAACTTACCCTGTTTTCAAGAAGAGAAAATGATGTACGAAGAAATTAATCAATGAAATTTGACTCTTCCAATTTTCAGCATACACGTTTGTGAATTTGGATAATAAATAGTTCTTGAGTACCTGCTACTTGCCAAGCATAACACTGGGTATAAAGCACTTGATAAATCACAACTCCTATTATCAAGTTGACTCTAAGTTTGTGGAGAAAAAGGAACAAGAACACCAATGATTACTACATCCTGTGTGTGATATCAGTTGTCTCAAAGACAGGGAAGTTCTTCCCAGATAAGGAATTCTCCACAAAGAGAAGAAAGATGATAAATTCCAAATTTCTGTTTTTTAAAAGATATCATTGGGGCCTTCCTGGTGGCGCAAGGGGCTGAGCACAGTGCTATGAAGTGATCCACAGCCTCTGCAGCACGATTTTGATCCCGGGCCAGGAAGCTACCCACATGGCACAGCAGACATCTCCTGACTCACCCACTGCTCCCCTCAGCAGTGTATTTCAGTCAGTCTGCCAGTTTTGCTCTCTACTCTGTCTCTGGTGAATCCTCTTACCCCCCACACCTTTGGCCTGTACCCCAGTTCTTGTAGGCATAAATAAATAAATCTTTAAAAAAAAGAATTTAAAAATATATCAATAAATAAAAATAAAAGATACCATGAAGAAAATAAAAAGGTGGGACAAAGACTGGAAAACATTGATACCTGCCAAAGAACTTCTACTCAGAATATATAAAGAACTCCTCAAATGAATTAATAAAAAGACAACTCAATGTTTTAAATGGGTAAATCTTGGACGGGATATTTCACAAAAGAGAACATACAAGTGTTAATAATCACATTGAAAATGTGTGCAAGATCATTAGTCAAGAAGGAAATGAAGCCTAGCGGCACAATGAAACACCCCTTAAAATACACTAGAATGACTAAAACTATTAACACGACCGCATTTGCCAGAAAATGCATGCTTGGAAAGCCACTAGGTAATTTCTTATTAACCATAGTTCCTTCCCTAGGTATTTATGCCAGAAAAAAAAATTATGTCCACAAAAATAAGATTATATAAGAATGTTCATTTCAGTTTTACATATAATAACCTCAAGCTGGGAACAACTCAAATGTCCACCAACAAGTCATGGTATATTTAAGTGGTGGATTATGTGTTGGCAGTCTCAACTGCAATAGATCCAAACACACGGATTTCCTCTGGGAGGAAATGTCTTTAAGGAGT
Organism: Talpa occidentalis; assembly: GCF_014898055.3. Classification (NCBI taxonomy): domain Eukaryota; kingdom Metazoa; phylum Chordata; class Mammalia; order Eulipotyphla; family Talpidae; genus Talpa; species Talpa occidentalis. The sequence continues at coordinate 55,684,094 of NW_023604861.1, read as the reverse complement.
ACTGATGCTGTGAGCTGTCTCTGGGTCTGCAGAGAGAATGCATTGGAGCATGGAGGGAGATGAGGCAGGAGAAGAGCATGAAGTGCTTCATGTGCTGTAATAGAATTAAAAGTGGTTCTGAAGGCAGTGAAAGGATTTGATGTTGGGAGATATGGCATGACTGCCTGTTTCTAAAAGATCCCTGGAGCAAGTGGGGAGTCAGTGGGTGGCAGAGGTGGGGCATGGACTTGTCACAATGTAGTCATTCCACGGTTCTTGACACATACTAAAACCCAAGTGATTCAGAGAAAGAGGAAGACAAACAGGGAGGTGCCATCCAGGTGAAAAGTGATAGGTCCCCAAACTAGTCAAGGGGAGAAGGTGGAGCAGCTTAGAGAGACTAGGATACAATTAATAGATCTCCTGCCAGAAGGAGTAGGAGGGATGAGAGTAGAGACAGTTTAGGACTCTACTATGGGCACAGAGGTGAGTGGAAATGCCTGCACGGACAGGATATGAAGAAAGGGACGAGTGTAATTACAGCTGTGTGTGTGATGTGCCCATGAGAAATCCAGGTGGGAATGTCTAGTAGGCAGTTGAAAAAAAAGGTCCTCAGGCTCAAGAGAAAATTGGGGTCCATAGACACTGATGGGGTGATATCACTAAATAGTCAGGCATTAATAAGCAATGAATGTAGAAGCAACATCATCACTGAAAGGTTAAAAATGCCAAAAAAGTCCTCATTGAATCAGAGCCTTAGGTGCTAATTCAAAAGATGTCACTCGCAGGGTCCCCTTGATGGTGCAAGGGTTTTAAGCACAGCACTATGAAGCTACCTGCAGCCTCTGCAGCATGAGTTCGATCCCTGGCCGTCCAGGGAGCTACCCACATGGTGCAGCAGACCTCTCCTGTCTCACCCGCTGCTCCCCTCAGCAGTGTATTTCAGTCAGTCTGCCTATTCTGTTCCTCACTCTGTCTCTGGTGAATCCTCTCACCCCCACACCTTTAGCCTGTACCCCAGTTCTTGTATGCATAAATAAACAAATCTTTAAAAAAATAATGTCACACACACCAATGGAAGAGAAGAAAATTTCAAGAGAGAGGGTGTTCTCAATAGCAAATACCTTGGAGGAGCCAGGAGGTATTTATTTAATTTGGAAACTAGAACTTTACTAATGACTTCAGAAAAGAGCAGTTTAGTAGATGGTAGGGGTGGGTCTAAATTGTTATGAGTAGAAGAGTAACTGACAAAGAAGAGACAACAGTAGCATAATCTTTCAAGAAACTTAGCCCTGGCTGGGAGAAGAGACAAGCTGGTGAGCTCCAATGGGTTTTATACCCAATGGGTTTTATACCTACGTAGCTGTAAAAGCTGTTATCAGCTGGAGAAAACTGCTGCACAACAGGGTGCCTGCCAGTGACAGCACAGTATTAAGCTCAGCAGTGTATTTCAGGAGAGCCGCCTGTTCTGCTCCCCACTCTGTCCCTGGTGAATCCTCTCACCCCCCCGACACACACACACACCCACTCCTCTAGCCTACACCCCAACTCTTGTATGCAAAAATAAATAAATCTTTAAAAAAAAAAAAAAAGATAGTAGCTCTCGGGCCTCACCTGGTGGCACAGCGGTTGAGCACTGGGCTGAGAAGCTGTCTGCAGCCTCTGCAGTGCCAGATCGATCCCCGGCTGCCAGTGAGGGTCCCACATGGCACACAGATCTCCCCTGCCACGCCCGCTGCTCCCCTCAGCAGAATATTTCATCAATCTGTTCTGTTCCCCGCTCTGGCTCTGGTGAATTCTCTCACCCTCCCGTGCTTCTGACTGTACCCAGTGCTTGTATAAATAAATAAATAAATCTTAAAAAAAAAATTTTCTATTTAAAAAAAAGATAGTAGCTCTCATGAAAGTGTTTTCACCACATACACACGTACCCTTCTGAAGGTGATGATATGCTTATTACTTTGATCGTGAGAATGGCTCCATAATGTCGTCATCTGTCCAACTCATCAGACTGTATGCATTTAAATATGTAGAAGTTTTGTACATCATTCATACCTCACTAAGTCACAAAAAGAAAATGAACCAGGCTGTGAAGGAAAGGAGAACATTTTTTGTTAATAGCAAAATGGTCTTTATAAAAATTATTTTTGTCATCTTTAGTGACGAGAGTGAATTTTGTCTGAAGGTCAAATGTCTAACATCTTTGGTGTAGGCTTTCTCTCAAAAAGTCAAGTGGGCATCTCAAGAAATTATTCATGGGAATGAGACCACGAAGCTCCAGCAAGCCCACAGGTCCTAGCAGAAATTACCTTTCTTGCCAATAGCAATCTTTGAGGGACAGAATTGGACTAATTCCCAGGAGCAAGGCCAGAGCAGGCCATGATCTGGGTCTCTGCTCTCACGTGTAGCAATGGGGGTCAATGAGAAAATAACTGTTTTGTACCTGAAGGAATTCACCTGCTGTAGAAAGAGAACTGTATTTTCATGATCCAAGTCTTCTATAGTTCTGTACTTTTAGTGCCTATCTTAATTTTGTGTACTCAAGTAGCAATTACAGTAAATATTCATATCTGAAAATAAATATTTGTTGATAATTAAAAATGACAATATTTTAATATGAACAGGAGTAGGGAGAGAATGAATGTCATTCTCCACAGCCCTCTGTGTCCACATTGAAACAATTATTTCCACCAGCAACTGGATCTGGAAACTCCTATGTATCTTGTCTTAACTTTCAGAATAACTATTTTTCTGGGATATAGGAAGGATCTGTTGCTTGTCCTTTCTGAAGATTATCTGTGCCTTCTATATATGATTCCCAAGATGTTGAATTTGGCTCACACAGATTGCTTTCTTACGGCTCCTGATATTCCAGTATTTATTGTAAATGCTCATTTTATATCATAAACTATGATAGGATTTGTGGCAGAAATACTTTGAACTTTTTACTATAAGCCTTAAGATTATTAATTCAGTTTGATTTTCAAAATCAGTATTTTTGTTACAATCCTAAAAAAAAATATGAGACCATAATACCAATAATAATTTTTAAATAAATATTTAACTTAGGACACATATAGAAATATGCCTTCTTAGGAGAGGTTGTTGTTGTTGTTGTTGTTTTATGAGGAGTGTCTGTTTTCCTGCACTTACCTGGAAAAAAAATTATTCACTTTTGATGAAAGAAATGACCATCTTAAATAAATGGTGATATATCTGTAACAGGGTGGTCCCCAGGAAAAGGGGAGGTCCCGCTTACCGCCTGGGGAACCCAAGGAAGGGTGGAGCTGAGCAGGGAAGTGATGACGCTAGAGAGGAAGCTGGAGAGGAAGGAAGGAAGCAGGATGGAGCCAGAAGGAGGCCTGGAGGAGGCACATGGAGCAGAGAGACACGTGAAGAAGTTGAACTTGCCTTTTGGTCGTGGACTGGGTGAATCAGATGTGGGTGAGAGACCCCCGGGCAAGTTAACAATGGCAGCTTTTATCTTGAAGAGTTTATATAGTATGCTAAAATTTCTAAGAACACAATTAAAGAATATATGTGTATTTGCTTTATATGAATGGTATTTCTCTAGAAAGATAAATAAGAAACAAATGATAATGGTTATCTTTAAATAAAACATAAATGCGGGAGGGAGAGGTTAAGTGCCCTTTGCATTGCTGAACTTTGACTATATTATCTTATTCAAGAGTCTTTTTAAAATAATACAAAGAAATCATTTTAAATGTATAACCCAGCCATCAGATGACAGAATGATTATTCTTCAAAATCTATAGAAAATAAACCATTTAATTCCATAGCCTATTAGACTTCAAAGCCATGTCTCTGCAAATTCCTGGAGGAATGTTTTCAGAAGCTACCTTTTATGAACTCACATGCTGTCTTAATCTCTTATTTCTTTGACCCTGAAATGAAACTCAATATCTTCTTTGGTTTCTAAAAAAAAATGACTCACAGTGAGCATGTGTAAGTTCTCTAGGTTTATTGAAGATTTGGCAGGTGAAAGTGGATGAAGGGTTTGCAATACAATATGGCAAATTAGCTCTAAATCCAGCAGTAGAACACTTTCCTTAGTGTCCTCGCATTGCAAACTTCCAACAACCCACCAGCCTGGCCCCCTATTGGGCTACTTCCTGTGTATGATGTTTTAAAAAGCATCATAAATTCCATTTCTCTCCTGCATGGTGGTTCTGTGTTCTATTTCACTGCTGAAGGGTGCCATTAAGGCATACTTCAGGGGGCCTCCCCAGTGACTCAGCAAGTTGAGCACCGCTCTGTGAAGATGTCTGCAGCCGCTGCAGAGCAGGTTCCATCCCAGCCAGCCCAAGACTTTCCTGTCACGCCCACTGCTCCCCTCAGCAGTGTCTTCGGTCTGTCTGCCTGTTCTGCTCCTCGCTCTGTCTCTGGTGAATCCTGAAACCCTCCCGTGCCTCTGGCCTGTACCCTCGCTATTGTATAAATAAAAAATAAATCTTAAAAAATAATTAAAAAATAATAATAAAATAAAGCATACTTCAGGCCTCTGTACCTCAGTTGGCTCATCAAGGTATTTTTCCAAATAAAGGTAAGTCTTCCCTAAAAAGGCTTTTTTCTATCAGTTCCAAAATTATGCAAAATCCCACGTATTTGCTAGAGTAACAGCACAAAAATTATTGATTCATGTGTTGTTTTTTTATTTATTTATTTACATATTTTTACATTGTTGTTCATTTTTGTACAATGTTTGATTTCTCCTCTCAGGTGTTGCCCCCATAAAATTCCCACCACCAAGAAACCCAGGAACCATCACCATAGACCCTTGTGTTCTTCCCTCCTGTTTTAATCTCTCTCCCTTCCCCTCCCCGATGAATGTCTCAATTCGTAGTTTGCCTGCTACATTTGTTTTTGCTTTTATTTTTTCCTCTGATCCCTTGTATGGTTTCCCTGTGTCCCTCCTATATGTGAAACCATCCGATATTTTTATTTTTCCTTCTGACTGACTGCTCTAAGCAGAATTCCTTCCAGCTCCATCCATGTTGCTGCAAAGGACATAAATTTATCTTTTTTGATTGCTGAGTATTATTCCATTGTGCATATATACCACAACTTCTTGATTCAGTCATCTATCTTGGGGCATCTATTTTGTTTCCATATTTTAGCTATTGTAAATAATGCTGCAATGAACATAGGAGAGCAAGTATCCTTTTGAATTGACGTGTTTGTGTCCTTTGGGAAGATTCCTAGGGGTGGAAATGCTGCATCATATGGTAGCTCCATTTTTAGTAATCTGAGCATCTTCCACGTGTCTCTCCATAGTGGTTGGACAAATTTGTAAATGCTGGAATTCTTCATGATCTTCTTCCCTTTTAAACCTTATCTACCTGCAACCTCAAGTACTCAAATGGCTTCAACTACATCTGTTTAACAAAGGCTCCCATGGGTATATCTTCAACCACAGCTCTCTTGTCAGTTACATACACAACACCTCCATTTAGCAAACTCACAAATATATCAAACCCACTATCTAAAACTGAATTTATAATTTTTTCCTAAACTCTGTCACCAGTGTTTCTTGTCTCTGTGTGGCACCATTCTGAACCATGTTGCTATGCTGGAATCTTAGTCATCCTTTATTCTTTCCTCTCCCTTGGCCACAGCAAATCCACTCCTTGGTAGATCCACTTGTTTTTTCTATCTCCACCGAAACTATCTTAGGCCAATTGTTGCTAGCTGACCTGAGCAGATTTAGCCAATCCCTTCTTCAAGGTTTGTTGTGAATATTGCTTGTTTAAGATGTTTAAAGATAGGTGAGAGCTATAAGTATTCTCCACGTATTTGTCACCAGATGGGATGTCAAAGTTAAAGCAAGTCTCCAGCCAGATTCTGCCACTTATGCAAACATTTGTTTGCAAGTAAGCACAAAAATTCTCAATCTATCCCACTTATATATACTTTAGGTGTTTGAGAAGTACCTAGCATGAAAGCTTCACTTGACTAGAGGTGACAATAATCTTGCAGCCCAGCTTCCATTGGAGCAGAATCCCCTGTTAATTAGTGGGATACAGCACCATGTCTGGTTACCAAGCCTGAGGTTTCCACTTCTGAAGTGAGAGCACTTGCTGAGCTTGGCAGAGTCTCAGAACACTCCTCAGCAATGGTAGAAAAGGTAGAAGTAGTAGTGTAATTGAACAATTTGTAAGTTTTGAATGTCACTCTTTTCACTGATGACATACTATTTCTAGCAGTCCTATTACAAAAACAAGCTTTGTGGTGATGGTTTAATAGTGATATTTGAAGACAATTGTTGCAGCTACCTCTGCTCAGTATATCTGATGAGGGTAGACCAAATGTTAAGTTGCCCCCTTTAGGGAAGCAATTAAAAATAATTTAAATATATTTGCATGTCATGTACAATTTATATTATATGTTTTGTGATATATATAAACACACACCCATATATATACATCCACATATACGTATTTACATATCACATTTTAAAAGTACGTTGAGACAATATATCCCCTCCTATCTTCATGTTCCCAACCATCTTCCTTGTCGCGTCGGGCAACACCGCACTGACACAGGAGTCGTGGAGCAGGCTGCACAAGGCAGGATGCTGCTGAGAGCAAGATCTCGGCTGTTTTTATTGAAAGAATTATCATAGAGCATCAGGCACGTGCGTTAGGAGAACAAGGAGATAAAGGATGGGTGAAACTCAGGAATGTCATCTAGGCCTTGGACAAGAGTCTGCTGACTATGATGACCAGGTGTTGTAATCGAAACTAGACCCCAGACCCCTGGGCACGGTCTTAATCTTACCAACAAGGCATTCAACTGTTCAGCTCCTGTGGTCCCTTGTCATACATCAGTCCTCGGCCCCCTGGGCATTTCCAGTCATACCTCATGATGTATGAGTCAGGATTAAATTTATACATCAGTCCTCAGCCCCCCGGGGTTTCCCGGTCATACCTTTTGATGCACACCCTTCCCAGAGAGATCAAGCTTTCTACTCTTGATTGATACAAGAGGAACCTTGTAAGGTTTGGCTCATATGACTATGACTGGACAGTTCTGACCTTTGTATAGAAATGCAAAACTGCAGGTAACCATAATGATGGCTGAGCAGGCCACTTAAGTCTACAGACCCACACTTCCTATACCCTTACATGCTCTCCTCTAAACCCAAAGTAGAGGAATAATCAGTCTGTGGAATAACAGATCTAATCACTCTCCAGCCTCAAGTTCCTCTAACTTCTCTTATTTTACCTGCCTTTATGTATCTTATCACCCTGTCTTTGTCACTCTTCTCCCTATTATTGTCTTGCTACATTGTCTTCCTTTATGTCTTGTCAATTAGTCAAGACATCAAGGGCTTTGCAGCATTTGCATTTCTGTCTTTCCTGCCTAGAACATCTACCTCTTTTGGTCTTACTAAACCCACAAAAAAATTGAGGCAATAACTTAAAGGAAGTCCTTGCAGACTCTTCCATCTCGGAGGAAATGAGCCTCTGGGAAGACCTGCCTATGATCAAACTTTCAACAAATAAATTGTCTAATGCCCGTGATTAGACAATTGTTACAAGGACAAGGTCTTGCTTACTCACTTAGCACTGCTTTTCTCTCATTGTCAATGTTCAACAAGTATTTGCTGCAGATTACATGAGCTGAACAGTTATATTATATCCCAGGCACTTCAGCCACCACTTACTGTGCGTTTCCTGTCGGGACATGGGCTTGTTTGTAGTTATGTCTAGAAATATCAACTGGTGTGGAATTTTTAATGAGATTCTTTGGAAAAATGATAGACATTAATTAATAAAATTAAATATACAGAGAAAGTGTAAATATGACCTCCTTTGAAATCTAAGTTCTAAATCCTTCTTATCTGATAGTTCTTAATTGTCTTTCAGAAGAAAAACAACATTCAGGACAAGAAAGAATACAGATAATTGCACACCATATCTGGAAGGAGTTTCCCTAAGGGTCTTCTGAAGACAGCATAGCAGGGGTCAAAGGTTGGACACAGGAAGACTTTTTAAAGAATCAAAGAATCAAATGAAGTTTCCCAGCAAACTAGTTTGGAAACTATGCTATAAATTAACTCCATATGGGAAATTCTACAAAGTGCAAAATCATTTGTCCGCTTTGCTCGAGTAAACAGAGATTTGTTTATAGTACAAGAATTGGGTTTTCTTTATGGTATTCTATGGTGTTTTGTAGGGTATGCAAGGGGTAATTTATGTATTAAAATTGCCAATAAACACCCAGACGTTAAAATGACCATACAGTTTTCTCCACATTGTATAGTTTATTAAAAATATGGATGCTTGAGCCTAATTCTCAGCTATTATTATTTAGAAGTATGGCCTAGAGCCCAATAATTTGTCTATAAACACCAAGACATTAAAAGATACTCATAGGAAGGGTATAACAAATATCCACAATAATCATAGTCACACATATAGATTTGGTTCACTGCTCCTATCTGTTTTGGAGAGTTCCATCCTGCTATAACCCTCACCTTCAAGGAGACTAGTGACTTTGGAGGGTATTAGGGAAATAAGGTGCATTGACTTTGAAATGGAACTAAGTGTTACTATAGTTGGAATGGAAATGAGGGAATACAAAGCAAATTATTTGATTTTTTTTTTCCTCCAAAGAGTGGTCTACATTGTCTTTTCAAGACACGGGTATGGTTTTCTCATTTCTCTTTATTAGAAAAATTAAAACTTCTACAACAGATTAGTGGCAGGTAACACTTTAGATAGTGTGTGCCTCTAATATGTTTAATATATATACCTATAATATTCTGTCTTAAAATAGGAACACATCCCTTTCCAAAGAAAATAAATTTATTTTCCAAAGAAAATAGATCTGTATTAAACATATTTTCAAATAAAAAGCCCAAAAATGTACTCAGTTGATTCTTGAAAGGAGCTACTGTAACAGGGTGGTCCCCAGGAAAGGGGGAGGTTCCAGGTTTCCTGCCCCACCCAAAGGAGGATGGATTTGAGCAGAGAGAAAAGAAGCTGCAGAGGAGACTGAGGAAGGAAGGAAGCAGGATAGAGCCAGAAGGAGACCTGGAGGAGGCACATGGAGCCTAGAGACACGTGAAGAAACTGTGCTTGTCTTTTGGTCGTGGGCTGGGTGACACAGATGTGGGTGAGAGACCTGTGGGGAGGTGACAATGGCTGTTCTTGTCTTGATTTTGATTTTGCTCTTTTCCTCCCAGACTTGTCTGGTTATTTGTGATCCTTTTCTATGGGTCCCCACTAGAAGATGCTTTAGACTTGTGGCAGGCGTTGGGGCCTTTCTCTGGGCCAATCCCATTTGGGTGGACTTTTACCCATGAGGGGACAGATAACTTTGGGTGCTTGATTTAGAAACTATATTCTTTGCCTTTCCTGTATTGTTTCCTAATTTGTATTGAAGTTCCTCTTCATTAAAGTCTCATATGTTTTGTGTTGATGTGGTGGATGGCAGAACCTATTTAGGGCAGGCAGGTTTGCAGGGTCTGGGGTGTCCCTCTCCCTGCCCTGTAGCACTACTACTTGAAAAATATGATGCTCCTGGTGTGATTCTGTTCTGTGCAGTTGTTCTTTGGAACTGTACTCATTTATCTCCTTCTACTTTCTCACCTAAGTGTATGCTACCACCCGATGGGAGATTCAGTGGACATGGACACGGGCTCTGTGGCCCCAGAACTCTTTCATTTGTGAACTAAAGGCCAACAAAGATTATCGCTTTAAAGTGGGTAGTGTTTAAAATGAGCACCTGTTATTTTTCTGAACATTTTGGTGACTGGTGTAAAGGAAGAACTGAACACTGTTAAAACAGAGCAAAGGGATGAAGAGGACCATCCAATTAAAGAAACACTGACAACTTTGAAAGCATCTGTATAATCAACAATTTCCCCTGGGGCCTTTGAACTAATATCAGCTGTGGTCTAACAGTTGAAGTGTGGTCCACGGTCTGTGTTAGTGGACAACACTGAGCTATGAAAGAAGTTGCAGAGTCCAAAGACGGGGAGGAAGAGGATGTGAAACTCCTAAATTTTTCTGCGAAGCATTCTGCCCCTGGGACTGTAGCAAGATTCCGTAGAATAAAAGGTAAAACTTACTGCTGATGAAGATGAGGACAACAATGGTGATGATGTGGAGGAGGAGATGGAAGAAAGGCACCAGTAAAGAAACCTGTATGAGATACTTCATCCAAAAATGAAACCAGGGCCTCCCGGTGGCGCAGCGGTTGAGCGCTGGATTGCGAAGCTGCCCCGCAGCCTCTGCAGCACCGTGTTCCATCCCCGGCTGCTCCCCGGCCACCTGAGGAGGGTCCCACGTGGCGCGCAGACCTCTCCTGCCGCCCGCTGCTCCCCTCAGCAGTGTACTTCGGTCCTTCTGCCTGTTCTGTTCCCCGCTCTGGCTCTGGTGAATTCTCTCACCCTCCCGCGCTTCTGACTGTACCCAGTGCTTGTACAAATAAATAAAAAATAAATAAATAAATAAATAAAAATCTTAAAAAAAAATGAAACCAACATGGAAAAGACTAAGCACCATCAACGTCAAGATGGAAAGGTCAAGAATTCTTAAGAAACAGAAAGAATGCTCACATATTTCCTAAAAGCAAATATGTGAATAAATGTAGAAAAAAGTGGTTCTCTTCCTAAAATGGAAGACAAATTCATCAATTATATGAAGGATTGCTTCCAGATGACTGAGCAGAGGCTATTCAAGATCGCTGACAAGGGAGGAAGTCTTCTGAAGAAAATAGTATAAACAATTTGTTAAAAATTTTCCATCTTATTTCATTTCTGCCACAGTTGCTATCTGGCTAATCTTTTTATAATGCAGAGTAAGAGATTTCCCTACCATGTCTGCTATATGTTGTCCAGGTTCCATTGCCAAGAATGCATTGCCCAAAGTGTGTGTTTAGTCTTTAGAGATGAAACTCCACCCTTTGCTTGGTTTTAAGTATGTGTGGAATGTTGTGCTAGGACATGGTAGTCGTGGTCGTCAGACAAAAATACATGTGAGAAATATTTTGGTATTTTAACAAAGCAATTAAAGAGACAAGTCTAACCCATACATTTTATTAGAGGATTATTAATTAGAAATGTAAGGAGATTGTTGACTTTCTGGAAGGACCTACGCTGAGGAGCGGGGCAGGAATGGGAAACACTGACGTTCCAGATGAACAGATGTCCATTGTATCAATTATCTTGGGAAACTGTCAGGCGAGCATTCAGATTCCATGCCTTCCAGGCATTCCCAAAAATCCCATTTCCTTTGGAGAATTAAGACTTCTTACAGGAGTAAAACTTTCAGGAGAAACTGGGAGGAGGCTGTTGAAAATCTTGACAATATAAATGAATTCTGGCTTCTTTCACAGGAACTGGAACAAAAATTAAATAGAAAATTTCCAAAATTGACCTAAAACTATGACTGAGAGCAATTTTCAGGGAGAGAAGAGTGTGTGTGTGTGTGTGTGTGTGTGCATGTACAGTGTAGTCATGGCATAAGCAGTTTCAGGTTGCTAGAAATCAGCAGTATTTACGTATTTTCCTCAGTTTTGCAGTACAGCAATGATAAAGTATGACAAACAATTGCTACTTTTATTTTTTTAATTTATTCAGATCTTTCTTTTAATATTTTATTTTATATAATTCTTACATCATTTTTCATCTTTGTACAATGTATGCATATTCATTTTGGTTATATTCCCCATACAATTGCTCCCCCCTTATTTTGACTCTAGCTCTTCCTCTCCCCGCCCCTCCCTAATCCTCCCCCCACCCATAGTGTGTCTCTGGTTTATAGTTGCTTGTTGATTTTGATTATTACTTTGCATTGATGAGTCTTTTTCCTGGTCTCTTATTTAGGTTTTCTAAATTCCTGCTATGAGTGAGACCATCCGGTATTTTTCTTTTTCTTTCTGACATTTTGCTGAGCATGATCCCTTCTAGCTCCATCCATGTTGCTGCAAACTGCATGTGTTTATCTTTTTTGATTGCTGAGTAATATTCTATTGTGTACATGTACCACATCTTCTTGATCCAGTCATCTATTTTTGGGCATTTGGGTTGTTTCCATACCTTAGCTATTGTAAACAGTGCTGCTATAAACATAGGGGTGCAGGTGCTCTTTGGAATTACTGTTTCTGTGTCATTTGGGTAAATACCTAGGAGTGGAATTGCTGGATCATATGGAAGCTCTATCTTTAGTAGGTCCAGAAATCTCCACACAGCTCTCCATAGTGGTTGGACCAGTTTGCACTCCCACCAGCAGTGCAGGAGAATTCCTTTTTCTCCACAACCTCGCCAACATTTGTTGTTGCTAGTTATTTTAATATGTGCCATTCTCACTGGTGTGAGATGGTATCTCATGGTAGTTTTGATTTGCATTTCCCTGATGACAAGTGATGTTGAACATTTTTTCATATGCCTGTTGGCCATTTGCATTTCCTCTTCAGAGAAGTTTCTTTTCAGCTCTTCTGCCCATTTTTTGACCGGATTATTTTCTTTTTTTGTTGAGTCTCATCAGCTCTTTGTAGATTTTTGTGATCAGTCCTTTATCATTAGTGTTGTTTGTAAAAATGTTCTCCCAGTCAGTGGGGTTTCGCTTTGTTTTTGTTATTGTCTCTTTTGCTGTGCAGAAGCTCTTTAATTTGATGTAGTCCCAGCTGTTTATCTTTGCCTTCACTATCACTGCTTTGGGTGATGTGTCTGTAAAGATGTCTTTGATGTACATGTCATGTAGTGTTTTGCCTGTATTTCCTCCAATGTATTTTATGGTTACAGGTCTTATGTCTAGTTCTTTGATCCATTTTGAGTTGGTTTTTGTGCATGGTGTGAGGTAGTAGTCGAGCTTCATTCTTTTGCATGTAGCAACCCAGTTTTCCCAGCACCATTTATTGAACAAACTTTCTTTGCTCCAATGCATAGTCTTTGCTCCTTTGTCAAGGATTAGTTGACCATAAATCTGTGGGTTTATTTCTGGATTTTCTATTCGATTCCAACAATTGCTACTTTTAAATAACTGGTTCTTGCAAGGATGGTAACATAATATGTAATAGAATTATGGGCCAGGCTGTGGAGATCTAAGTGGGATGTGGGGACAGTACATATAAACTAGATTAATTTGAAAACTAGCCCTGTGGGATTTGTGTGAGAGGTGGTAGTAATTTTTCTCATAACAGAAGTCTTCAGTTCCTCCAGAATTGGCTTTCTAGAGGCAAGAGTTAAACCAGAAGGTTTTGGAAATAAACTTTTGGATACTTAGGACAGTTCTAGACACAGGAACAAATGACGATAGAGAGTGCTGAGGGTAACCCAAGGCATTTGATCTTTCTCCTTGAAAACATCCCAGCTATTGTCAAAGTGTTTTCCTCTGTGGGTCTGGATTGACCCCAGACAGGCTATATGTAGATTTTTCTGGACCTTTCTTCCTAGACCTGGCAGGAATCCTTCTTATTCACACTCAGGAGCCTGCACAGGATTGCTTTGGCCTTTCCTATTTCATGGCTTGATTCTTTGGTTCCTTTTTGGACTAAATCACTCTATTTTGTTTGTTTAAAATTCTAGCAATGTTTGAAATAGTAACAGCATACAGCATTACTGAGTGGGAGCACCATTTCTCCCACTTAACTAGCTGGACAAATATGATAACCTCTACTCCTCTGTTTCTTCACCTGTTCACCAGGGATGAAAAGAGTACTTACCTAATGGGAAACTCACAATATAGTGCCCATCAAATAGTGAGCACTCAATAAATGTTATTGCTACTGTTATTATTATTTTCACATTTTGAAGCGGGGTGCTCTCTATGTCTTAAGGAAACTACAAAAACCTCTTTTTCAAAAAATTAAGAGTTGCAACTGACTCTGAGCTGGATTTTTTTTTTAAAGATTTATTTATTTATTTATTTATTTATTTATTTATTTATTTATTTATTTATTTATTTATTTATTTATACAAGCATTGGGTACAGTCAGAAGCATGGGAGGGCGAGAGAATTCACCAGAGACAGAGCGGGGAAGCAGAACAGGCAGACTGGCGAAGAAGTACACTGCTGAGGGGAGCAGCGGGCGGCAGGAGAGGTCTGCGCGCCATGTGGGACCCTCGCCCCGCGGCCGCGAATCTAACAGATCCTGTAGAGGCCGAGGACAGCTTTGCAGTCCAGCGCTCAACTGCTGCGCCACCACGGGAGGCCCTGAGCTGGAAATTTTCTATACACACCTGTTCTAGAGTTCTCTGGCAAGTCCAATAGCGCAGTCATGGGCTCTGAAGAGTTATTTGTTCTAACTATCAGCTAATGAAGAAGGACTCTGTCTAACTCTTCTGTGGATTGAACTTTTTATAACAGGTCACAACCCTCATCACATTGGCTATGTGCTCATCTTAACATCTTAAATTACATCTTCCAAATGGAAAGGTAACAGTTCAGATCTACAAGTGTCTAATCAGGTGCTGGAGAAAGCTATAGGCAATAGGAGAAGTAGTAAAAATATATAACACAAAGAGATTGTATACATGGGGCATAGAATGAAACCCACAAGGGCTACATCACCCGAAATACCTATGACCATGAGTAAGACACATTCAGCTTAAACCAAAGGACCCCAGAACCGGTGGCCGAGAAGTGTGCTTCATTGTTCTGAGCTCAGAATCTTGGGATTTGTCGAGGGCCCATCCCCCCAAGACTGGAGGTTGTCAGCAGTCTTTCCCACGGAGCGGGGCTGCCCCAGGACATGGCTTCTCTCTCAAGGAGCAGTTCCCATGAGCTTTTGCTGTGAGTGTCAGGTCGCTGATGCAGATATTTTCAGTCCCTTGACTTTTCCCCCCTGCCTCTAGCAAGTGGTTTTTGAGCTATTTCATTAGTAAAGAAAAATGTTGGGCATTTAGGGAGAAAGGAGACAAGAGGAAAAATTACATGGACCAAGTTAAAGAAATGAATTGATTGTTGTATTTTAATGATTTCTGTTTATAGTATATTAGCTAAAAGCAGGTATTTTTGAAAAATTGGGGATGCCAATTTTTCTAAGAAAACAGAAAATGTTAATGATGAATGCCTATTAAATAAAGTAGTAGGAACAACATTGCTTGTGAAATGTGCTACAAAAAGTTTTCTCCCTCCCTTCCCTCCTCTTTCCTTCTTATAATCCTTTAAGTGGTAGAAAATGTGCTATACACAAGAAGAAACATTACAAACAAAAGGTCCTACCCTTGAATGGTTGTCTAGCGGGGAGACAGACTTGATAACACATAGAGGTACAATTATAAAAGGTTTACAGTGGCCTCCCCTGGTGGCGCAGGGGGTTGAGCGCCACGCTGTGAAGCTGTCCGCAGCCTCTGCAACACCCGTTCGATCCCAGCCGGCCAGCGAGGGTCCCACAAGGCGATGCAGACCTCTCCTGTCTCACCCGCTGCTCCCCTCAGCAGTGTATTTCTTCAGTCTGCCTGTTCTGCTCCCTGCTCTGTCTCTGGTGAATCCTGTCATCCTCCGGCGAATCTGGCCTGTACCCCGGTTCTTGCACAAATAAATCTTTAAAAAAAAAAAAGGTTTACAGGATCTGATCAGGAACAAAGCAGAACGTGGTTATTCTATTTTGCCACTGAGGGAAATCTATATAGAGGAGTTGTCACTAGAGTTTAGTTCCTGTTAAAGAAAAAGCAGCAACTAAAGTCAGCATTTGTCAGACTTCATTGTAATTATGCACACATGCGAATCAGTAAAGAAACAGACTCCTCCAGCATCTTATGAGAAAATGTTTTAGCAGAATGAAACATTGTTTGCTAAAACCTAGCACTGAATGTTTAGCAAGGACGCAGAAGATATTGAACTTGGTCTTAGTGTTCAGATCTTCAGGACCCAGTTCTGTTCAGTTTTGCACAGTTTCGATTTCTGTGCATTTTTTTCTTATTCTGTTTTGTTTGTTTTTCTGAGAATATTTAGATAAAGATTTGGTGCAGACTGGGGTTATAACTTGCAAAATTGTTAATAACAATTTTGTGGAGAACTCTTCAAGTTCTTTCTCAGTCATAGAAAATGCAGAGATACTCCCCAGCTGGACATGGTGAGAAAGAGCTCTCAGGATGCAAGGGCAGCGTGGACAAGGATGTGGGGTCAAAGGACAGGTGGGGACAGTGGGATAAGTGGAGTGATTCGTTCTGGCAGGAGTGTGGGGCCAGAGTAGAATGAGGCTCCTGAGACTCCTGAAGGAGACAGGGTCCTCCTGTAGCACTTAATTGCTGATGACAGTCCCGGATGTGTCTTCAGTGCTGACTGCTGTCCTCTTGCTGGCCCCCAGACCCACACACGCAGCTGCCTGCCACCTGGCTGCTTCCATGGAGGTATCTAGCAGCATTCAAGCCAAGTGTGTCCAAAACAGAAACATTGATTTTCCCTTGAATGTATTTTCTTCTCTAATTTTATTCATCTCTGTAGTGGGTGAAAGAATTAAAAAGTCATCCTCCATTCCTCATTTTTACACTGGAGCCCACATCCAAAACCAATCCTAACTACCTGCTTTTCTCCTCCATCACTATGGCTAGCCACATCTCTGTCATCTCTTAGAAATTTACAAGAATTGTCTTACAAAAATATAAGTTTGATCACATCACTTCCCTAATTGGGATGCTTGACTGCCTTTTCATCACACTGAAAAAAAACAAACAAACAAGAAATTCCTAACTAAAGTCCAGAAGAGCTTCTGAAATTTGCCACTTGACTGCTTTTCTGTCCTTGCCTTTTCCAAATCGTCTCTGTCATTCTCCAGCCACTTCCATCGTCTTTGCTTCATCTTCATTTGCTGTTTCTTCTGCCACACATTGGACTTCTAAATATTTGAAAGACTAATTCCTTCCCATGTTTCAGATTTCAGTTTAAGTAGAGGAGTCCTTTCCTGATCTCATTCCCTTAAGTTGTTTACATATTTTATATAGCCACTGCCCAAGTACTATCTTATCACTGTTTATTTTTTCCAAACTGGTAATAACATTCTGGAATCATCTTGCTGATTTTTTGTTCGCTGTGTATCTGCCTTCCCTGAATGTAATTTATTGAAGACAGAGATCTTGTCTTTCTTGTTGGTTATTGCTACCCCAGCCAGGGGTTAGTGCTTGTCATTTAATGGATGTTCAATAAGTATTTCTTGACTTGCCTAAGAATTTAGATTATTTTAGCCTGTAGACCAGTTTTTTTCAGGCTGCCATCTGGTCCAGAGAATGTTCCATGTGTTCTGAGGAAACTGTGTATACTGCATTTGTTGGGTGAAGTGCTCTGTCGATCTCTGATAGGTCTAGTTGGGGCATAATGTTGTATAAATTTTCTATTTCTGTATTGATTTTCTGCCTAGATGTTCTATTCATTTTTGTAAGTGGAATATTAAAGTGCCCAACTATTCTTGTTGAATTGTCTATAATTTTTTTTTCAATTCTCTCTATTTTGCTTCAGTTAAATTGTTTTTTTTCCACATTTATCCATCCTGGAATCCCCTAACTTTATAACCGCTATTTAAATTTTTTTCATACCTACATTAAGGTCCACTCTTTGTGTTGTGAAGTTCTATAGGGTTTGGCAAAGACATAGTATAATCTATCCACCAATATAATATATGGAATCATTTTGTGTCCTAAAAAAAAGTCCTTGCGTTTCACATTCTCAACTATTCTGCCCTAGCAACCTCTCATAGTTTTTCTTTTTTCAAAAATGTCATGTAAATGTAAACATATAGTATGTAGTCTTCCCAGACTGACTGCTTTCACTTTCGATATATATTTGAGATTACATCCATGTTTCTATATGACTTGCTATTCATTCCTTTTATTACTAAATGGTATTCTATTGTTTCTAATGAGAAGTCAATTGTTAATTGTATTGCAGTTTTGTTGTACATGATGAATCATTTTCTCTTGTTTTCCTCAAGATTTCATCTTTAGGTTTCAACCTTTCCTCTGTATTGTGTCTGGTCTGGATCTCATTGTATCTATCTTATTTAGAGTTGATTGAATTCCTGGAAGTATAGATTAGAGCTTTCTGTCAAATTTGGAAAGTTTTCAATGATTATTTCTTTCAGTAAATTTTCTATTCCTTTTTCTCTCCTCTTTTTGCTATATCAACTATATGTACATCCCACATTTTGTAAGCTATTTAGTTTTCTTCATTTCCCTACCCCCCTTTGCTCTTCAGATTTTGTAATCTTTAATGTTCTTTCTTCAGTTTGAGGATTCTCTTTTTTTCCAGCTCAAACTTAATGTGTATTCGCTCAAATGAATTTTTCATTTTTTTTTTTTACTTTTCAACTCCACTTAAAAATTCTCTTTATTAATAGTGTCTCCTTGCTGAATCAGTATCAGTATACCATCCTCTGATTTTTTAAAACATGATACTCTTTAGTTTTCTAGAACATATTGAAAATAGTTGCTTTGGAATCTTTGTCTATTAAATTCAAATTTTCACCCCCAAAGGAAATTTCTATTGAGTGCTATTTTTCCCTGTGGCTAAGGCACATTTTATGTGAGACCAGAACATCTTAGATAATGTATTATAACAATTTTAGGGCCTCCCTGGTGGCGCAGGGTTAAGATGCAACCTATGAAGCTATCCACAGCTTCTGCAGAACATGTTCGATTCCCAGCCAGCCAGGGAGCAACCCACAAGGCGCAGCAGACCTCTCCTAACTCGTCCCACTGCTCTCCTCAGAATGTACTTCGGTCACTCTGCCTGTTCTCCCCCACTCTGTCTCTGGTGAATCCTCTCACTACCCCTCCCCAGACCTTTGGCCTGTACCCCAGCTCTTGTATTCATAAATAAATAAATCTTTAAAAAAAATTTAGATGTTACTCCCCTCTTGTTTTTGAGATTTTCCCTTTTGATTTGATTGCTTACGTGCTTAGGGACTTGGCCAGCTAAGACTGTTTGTCTATTTCCTTTACAGTATGGAGCTTCTGGTGTCTCCATTCAAATTTTTCCCTTGATTTTTTCTTTTATCTTATCTTTGGATCTTCATAAATTTCTTTTTCTTTCTCTAAGTTTATGCTTAAGCCCCCTTAAACAGTACAATCTCATCTTGTTTTCACAAATATTTTCTAAGGGTGATTGAAAGATTGCCTTAATATTTGGGGGGAATTTACAATGTCTACCGAAGTACAATCAGGGGCTATTAAATTGAAGGTGTTCACCCCAGCCCTCCCAAGCATACAGCCTTGGACATCTACACAGTCTTCCAGTCTAGCATGTTTTGTGCAAAGTTGTACTTAAGGGCACAAGGGGTTAAGACGAGCACTATGAAGCTATCTGCAGCCACTACAGCAAGAGTTTGATCCCCAGCCAGGGAGCTACCCACATGGCACAGCAGACCTCTCCTGCCTCGCCCACTGCTCCCCTCAGCAGTGTATTTCAGTCGGTCTGCCTGTTCTCCTCACCACTCTGTCTGTATCCCAGTTCTTGTATGCATAAATAAATAAATCTTAAAAAACAAAAAAAGTTGTACTTAAGCCATTTGAGCCATACAGCTTAAAACCACCTCTGATGCATCAATATCACATAACTATGAGCCCACTCTCTATTGCTCCTCATCAAAATCTCCATTGTCACCTTTATTTTTTTTTAAACTTTTTTTTTAAGATTTATTTATTTATACAAGCACCGCGCACAGTCAGAAGCATGGGAGGGTGAGAGAATTCACCAGAGCCAGAGCAGGATACAGTACAGGCAGACTGACAATACACTGCTGAGGGGAGCAGCGGGTGGCAGGAGAGGTCTGCCACACCAGGTGGGCCCCTCAACCGGTGGCCGGGGTTTGAACCAGTGCTGCAGAGGCTGCGGGAAGTTTCACAACCCAGCGCTCAACCACTGCGCCACCGGGAGGCCCTGTCACCTTTATTTTTGACAACACTGTTAGGCACAAATTTTTCTATGTTCTAATCCAACATTATTCCCGTCAAACAGATCTGTTTATTCCATTTTTCTAGTCTATTCCTCCTCTGGAAAGATACTCATAATCACGGCATCAAGCTGGAGATGAGGACAGATGATGCCTTCTTTTCCCAGAATGACTCCCCTACACTTTAATCAGTGTTGAGGGGATGGTAGCCTTTTATCTTCTTGGCTTGCAGCACTGGCTTGGCACCTCCTCTCTGGTTATACCAGAGATGATCAGGTCCCAATATTTTCAGCTTGTAGTACCTGGAGCAGAGCCCTTACTCTTTAAGTGAGCTGGGTACAGAAAGAAAGTGCCATTTCTCTCAACCATGCCTGTGCTGAAGAGTCATATCACAGCATGAGACTTACTCCATCCAAGGTAAAATCATAGCCCTAGATTAGAAGCTAAAGGAGTGAGAAAGGAAAACAGCTTCTAGACACAAAGAGAAGAACCTGCAGAGGTTCTGAGTCAGCCATAAAATATCGTTGTAAAATGATACTACTCTGAAGCACCCTGCAGTTTTTTGCCCACCATTATTCCAAGCCCCATGCTATTACTACCACCAGAAGGAAACACACACACACACACACACACACACACACACACACACACGACCACCACCACCACCACCACCACCACCACCACCATAAACACACACTTTTTTAAAGAGAAAATTCTATCTCTTGCTTCTTGCATTTTTCACACTTAGATTGCATCTGTTCAGAAAGATAACAATCCCCTGCATGTAAGCAACATATTCCCTTAACACACTGATGTCAGAAAATCACTCTATGCCCACTTCTGGAACAAATACTTTGTTAAAGTGATTTTTTTTTCTATTGTAATCAGGCCATTTGTTACAACAGTACTACCTTTCAGGGACTGGAAACTGCTCTCAGGACTCTGTCTCAGTCTTTCCTGGGCTAACTCTCATCCTTGATTCTGATTTTTTTTTCTCCTTACAGTGGTGGCTATTATTTTTAAGTGACAGTTACAGTGACGTAATGAAGGCACCAAAGCTGCAGATCATGTGGCTGGCTGGGGCAGCACAGAAATTCAGAACCCAGTACCAGAAAACCCCCTTTATAAGTTATTCAGATTCTGCAGAAGCTCAGATGGCAAAGGAGAGAGTGTGTCCCTGCTTTGAACCTCTCTACCTTTGGTTGAGGTCTGCAGAGCTAGCCTTTCCTTTTTCAAAGTGGTTCTGTTTTCTGTCACTCCCCGCCCGCCTTTTTTCCTTTTGGCTTTGCTGGTTCATAGGAAAAATAAGCTCTTCTCTGGTTTTCTTCAGGTTTTCACATCATCAGTGAGCAGGGAAATTGGGTCTCTTTCAGTTTTCTTTTCTTCTTTTTCCTGATTTTTTTCAGCCACAAATGAGCAAGGTGAACAGAATCCTTGTAAATTCTTTCAAATGAAAGAAACCAAGAGGTCTTTTCTTTAGGTGAAAGAGTGAAGGAATTAGGGAAGAGTGAGTGGTGGCAAAGTCTAGTGTTTCCCTTTTGTAAAAATATCAACTATTTTGGTAAGACAACCCCTTTGTTTGAAATGAAGACTAGGCTTAACCTCAACCCTGAAGATTAATACTCAACATTGATACCATTATGTGACTAATTAATGAAGTGGAGGAGCTTAGGGCTGAACCCTAGGTGCGAAGTGGCCTCATAAAGAAGTCACTCAGGGTCATTCAAGGGAGTTATATGTAGTCCGTGCCCAGCACCGGAGCCCCTGCAGCTCCTCTGGGCAACAGTAGGAGAATCTGAGACACGTAATAGAGGTCAGTTGTCCAACAGCTCAACTACAGCCCACGCTGATCTTCCACACTCCAGAATCTCATTTTTGTCTTGCAGAAAACAACATTTTAAAATGGGAAGTAGGATATTTAAACCCAAAATAAGTGGAGCACCAGACAATTAACCCACTGAAAGCACTCTGTCAAGCTTCATGTAAAACACATTTGGAGCTCACACTTATAAATTTCTAAGTGGGAGGATTTTACAAAAAGTGGCCTCACATTAGGATGGTCAAGTGGGGTATGTTTGACATACCTAAATTAATATTTTATTCACACATTTTAAAAGAGCCAGTTCAAAATTCGACCAATCATCCTTGATTGGTGCTAGGAGGCATCAAAGAGAGGAAACTATTGTGTTATTTCATTTTATGCATTAAAAAAAAAAGACTTTAACAGAGAATGTCTCTAAAATAGAGGACGTGACCGAGGTAGCTCTCAGTCCTCTAGCTCTCCCTTCTTCTATATG
The DNA here is from genome assembly GCF_014898055.3 of Talpa occidentalis. NCBI lineage: Eukaryota > Metazoa > Chordata > Mammalia > Eulipotyphla > Talpidae > Talpa > Talpa occidentalis. Next base: position 55,661,958 of record NW_023604861.1, on the reverse strand, counting down.
TCCTCCACTTACAGAGCCTCCTGGACCAGAGTCTATTTCTTGACATCTGCCTCTCTCTCCAACCTTACCCTCAGGATCTTTGGAAGGAAACCAGGACCCCAGACCTATAACAGCCACTTAGGGGGAAGAAAGCAGCTGCAGGGAGAGGGGAACCTATTACCATTGCAACTTATACCCTGAATTGCAAGCTATAATTAAAGAATTCCAGTTCTTTCACAGGACCCCACTGGATGTGCAGAGGAATTTAACATGGTTACTATGCATATGAGCCAGGATATTCAGATTTATATCAGTTAGTACAAGTGCTCATTTCTGAGAGTAAAGCAAAACAGTGGGTGGAGTGAACAGAATGGAAAGATCCTTTAGAGGATTTGACCACCATTACCCAGCTGACAGGGAAGGATGTCAGTGTAGGGTAAGGAAAAATGTCAGGCTTTTCTGCCCTCCCGCCACCAGGATAGATGATGGATCCTTGTCCTGAATGCATGCCTGATGGCGGGCACCTGGAGTAGGGTATGGGCATAGGCAGATGGGATTCACCTGGGCTGAGACTGGGTGAGACTTTTTAAGGGCGGCGTCACAGGGATGCCAGTAGAAGCCAAGAACGAACAGAAGCCGAAAGAGAAGCCGAGAGAGAAGCAGAGAAGCAGAAGCAGAGATCACCGGAGAACCCAGATAGAGTGAGGATTTGCTGGGGGCTGGGAGGACTGCCAGCCTCCCAGCACCCCTGCCTGCCATATGCCTGGTGAACCCCAATAAAAAACCTGCAAAAAACCACTGAGGACTCTGACTCCTCCTTCACCCGTTCTGCATGGGATCAGTAAACCTGCACCGTGTCCAGTCCTGCCCCTACAGTCAGACACTAGAACATTGTCTTCATGACACGATTCTCTCATACTCCTCAGGACTACTAACTGGGCTAAAATGTACAAGGCAAACAAAGGCCCAGTGATTATTTTGGAAGATTCAAGAAAATCTTCAACTAATACTCTAGCATGACTGAAAACTCCTAAGATTATCTAAATGCCACCCCCCCCCCGCGCCCCATGCAGCTTAAAAAGAAGGATTAGATGAAAAATCGGTCACTCTAATTAAAAGACATAATTTGGTCTGGTCAGAAGTTCATACCAATGCATTAATCACACTAGCTGAGCAATTGTCTGAAACTATAAAAAGAAAATAAAAGGATAAAGTCACTATGATTATGGACCTCCAATTAACACAACTGAGCAATCACACTCAGTAATGTGACTACAAAAGCAGGCCTGATTACTGTTCTACTAGAGATTCCAGAGCTTGCATTCACCGAAAGAAACCTGGTGCTCAGAAGAAGGATTGCAGGAATAGGAAGATAAATCTCAAAAGGAACAAGAGAGACCCTAAAATTAATCAAGAACATAAGTTACTGCTAGCAGTGGGGGCTCTGAGTCCTCTCCCTGTTTAACACATTGGGGGGAAATCAAGGTTCAAAATTAAAACATAACTGTAGCAGTCTTGATTGATACTGGGCTACATTTTCAGTTCTGAACCCTACAAAATTCAGACATTTTCCCTCAGAGTATGAAAACCAAATGGCTGGGCTATCTATAATAATGCTCCTGTAATGTCTATAAAGCCTTCCCCGTTAACTTGCAACTAGACAAAATTGAAGGCAGCCATGCCTTTCTCTTAGTGGAAAGAGTCCCTATGTACCTTGCATGAGACCTTCCTTACTCCCAAAGGAGAAATGTATTTAAATTTGAAATTCACCCAAATCAATGAGTCCATGTGTCAGGTTATGATCCTGACTATAACTGCAGTCTCAAACACTGAGGAATGACTACTCAGTTACATTCTTCGTGAACTTTGGGCCACAGCCTCTGTACTTACTGAAACAATCCACTGCAGTGAGTCCAAGAAAGAACAAGGCCTAAGCCTAGGCCTAAGCTTAGGCCTTTTCCCAATTTCAACAGTATCCACTAAGGCTAGAAAGCTAAAAGGCAAAAAAAACAACAGCCTAATTCAGTCCTATTTAGATGAAGGGCTTACAACTTTCTGTACCAGGCTCTGTAACAACCCCATCCTACCAGCAAAGAAAACAGTTGTGTGTATTGGGGTGGGAGTTGGAGGGGGGAGCACAATATACTATGGTGGTGGACTATGGGTGTATTGGTGTTGGGTGTGGTATACTAACACCTGAGAGGGAGATCCTGTGCTTCTAATACACAAACAACCATGCAAACCAATATTACCTTAAAAAAAAAAAAAAAAGAAAAGAAAGAAACCATTTGTAAAGGTTAGGGGTTTGTGTAAGACCTGAGAGTGTGGAACTTTGTTGTTATATTGTATTATATTGTCTTCCCATGTTGCCAAATCTCCCACCTTGCTCTCTCTCATCCCAGCTAATAGCATCCACTTCTCAGTGACTGATTGATGTAGTACATTTTTCAGCATTCCTATCTGCTCAGATGATCAAAATTATCTCCATTCGCCTGGGAAAGATGCCAATAGACCTGGACAATAAGGCTACAGGCCTATGCCACTATTTCTATCTATTTTTCTCAAACATCAAGGACACCTCAATGATCTAACCTTTTCCTCAGACTCCAAACTTACACAATGTGTAGATGACCTGATACCTTGCTCCACTGCCCTGGAAAAATCTCCAAGTGATACTATTTGCCCCAACTGGCATTTGAGGGTCACCATGTAGTCAAGAAATAGCAGCAACCTTGTTCAAAAGCAGTGAGGTATTTGGGTCATGTGATAACAGATATGGGCTTTTAATAGACCCAGACGGAAGAAAGGGAATCCTTTCTTTTTCCACCCCATGCAAAGGCAGGTAAGAGATTCTTTGAACATGCCAGCAACTGCTGGCACTGGAGCCCCTATTTTCCCCTATGGCTGTGTGATTGTATAGTCTTCTTATAGCAAAGGCTGCCTGAATCTTAAAGGATCTTAAAGAGACTCTAACTAAGGCACCAAGTCATGCACTACCTTTCATCTTGATGGTAGATGAAAAAGGAGGCACAGATTTGGGAGTTTGAGTTCATAAGCATGAGATCACCATAGAACTTTAGGCTGTCTCAGTCAGCAATTAGACCTGGTTGCTAGCCCTCTTGTCTGAGGGCTATAACCGCAATCTGCAGGGTAACAGAAGAAATACTTATAGGACAATCTTTATTCCCCTCTGCTCCACACTCTGAAAACACTCTTAAATTCACATTGCATGCAACATTTTTGCACCAGCAGATTGGCTTCCTATAAAATTGCCCTGCTCTCGCCTAGCATCAATACTTCAATATAACAGACTGAGCCTGCAGCCTTATTTCCTGAAGAGACTCCTCCCACAATTGTATCAAATTTAATTTCCTTAGAACCTCTAGAAATGACCTCCGCAAGAATGTCCTTGATAAAGCTGACCAATTGTATGTACAAATGACCCCTACCTTAAAGGACCACCAGAAAAAAAATGCCAGCCTTGGTGAACAGTGACTTCATTAGATTCCATTCTTGAGAGTGCCTGTTGGCTGATGTCAGCTGAGCACAGCAAGCTGAACTCATGGCATGTGTGCCTACCCACTGGTATAAGGGCAAAGCGCAAAATAATAGCATGCCTTCAAGGGAATTCATCATTTTGGAATGCTGTGGAAGAGTCCTAATCTCAACAGAACAGCCGTAAATAATGAGAAACAAATAGCAGCGCTATTACAAGCTGTGCTACTACCTAAAAAAATTAGTGGTGACAAAGGTGCAGGGACACTCAAAGACAGAAACTCCTGGGGCAAAAGGCAACTGACTAGCTGCTGCTGCTCGAAAGGCCACCCTGCGAGAACCAGTCTCCATAACGACTTGTGCCTTCTTTCCTCCTGACAGCTTAATCAATCTTCTGTTTGAATTTCAGAAAACTGCCACTGAGAATGAAGAGCACGCCTGGATGCAAAAGGGGGGCAATTTAACTCAGATAGGCAAATATATTTGGGGCCTGATACTAGCCTATACTTTCCCTTAAGGCACAACTCCCTTTATTACAGTATATCCATGAGCTGACACTGGGACCCTGATTAAATGGTAGCTTCAGGGAAGCAATATTTCTGGAGTCCTTCCTTTACTATAGCACAAAATATATATTTCTTTTTTTACATTTTTGTAAAGATTTATTTATTTATGCATACAAGAACTGGGGTGTGGGCCAGAGGTGGAGTGGAGAGGGGGGGTACAGGCCAGAGGTAGAGAGACAAGAACTGGCGTACAGGCCATAGGTAGAGAGACAGAGTGGGGAGCAGAATAGGCAGACTGACTGAAATACACTGCTGAGGGGAGCAGCAAATGAGATAAGAGAGGTCTGCTGTGCCATGTGGGTAACTCCCTGGCTGGACAGGGATCGAACTCATGCCGCAGAGGCTATAAATAGCTTCACGGTGCTGTGCTTAACCCCTTTGTGCCACCAGGGAGGCCCTATAGCACAAAATATATGTTCTGGGTATTTGATTTACCCAAAATATAACCCAGGAAGTCTCCTAAACAGTTCTAAGGGAGTCTTTCTGTTAGGGGGAAAGGATGTCCTGAGCCAACTCCATAGAGGCTTTGTGGACTCCACACCCACTCCGTCAAGACACTGGGAACTACAAATCCCATAATCACCAAAGGGAGGGTTTTGAGGACCCAAGGGCGGAGTTAAGCAGCCATTTTTTTCTGTTTGTGGCTATAACGAGCCATATGAGTAGAGGTCATTCTCTTGGACTGAGGGCGCACAGTTTTTCACCAGCTTGGGGGGGTCATTGGGACTCCAAGTCAGCGGAACAGGTAGGACGCATTTACCAATTTATCTCCCTTTTTTTCTCCCTGAATTATTCATTTCCTCATTTCCCCTTCCCTTGTAAATAAACCATTTATTAACCTTTTGTGTGTGCCAGCAGTTTAGCATTCATAAGTCCCCTTTAAGCGTGCAGGTGAGGACCCACAGTCAGGCAACCCGCATTATGTCAGGGTTGCTCTGTAACATTAATAACATTAATAAAAAAAATAAATCTTTACAAAAATGTAAAGATTCCACTACCAACTGGCCCACTTGAAGTCTGGCAGCTTGATTTTGTCTAAATACTACCTTCTTGGAATATAAACATGTTTTGGTTATGATTTTTATATTTTCTCTTTGAATTGAGGCTTTCCAATGCAGACAGACATTAGTGCAAACAGTAGGGAAATTACTATTGGACTGGGTAATTCCTATATGGGTAGCCCTGTGGAAACACACAGTGTCTATGAATCAACTTCATAGGACAAATCATGAAAGAAATTTGCAACATTTGGCCTACATTACACTTTCACTGTGCTAGCACCCCTAATCATCAAGGCTAGTAGACTATAATAATGATATTATTAAAACCCAATTGGCAAAATGTACAGATGCATTCTCTTTGCCTTGGCCCAAACTCCTTCCTTTGGTATTTCTTAGCCTTAGACCATGCCATTTTGGAAATCCCAGTTATCACCATTTGAAGTTGTTCCTGGAAGATTCATGAGGATGAATGAAGGGTCATATGAACACTCCTTGCTAAATAGGCATTAATGGTCCTCTCCTGGTGGTGCAGCGGTTGAGTGCTGGGCTGCGAAGCTGCCAGCAGCCTCTGCAGTACCCGTTCGATCCCCGGCTGATGGGCAAGGGTCCCATATGGCTCAGCAGACCTCTCCTGCCGCTCCCGCTGCTCCCCTCAGCAGTGTGTTTTTTCGTCAGTCTGCCTATTCTGTTCCCCGCTCTGGCTCTGGTGAATTCTCTCACCCTCCCGTGCTTCTGACTGTACCCAGTGCTTGTATAAATAAATAAATAAATCTTTAAAAAATAAATAAATAGGCACTATTGCATTATTATTGCATTATTGTAAACAGCTAACCAAGATACTAAAGGAACATTCAAACTTAAGCAATTTGTATTATGCTAACCTACCTTTGAATGCAGAGCTACAATCCCATATGCACCAAACAAGTGCCTGAGGTCTGCCATGTTGTTCATCTCAAGGAATCTGATTGGATTGGCAGTGATTAGCACAGGTGACCTAACCTTCACTGGACTGCCCCTTTGGAAACCCAGTGGATATGTGGTGTGGACCTATGGTCCTGGTTCCTGCCTGTCTGGTTAGGTTGTTGGACACTGGTTTCTTTGGACATGGGGCACATGGAACTCTCTTCGTATCTTAAAGGGCAGATGGACTAGATCAGTCTTTTTGGTATGACCATCTGGCTGCCATCTTCATGTCTTGTTTAGGTCTCCAAGATGCCATAACACATCGAGATATTAACAAAATTTACTCAGCAGACCATAGATGACACCAGCACAGCCATGAAATATTAAGCATTGATATCTCCTTAATGCATGAGAGAGTTTTATAGAACCATATGGCCTTGCAATACTACTCACCTCCTTAATGCATGAGAGAGTTTTATAGAACCATATTGCATCTTGCAATACTACTCACCTCCTAAATCATAGGAGGATCCTAATAACTTTCATGAGCAATCCCCTCCCTTCTTAGGGGGGATATTAGGAAAATGGGTCTCCAATTCAAGCTGGTTAAAATCAGTATTTTTTTCATAATGATTGTAGCTGCAGTGGTATTTTTTGTATCCTATATAAAATTGTACTTGGTTGTGTTGTGGGTTTTGGAGTCTGTGGCTTTGGAGTGTGGGGTCCTTGGGTTCACTCTGGGAAAGGTTTCACCGGAGCTCCCATTTCAGTGGCATGCGGTGAGTTTCCCAGGCGCGTTTCTCCATGAGACAGAGACGTTAATTAGATTTAAAGAACAGGTTTATTGGGGAAAGGAACAGAAGAATGAAGGACACTTGCATAGACACAAGTGGGCAGGAAGAGCTGCCCCAAAGGGACAGGTTTGCTAAAAGAGGCCTACATGGTTGCAGGCCCGGGCAGCCTTGAGGAGAGCGGCATCAGCCGAGGGAGATCAGTGGAGAGAAGTCCTGGCCGGTGCAGATCACGGGCAAGCAGGGAGGCTGCTGCCCTTCGAAGAGAGAAAGTTGGTGAAACGAAGCACCTGCATAGTCACAGCAGTGGGAGTGCTGCCCCAGCCTGTGTAGAGACTGAACTGATATAGTCTTCTTCTGTTTGGGAGGGGCTCATTTCTGGTGAGCCTTCAGTTGGTTGCTAATTTTGGATAACTATGTAGAATTTGAAAGGGACAGGAGATTCAACAATGGGTCAATCTCCATATCTTTACCTTTGGATGTACCTTCGATATCTGCTTGGATGTTATGCTTTATAATCTAGGCCTCAGAGCCTAAGGATACTAGTCTGCCTTTAAGGATCTTAATTTCCATAACTGTGTTGTCTGAGCCTAAGGATCTTGGTTTCTGTAGCAGTGTCAATGGCTATGCTAATCTCTTCTACCCCCACCTTCTTGTGAGCCAGGTTTCTGGTCTTATGGCACACCTCCTTTTCTGTTTTTTTTTCCTATTGTCCTCCATCAGTTGCATCAGTAGACAAGTCACCTCTGCTATGGGTTAATAACTCCCAGCACATGCAGAACATTCATCGTGGTTTTTCCTTCAGTGAAGACTCACAGATCAACCTTATCTCAAGTGTCAGGTCCCAATCTAGTTGTGGGAAAAGGCATCAAGGAGTCTCATGAATTCTAATAATTGCATTAGAATCAATTAAAAGTACAGGGTCTTCCGGCACACAAACTGGTTATGAGATTGATGACTGACCTCAAGGGGGGAGTTGTGAAAGGGAAGCAAAGAGAGGCCCCTGAAAGGTTTAAAGTTAGCCATGAGCTATCGCTGTAAAAAAAAAAAAAAAGTCACTGTTAAGCACACTGAGGTTTTTTTCTGCCGACCGTTATTTCAATTCACCCATACTTCTGCCTCTGCTGGAAGAAACCAGACCCACAAATACACCAAAAAAAAAAAAAAAAAAAAAAAGAATGAGAGAAAGAAAAGAAAAGAAAGAAAGAAAGAAGTGATGGAGGACAAGAACAGAAAAACTGGAAAGCAGGCCTCACAAGACTAACACCTGACTCACAAGGAGGTGGGGGCCGAGGGGAATAACATGACCATTAACCCAGCTGTAGAGGTCGTGACCCTCAGGCACCCGTGCCTTATCACAAGGCATAAGACCCAAGCAGGCTCAGATGCTATAGGGAGTGGAGCACAGGCCTGAGGGTAAAGATATGGAGATTGAGCCCACCCTGGAATCTCTGGTCCCTTCCTGGTTTTGCCAATTTATCCCAAATCAGCAACAAACAGGCCACTCCACAGAGGAGTGAGCCCTCCCAAACAGAAGACTATATCAGTGCAGTCTCTGCACAGGCTTGGGGCAGCACTCCCTCTGCCCACCTGTGACTATGCAGGTGCTTCTTTCACCAACTCTGTCCCTCTGCAGGGCAGCAGCTTCCTGTTCGCCCATGACCAGTACCTGCCTGGATTTCTCTTCATGGACCTCCCTCAGCGGAGGCCGCTCTCCTCAAGGCCGCCCACTTGCAACCATGCAGGCCTCTCTCAGCAAAACCTGTCCCTTTCCCTTTCCCTTTCCCTAATAAACCTGTTCTTTAAATATAACTAACGTCTCTGTCTCATGGAGAAACTCGCCTGGGAAACTTGCCGCGTGCCGCTGAAACAGGAGCTCTGGTGAAACCTTTCCCAGAGTGAACCCAAGGACCTGCAACTCTACAAAACTCCATCAGAAGGAAAAAAGACTAAAAAACTTTTATCTCCTAATCCTTGAGTTTCTCACATATAGATTGCATCTGTTCACAGAGATAGCATGTAAACAATACATTCCCTTCACACACCCATGTTAGAAAATCACCATATGCTCCTTCTGGAACAAATGCTTCATTGCATTAATGTGATATTCTCCCACTGTAATTAGCTTTCCTGTTACTATGGTATGTAAGTAAGGACCTACCTTGGGCAGGGCAGGAAGCAGCTGAGCAGAATGGGGTGTCAGTCTGTTTCTCTGGGCTGGCCTTCATCCTTGCCTCTGAAAAAAACAACCCTCCTTTTCCTTACTGCTGACGATTATTTTTCAGTTGACAGGGGAGAGGGAGACCCATCTTTTTGCCTGCACTAATCTGGAGTATTTCTTTCATTACTTTGAGGTGAGGTGACTGGAGCAAGTCATGAATCGAATGCTCATGACTTTCTCTGTCTTTATCAAGATTTAGCATAATTTGAGTAAATATCTTTCCAATTTCTGTCTTTCCTGAAGGCAATTTCCAGACCTTAAGTGGTTGTTCCTGCTTCTATTTGTAACATTCACCAGTTTGGTGATTGTTTTCCTGGGGACAGCATTCGCCTAGATCCCCATCTAGGTCTTCTTGTCACCCATCCAGGAGTTCTGTGCCCTCGCAGGCAAGATTTTTGAACTTTAAGTCTCAGTTAATAGGCATCCAGGAAGGAGACTGTCAGTTTTATATACATGTGAAATAAATGTCATTGATAATGATACTGAGGAACAATTTTAATGATAAATCGAGTTTGACAGTAGATAATATTCAATATTTTGAATTGTCTTATTCGTTGTTTTTTAACCTAAATTAGAATCAGCTAATGCAAAAGGAAAGCAAATGATTGCATTTTTGCTGGCTATTTTCAAGGCAAGGCAAGTACTCAGAATTCCTGGAGTGATCTCTCCCTGAAGACAACTTCTGGCACTCTGTCTGGTGGAAAGTCGACAGGCTTATGACTCTTTCGGCTTGGGATAAAGCAGCTTATGTTTTTCTCATCTATTCTTTGATTACATTCCACTCTGGAAAGTAATTTTTTCCCCCATTTCCATTGCATCCTGTGGAGGTGGTTTTCAAATATAACCAACTAGTACAAAGTGCGCAAATTCCTCTGCTGAGAAAAGTATAGCACACACTTCTCAAAGAGAAGCAAACTCTCAGCAATCAGTCCATCACATCATTCTTGTAAAATCCCAATAGTGTAGCCTCAGCAGTAATGTCTTGAAATTTCACACTGAGGTGACAACTTTAAGCAATTCAGAGATGTCCCCCCACCATCCATTCAACTATCCCTTTCTCCTGCCACCCTCCCTCTTAACCTCAGAGCCCTCATGGTGTTTTGTAATGTATTTTGTTGTATCAGATTGTTTGCTATGAAAGTATCCAATATTTAATCTTATCATTTTTCTCACTTACTTGACTTCACATAATTCCCTCAAACTCTTTCCGTTTTGTGGAAAATGACTGCATTTCATCTTTCCTTATGACTGAATAGTACTCCATAGCCTGCATAGCCACTTCTTGGTGCAATCATCTATTGGTGGACATTTAGTCTGCTTTCATGTCCAAGTATAGTAAATAGTGCTGCAATAAACACTGCAGAACAGAAATTTGCTTCTACTCATGACTTCGTGTTCTTTGAATAGATGCCCAATGATGTCAGTTTGGAGAGGTGTTGGGTTCAGAGAGTGGTGTCCTTGGGTTACCTTTGTGAAATTTCATCAGAGCTTCCCTTTCAGCGGTACATGGTAAATGTCCCCACGAGGCAGAGACATTTAGTTATATTCAAAAGGGGGCCTCCCTGGTGGCGCAGCGGTTGAGCGCTGGGTTGCGAAGCTTCCCGCGGCCTCTGCGATGCCGGTTCGATCCCCGTCTGCTCCCCGCCCACCGGAGGAGGGTCCCACATGGCGCGCAGACCTCCCCTGCCGCCCGCGGCTCCCCTCAGCAGTGTACTTCAGTCTGCCTGTTCTGCTCCCTGCTCTGGCTCTGGTGAATTCTCTCACCCTCCCGCGCTTCTGACTGTACCCAGCGCATGTATAAACAAAACAAACAAACAGATAAATAAATAAATAAAAACACACCTCTATTAAAAAAAATAGTTATATTCAAAAGGGCAGGTTTAGGGAGGAGCACAGGGGACTGTGCAGTGCTCAACTGCCTGTGCCACCAGGAGGTCCTCAATTTTTAGTTTCTTAAGGCAAATCCAGTTCACTTTCAATAATGGTTGCGCCAGTTTACATTCTCACCAGCAGTGTAATAGGGTCTGTCTTTCTCCGCATCCTCTCCTGCACTTCTTGTTGGGGTTTCTTTTAATATGTGCCACTGTTGCCAATGTGAGATAGTGTCTCACTGTGGTTTTAACCTGCATCTCTCTTATTGGAAGCAGTGATGAACATTCTTTCATGTCTCTTTTAGCCTCTGGATGTCTTCTTTGGTAAATTGCTATTCACACCTGCCAGTTTGCATCAGTTATCTGCTGGGATGTCTGGTCTCTGGCACTGGCCTTTGACACAGAAACAGGTTCTGGCCTCTCTGTCTGCATTCCTGGATCTGGGCTGGTTTATCTGGTCATGGTGGTCAGTTTTATGGCTTTGTCCGCAGGACAGCCAAATCCATTCCCTTATCTATTCCAGCCTCCCAAACTTGCCTGCTGGGCCAGGAATGGGAGCTTAGTTTTAGCTTTACTAAATTGTACCTCAACATATTAGGTACTGATATATTGTGGATTTATTCCTGCCCTTTTGATTCTGTTGCATGGAACCATGTATCTATTCTTGTGCCAATATTATTGATATATTATTTTTAACACTGCTGTTTTACAGTGAAGCTTGAAATCAGATAATGTGATGCCTTCATTTCTCTCCTTTATTCTCAATATTGCTTTTGCTTTTGAGGTCCTTTGGTTTAATAAAAATATGGAAAGGTATAGAGACTCTAGGGAGCCCAACAGTGCTTCAAAGACAGACTGATCTAGAATCTTGATTGTCAGCAGGGAAGGTGCTGAAATGCTCAATTAGTGTTCTTTCATTCCTGCTGTACTCATTTGTCATTCTCATAAAATTATTTTTTTCTCTTGTGGTAATGGATTGTTACTTATATTTGTGACAACTGCCAGGAGGGGAAGTGTCAGACTATATAGTCAGAGAAGGAAGAGTAAAGGTATTGCTAGAAATGAAGATCTTGTTAATGGAAAACAGGCAGGAACATAACAGCATCAAGAGCAAAATTACAAAGTAATGAGAGTTTGATGTAGTTTGTACTTTATTTTTATTATGCACAACAATACTCATACCAATTTTTCTTCCGTTCATTCATTGTCCTACATTTTATGTAGTTAGAAAATGAAGGATTCGTTATTCCTTTATATACAGATATTTTACAAACCTCTTCAATAATTATGAAGATATAGAAGACACATTTAAATTGATTTGGATGCACTTCTTTATTACTTTAATTTTCCCAAAAACTCAACAAGTTTTTAATGGGCCTTAATGAAAAAACATATTTTAATTAAATAATTCATGACCAGAACTTTGATGCCTTGATTCTAATGATCAGGTTGTTGCAAGTTCTCTCTCAGCAGGCCAGCCCTACAGACCTCAGGACTCCTAGACAACAGCAAAAGCAAACTTCAGCTGTTGGAGCTGCGCAATGGACTCCTGGAGAAGAGCTTTTCATGCATTCTTCTGTTATATTTTAGTGAAACAAAAAAGAAGTGACAACTCCTTTGAACTACAGACATTCAGAGGCAGCTGTTTACTTATGTCTAAAATGTAAATCTTTTGAATTTGCTTTTTGACCGGATGACTGTGCAGTGTGCTGTGTCATAACCAAATAATTTGCTCTGAGGCAGCTCGTGGGTGGGGTTGGACTCTTCTTGGAGGAGAAGCTGGAATGTGTGTTCTGCCCCAGAGACCTCCAGCTCCAGGAAGTTCTCGCCCTTGGCCCATGACTTGCTTCTCCTCCTTCTACGCTTTTGTATTTTTTATGAGTGTTTCTTCTTTCCTGCCCTCTTCTGATGTGTCTCAGGATTTCCTTCTGTCTCAGGAAGCAAAAACCTCTACCTGCCTCTCTTCATTCTTCTCTGCTTCCCTTTAAGCACACAGGTTGAGATATCACATTCTGGAGTTTGAAAACAGCCTATCACTGTGACCTGTGTTAACTTGACAAATTACTTAACTCTTTCAACTTTGATTTCTTCATCTGTAAAACAATAATGACTTTTTTTTAAAGATTTATTCATGTATGCATACAAGAGCTGGGGTGCAGGCCAGAGATGTGGGGAGTGAGAGGATTCACCACAGAGTGGGGAACAGAACAGGCAGACTGACTGAAATACACTGCTGAGGGTAGCAGCGGACAAGACAGGAGAGGTCTGCCTCCCCATGTGGTTTGCTCTCTTGCCAGCTGGGGATCAAATTCATGCTGCCGAGGCTGCAGATTGCTTCATAGTGTGGTGCTTTAACCTCTTGCGCCACCAGGGGGGCCCAAGAATGACACTTTTTGCGTATTAGAATTAAACGTGACAATGTATGTGAGCTTCTTAGTACAGTATCTGGTGTGTGTTGAGGATGGGAAGTTTTTATAGTGATTATTTATGATTCCCAGCAAAGCAGAAGACCTATTTTTAAAATGCAAGATGTCGCTTGGCCATTGTAATATGGTGCTTACCAGGATAAATTCAGCGAGTCTACCTACCTCCATCATTTGCAGGATTTGGAGGCAAGAGTACAAATGGACACCCACTTCCGCTTTTTTCCCACCTTTAGCTCTGTTCCTCACTGCAAAGCACCTCTCCCAGACTGCATGTCTAAGCTCTATCCAAACCTTTCTCCCTTCTGTTCTGCAAACAGCCACTCCTTGTCCACCCCTGATGTCTCAGAATGGCCCTTTGAGAGAACATACCCAGGAAATCTCCTTTCTAGCTGAAGGCCCTCAGTGGTCAATTCTGTGATCTTGTGCTGAACATGTAGTTTGAGGAGAAAGGAGGTGCTCACAGGCTTGGTGCCTTGGGATTCTCACCCATAGAGAGCCTTGTCTGGGAGATCACAGGAGCAGGGCATTCAAACAAGAAGTACTCTGAGCAGGGACCCTGGGCTTCCTGGGCTTAATCACACTGCCGATAGAAGTCAGGCTTTAGAAAGGACAGATTTTCCACATTCTGTCTTGCTAGCTAGCTTGATGCCCTTGGTGCCTGTATAGATATAGGGATGATAAGCCTGCAGTGTGAGTAGGAGCCCCTTCTTCACACTGTCTTGACAATTATAAAAGGACTTCCTTTACATAAAACCTGGACCTCTTTGAACAAGTCTCGTTGTTGCAAAGTCTTCAGGGCTCTGTCCCTGGTATAGCTGAGCCCAAGCTCCCCTCACGGAGCTCCCTCTCATGCTGCACAGTCCAACTCTCTTTCTTCATGGTCCTTTTGTTTGGCGTTTGTGGGGCAGTGAAGTAACATTGGGACAGCTCATCTTAAATACCCATGAACTTAAGAGCACCTCAGGATACAAAGGCAGTGAAGGAAATCTGCTTGTTGGTAGTAACATCTGACCTCAGAAACTCCAGGGAGTAAAACATGAAAGTCAGCACATCCTGCTTCCTGCAGAACTGAGGTTGTGGTCTGCCTCCTCCTGTAAAATGCATGTTTATGTCTACATACTGAGCAGTGTGACAACCGCGTGGACTGCATATTGTTGCAAGGGATTTGGAGTGAGTGTTAACTTAATGAGAATTTACTTTTTTAGATATAATTTGGCAAGAGAATGTCAGGAAATGTAATTCAATAGCAAATGCACAATAAAGACACAGCACATGTGGTAGATAGTAAAACTTCCCCAGAAAACAAAATTGATGCCTTTAATTATGAATTGTAAAAGAGTGACATTTGGAATCTGGGCAGTAGTGCCATCCCTGGAGTGCAAACTATTTGGTTTCATAAATGGAAGCTTGGCTTTCTTCCATTCTGAACAGGAATGCCCTGGTTATCTCAAGCATCAATTTCGTGCCTGTGGCCCACCTCTTACTAAGCGGTCAATTATTTGAGAAGTGGGTTAGTCTGGTGAAGTATCCTTATGTGTAAAGCTGTATGCAAGAGGAAGAACCTATTTAAGGAGAGGGTTTTTTAAAAAATATTTTACTTTATGTAATTCTTACATCATTTTTCATCTTTGCACAATGTATACATTTTCATTATGGTTATATTCCCCACACAATTGCCCTCCCCCCTTATTTTGACTCTAGTCCTTAGGAGAGGGTTTTTTTTTCTCTTGAAGAGAAAAAAGTGACAATCCAACTAGCAAGTCACAGAATACAAGGTTCTTATGATGCTAATAGGGGTTCAATATAAACAGGGTTCTGCAATCTAAAAGTTTGGGAAATAAATCTATTCCCTTCTGGTATATACCTAAAATAATTGAAAGCAAAATCTCAAAGAGATATTTGTACACCCATGTTCATAGCAGTATTATTCATAATAGCCAAAACAAGGAAGCATCCCGTTTCTATTGACCAATCACATACACACACACACACACACACACACACACACACACAATGGGATATTATTCAACAATAAAGAAGGAAATTCTGATACATGCTACATTATGGATGAACCTTGAGGACATTATACTCAGTGAAATGACTGTAAGTAAAACATTTAGAAAAACACTGTAGTTATCCTATAATGCTTTCATTATTACCCCTTTTCTTTTCTTTTATGAAATTAGTTCCATAGATGAACACATTGTCCCAGAAGAAACAATGTTCATTGTGACACTTGAGGCTTGAGAAACCAGTCCTGCACTTAAACCAAGATGCTGGTTGTGTCCAGGGTGCATACACTTCCTTTTAAAAGACACAATGTACTTCTGACATGTATCTAGCTATAAGGAATCTGTGAAGAATTCTATAAATGAGGACAAGATATTTTTCAAATCTAAAATTGAGATACATTATCAGGTTAAAGATTTTTTTCTGTTTTGTATTTTTAAGATGAACATTAATACATTTAGTTGGTCAGTAATGGAAATCCTTTATTGGAGAAAACAGAATTTTATAAAATCACAAGTTTACCAGGAAAGTGGACATAGATGGTCAATGTGTTGCCAGGTGGGGTCAATGTGATCCCATGCAGTGTCTGTTTTGCAAAATCATCCCTTAGAGGGTTCTTGGCATATTTACTACTCTTTTACAGGACCGATCCTTAGTAATTCTCTTGTGAGCCAAGTCCTAGTCCACTCTATCACAGTTATTTTTAAAGAAGGCTTTTATCACTCAATTTACATCAGTAAGTGAAGCTGCAAGATATTTTTTCCACTTTAAAACTGTAGTTTTCCTACCCAAAAACATTGCATATGAGCCTCTAGAGTGTGAATGTTTTCACAGTCATGGGACACACAGATGACCAGTTATTTCGAAATTCATGAGTAATGTTGGCATGAAGAAAGAATTAAAATCTCAACACCCAATTTCTTAGTTTCCTGTGTTATTTGATAAAATACTAAGTTAGCATTGTCCCTCTCTAGTTCTGGTTTGTATTAGGTGAACAGGTGAGTGTAAAAGCACACCTCCTAGCCAGGAGTGGGGGAGTATCCCCTATTAGGTTCAGTATTGGACTCAAAATAGCCTTGGATTGGAACACAACTGGGCACTTGGACATGATTCAATATAAGAAAGTTGACCAAACAGGTCTATAGTTCACCCTTCTCTACATCTTCCTCTAGATCCCCTTATCTAGTGTAAAAATCTGGGTCATAGGCCCTTAAAAACTTCACCATCACAAGAAATTTTAGTTTTTCTTGCTTACTTAAGTAACTATTAACTCATTCCCTTGGATCTTTTAAATTTCACTTCACCAAGAGAATAACTTGGAAACTTTGGGTCTCTACATGATCCTCCCTAAACCCATAATAGAATGTTTATCAGAAAACTATAGCAGGACCAAGGATTATCCAAAAGTTTCTCTCACAGAGAAAGACTGGCACTCACAGAGAAAGGCTGGCACTCTTGATGAGTCCTGGTAAAGGCATAAAAACATAGTCGTTGCCATTTTTCACATTGTAGTCATTGCCACTGTGCCTGACTTAGCGGCGTGTAATCACTGCATGCAGAGTTGGGATGAAGTGGGCACAATCGGTTCTAACAAGTCAGTAGAATTTATCTCCCTTGTCCATTGGCCCCTTTACTTTTATTATTAAAAGCAGAGTAGTTGATTCAGGTCTCTGGGGCTGAGGCCAGAGCATCTGTATGTTAAACCAGTTTCCTAGGCAATCCTGCTTCTGCTCTCTGAGCCTTTGTTCCTCTGTTGGTTCCTATGTAAGGCCTCCCTGGTGTCTGTAACATTGCCATTCCAGAGCAAGAACTCTTAATCCATTCATACCAAAAAATTCACTAAGATCTCATTAAAATAGACCACATTCACTAAGATCTAATGAAAATAGAGCCTAATGTTTGGGATGAATAATGATCATACTATTCGCTTTGATATAATAGTCTATACTCAGCTCATTACTTTTCATTATCCTCCATATAAAATATGCTAAGAAAAGTCAAATTCCATATATTTCAGAAATTAGATAAAATCTTTATGGAGCACATAAATATGCTAATTCTAGAGTTGTGAGAAAAAAAAATTCCATCAGACATTTTCTTTGTGAAAAATTATTCACAGGACAACTTGCTTTGCTTACCATCAATTTTCTTCCAGTAGGGTTGTGCCAAGGGTGTTGTGAAGATAATGATTTGTTTGTGACAGAAAATTTCACATTACTACACCACTTCCTCTGAAAAATGTTTGGGTGATTTTGAAAGACTTTGTGGAGTTAGTTTATTCCTCTTCAGGGATGAATAGATTTCACTGGGGATGATTTCACTGCTTTAGAGCTGATCTCTGTCCAAAGACTGCATTCACCCCACAAATATCTACCAAGACATATTCTCTGCTCTAATTGGAGTTAAGAATGCCTCCAATTAACAACTAAAGAAGAGTACAGAAGGTATTTGAAACCGTGGCTGGTATTGATTGCTGCATATATGTTTCAGGTTGCTTGAAGGGAGAGACAGATGTGTAGATAATCACCACAGAGTGTGACAAACGCTGGGAGACAGAGGCTGAAAGTTCCCTGATGCTTTAGGACAGAGCTACAAAGAAGGTGACATGTAAGCTGGGTTGGAGTTGAAAAGATAGAAACATAGAGAGGATTTCAGACAGAGGAACTCAGGCATCTAGCTCAAAAACAGAGGTTTTCAAGTTGCTCATATGATTAATATGTACTCTCCTGCTCTTCATACGGAACTGTTTGGCACTTGGGGGATGGAGTATAAATAAGTGGTCTAACCCTTGCCTCCAAGGTATTTATGTGCCATTTGAATGCCTGAGTCTTGCATATATTAGAGAAGAAAAGGGGGAATAACACGAACAATGCCATGGTGCAGTACAGATGTTAAGTGGTGTGGGGTCTATTGAAAATTGTGAGAGAGAGATAGGCTAGTATGTTTAGGGAAGTCATTCTGGGCTAAAGGTGTCTGAACAAGAGAAGCAGCATGTAAACAACCAATAAAAAACAAGCAAACAGAAGTGAGGGACAGCGTGTATGGAAGTCAGGGAAGGCAATCAGTGTGATGGCAATAGATAGTGCTGGTGAGATCTTGTGGGAAGAGCTGAAGCAGGCGCTCTTGGCTCGGCGCGGCCCGCTGCAATCCGTGGAGGAACGCGCCGCCGAGCCACCATCATGCCTGGCCACTTACAGGAAGGCTTCGGCTGCGTGGTCACCAACCGATTCGACCAGTTATTTGACGACGAATCGGACCCCTTCGAGGTGTTGAAGGCAGCAGAGAACAAGAAAAAAGAAGCCGGCGGGGGCGGCGTTGGGGGCCCTGGGTCCAAGAGCGCAGCTCAGGCCGCAGCTCAGACCAACTCCAACGCGGCAGGTAAACAGCTGCGTAAAGAGTCCCAGAAAGACCGCAAGAACCCACTGCCTCCCAGCATTGGCGTGGTTGACAAGAAAGAGGAGACGCAGCCGCCCGTGGCGCTGAAGAAAGAAGGAATAAGACGTGTTGGAAGAAGACCTGATCAGCAACTTCAGGGTGAAGGGAAAATAATTGATAGGAGACCAGAAAGGCGACCACCTCGTGAACGACGATTCGAAAAGCCACTTGAAGAAAAGGGTGAAGGAGGAGAATTTTCAGTTGATAGACCGATTATTGACCCGCCTATCCAAGGCCGCGGTGGTCTTGGAAGAGGCCGAGGAGGCCGTGGACGTGGAATGGGCCGAGGAGATGGATTTGATTCTCGTGGCAAACGTGAATTTGATAGGCATAGTGGAAGTGATAGATCTTCTTTCTCACATTATAGTGGCCTGAAGCATGAGGACAAACGTGGAGGTAGCGGATCTCACAACTGGGGAACTGTCAAAGATGAATTAACTGACTTGGATCAATCAAATGTGACTGAGGAAACACCTGAAGGTGAAGAACATCCAGTGGCAGACACTGAAAATAAGGAGAATGAAGTTGAAGAAGTAAAGGAAGAGGGTCCAAAAGAGATGACTTTGGATGAATGGAAGGCTATTCAAAATAAGGACCGAGCAAAAGTAGAATTTAATATCCGAAAACCAAATGAAGGTGCTGATGGACAGTGGAAGAAGGGGTTTGTTCTTCATAAGTCAAAGAGTGAAGAGGCTCATGCGGAAGATTCGGTTATGGACCATCATTTCCGGAAGCCAGCAAATGATATAACATCTCAGCTGGAGATCAATTTTGGAGACCTTGGCCGCCCTGGACGTGGTGGCAGGGGAGGACGAGGTGGCCGTGGGCGTGGTGGACGTCCTAACCGTGGCAGCAGGACTGACAAGTCAAGTGCTTCTGCTCCTGATGTAGATGACCCAGAGGCATTCCCAGCTCTGGCTTAACTGGATGCCATAAGACAACCCTGGTTCCTTTGTGGACCCTCCTGTCTGAGGTTTTGCATGCTTAAGGATCCCAAACGACTAAGAAATTAAAAAAAAAAAAAGACTGTCATTCATACCATTCACACCTAAAGACTGAATTTTATCTGTTTTGAAAATGAACTTCTCTCGCTACACAGAAGTAACAATATGGTAGTCAGTTTTGTATTTAGAAATGTATTGGTAGCAGGGATGTTTTCATAATTTTCAGAGATTATGCATTCTTCATGAATACTTTTGTATTGCTGCTTGCAAATATGCATTTCCAAACTTGAAATATAGGTGTGAACAGTGTGTACCAGTTTAAAGCTTCCACTTCATTTGTGTTTTTTAATTAAGGATTTAGATGTTCCCCCCAATTACAAACTGGTTTTAAATATTGGAAAAAAAAAATAGATAGTGCTGGTGAATGGTGGGGAGGCTGGGAGAAGGCTCAGTGGAAAGGGTGTAATCTCAGTACTGGCTTCGCTCAGGACTGGTCAGGGACTTGGGGAAGAAGGAAAAAGTGTTGTTTCAGATCCTCAGTGTCTTTAATTATTGAGTGGGCCAAGTAAATCTTAACTCACATGCTTATGAGATCGAATGCAGAAACATATGTGAATATTTTTGGTAAACTGCTATGAACTAGAATACAGGTTGTTATCAATGAATGGGATTCCTTGACAATGGTTCCTTTCTAGGAGGTCATGACACCTGGTCAGGGTATTTAGGATCTCATGAACGGTGTGCTTCAGCGTGAGAAGATGAATTTAAGCCAAATTTAATCTTTCCAAGGAGAACAAACCTCACCACTACATCTCTCATTACAGAGCCCATATGTAAAAAAGCAGAATGTGATTTCTGATTTATTATGTCTTACTGACAAATTGAATCATTTTTACAGGGTAAGTTTTAAAATAACAATATTAAATAGCTGATTGTTGTTTTAGTGATTTTAGTTGTATGTGTGTTTCTTAAGTTGGTCACAGTTTTAGAGGAAAAAAAGTAAGAACTTGCTTTAGTTAAATTAAGAAATTTTTCATGGTTGATCTGATCAATGGATGTTCTTTTAGGAAGCATTGTTTTGAAAAGAAAAACAATTTTGTTGTTTTTAAAGTATCCTCTATTGTCCTGATTGTCTCATCAAGTGAAATATTCTGGGTGAAATAAGAGTACAAGGATACTTCATTAAAGATAAGCAAACAAATGAAATAACTGAGATGATTCTAGGTGTATTTTACTACAAGAATCAGCTGGTTTTTCTCCCATTAACCACGCAGCTTTTCCCACAAAAGTGAAATAGATAAAATAGATACTATATTAAAAAATCTCTCTTCCTTATATATCAGAGAATGACATTTAAAAAAAGGACAATTTTTTTAAAAACAACTTCTTATAAATATGCATAAAAACATTTTTCCAAATCAGTTTCAGTTAATTTTCTCATTTGGAGAAACATAGTCTTTCTCACTCAGGAAACTTCAGATCCTCCCTACTAACTCCATCGTGAAGTTTTCACTGTTTGCAAGTCACCAAAGGAGAAGCTATTGGCTGGGTCCATGAGCTTCTGCTTCAGCTGGGCTCAGGACTCTGTGTCTATTTTGGATTTAACATCTGCTCAGCACATGGGTGCTCACTGGCTTCACTTTCCAGTGCTTTTCTTGGTAGAACCACTCACTTGGATTTGCACAATAGCATTATTGATTTCCTTCCCCCACATGGGTTTTTTTCTCCCCAAATACATCTGGAATTTAAAAAAAAGGGTTCAAAAATGTTAATACAAATTACTTTTCCACATTTGAAGCAAAAAAAAAGATAGTAAGTGAATCCCACTTTCTACTCCAAATTGTTAAAAAATTCATCTCAAATAGTGTAGCAGGGTTGCCCCCAGGAAAAGGGGAGATTCCAGGTTCCCTGCCCACCCAAGGAAGGGCAGAGCTGAGCAGGCAGAGAAGCTGGAGAGGAGACTGGAGAAGGAAGCAGGAAGGATGAGGGAGAGCTGAAGGGGGCGCATGAAGCAGTGAGACGTGTAAGAATTGGTGCTTGTTTCTCAACCTTGGACTGGTTGAAACAGATGTGGGTGAGAGACCCGCGGGGAGGTTCACAGTGGCAGTTTTGATCTTGATTTTGATTTTGCTCTTTTCCTCCCAGACTTGTTTCTGACCCTTTTCTATAGATGCTTGCTGGAATGTGCTTTATACTTATGGCAGGCTTTTGGGCCTCAGTGGCCGGGCTTTGGGCCAACCCTGTTTGGCTGGATATCTACCCACATGAAAGGATGGGTAACTTTGGGTGCTTGATTTGGAAACTATATTCTTCCCCTTTCCTGTATTGCACACTAATTGTATTAAAGTTCCTTTCCATTAAAGGTCTTACACACTAGAGTATGTTTTGCCTTGATGCAGCAGATGGCAGAACCTATTTAGAATAGGCCGGTTTGGGGTTCTGGGGTGGCCCTCCCCTTGCACTGTAACAGATTTTCTTCCTTCTTCCAGTCTCCTCCCCAGCTTCTCCTCTAACCCACTCAGCTCCACCCTTCCTTGGGTGGGGCAGGGAACCTGGAATCTCCCCCTTTCCTGGGGACCACCTTGTTACAATAGGACTAAGTTCTTCATATTTTCAAGTACACTGTACTTCTTCCCTCTGAGAAGAGGAAGACACCTTTCTTTTGCCCATTTTATAAGTATAATAAGAACGGTGACTAGTTAATTTCATACATTGTATGAAAAAGGGGTGCTGAGAAATTCCAGTCTCTTGGGTTGTTTGAAAGGACAAGCAGTTTTCAAATGTTGCCAAAACAATTTGAAGAAATGTGGGAAAGTAATGTAAACCATCGTTATTATATGTATCTTCTCCCCTCCACCCTCTTTGGTTGCTTTGGTGGTTAATTTTAGTGAATTTCTCTTTAAAGATTTATTTATTTATACCAGCACTGGGTATAGTCAGAAGCATGGGAGGGTGAGAGAATTCACCAGAGCCAGAGTGGGGAGCAGAACAGGCAGAAGGACCGAAGTACACTGCTGAGGGGAGCAGCGGGCGGCAGGAGAGGTCTGCGCGCCATGTGGGACCCTTGCCTGGAGGTCGGGGATCGAACCGACGCTGCAGAGGCTGAGGGCAGCTTCGCAACCCAGCGCTCAACCGCTGCACCACCGGGGAGGCCCGTGAAATTTTTTTATGTATGGCAACCTAAGTGCCCATTGACTGACAAATAGATAAAGAAGATGTGGTATATACACAAAGGAATCCTATTCATCTTTTATTTATTTGTTTATTTTTAAAGTGAAAGGAAGCTTATCCTTTTTTTTTTTTAAAAGATTTATTTTATTTATTTATACAAGCACTGGGTACAGTCAGAAATGCGGGAGGGTGAGAATTCACCAGAGCCACATGGGAGAGCAGAGCAGGCAGACTGACGAAGTACACCGCTGAGGGGAGCAGTGGGCAGCAGGAGAGGTCTGCGCGCCATGTGGGACCCTCACCCGGGGGCCAGGGATCGGACAGCGCTGCAGAGGCTGTGGGCAGCTTCGCAACCCAGGGCTCAACTTCTGTGCCACCAGGGAGGGCCCCCTAATCATCTTTTAAAAAGGAAGGGATACTGACATTTGCAACAATTTGGATGGACTTAAAGGGAATTTTGCTTAGTGAAATAAGCCAGACAGGGAAAGACAAGCAGCATCTGATTTCATTCACATGCAGCATATAGGGCAAACAAACAGATGAACTAAATAAAACAAAAATTAGCTTTTGGACCATTAGACCAGCTAATAGTTACCAGAAAAGACAGGGGAAAGTGCTAAATAAATCAGGATAAAGGGGACAATGGTATGGTGAAGGATAGAACTGTTTAGCGTTGAACTTAACACAGGTTGCTTCTCATTGATGCACACTGGAAATTTACATGTTATAATGCAATGTTACTTCAACAAGCAAATTAATTAATTAATGAGGACATCTTAGGTTAATAATGGACACAAATTATCCATTACTCCTCCCATTGAGAGTTAACTGGAACCAAAGATGTGCTTGTGAGTGGTGGAAATGACACTGTGTAACTTCCAAAACTTGGTCATAAAAAGTATTGCTGTTGCTGCCTTTGTCTCTGGAACATACTCTGGAGCCCTGAGTTGACCTCCAATGAATATATCTATTCTGGGACTGCCAGGTTTCAGTGGCCTCATGTGGATGGTCCAGTTGACAGTCTGAGCTGAGCCCAGCCGTCACAGCAACTCCACCAAGTCACATGGGAGTGAAGCTATCTGAAACCTCCAGATCAGTCCATCTAGTCTAATCTAACAACCAGGACAATAGAATCACTTAGCTGAGCTCTGTCTAAATCTTTAACCACAAAATTGTGATATAATAAAATAGTTGCTGTTTTGGTCCAACAAATAATTGAACACGCAAAATAGTATATTTTTTGGAGATAGTTGGATTCTTATTCATTGACTTCTTTACCTTGTCTGGTAACTATTATAAATAGCACCTCTTTGTAATTCTCACAGTAACTTTGCACGACATATAGTATTTACCCCTGTGCTGCAGATGAGAAAATAGTCACGAAGAGACTGATTAACTTGAGTGAATATATAGGAGCATGATAGTCCCAAGATCGAAACCCAAGCCTACCCAGCTTCACAGCTATTATCAGAGTCAGAATCTTATTTATTGACGATATAATCACATCGCTAAAAATCCATAGTTTTCTGGATATTTTATACTCTAATTCCATGAGTCTCAAACAAAAGTCAGCAAACTTCTCCCTAAAGGACAAGACAATAAATATTGTAGGTTACAGGTCATATAGTCTCTATGGCAACTACCTCCACTGTGATTCTATTGTCAAAAGTGTCATAGACAATATGCAAGCAAATGATAGTGGCTAAGTTCCAAAAATTTAATTTACAAGTTTAGGCAGGGGACTAAATTTGGCTCACAGGTCATAGTTTGCTGACACTTGATCTACACATCCAAGTTATTACATCTGAATCGTTTTGAGTTTTTGGGAAAGAACCTCAAATTTTAATGATAGCATTTTCTTACAGCCCAAATGTGAAGCCAGAAATTGAATTTTGTATTGTCAAACCTTAAAAGGCTATTTAAGTCGATGGAATGTATAAATTGAAGTTGGAGGTAGCCAAAAAAATGTACCTTTGGAACTGCTATTTTTAGAGGCTTTTTTTTTTCAATCTACTAAATTACAATTCTTAGAATAGGGTGGATTATACCTAAATATAAACTAGAGAGAGTAGTGTGGAGATTTCTCCACATTTTCATTACATATTAGAAAATCATTAGTTAATTATTGCTTTCTTGAAGTCTTTTGAGTTGTGAGGAGATGTTTTTGATAATGATTACAAAGTGTTTCACTTTGTGCACTATTTATAGAACTCATTCCCCACTGTTGCTGATAAGACCCTCCTGGCCCCAGGGGTTGAGTTGCTGGCTGGCTGACAGCTGCACATTGTACAGTTGGGAGCAGAATCTATTCAGTTAACTGCAACTGTGTGGGCAGTTGTGGGCAGCAGGGAACTACTGCAGGTACCTGACAAGAGTTGGTGGGACTGGGAGAGTTTATTCTTTAGAAGAGACTTATTAAAGTCTTGAAATGCAGACAGAATCAGATGTCAATTTCTGAAAGACTTCTCTACAATAATTTTAGTGTTAGTTGAACCACCTCAGGTCATTTTAATCTTTCTTTTTATCTTGGACCCACTTAGCCTCTTCATTTTTAAGTAGCTTGAGCACAAAAAATAAGTTCTTTTTTGGCTTTATGTTGTCATTCCTGACAATTGCATTCAATTCATTTTTGAATAAATGAATCATAAATCATTTCTGCACAGAAATGTAAATAAAAAAGATGAATTCTTTTAAATATAATTTTAATTATTTTATAATATAATTTTATATATTGTATTGTATATAATATATTATGTACTATATAATACATTATAATTTTAATGTAATGTAATTTTTAATGTAATTCAGTCTATTACAGTGTAGTTCAGAGATTACATCTTTCTTGACCCATTTCCTCAATTTTTTATATCAAATATATACATATATTGATATATATATGAAGACTTCTTGTATCCAGTCTTAACCTATCCAAGAATACTATGAATAGCATGTAATATTATTATTGTTAGCCTTTATGATTACAATAGCATTTCTTGAACAATTTGAAGAGGCATATGTGATATACAATTTAAAAAAAAATGAGAGAATGCATAGTAGTGAAAACTCAAATTTCCTCCTGTTTTGTCCTATTTATATTCCTATTTATCTTCCTATTTTGTCCCACAGCCCTTGGTTTCTCATTGCTGTGCCGTTTCTAGACCATGTCTCTATAGGCACATTATACCTATGTCTGACAACCACACAGCCTATCCTTCTCTTCAATTTATACTCACAGTAGCATATTACACACATTTTTCTTCTTTTTCACTCATAAATATTGCATTTTAGAAATTACCCCATTTTAGTACATAAAGATGATTTTAAAAATTATGCTAGTATTTTATTGTGTGGGTGGACTGTACTTGACTTAACAAATACTTATTCATGTACATGTGTGTTATTTTTAAACATTTTGCTCTTGCAAATAGTGCTGTAACAAATATCCTTCAACATATGTCTTTGTGCACATGTGAGAGACGATATGTAGGATTACTTCCAAGGAATGGAACGCCTGAGTCAAAGCAACACATTTTGCATTTCATTAGATATTTACAAACTGACCTCCATAAAGTTGTAATGGTACACATTCAGAGGAAAGATGCATTAGAATTCTGTTTCCATTCCCTCCACAAATTATGTTTTGTCAAACTTTGATCTTTGTTAAATTGAAATTTGAAAGTTTTAATTTGCTGTTTCCTTATTTGGTTTAGGATGGATCAAGGTCTTTGCCCAATTTCCTATATAACCATTGACACTTTCCTTCTTAATTTTTGGTTCCTTAGCTGTCAAGGAAGTTAGACATTTGTTAGGCATATATTCTGAAAGTTTTCTCAATTTTTGTCTTTTCTTTTAAATAGTCATAGCTGTCAATCTTTCTTGACTTTAAAAATATTATGTAATATTGTTAATAGTGGGTTTAAAAATTCACCTTTTTTCTTCTAGCACTTTCACAATTTCTTCCTTTTTAATTTTAATGTTAGATTCACCAGAAAATTTGGGGGTATAAAATAGATTCTTTTTTCCATAATGCTATCAATTATGAAATTCCATTTTTTGAAGAATTCATCTTCTTTTCATTTATATGTAATATCTCCCTTTTCATATTTTTAATTCAAATATGTATTTTCTGTATATCTAGTATCTGTATTTTAAACTGTCTTTTTCTATGTATCACACTATTTAATTCATCTTTGCTTCAAAATGTTTTAGCATATTGTTTCCTTAATTTTCTTCAGAATTGGTTAAATTTAATTTTTTTCTATTTGTATTTTATAGTGGAATGAACTAAAACATGCAATAATTTGGAAAGAATTAATATTCTTGTATTGTTATGCTTTCTTAACTAAGAACAGCAGATACCTTACCTTGTATCTGAGTCTTCCTTGAAGCATTAACATTTTTTCTAATTGTGAATCTAATTTAAAACCTGTTAGGCTTATTTCTAGTAGATTTAATTTGTTTATGGTTGCTCTTGAAAATAGTTTTCTTCCATTTTGTTTTTCCCTTGTTGGTTTTGTGTGTGTGTGTGTGTATATATAAAACATATGTAATGTATATATGTGTGTGTGTATATATATGTAATATATATGTAATCCAAGTATATATATATTCTATTTATTTTTTATATTCTTTTTAAATCCAATCTAACCGCTTTATAGATACATCTTATATTTATAATGTTTTAGTTTTTTTGCTTTGGTTCTTTTTCAGATCTATAATCATCTAAAAGTAATCATCTAAAAGTAATTTTGTACTCATTTATTAAAATAGTTCCCCTTAATTTTTCTCTTGCCCATTTTAAAAAAGTTGAATAACAGTGTAAGTAAATAGTAGACATCCTTGTCTTGCTTCTGACCTCAATGAGAATGTTTCCAGCATTTTCAAACATTATGAGGTTGACTTTTACTGGCAATATATAGTAAGGGGATATTTCAGTGTATACATTTAAATACATAATCATTTAAATCTAGAAATGTTCTCCGGTGTTTTATATATGTACATTTACATATATGTGCATAAGTATATATATTTTTAGAAATATTTGAAAAATTTCAGATGATTTTGTGTGTGCACAGGAAATGTATATAATATAGAAATGTGTTCAGGTAATTTAATATTTTCCCCCTCTACATTCTTCTCTGGCATTAGAAGCCAATAGTTGCCACACTTTTTCTCATATATCTCATCCTCAGTTCTTTCGAGCAGGTTCATTGACTGAGGCTAAATCAAAGTAGAATCATGCAGGCTTCAGAGCTTTTTTCTAATTACACCCCAGGGTTATAGAATTTTCTGACACATTGAATCAGTCAATTGGAAAGAGACCACAATATTTCTCCTCTACAGACATTTTAAGAAGTTTAACTGGATATCATGAACTCCACCCACTTCATTAAACACCCATCAGAAAAATAGATCACAGAAATTCAAATACAATGGTGCCCTCAGGGTTAATGAAATAGGAATCATCGTTAACTTGCCTGCAATGGTTAACTTTATGTGTGAACTTGGCTGGGCCATGTTGTCCTGATAACTGACCAAACATTATTCTGGATGTTTCCCTGAACACTTTT
This sequence comes from Talpa occidentalis, assembly GCF_014898055.3. Taxonomy (NCBI): domain Eukaryota; kingdom Metazoa; phylum Chordata; class Mammalia; order Eulipotyphla; family Talpidae; genus Talpa; species Talpa occidentalis. Next base: position 55,633,575 of record NW_023604861.1, on the reverse strand, counting down.
GAATGAAGTTGACATTTTTTTCTGTGGTTTTTTTTTTTTTTTTTAGATGTTATTTATTTATTTTTGCATAGAAGAACTGGAGTGCAGGTCAGAAGTGTGAGAGGATTCACCAGAGGCAGTGGGGAGCAGAACAGGCAGATCTACTGAAACAGGCAGATCTACTGAAATACACTGCTGAGGGGAGCAGCGGGTGAGGCAGGAGAGGTCTGCTGCACCATGTGGGTTAGCTCCCTGACAGAAGATCGAACTCATGCCACGCCAGTGATAGCAGTGAGACTTAACCCCTAGCCCATCAGGAAGCCCTGAGGTTGACATTTTAATTGGTGGACTTTAGTTAGGTTCTGTATGATGTGGATGGGCTTCATCTAATCAGTTGTAGGACTGAATAGAAATAACACTGACCTTCACTCTTCATTTCTGAGAAGGAACTGTGCCATCAAAATGCCTTCAGACTTAACTGCAAAATTGGTTCTTCCTTGCGTCTCCAGCCTGTTGGTTCACCCTGCAGGTTTTGGACTGGTCAGTCTCCATGATCAGAAGAGAAAATTCTTGAAGATAAATCTCTCCACGGAAAGCATATACATAAAATACATATGTATGTATATATTCTTCTTTTGGATATAATATATTCCCTTCTGTCAAATTTTAACAGGCACTAAGGAAGGATTTTCTACAGTATCTTTCTACATTTAGAACAAGTTCTGGGATTTATATTTGCTTTGGGGACTCGAGGGAGATGAGGACAACAGGGGGATGAGTTCCTCTTCAAAATTCTAAACATTTCAGTTATGCTGAAAATGAAAGTAAAAGTATCAGAAAAACATGTGATGCTCTGGGCTGCTGGAATTTCTGGTCTGGATGCAATTCTGGGAGCTTTGCAGGTTTCGCAAGAAAAATCTTACACCTGGGCTTTCTGAGTCTTCTATTTATTTAGAATTATCAGTCGCACATACACACTGCACCCAGACTTAGAACTACTGCTGGTTCCTTTTCTATCACTTCTGAGTTGTCAAGTCCAGCCCTCTAGGGTCCCACTGTCCTTTATCCTTCCTTGGCTAAAAGTATAAGACTGATCAGTTAATTTTTTTTTACAAACTACTAATTTCCTGGAATAATTGTTTCTCCATTGTTTCCCATCTTCTTCCAATTTGATATGGGAAGGGCACCAGCTTTAGTCAGAATTTGCATCTCATTAGATGTAATGTGGTCTCTCGGTCTCGTTTTTGTCATTAGTGAAATGGACACTCAGTGTCTGCCTTATGAAATCATTGTAGGAAATAAATGAGAGGTTCAAGTGAAGCAACTAGCATGGTTCTTAATAGATAAAGGAGTTCAACAATATTATTTTCCGCACAAGACTTTTCATTTTTCTTTTAAAGCCCTAGCTCAAATGTGAGTCTTTCTTTTATAGTTATTATTTCAGTCAAGTCATTGGACCTACCGGGAACACATACAGACTCAGATTACAGATAAACTCAGAATTATCAGTGATTTTTTTTTTTTTTTTGCAAAGAGACAGAGGAATGTGAATAGAAGGCAAAATCGCCCTGACTAGAGTATATATAAGGAATTCACAGTGAACTGGAAAAAGAGCTCTGCTTTTTTTTGAACAACATCCAAAACTCCAAGAACGTGCTTTATCTTGTTCTACCTAAAAGAAAGGAAGGATTCTATGGCAGTCTCTTGCAGCTACTCTGCGAAGGTATGATATACCTAAGACTGGTAGGCAGAATAATGAGTCTCCAAGATGTACCGAGCCTTGAAATACATTACCCGTGTGGCAAAAAAGGACTTTGTAGATGAAATGAAGATTATCTACCTTATAAAAGATTATTCTGGACTATCAGGAGGATTCAGTGTAATCACACAGGGTCGTGAAAGTGGAAGAGGGAAACAGAAGCGGATATCAGACGTGTACCGGAGGAAGAGAAAGTAAAAGACATGTGACAGCGGGGCAAGGACTTGACCTGAGTGTGCTGGCATTGACAATGGAGGAAGGAGACTGTGCGTCTTGGAATGCAGGCAGCTCTACACAGTGGGACTCCATAGCCTGTAGCCAATTAGGAAAAAATGGACACAGTTCTGTTGCATGATTAGATTCTATGCAGAAAGTCTCTGAGTCCTGCCGTGATGTGTCTTCTATCTACAGACACCATGAATAACAAATGGGAGTCGTTTTAAGTTGCTAAATTATTTAACCTATGCCAGCAATGGCAAAGGAATACAGAGGAATCATTTACCTGGTACACAATCCACATATGGATGTTTCAACTCATACACAGGTACCTGTGTATGAGTACCTGTGTATGAGTACAATCAGTGGTGATGGGCTATCAGGATTTATTTTGTCTATCAAACATGTCCACACCCCAAAATAGTGTGCTGGGACCACTTTGATTAAAAAACAGCAATATATTCCGTGGTATATATGTACCACATCTTCTTGATATAGGGCCTCCCCGGTGGCGCAGTGGTTGAGCGCTGGGTTGCGAAGCAGCCCGCAGCCTCTGCAGCGCCGGTCAAATCCCCGGCCCCCGGGTGAGGGTCCCACATGGCGCGCAGACCTCTCCTGCTGCCCGCTGCTCCCCTCAGCAATGTACTTCGTCAGTCTGCCTGCTCTGCTCTCCCCTCTGGCTCTGGTGAATTCTCTCACCCTCCCGCACTTCTGACTGTACCCAGTGCTTGTATAAATAAACAAATAAATCTTAAAAAACAAAACAAAAACAAAAAACAGCAGTATATATGCAGGTTCTTGGGACTTCACTGATAATGAATCCTTGACCTGCAGAGTTGGGAAGTCATCCCCATTATTTAGGCTTGACTTTTTCCCGGCCATCCACGCATTTGGTATAACATACTGAGAGCCCACGAGCACTGCTGGCACTTGCACATATCACATTGTATCTGTAAGGAGAGGTTTTTATGCTAGATTCCAGTTCCAGTTCCCACCACAATGCTGGCACAGTGAACCTTTATAATTGCCGATGAACACATGAACCCCAATAATTAATTCATCTTAATTAATATGTGGATTGACTGATATTTTAACCTAAGATAAAATGCCCCCATGTTCTTTCCTAAAGTATTGTCAGCAATAGCCTTTCCACTATTTTCAATTCCATTGTGACCTCTCAAACTACAATATCTAAGAATAGGCCTTCAGGGAGAGGAGAGAAGCATGTTCAGATTATTAGTCCTATATAATAATTATTTAAACTTCCTTTGATTTTCATTTATTTCATCTTTTTATTATTTTAACCTCAGCCCTTTAATTATTGTATGGGCAATTCAATAGAAAATATACAAAGAATCCTTATAGAGATGGTTATCTCTTTTTTTGGTTTGCTAAACATTATAGGCCTAAGTGAAAAACTTAAATCTCTGTTCATATTCCAGCTGTTCTGGCAATACATTTTTTTAAATTGTATGTTCCTGGAGGAAATAGTAAGCCACATTTGCTTGTATCATATAGCATTCATGTGCTGCTGTTTTAAATCCTGACAACTTTGCCTTTTCTTTTTTTTTTTAAGATTTATTTATTCATTTACACAAGAACCGGGGTACAGGATAGATGCGCGGGAGGGTGAGAGGATTCACCAGAGACAGAGTGGGGAACAGAACAGGCAGACTGACGAAATACACTGCTGAGGGTCACAGCAGGCGAGACAGGAGAGGTCTGCCGTGCCATGTGGGACCCTCGCTGGCCAGCCGGGATTGAACCGGCACTGCAGAGGCTGCAGACAGCTTCACAGTGCGGCGCTCAACCACCTGCGCCACCAGAGGAGGCCCTATTTTGCCTTTTCTGGAGAAAGCTGTGTTATCTTGACCTGATTTAACTAGGCTTATTGATGATAAGCAAGTCATTTGAAAAAGTAATGTCCATTCTTCACTTGTTACTATTATTTTTGTAATATCAGATGTAAATTTTGATAATATTTATAATAGAACACTTCAATATTCCCTTAACTTTCTCATTCCTAGCACATTCATTAATCCCAGAGCTCTTGGTCAAGATGTCATATACTTGTTAGAAGTTAGAATCATGGAAATTAATGAAGACCAACCCAATGAAAAAAGCTAGACTATTAATTCCTGAGATTCCTATAGCAAAGGAGTCAGCCTCTGTTACTTATCTTTAGCAAAGACTCAAACACTGACAGAAGAGTGGGAAATCTTTACAGTGGAATAAGGGAAGACATAAGGTGTGTCCTCGCCAGAGACTGTTGGCATGGGGAAACTGTAGTTCTGCTAACTAGAGGTGGAACATCCTATGTTATTGGTTAGGGGTGCATATTTGCATTTGTTAAGGTTGGGCAAAAGTTGGAAATAAGGAACAAAATCAGAGAATGTATCAGTTATGAGTTAGGTCCAGGCAATTTGGGTTGATTGTTACCGAAGTTATTGTGTAGCTTTCTGGATTATTACTAGAGACTTTGTAAAGTAGATTTCATATTTCTGGGTTGTTTATTGTTAAAAGGGAGGTTGATTTCCTGGGCAGGTTGCTGCTGATTGTGGGTGAGAGTTCTTTTTTTACATATGATCCAGTCATTGTCCATATGTAAATTCAGAATCTCTGCTTTTGAGAGTATGTTCCTGGTACTGAGTTCTATAATAGCACAAGTCCAAAGCACATCTCCAAAGAATATTCATTTGATGATAAGGTATTGGACATGAGGTCTAAGAAAAGATGTGAATCTTGAGGTATATTTTAAAACAAATTGTACATAAGCTTAAAATCACCACTGATCCAAACAGCTTCTTTATATAACATTTACAATCTTCATGCAATTTTCCTGAGACAGGGGTAACTGAAGAAGCATATGACAACTTCTTTTAAGGACTCTAAACATAAATGGGCATTGAGGATTCTCGGAAATGGACATTGATCGTGTATACTTGCAATATGGCATCCTTACCAAATTACTTTCCTGAAAGTAGAGGGACATCAAATATAGTGATGGAGATAGATTTATCATAAAACAATGGCTGCCCTTGTTTTACATATGACATTATAATTTCACATTTGTTCTACTATGTGTTGTCTCTTCTAGTCATCAGATATTAGGTCAAGCATGGATACGATACTAGTCCCATAACTAAAGGACTTATTATCTTAACCCAAGCAAGAACTTGGGAAATGATGAAAAAAATATGACGTAGAAAAATCATTTGTGATCCTTTGATGAAAGATATGCTACAAACCATTATTTCCCATTTATGTCCTTCCAGCCCCTTTGCTTTGATGCAGACCCAGATTGTTTTCTGCATTTGATGAAATAGGTGCTTTGAAGGATGAGCCAGGCCACTGATAATAGGAGGGTACAGCCTCCAAATGGATAGCAAGGAATAGTCTAATTAATTTAATCAACTGTACCCTTAGACCCTAAGAAATTGCTCTATTCCTCCTGCTTTACCAGTGAAACATCTACTTTAGGTCAGATAACTTGTCCTCAAACACTCCTTTTCTGAAAGCCAGTTCTTCCACTTATTAGTGATTCATCACTCTGCATAGTTTTCTTCCATAACAGAAGAGCTTTAGGAGGCAAACCACAGAAGAATATATTTCCTTGTTATTGGATTCTGTGGATATTCTTAATTCACTGCTAAATATATTTCCTATGAACACTTTGAAATTCTTTCACAAAGGTAAATTTCATTCAGATATTTTTCTATTTCAAATCACTTAAGGTGGGATGGGGGCTACTATGTATATTTACCCAAAAAAGTAATTTAACATGAGCATATCACAATCCTTTGAATTTCTGGGTGGTAAACTTCAAAATGATTTGTGGAGCTAGGCCAGAATAATCATGCCACAATAAATAAATTTTTATTGAACACTTGTTGTCTCTTTGACTATCTTCTCCAACTCACTCAAGAAAATCTGAACCTATAAGCATGAGGATTTTAGAGGGAAAAAAAAAAATCTGCTGGTAAGCAATGTGATTTTTTTTCCAGAGAATCTCAGCAGAACTTGTACTACAGATAATCATATGGGGCAAATCATGTGGGGAAAGTCAGTCAGCTTCCAGAAAGTCAGGGAAAGTAGGCTCATTCTGCCTGAAAGAAAGGAAAATAGAGAGTTCTCAACAGGCGGCAGTGTATTGGTGATAATTTGTGACAGGAAAAGTTTTCCCAAAGCACAATGTCTCACCACCATTACATCATCATCTAACACTCAGTCATTTGAAAGACTTCAGAATAATGAAAGATGTATTTATCACCAGCAAGATTTGTCATTTTTTCATAGTGAAACATCTGATAAAAAGAATCAACAATTTTGTAAGGGTAATAATTATTATATTATGTAATCAAATGATCTATAGCTATGCTGACATTTTGATGACTGTTTTTGTTTTGTTTTAGTTGTTATTCCATTCTGACTTGCATTTCATTTAGCTACATGATGTCTTTCTTGTTAGATTTTTTTGAGGTAAAAATATTTTTTAGTTAATATATTTTGGTATATTATTTTGTATTTGGACTCTGGTAAATTTCTCCAGTCATCTTTTGACAGAAGAAAATTTATTTTTATAACCATCCAACAAAATGAACCAAAACTAACAAAAATATTTCACAACACAGATGAAAGTGGAAGAAACAAGCTTCTAAATGTCTAGAGCACATACCTGGGAACACTTGCCAACAATGCAACACAGAAACACAGGAAATTCCAATGTCTTGGTATCTTTGGATCAGTTTAAACATATCTCCTTCTGATCGTGTAAAGAACAGTGTATAATTATACTCTACTTGCAGATTTAAGCTTAAGATATAGGTGTGGCCAAAAAAAAAAAAAATGCAAAGGTTTCTTGGAAAGTGGTTGTATAAAAAGCATTCACACCTTTATAATAGTCCAATTATTATGATTCATCACTAGCGTATCCAAATAATTCTTGAAGATACCAGAAATTTACATTGGGAGTGCCAATCCAAATCAATCAAACTGAGCCTTTACACCACTTTAAAAAAATATTTTACTTGGGCCTCCCTGGTGGCGCAAGGGGTTAAGCACCACATTATGAAGCAATCCACAGCCTCTGCAGCATGAGTTTGATCCCTGGCTGGCCAGCGAGAAACCCACATGGCACCCACATGACCTCTCCTGTCTTGCCTGCTGCTCCCTTCAGCAGTATCTTTGGTCCGTCTGCCTGTTCTGTTCCCCGCTCTGTCTCTGGTGAATCCTCTCATCCCCTGCATCTCTGACCTGTACCCCAGCTCTTGTATGCATAAATAAATAAATCTTAAAAAAAAAATTTTACTTGGTCAGTAATTCTTTTTTCCTCTCATTTATTTATTTAAAAAATATTAATAGTATACTGGAACATACATACATTATATCTAATTCTCTCATCAAAACTGAAAAGCATGTGTTATTATGTCCATTTTACAAATGAGGAAAATGTCTAGGAGAGATTAAAATTCGCAAAGTGACATAACTAGGCAAGTGATAGAACCATTATTTGAAACAAAAGCTGACTTCAGAACTGAGGCCACCAGAGAGGGTAGGGGAGGAACAAGAACAAGATGGGGAGGAGGTACAATGCAGTGCAGTGTGGTAACACCTGACGGGGGAGGGCCTGTCCTAATACACAAACAACCATGTAAGCCAATGTCAACCTCCACTTAAAAAAAAAAACAAAAAACAATTTGGCTTCAAACGCTAAATGTCTTCCATTTATATCACTTTACATCCCTATCAATATATTTCATACTCAGAGAAAACATTTTCCCAAATCATATTCCCTGAAACATGAACTGTATGAAATGTTGGCAACTATTATTTTAAAAAAGGGAGGTGTTTCCCATGGTCACACAAATCTTTGATAAATTGGCAGATACTTTTATTTTCAATTTTCCACTCTCCTTATAAAAGGAAATGTACTCCTGCATCTCACATGTGATGCTGTGGGAGGGCAGGCATCGCTGCCCATTGCTCAGGCACAGTATATGCCATGCTTTGACCAATGAAATGAGAATATCCAAGCAGAAGTTTAAGATGCCTTGGAAGTTTCTGCCAACCCTCTTGTCTCTTATCTGCTGTAAGTGTGGCATATTCTAGGTCAGCCCGAGTCCTTGGAGAAGGCATATGGATCAGAGACTTAATGATCTACAGGCAGGTAGCAACATGTGTTGTAAGAAAGAAACCTCTGTTGAATTGTTAGCTCCAGAAACTCAGGAGTTATTTTTTACTACCGCTGAGTCCACTTACCTAGAAGTACTGTATGGGGTGTCCCATTCTTAAATATTCACAAAGCATTTGAACATATGTTAGGTTCTGAGAAGTGCTATAGTAAAGAAAACACTTTGAAAACAGAGGATTAAACATACACACATTTGTATCAGCTCCCTCATCAACTACTGGTAAAGTGTCAGTTACAGGGATATAAAAAAGAAAAGAAAAGAAAAGCCACAAGGACAAAGGAAATGGGAAATAAGAAAGAAGCAAAGAGTAGACAGGAGATGGCTTTAAAGCGGAGAAGTGAGTGATATCACATTTGTAGATCAAAGAAGACAGAAATCGCAGCAAGAAGTAGGGAAAAGCCAGAACAAGTCAACTTGGATCTTTAAAGTTCCAGACTCAAAAATATAGCCTTCAGATGCCTCCAAAGACAGTGGAATAAATGTGAAAGTAGGAAGTGGGTTTGAATGTTTAATATAAACAGCAAAATTTCAGCATCCCCACCCATCCCCCTACCGTGGCAGAAGATGCATGCCTTAGTCTCTGGAGAGGTTGAATCAGAGGGATCTAATCTTAGAGACATGGGGAGAATTAGAGGAGGAGGTGATTAACAAAATGAGGATTAAAGTGAAGGCTAACATTGTTAGGGAGTTCCTCATTTGTCCCCCTCTCACATTTGGCTGCCAGGATTCTGACCATCAGGCTTCTAGTCCCCAGGTAGAAGATGAGATGATTGATTTCTGGGGAAGCTGACCAGGTGTCAAGAAAGACCTAGAGACAGAGCTTGGGATTCTCCAATGGAATGGCCACCATACCATCAGAGTAAAGCCCACCAGCAGTCAAGTCTTCCACCCAATAATAAATAACTGCTTTCCTAAAGTAACAATATGCTTCTGGAATCAGAATGACTTTTTAACAATAACACTAACAGCTGGAGAACAGTGGAGAAAAACCTTCAAAGTTCTGATGGAAAATGGCTGTTAATTTGGAATTTTATAGCCAGAGAAATTTCTCTGTTGTGAAGTTAGAATATGAGGTTAGAATGAAGATATTACCAGACATTTAGGGTATTAAAATACATTCTCCAGAGCTTTCTTAGTAGGCCTCTGGAACATCTTCACAAGCAAAATAAATAGAAAACCAAGAAAAATGAAGGTATAAGCTCCAGGAAATGGGGGTGCTAACATGGTAGGGGAGTAAAGAGGTGGGGTTGAAAGTGGGGAGTGTAAGTTTACTTGCATATGATGTCTTATTTAATTGACTCAGTAGATGATATCTAAAATGAAAGGATGAAGAAATAAGTATGTCATAGAAATTGAATAAATAACAAAAAATAGCAGAACTTGTATTGGTGGGAAAATTCATCATAGCACTATAAAATGAAGTTTTAGAAGCTAGGGAACAAAAAGAAGTTCCTGAAAACTTCCAGAGAGGTTAAAATATTAAAAATCATGTCTCTACAAAGAAGACTGGGTATAGAGAAAAATAAGATGAAATACCACTATTTAAGCCCGACTTAAAAAAAATGTGTTAAACTGAGCAAGGATATAAACCAATGGTACGTCACTAAAAAAATAGATAAATAAAAACTGTGTTATGGTGTTACTTGATAACAAATGAAAGTGCAATTTAAGAATTAAACAGTTCTAACTTCATGTGCACATTTGTTTAACCACAAATCACTATTTTCATGGTTCTTAAGAAACAAATGGTCTTGAAGATCTAATTTTGAGACAACTATTTGGAGGGGTGGGGAAACAGCAAAGGAAAACTTTGCAAAAGATTAAAGATACAACTATGCTCTTGAACTTTTTGCAGATGTGCTAATGGAAAAGGGTGTTACAGGGAGTCCAGGAGCACTGTCCACGAAGTACTTACACAGAATATTACTTTGGTGCTGTTTGTAGTCAGATCAGCAATGTTCTGTGGATCTTCCTGGTATGAGTGGAGAAGTTTTTGTAAAACTTGATCACACTTTTGCATATCAACAGCTTATCTTCGATGATGGCATTCCAAATACCCAAATCATCATCATTCAGCAAGGAAATTGTCACTTTGGAATTTCTATTGCCTTTAGAGATTTCCATTACTTTGCTAAAGTTCTGGTTTCTAGAATTTTTGACAAGATGCCATGTTTTAGTAGGTGTTATGGGATTATTGGGGATGAGATAAACTTGAAGTTCCAATTATATCTGACTGGAGTCACTTTACCTTTGATATGTAACACTTTTACGACAATAATCAAATAGGTCCTCTAGAAGTTTCATTGCCCTGCTGCCTCCTTTGAACTTACTTTCATCATTGTTCTGATGGCTTTTAAAACCCTTTCCTACATACGTTGGCCTTGTCAATTTCATATTTGGGTTCAAGTTCCTGACCGTGCATCTGTCCATGTTAAATATGAGGTGTGGCCTGTGGGATCCTGTTGAGCCACATCCTGTCATTTAACATATATCTTACCTTTCATAATTTCATCTAACATACCTATGGTATACACATCCCATTGTAAATATTTATCCAAATCATTTTTTAAAATGGCAAGCTAGATGGAGCCAAGGAAATCAGTCATTTCCTTGCAAGCATTGATTAATCATTTTTTAATGTAGGCAGTTGTTTTACACGGTTCAAATTTCCCTAGCATGTCAACTAGATATTATGTCCAATAGTTTGTTGAAATCTAGAGCCATTATATCTATCACTTTCTTTTCTGCCATTCCAGCGACATTTTCAGAAGAAGAAACTATACATGATTTTATGTGACATTTAAAATTAACACATTCTGGGCCTCCCGGTGGCACAGCGGTTGAGCACAGTGCTGTGAAGATGTCTGCAGCCTCTGGTTCGAATCCCGGCCGGCTGGCGAGAATCCCACAAGGCACAGCAGACCTTTCCTGTCATGCCCGCTGCTCCCCTCAGCAGTATATTTTGGTCCTTCTGCCTGTTTTGCTCCCTACTTGTCTCTGGTGAATCTTCTCACCCTCCCGTGACTCTGGCCTGTACCCCAGCTCTTGTATAAAAATAAATAAATCTTTAAAAATAAATAAATAAATTAAATTAAATTAACACATTCTGGCTTAGTAATCACCATTTCTCCTTCTGAAGATTGCACACCAACCATTCCTTCAAATGCCTCAAAAGTTTTATTTATTTTACTTTTATTTTTTAGTTGTATAATTTTTTATTGAGGTAGGGGTATAGGTTCACATGTTTTTAGTTGTGTTACCACACCACAGCCATCACAAAGCATTAGTAATCCTCCACCATAGAATATTCCATAGATTTCTGTCCAAAACAACATAATCTACTTTCTTCTTTTGAAAAGTCAAAACCACATGTAGCCCTTTTCTTTCCTATAGTTCTTAAGAGCATTGACAGTGTTTCATGTGTGTATCTTTTAGAAAGCCATCTTAGAATTCTGAGACATAATTCACCAGGACCATACTATGATTGTTTTTGCTCATTATAGACTTCAATTCTTACTCTTCACTTCCTTCTGAGAAATATTCTCTTAAGTGCACAAATCAAATGAAAATAATGTTTGAATAGTATTATCAACTTCAAATGTATAGGAAATAGTAAAAATAGTCAAATCAATGATAGTAAGGAGTTACTTTGAGGTCCAAAAAGATCAGTAATTACATTAAATCTAATTCACTAGAACCTCTAAATTCTTTACTAAAAAACAAATGTGGTCAGGTTGATTGGGAAATGAAATCCAATTATTTCCTGCTTACATCTCACATTTAAAACATAAGGATACAGAAAGGTTGATGCTAAAAAAAATGGGAATAGATATTCTATGCAAACACTAAATTGAAAAAAGCAAGTGTAATACTATCAAAATAGTCTTTATGGGAAAGACATTTCCCATACATATACAGAAATAAATATATTTATTCATCAAGTCATCAGAAAGATATAGTAATTCTAAATCTGTATCCACTCAATACATAACTTCTAAATACATAACGCAAAAATTGAACAAACTAAAAGAAGAAATAGACAAATCTAATGTTATAGTGAAAGAATTTAACACAACTAATTCAGTTACTAATAGGAAGTTCTTGACAAAATTTCATTAAGAATATAGAAATTTGAACAACACAACTAATAAACTTGAGCAAATGGACATATATAAAACAGTGTACTGACAACTTCAAAGTAAACATTCTTTTCAGATACGTGCAGCATTTATAAAAATATGCTAGGTCATTAAGTTAATCATACCAAATTTTAATGAGTTTAATAATACAATGTTTATTATATGCTCACTGATTACAGTACAATTAAGATAGCAACTAAGCACATAAAGCTAATTAAAATATTCCCCTATGATTGGGAATGAGGATAGATACTTCTAAATAGCATGCAGGCCAAGGAAGAATGGAAAGTAGAAAATATTTTTATTTTAATTATAATGAAAAATACTTATCAGCTTTTCTGGGGTATTTATTGATGTGTTTAGAAGAAAATATATAATCTTTAATGCATTGATTAGAAAAAAAAGAAAGTCTGAAAATCAAATGACTTAGGCATACAAATAAAGAAGCTAGTGAAAGAATAAAATTTAAATTTGAAGAAAGTAGAATAGAATAAAATAGAAATAGAGAGGATCAGCATATTTTGTTAAGATACAAACAATAAAGATGATTAAACTCCAGGAGATATTTTTCTTTTTTTTTTTAACTTTTTTTTAAAGATTTATTTATTTTTATACAAGAGCTGGGGTATAGGCCAGGGGCGAGGGAGGGTGAGAGGATTCACCAGAGACAGAGTGGGGAGCAGAATAGGCAGACGACAGAAATACACTGCTGAGGGGAGCAGCAGGCATGACAGGAGAGGTCTGCTGTTCCATGTGGGTATCTCCCTGGCCGGCTGGGATCGAACCTACACTGCAAAGGCTGTGGACATCTTCACAGCACTGTGCTCAACCCACTGCGCCACCGGGGACGCCCCCAGGAGATATTTTCCAACAAAAAAATGAGGAGAGGTATAAATAACTAATTTCACAGATGAAAAAAGAGCATCTTTTCAGACTTTTTCAAGCATGAAAACCTGGAGGTAAAGCAGGAAAATCATAAAATACATAGAAGAAAACAGCAGTTCACAATATATCCTTCAGGGATGTCTTTGAAGATTCATCTCGAACAGCAAGAAAAATAAAGAGAATGTAGACAACTGGGGCTACATAAAACCAAAAAGATTCTACATAGTGAAAGAAACTATCTCTGAAACAAAAAGACACTTTACTGAATCAAAGAAAATATTGCACAACATACATTTGACAAGGGGCTGATATCCATGAGTGACAAAGAACTTATACAGCTAAAAAAATAACAACAAAAAAATAACCCAATCAAAAGTATAAAGAAATGAAAGAACATTATTATCACAAACTTCAGAAGAGTGATTATGTCCACAGAGTGGAGTAGAGAGTGATTGTGATTTGTAGGGTGTAGAGTTTAGTTTTAGTGCAGAGTAGTGTCAACGCGCTCTCTTATAACCTCAACGGCTTTTCATGGGTTTTCATTTTATGCATATTTGTTTAAGTTTATGTTAAAATTATAGCTTTATATGCCCTCCCATTTATTTTTAGGTTTCAAATGTAAGGAAATGCTAAAAATACTTTCTGGAGAAAGTATGTATTTTCATGTGAGTTATTTTTCCATGATAATTATTTTTATTACAAGATCATATCTTTATCCATGAGGTCAGCTGTCATAATATCTTGGCCATACAGCATTCTACCTATTGGGACATTACTGAGATGAGAGTATTGATTTTGATATATATATATATCTCAGATATATCACACACACACATAACACCCTGAAAAGGAAAAGCAAGGACTGCAAATTCCCATGGCTCTCATAGTCCAGGAAATAAAGCAAAGGAGTAAAAATCACCTACTTTAAGTCAATGGAGACAAATTTTCATTGCAAACACCTTTAACTGCTTAGAACTTTGCAGAGTCAACAAAACACCCAAATAAACACACCCTTTAGCTAAGTAGGTGAGCAGGCAAATATATTTTATTTATTCAAAGAATGTAGTCTCTGCAAGGCTATTTTCTACCTAATTCTGGGTGCTCTATTTATATCCACCATCATAAATGTTCAATTTTTCTAGGAATGTATCACTGTAGGGTAAGTAAAAAGTATCAGGCTTTTCTGCCCTCCCGCCATTAGGATAGATGAGGGAACCCTGTGGTCCTGAATGCATGCCTGATGGTGGGCACCTGAAGTGGGTACACCTGGGCTGAGAGACTGAGTTTATAAGGTCAACGTCATGGGGATGCCAGCAGAAGCCAAGAACGAACAGAAGCCGAGAGAAGAAGAAGAACACGAGAGAACACCAGAGAGCCCAGATAGAGTGAAGACTTGCTGGGGGCTGGGAGGCCTGGCAGCCTCCAGGCCCCCCAGCACCCCTGCCTGCCATATGCCTGGTAAATCTAAATAAAAGACCTGCAAAAGCCACTGAGGACTCTGACTCCTCCTTTACCAGGTCTGCTGGATCATAGAAAACCTGCTCTGTGGCCTGTCCTGCCCTCTACAATCACCATTCACCCAAAATTTTGCTAGGGACTTTATCCAAGCTACCACATTCTTTCCTCATCTTCCCAAAAATCAATGATGGGAAAAAAAAGTCACGCAGACTAATAAAAAATGCATGGAGCAGGTTTGGTCAAGAGTTAAGTCATTCAAGAACACTTTCAGGCTGTCATTGCTCAGAATGTTCTCTAACGTTCTACAGCTCAGATTGGTCCTACTGAGTGCAAGCATGTCAATGAGGAGCTATCTCTAGACTTTCCTCAGTTATGTCCATATTATGTGGTGTAGGATTCACAAGACAAGAGGAAGAGTTTTCTGGATATTACTCTAACTGCTCTATTCAACCACCGTAGTTATCACAGTAGTTAATTTGTTTTTCTAAATTGTATTTCGTTGATCTAAATGGACAACTTGATGGGGCTATAGCAAAAAAAGATTCAAAGTACGAGAGGCTTTCAGTATTATCTAGTTGACCAATTGTGAAGGCATCTACAGCGAAGCCTTTTACAATTGATATTTTCATTTCTACTTCATGCAGCTGCCAAAGTTGAGTTACCAGGTATAAGGATAGCCTCTTGCCTGACAAAATTTGGGCAAAGTTATGTAGCACTCACTGGGTGTGTGTGGTTGCTGCAATCCAAAGATGCTATTTGATTTGGGGAGGGATGATTTATAATTTGGGGAGTGCCAACCCAGAACAAAACTGCTTAAAAAACAACTAACACGGGGCCTCCCCTGGTGGCGCAGTGGTTGAGCGCTGGGTTGCGAAGCTGCCTGCAACCTCTGCAGCGCCAGCGCTGGTTGGATCCCTGGCCACGGGCGAGGGTCCCACATGGCATGCAGACCTCTCCTGCCATGCCCGCTGCTCCCCTCAGCAGTGTACTTCGTCAGTCTGCCTGCTCTATTCCCTGCTCTGGCTCTGGTGAATTCTCTCACCCTCTGGCGCTTCTGACTGTACCCAGTGCTTATATATATATAAAAAAAAAAAAAAAACAACTAACACTCTGAATGTCTAATTAACTTTATTAGTTATAACTAACTAATACTTATTTCTTTAATTTTATGCCTTTTTATTTCTTTATTTTCAAATTTCTATCACAACAAATATAAAAGCATTGTGGAAGTGACTCTATAGTTGACTGTAGTGATTGGTTATTACTTGACATAGCTTAAAATTTTTAAAAAAAAATATTTTTAAGGTTGTTTCTTGGCCTTCTTCCAAATTTCTAGAAAGACCACATTTTTACGCTGATGATTCGCAAGGACTGAGTTGTAAAGGGAGAGAGAAAGAAGATAACAAAACATAGGTAGGAAAACAAATTCTCAAATTTCTCTTTTTTGCCAGTATGCCTCTCTCTTTGTGCAGACTGCTGGCTAGCTTCCAGAGCCATCAGGGCACCCCTGTCCCCTGAGTTGGCCTTATCTCAGGCCATCTTACTAACCCAGCATTGCTCCCTTTCACGTACCAAACTTGGTTTTAACTTACCCACAAAACCTGCAAATATTTTATTGAAGTCCATGGAGCAGATGCAGCTGGTGCCCCGGGGGTTCCATTTACAGGCAGAGTGTGTGCCAATGCGCATCCCGACTTCAACTGGCTCTGGAGAATTGCTCTGAATGTTCACGCTTCCTTGTTAGGTGGCACCTAGGTGGGATGCCCTTGTGGACCAGTACCCCAGGGTGGCCAAGAGCTAATGGTTTCACAGGTGGGGGTGGGGTAACTTGTGCAAAAGATGCATTCTCACCTCTATTGGGATAGACTAAGGTTGAATTTAAACTGCACTGATCCCCCATTAGAGGTACTTGACTTGAAACCACTGCTTTGCTTATTCCCCTTTCCAGTCCAGCTCCCCTTATGCCCTGCAGCTTTCTCCTGAGGGTGCTGTAAAGAACTCAGAGGATTGCAGATTTGCCCTGGGTGCAGGGTAACAAGCTAATCTGCCACAGTTTCATGCTGGAAGAAAAGAGGGGACTCCTGTGTCAGAGACAAAGGACAGTTCACTACACATAGCAAGGCAGTGGCTAGTGTGTGATCACTTGGCCAAGGATCCCCAATCCCTTATTCTCAGGGCCAGATGACAAGTGCAGATAAAGCTGCATTACAGGAGAAACTGTGAGAGCTTCAGGGTCCTGAATCTTTCATGGCAGAAAGTGAATTAACCTGCCTTTTGTTGCAGAGAACTTTACTTTCTTTGTCTTCAAAAACTGCTCACCATACAAACACCTCTGAATAGATAGTTCCAAACATGGACAGCCAATTCCCCTGCTCACAGGTCATGCAGAAGCATGAGGAATCTGAGATTTGTCACTCAATGATATTCTCACGTTTCTACATTCTTTTGGCATCTGGAAAAAAATTTCTCTTGATTCCACTACTTTGTCAATGACTCTAATTAATCTGACTTAGAGAGGTAGGGAACAAATTGTTCAATTTTCTTTATATGGGATTAATCAAGGCTATTATCAATAACACTCCAGGATAAAGTCGAACTACAATATTGACCTCAGCTATTCACCCTAGGGTGTCCGACTCAATTAACTGAATAAATCCCCAAAACTGAAAAGCATCTACTTTAGAAAGTCAGGGACCCTCTCTTTCATTTTTGTTACACTTCCACTCCGCTTGAACCATTAACTCAAATTCACAATTGACCAGACCTTACACTGGCCCACAGAAGGAAGTCTAGGGTCATTCCATCATCCACAACAACCCAGACCACTTAGTTGAGGCAGAATTGAGTGTCTTCCTGGATCAAGCTGATGCCATTGATTACTTCGGCTACAGTCAAGGAAAATTTTGTACTGGTTTTTCTGATTCGATGGCTCCTGAGGTAGGAATCGCTCCTTCAGGGTCCACATTCATAATTACTCAGTCATCCCTCTGAAAAGCTCCCCTACAAACAAAGCCGTAGACTCATTTCAGAGAGATCTCTCTTTCTCTGAGGGTTATCTGGTCAATTCTTGGTGTTTCCTTCAAATCGTAGATTTCTTATGACTAAACTTAAATCATCATATATGGGGTAGAGGGTCCTTTCATGAAAGAACAGTCCTGAAATCAGCTGGTGTCCCTGAAAAGAAAGTGTCATTTACATTACTATTGACATTGCCCTGGCAGGTGGGCTTTAGGATTCTCATTTCAGGTAGAATAATTGAGCCTATTCCTTACTTTGAAGGGACTGAGTAGGGCATGACTGACTGTACTTCTGATTTTCATATGAAAGTAAGTCTTGCTTAATCCTTCCTAGCCTGTCAGTCATTGTCTCTGAGATGTCCTCAACAATGTAAGAATATTAGGTTAGGAATCACAAGACCTCTGAGTTAGGCATTCTGACTAGCTCAGTAGCCAGATGATTGCTGCACACGATGGGTATAGCGAGCAGTCATATTATAGAAGCAACAACTACCAAGTCCTAAAGGGCATTTCCAAAGGAGACTACCTCCTTTGCCAGAGATGCAAATCATCAAAAACATAAATTTCAAAGACCTGTACCTCAAAAGAGTCAATAAAGTTTTGAATCTACTCTGACATGAGCATTCACAGTACAGGCATGAAAAGCATCAATACCAAATACAATTTAGTCACAACAACAGTACAGTGAAGCTATTGGATCAATGTATCCAAATAATACATAGAATCAGTCCAAAGAACCCCCACTATGTCCCCCACCATGAACCCTGCCAAACTCCATTCAGTAGCTGAATTCAGGAGTTGCTCATCACTTTCAAGAGTTTAAGGATAATTGCCGTGTGCGCCCTGCACTCTGTCCCTCACTCGCCGCAGACGGTCCGAGTCGTCGCCCGCGCGCCCTGCCGCCGCCCCGCAGAAATGCTTC
Organism: Talpa occidentalis; assembly: GCF_014898055.3. NCBI lineage: Eukaryota > Metazoa > Chordata > Mammalia > Eulipotyphla > Talpidae > Talpa > Talpa occidentalis. Next base: position 55,615,009 of record NW_023604861.1, on the reverse strand, counting down.
AATTACCCTCAGTCCTTCACCAGATTAGGCCGGTGTCCAGGGCCCTGGATCCTCATCTCCTCGGGCTTATGCCAAAGATGTAAAATTTGGTGCAGATGCCCGAGCCTTAATGCTTCAAGGTGTAGACCTTTTAGCTGATGCTGTGGCGGTTACTATGGGGCCAAAGGGAAGAACAGTGATTATTGAACAAAGTTGGGGAAGCCCCAAAGTAACAAAAGATGGTGTGACTGTTTCAAAGTCCATTGACTTAAAAGATAAATATAAAAATATTGGAGCCAAACTTGTTCAAGATGTTGCCAATAACACAAATGAAGAGGCCGGGGATGGTACTACTACTGCCACTGTACTGGCCCGCTCTATTGCCAAGGAAGGCTTCGAGAAGATTAGCAAAGGTGCTAATCCAGTGGAAATAAGGAGAGGTGTGATGTTGGCTGTTGATGCTGTAATTGCTGAACTTAAGAAGCAGTCAAAACCAGTGACAACCCCTGAAGAAATTGCTCAGGTTGCTACGATTTCTGCAAATGGAGACAAAGAAATTGGAAACATCATTTCTGATGCAATGAAAAAGGTTGGAAGAAAGGGGGTCATCACAGTAAAGGATGGAAAAACACTGAATGATGAATTAGAAATTATTGAAGGTATGAAGTTTGATCGAGGTTATATTTCTCCATACTTTATTAATACATCAAAAGGTCAGAAATGTGAATTCCAAGATGCCTATGTTCTATTGAGTGAAAAGAAAATTTCTAGCGTCCAGTCCATTGTACCTGCTCTTGAAATTGCCAATGCTCACTGTAAGCCTTCGGTCATAATTGCAGAAGATGTCGATGGAGAAGCTCTGAGTACACTTGTTTTGAATAGGCTAAAAGTTGGTCTTCAAGTTGTAGCAGTCAAAGCTCCAGGTTTCGGTGACAATAGAAAGAATCAGCTGAAAGATATGGCTATTGCTACTGGTGGTGCAGTATTTGGAGAAGAGGGATTAACTTTAAATCTTGAAGATGTTCAACCTCATGACTTAGGAAAAGTTGGAGAGGTCATTGTGACCAAAGATGATGCCATGCTCTTGAAAGGAAAAGGTGACAAGGCTCAAATTGAAAAACGTATTCAAGAAATCATTGAGCAGTTAGATGTCACAACTAGTGAATATGAAAAAGAAAAACTAAATGAACGTCTGGCAAAACTCTCAGATGGAGTAGCTGTGCTGAAGGTTGGTGGGACAAGTGATGTTGAAGTGAATGAAAAGAAAGACAGAGTAACCGATGCCCTCAATGCTACACGAGCTGCTGTTGAAGAAGGCATTGTTCTGGGAGGAGGTTGTGCTCTGCTTCGGTGCATTCCAGCCTTGGACTCATTATCTCCAGCTAATGAAGATCAGAAAATTGGTATAGAAATTATTAAAAGAACACTCAAAATTCCTGCAATGACTATTGCTAAGAATGCAGGTGTTGAAGGATCATTAATAGTTGAGAAAATTTTGCAGAGTTCCTCAGAAGTTGATTATGATGCTATGGTGGGAGATTTTGTGAATATGGTGGAAAAAGGAATCATTGATCCAAGCAAGGTCGTAAGAACAGCCTTATTGGATGCTGCTGGAGTAGCCTCTCTGTTAACTACAGCAGAAGTTGTAGTTACAGAAATTCCTAAAGAAGAGAAGGACCCTGCAATGGGTGGAATGGGTGGAATGGGAGGTGGTATGGGAGGTGGCATGTTCTAATTCCTAGAATAGTGATTTACCATTATTGATGAACTGTGAGAGGAAGCTCAAAGCAGGGTTCCTCATCTATAACTTCAGAGAAGTCAGTTGAAGGAAATGACTGAAGAAAAGGCTGGCTGATGTTTAAGAAAATCACTATAATCATCAGTTACTGGTTTCAGTTGACAACATATAATGGTTTACTGCTGTCATTGTCCATGCCTACAGATAATTTATTTTGTATTTTTGAATAAAAAGACATTTGTACATTCCTGATGACTGAGTGCAAGAGCCATGTTCCAATGTACTGCTTTAAACTTAAATCACCGAGGCATTTTTACTACTATTCTGTTAAAATCAGGATTTTAGTGCTTGCCATCACCAGATGAGAAGTTAAGAAGCAGCCTTTCTTGGAGAGAAAAATAATTGTGTATAAAGTAGAGAAATATCCAATTATGTGACAACCTTTGTGTAATAAAAATTTGTTTAAAGTTAAAAAAAAAAAAAAAAAAGAGTTTAAGGATAGTGGTGAATTGGGTGGGCACCAGTATCCAACAGAGCCATAAAAGTTTCAGTCTTTTCCCTCTCTAAAGTTCTCTACATATGCACACATGTGCATACAACCTCAAGTAGCCCTTACTGCGTCCTTAGAGCAGCTGAGATTGGGATACAAGTGAGGCTGGATCAGGGAGTGAAGAGTGAGTAAATCACTCACGGGGGAATACTCAACTTTCAATCAAAGCAAACTCCAGTGTATTCAGTGCACCTATAGCCTCACATCAGTCAGCAAGTTCATTAATACCTCTTGTAGTTCAACTATCAAGACTTTTTGATTCAACAGCCACAGCCACATTGTTTTTCAGTTGGGACCGTAGGGGTCACACAGCAGCAACTGCCTACAGAACATGAGTTCAATGCCTTGGCTGCCTATTACCTCTTAACTTCTCTTATTGCAACAGAGTGGTGTCCAGGAAAAAGGGGAGGTTCCAGGTTCCCTGCCCCATCAAGGGAAGGTGGAGCTGAGAAGGGAGGAAAAAAGGGGGAAAGAAGACTGGAGAAGGAAGGAAGCAGGATGGGGAGTCAGAAGGTGACCCGAAGAAGGCACAAGGAACAGAGAGACATGTGAAGAAACTGTGCTTGTTTCTTGGTCACGGACTGGTTGAAACAGATGTGAGTGAGAGACACATGGCGGGGGATTAACAATGACAGCGTTTATCTTGGTTTTGATTTTGCTTTTTTCCTCCAAAACTTGTTTGATTGCTTCTGACCCTTTTCTATGGGTCCCCATGGAATGGTGCTCTAGACTTGTTGCAGGCTTTTGGGCCTTGATCTGGGCCAATCCTTTTTGGCTGGACATTTATCCACAAGGGGCTGGGTAACCTTGGGTGCTTGATTTAAAAACTACATTTTCTATCTTTTCTGTATTGTACATTAATTGTATTAAAAGTTCCTTTCCATTAAAGGTCTTACATATTTTGTCTTGATGCAGCAGATGGCAGATTTGGGGGTTCTGGGATGCCCCTCTCCCTGCCCTGTAACATTATGTTTTAATCTTCTTTTAAGGTAAACCTAAGGATTTTTTCTGGAATTATTTATTTCAGGGATTTATCTAGAATTCGACCTAAGGATTTATCTAGAATTCTTTAGGTCAGTTTCTCATAGCTTAGTGAAATTTAAACCCATCCCTGAGCAGTAGGTCACCAATTACTAGATGCTGTTGCTTCTATAGTCTTCCAGGAGAGTTTGTAGAGATAAAATTCCCTAAAAGCAGCCAAGACTTCTCACTGACACTTCTTGCATCCTCTCTCTGAATAGCTTTAAAACTGGCATGACAAGCAGCAGAAAGGCTGGACTACAGGTGACCAGTTTGGAGGAAGGAAAACCTTAAGCTTAGAGAACTTCCTATTCTTCAATAACAATGTTACTTATCCCACTACTCATCACTCAAGTTAAGCCACCACAGTTGTAACCATTCACCTGGTTTCTGCCCTGAGTGGTTGTGAATTTTTCTTCTTTCACTCAGTATAGGAATGCATCTTTGTGACTGTTGTCTGTAGAGTGTGGAAACTTCTACTGCCCAACTTTCTACCAGTTGTTACAATGAGGTGGAAGTGGGTTGACCTCTGGATTTGTATGGAAGTCCCTTCATCCAGAGGAGAGTTAGCACCACTGAGGCACAGTTTGATAGCTACATTGGAAGCTACTTCTTAATCATTGACCTACAACCACTCCCAATTCATCTTTATTACAAGGCAATAAAACTGAGAACAAACTATGGCCTGACTGTGTATAGGTTGGTAAAGATACTCACTACAGATTCCCATTCCTTATAATCCTGTTAAATCATCCAAGATATCCTCATTGTTTCAGAAGTCACATCCCTATCAGCATCTGTGTTGCTAAAACTGTCCAGAACTCTAAGGATCTGAAATGCTATCTTAGTGTAAACTGCCCAGTTAACCTGCTGCAGTTCATAGATGTTGAAATAAGATAGATGCCCCCTGTGTTAGAGACAAAGGACAGTTTATTACACATAGCAGTAGCCAGTTTCATCATTTTGATACTGGTTTCCCCAACCTTACGTGTCCTACAGGACACTTGCACACACAGCAGGTTGCATTACAGAAAAGATATCTTGAGTTTAGGAACCTTAATCTTTTATAATGGACAGTAAGCAAACTTGTTTAACCTTTGTCCTGGAAGAGAATGTTATCTCTTTATTCTACTAAACAATAAACAAGCTGGATTTATTTATTTATTTACTTATTTATTTATTACTATGGAAGGAGATACTATCACTAGCTCCCAAAGCTCTTTATTATATGAATAACCTTGGAAAAAGAGTTCAGTACAAAGCAGTACCTCTCTCATAAATCATACAGAAATGTGAGAGACCCATGAAGTTACTCCCAATAAGCATTTTCTTAGTATATCAATTTTTATATCAGCTCTGCTCCTTTGGACAAGAGAAATAGTGAAAATAAAAAATGAAGATCTGAATGCCACGTTTAAAAACTGTAATGATAACGACTATGACTATTACTATCTTGGTCTGTTTGGACTACTATAAAAAAAAAAGTCAGGTTGCATCAGAACACGCACTGATAAAGAAAAGAAATGAGAGTCGTGGAGCAAGTAGGCTGCACAATGCAGGATGCTGCTCTAAGAGCAAGGTTCTGGCCTTTTTATTGATAAGAGAACAAAGAGAAAAGTGTGGGTAAAACTGAAAATATGATTATGTTATCTAGAACTTTGGGGTGGGTGATTTGGCTGATCAGGTAAATCATATTCCCTACCCCCACCCATGGTTCCAATCTTATTAACAAGGTGTCCCACTGATGAGCTTCTGGGAAGAAAAGTACATCAGTCAACACCCCGCCCCCATCACCTCACTGCATTGCCAGTCATACCTAGTGATGTATAGACATTGCCCCGGGGTGACATTGCCCTACTCTTATTTAACTTGAAAGGAGCTTTGTAGGATCCGGAACGCTACATTTAGTCACAGGCTTTTTTTTTTTTTTCTCTTAGAAAGAACAGAAATGTATTTCTCATATTTGTGGAAGCTGGAATTCCCAATTTAGGGTGTGTGTGTGGTCAGGGGTGTGTGTGGTCAGGTCTGTGTCTGGTAATAGCCTGGTTCCTGGTTGAAATGGTCACTTTCTCTCAATGGAAGGAGCTAGGGAGCTCTGTGGGATCTCTTATAAGAGCACTAGTCCCATTCATGAGGGCTCCACCCTCATAACCCAGGCTCCTTTCAAAGATCCCACCTCTTAATAATTCACATTGGGCATTAGTATTTCATCAGATGAATTTTGGGGGACATAAACTTTCAGACCACACCAACTACTGAATAATACCATATAATTTTATAGATTACTATTTAAAGTTTAATAACAGTGAAAAGGCATTTTTGGTGGCTGCATATTTTTGGCTCTCTTCTCTGGTGCTGTAGTTGATAAATTCTAACTATTGAGAGAAAATGGGTGTTTGCCAAGGGAGCACAGTCAATAGAAACATTTCCAAATGGGAACATGCAGATTAAATGTGTAATTCAGCTAGGTTTGCAAACTAATTCATTAGCACAAATTACCTTAAAGGCCTCCCTAGATTTTTCTTTTCTAGTTCAACTCATTGGGGCTTTTTTATTATTACAAAGGCTTAGAGACTCTAATCTTGGTTTAGACGTTATTACTTTCCTGTCAAAGGAATATGAATAACTTGGAAAGGGAAAATTTGAAGTTTCATGATGTATAACAGGAAATAAGATTTGGTAAGGAAATGAAGGGCCCTTGTTTCTTTATAGATACGTAATGTTTAATACATGTGTGTATTATAAATACACATTTAAAAGTAAGTTCCATGGCTCATTTGGATTTTATAAATATATTCCACTCTTTCATGAGAGCAATTACTGCATGTCTTAAATGTTTAAGTATATATCTGTCAGAAGGCTCAATTAATCAGTAGTATAACTCTCACTGCCTCTTGAGCCCCCATTAAACAGAATATGCAACTAGATCAACACAGAAAAACTAAGTTAAAATGATTTTTTAAAGAAAAATCAGTAACCCACAAGTGGTTTTAAAAATAACTATTTTCAAGACTTAAGTATTAAAAAAAAAGAAGGAAGGAAGAATGGAATAATTTGAGAATATACTATATGTCACCAGACTTCCATCTCCTCACATCAGTCTTTGAGAATTGATGTGAACTACATTATACAATAATATTGTGAGCCTCAGGTTAATTACCTTTTGAAGTTCCCCACACCCAGGAAGTGACAGGTCAAGGATGTAAATTCAGGTCTGATCCTCATTGTTCTTTTCAATCAGCCTTAACCTAGAATGATTATTCCACCTAAATAGCCTGAACCAGGAGATTCACAGATCTAAGTCCAATCACTTAGAACAATGCCCTGGCTTCACCAAGGCCATCTGATCAGGATTTCTGGGGAAGGGCAACAGATCGCTGCCAATCAAGTTCTGCAGATGATTCCAGTGTGCCGTCACATCTGAGAACCTTTATTCTAGCTTAACTCATTCTTTCCTCAGGACCTCCTGGGTGTTCTTCAAACACTTCATACAAAAACTATATAAAGCATTTGTCACACGTCCCACCTTCCAAAAGTTTCTGCTTTCCTGTTTCCCCAGTGACACCATCTTTCTTTCAGGCTTCACCAAGCCTCAAAATGTTAGGGTTTTCTTTTGCCCCCTAGGGCTGCAGTTACTTGCATAGGCATTACTGAAGGGAAGTTAATTCTCTTCTTAGCAGCTCCAGTTTGATCTCCTCGTGGCCTCTACTTCTACGCTCCACTGTGTCTTCTTGGCATGAAGGAGAACTGATCTTTCCTTCTTCCAAGATGAAAACAGAAGAGGTGATATGGCACTGGTCTTATGCCTGTTGTTTCCATGATCAACATCCATTTACTCTGGAAAGTATTTTTGATCCTCTTAACTTTTGAATGGCTCTCTAGCAAATATTCTTTAAAACAATGCCTTGACATTACCATAATCCTCAATTAAGTAAACTAAAAGAATACTTCACATGTCTGAATATGTAGCAACCCCAACTTATGGTCATTTTTCCCAGGATAATGTTTTGGACCAAATTTTCAGAGACATAGATGAAATTAACAAAGTTCAACTCACAATAATCAATGTGTTAGTTTGATTATACACATATTAATCATATATCAAATGATGCTTAATAAACATTATAAACAGAAAATTTCATAATGTATTTTATAGTTTTGTGTATATAGAAATACTGCTTTCATTCTCATATTTCCTAAAAAATTTATTCAAACAATTTACATATACTTTTTAATATCACTCTGTCGTTATTAGAGCTATTTTAAAATCATCTAACATTTCCTGTAGTGTATCATCTTTACTACAATTATATCCCAAACTACATGTATCCATGTATGTGGTCTCTACACATTTACACAATAAGTATTTGTTCAGCATGTGCTATGGACTTAGAATGGATCTAAACCCTTTCCACGTGTTGGAGTTACAGTAGTAATCATATGGCAATTGGATTCTGATGGTGCTTTCCTTCTAATGGAGAAAGAGACACAAGTATCAGGACTGTTCTCTGAAGTGCTTGAAAGAGTCGTAAAGGGGAAGAGGATGAAGTCTGATCATCAAGAGTGAGATGGCTCCTTATCATGCCAGGGAAGGCTCCTTTGAGGATTGTCTTAACCGTGTCTTTCATTTTTCTGTACTCTGATGCTTTTTTGTCTTAGTCCTCCCAGATTCTGTAAAGATTGCCTCTCATGGGGTTAGCCAGCCACTAGAGGTAGTAAATAGCCTCTGTGAGTGTGATTTTCAAATACAAACCAACCAATCCAAAACCACATTCCAACCACTTTTTTATTGGGGTCTCACACTTGGGGCTAATATCTGCCTGCCCTCTTCACCCCATGGCCAGGTACCCAACATTAGGGATAATACTCACACTCCAAAATCTGTGAAAATTATTCACCCTAGTCAATAATAAGTCTGGATACACTGCTTCCCACACACCTTCCCATGAAAACCACAATACAGGCTCTTGTCACAGTGCATGCCCCCACACCTCCTGACTGACCCTAGTGTTTTCCCACATGGCCCAACATGGTATGCCATGCCCCCTCCTCTGGCCAACATGAGTAGCAAATGATCTTTTCCATAGCAGTTTTTTCCTGACCTGTTTGTTTAACACCATCTTATATTTTATATCAATATACTGCATTTTAAGCAAGATCTGAGGAAAGACCTGGATGCAGTAAAGAGTGAGATGTGCAGGTACATGGAGAAAGAAGATTCCACAAAGAGAGAACTGCATATGTTTGGGGCTTGAGGAACAGCAGGCTGTGTGACCAGCAATATGAGCAACAGTGAAAGTACTAGGAAATAAATCAGAAAGGAAGTGGCACTGGTGCATGCAGGTAGCCGTGCTGTGGACTGAATATTTTTGTCTCCCCAAATTCATATGTTATATGACTCCTCTAATGCCCAGTGCAATGGTATTGGGAGGTGCAACCTCTAGGAGGTATTTGGGTCATGGTTGGGGAAGGGAGGGATGATAACAAGACAGAAGCCATATTAAGAGACAGGAGAGATAGACAGTCATCTTGGCTACAGTGAGAAGACATTCGTTTGTAAATCAAAGACAGCTCTCACCAAGAACTGAATCTGCCAGTATTTTATCTTGGACTTTCCAGCTCTAGAACTGTGAGAAATAAATGTCTGTCCTTGAGGCCATTCAGTATATGGTTTTTGTGTTATGGCAGCCCCAAAGGACTAAGATAAGCAGGCCCTTGGGGTTCACTCGAGGCTGCCAGTAATTGGACTGTCAATGGGAAGAAGCAAAGGCAAAGTCTAGATACTGAGCTACTCTTCTTCATAATGAGTAACTATTGTCAAGGCAAAGACTGGGATCAGTAGATATTTCAAATCTCCCATGAAATAGCTCTTAAGACAAAAGTGACCAACAAATGCCTCCTCTGAATGACAGAAGAGAAATTCTATGTCTGTATGGTGCTCTTGACAACAATGGATTATTAGGTTGAATAACAAAAAATGTTTCCTATTGTTCCTCATCAATAGGACACTGGATCAGCCTCATGCCTCAGATCCTTTTTTGCATTTTCACTAAATAAAGCTTTTTTGTTTTTAATTTTCTTAAAGTGGTGGAAAATTTAGGTCAGAGAAACTATTAATAGAGTAGGTCAGAACATTACAATCTTTGGCCAGGATTTATGCATACGTGTTTAAATGCAAAATTTGTTACACGCGTGGTGGGCATAATTAGTATGCATGTGGTGAGCAGAAATTAATTAGAAAGTCTGTCTTGCATATTTTAATACTGCTCTAGGCCTGAGGGAGGCTCAGAAGTATAAAGTGGCATTCACCTTAAAGAGTAGTTGTCAATACACACAGACCAATGTAATCAAATAGAAAATCCAGAAATAAACCCACAGATTTATGGTCAACTAATCTTTGACAAGGGAGCAAAGACTATGCATTGGAGCAAAGAAAGTTTGTTCAATAAATGGTGCTGGGAATACTGGGTCGCTACATGCAAAAGAATGAAGCTTGACCACTACCTCACACCATACACAAAAATCAACTCAAAATGGATTAAAGAACTAGACATAAGACCTGAAACCATAAAATACATAGAAGGAAATATAGGCGAAACACTACGTGATTTGCACATCAAAGACATCTTTACAGACACATCACCCAAAGCAGTGATAGTGAAGGCAAAGATAAACAGCTGGGACTACATCAAATTAAAGAGCTTCTGCACAGCAAAAGAGACAATAACAAAAGCAAAGAGAAACCCCACCAACTGGGAGAACATTTTTGCACCCAACACTAATGATAAAGGACTGATCACAAAAATCTGCAAAGAGCTGATGAGACTCAACAACAATAAAGAAAATAATCCAGTCAAAAAATGGGCAGAAGAGCTAAAAAGAAACTTCTCTGAAGAGGAAATGCGAATGGCCAACAGGCATATGAAAAAATGTTCAACATCACTTGTCATCAGGGAAATGCAAATCAAAACTACCATGAGATACCATCTTACACCAGTGAGAATGGCACATATTAAAAAAACTAGCAACAACAAATGTTGGCGAGGATGTGGAGAAAAAGGAACTCTCCTGCACTGTTGGTGGGAGTGCAAACTGGTCCAACCACTATGGAGAGCTGTGTGGAGATTTCTGGACCTACTAAACATAGAGCTTCCATATGATCCAGCAATTCCACTCCTAGGTATTTACCCAAAGGACACAGAAACATCAATTCCAAAGAGCACCTGCACCCCTATGTTTATAGCAGCACTGTTACAATAGCTAAGCTTTGGAAACAACCCAAATGCCCAAAAATAGATGACTGGATCAAGAGGATGTGGTACATATATACCATGGAATATTACTCAGCATTCAAAAAAGATAAACACATGCAATTTGCAGCAACATGGATGGCACTGGAAGGGATCATGCTCAGCGAAATAAGCCAGAAAGAAAAAGAAAAATACTGGATGGTCTCACTCATAGCAGGAATCTAGAAAACTTAAATAAGGGAACAGGAAAATGAATAACTATAAGAAAGTGAAAATCAAAATCAAAAAACTATGAAGCAGAGACATTCTGTGGGGGGTAAGGGACAGGAGGGGAGGGATTGGGGTCAGAATGGGGGGGCTGCAATTGTATGGGGAATATAAATATAAAATTTATTTTTAAAAAAAGAGTAGTTGTCAATATAAGTGCAGACAACTGATTTATATGTATATATACTAATTATACATTATATATATGTATATATATGGTGAAAACAAATTTGTAGTGTGGATTCCAACTTTTCTATACATTCCAGAGGGGAGAGAGAGAAGTGTTAACACAATGAATAAAAAGTTTGATTTTCATTTGATTTAGACGTTAAAGAAAGTACAATATTTACATAGAAGGATGATAGAATGAATGAAGGGAATAAGCCATGGAAATAAGAAAGAATGAAATGTTTCTCAACAGGGAAGAGATAAGCTGCTTAGAAGGAGAAAAATGTGAAATAAATACATAATTTTAAGGGATCTTGAAAACAAGATAAAATGAATTTAGTGGTGTAGGGTAAAGAAAATATCAGGCTTTTCTGCCCTTCCGCCATCAGGATAGATGATGGATCCTTGTCCTGAATGCATGCCTGATGGCGGGCACCTGGAATAGGGTGTGGGCATAGGTAGATGGGTTTCAGCTGAGCTAAGACTGTGCTTTTAAGGGCGGCGTCACGGGGGGACGCCAGCAGCACCAGCAGCAGCAGTAGAAGCAGAAGCAGAAGCCGAAAGAGAAGCCGAGAAGCAGCAGCATGAACGCTAGAGAGCCCAGATAGAGTGAAGACTTGCTGGGGGCTGGGAGGCCTGCCAGCTTCCCAGCCCCCCAGCCAGCACCCCTGCCTGCCATATGCCTGGTGAACCCCAAATAAAAAACCTGCAAAACCACTGAGGACTCTGACTCCTCCTTTACCCGGTCTGCATGGGATCAGAAAACCTGCACTGTGTCCTGTCCGGCCCTTACAAGTGGCAACTAGGCAAAATAAAAAATGATTGGTCATATTTTTTAAAAAGAAGTGACATGATGTGAGTGATACTGAAGAAGTGTTTTTTAAAATCAGAATTAAATTGAATGGTTTAAGGACAAACAAGCAGAATCAAAGGTAACAGATGCGAAGGTCATTAATTTCCTAGGACTGCCATGGCAAAGTACCAAAAAGTGTGTGATTTAAAACAACACAAAGTTCGGGCCTCCCTGGTGGCACAGGGGTTAAAGACACAGAGTTATCAAACTATTGCTAGCCACTGCAGCATGAGTTGGATCCCTGGCTGGCCAGGGAGCAACCCACATGAAGCAGCAGACCTCTCCTGCCTCACCCGCTGCTCCCCTCAGCAGTGTATTTCAGTAGATCTGCCTGTTCTGCTCCCCACTCTGTCTCTGGTGAATCCTTTCACCCCCCACCCCCTGTATCTCTGGCCTACACCCCAGTTCTTGTATGTATAAATAAACAAATCTTCAAAAAATTTTAAAAAAGGGCCTCTCCTGGTGGCGCAGGTGGTTGAGCACCATGCTGTGAAGCTGTCCGCAGTCAGCAAGCAGGGGTCCTGGGGAGCCAGGAGGCTGGCAGGCCTCCTAGCTCCCGGAGAGTCTTCACTTTTTCTGGGCTCTCCAGCGTTTTCTCATGGCCTCTGCTTCTCTCTCTTCTGCTAGTTCTATTCTCTGCTTATTCTCCTCTATGACCCCTTAGAAGCCCCATCTCAGGCCAGGTGTACCCACCTACATATGCCCACACCCCCCTCCAGGTACCGGCCATCAGGTATGCATTCAGGACTACAGGGATCCCTCATCAATGCTGATGGCAGGAGGACAGAAAAGTCTGATACTTTACTTACCCTACACCCCTCTTCCTCACCTGTTGAATGTCTGTTGCCTGTTAATTTTGATAGTTACCTTATTATAATTACTTTTTTAAAAGATTTATTTATTTATGCATACAAGAGCTGGGTACAGGCCAGAGATGGGGTGGTAAGAGGATTCACAGAGACAGAGTGGGGAGCAGAATAGGTGGATTGACTGAAACACACTGCTGAGGGCAGCAGTGGGCCAGACAGGAGAGGTCTGCTGTGCCATGTGGGTATCTCCCTGGCTGGCCAGGGATCAAACTCATACTGCAGAGGCTGGGTACAGCTTCACAGTGCTGTGCTTAGTCCCTTGCGCCACCAGGGAGGCCCTATTATAATTACTTTTTATTTACTTTCCTGATCCCTTATTTGGATCTTCTACATTCCTCCTAAGAGTGAGACCATCTGGTATATTTCTTTCTCTTTCTTGCTTATTTCACTAAGGAATGTGATAATTTGGATGGATAAGAATTATAAACAAAAATACATGCTACTCTTGGGCAACAAACTGGAAAAAGTTATAAAAAATAGATTTATGGACAAAACATAAAATACCCAAATTAAGTTAAAATATAAAAAATGCAGTTAGACCAATTACCACAGAACTTGGAACTTGAAAAGACAAAGAACTTCCATTTGAAAGGTTCTGGAATCAGGTGGGCTCACAGCTAAATCTTATCTGACCATTGAAATAATCAGGTGACTTTATGTTTAAAACTATTTTTAAACTTTCAAAGATGGAAAAGTCAGTAGATCATTTCATAAATCAATTTTAACATCAACATTTGGGGCCTCCCTGGTGGCACAGGGGTTAAGCAATGCACTCTGTCTGCCTGTTCTGTTCCTGTCTCTGGTGAATCTTCTAACCCCCCACATCTCTGGCCTGTACCCCAGCTCTTGTATGAATAAATAAATCTTTAAAAAAAAAATCAACATTTTACAACAATAGTTGTAGTGCCAGCAAGGCACAGTGCTGGTTCTCTATGGATCCGGGCAGATGGGTAAAGGTACCAACAGAATGAATAAAGGGGAGTCCACAACCCTCAGTGGCTTTTTCAGGTTATGATGAACTTTCTACCCCACTTGTAGTGTGGCAACCAGGCACAGGCAGGTAAGGGTGTTGGCAGCACTCCAAACCCCGGTGAAGGTTTGGACTCTCTCTGATGTACTCTCAAGGTCTCTCCACTGCACACCATCCACTATGAAGCTGCCTTCCTCTATGTTGATGTTGCCCTTGTATGGTCAGCCTCCAGGCTCAGGTGTGCCCATTCATGCACGCCCACACCATACTTCAGGTGTCACCATCAGGAATGTGTGCCCCGAGTCCATGCTTCCAAGCGCCTCCTGCATTCAAGGCCGCAGGTGATAGTCACAGAGGCCAATGGCACAGAAGCCCAAGCAAGCTTCATTTACCCTACAATCGTCTATAAAAGAATGATATGAAAAATCATCTGTATTAAATATAGGTGAAAATTTACGAATAAGATGTCAGGACAATAAAATCCAACAGTATATCAAAAGACAGATACAATATGACCAACTAGAATATATCCTAAGCAAGGCTTAATTATTTGGAAATCTGTCAGCCTGATTCACTTCATTTAAATGAAAAGGGAAGACATAATTAGATGAGCAGATGCTGAAAGTATATTTAATGAAACAGAGCAGGTATCTAGGTATCTTAATTTATCAACATTAAGCTATATGGGAATAGATTAAATGCTATTTGTGAGAACCAACAACAAATATCTACTCTGAATGGTCAAACTCTAAAATCAGGCATTAACTTCTTCACCACAGGAGCCTTAAATTTTGGCCTCTCACTATTTTGACATTTGACTTTTAACTGCAGCTCATGATGACTTTGTCCTCAGGCAAGCACAAGTTCCCATCAAGGCTCTCATTGGGTCTGAAACAAGGGCTCTGAGTCACAGCAGGAATAGGTTCCATAGTACAAGCCTGCGGGGGACTGAACCAGACATTGCGGGGACTGTATTAGGTGCAAAGTTCAACCTCTCACTGTGAGATTTCTCCCAATTTGTTTGCCTTACAGATTGTGGATTCTGCAAACTGGCATTTATCAGCTTTCTAACAAAGTTGAAGCCGAGAATGCTACTGTTTTGTTCCTCAGGTACTGTTGTGTGTCTGCTGTGGCCTTAGACTATACAAAGTTCTAGGTCCTGGAAGCATAATTGATTACTGCTTGAGGGATTGAACACCTGTTTTTCTAAATTTGGTAGGTATGGGACCCAATAAAATTGCATGCCCCATAAACACTTTGGGCACTCTTAAAAAAAATTAAGGATATGAAAACCATGACATTGTTATTTTTCAGCCCCTGAAGCAATCACACACATTCCAGTTGGAGAAATACCAAACAGCAACTGCTAAACTGAGAATTCTTTATACTGGAACTGAGCTGATGAACCAATTAGAGAAGACAGGGTTTTTTTCTTATTTTATTTTAATTGAACAAGAACTTATACTTTAAATTTCTAGTTCACAAAACCAGAAAATTTAATATTGTCCTGTTATGTCTTTGAACATTGTAGTGGCAGGACTGGGCCACTGAGCAGGTTTTCTAGGATCCCATACAGACCGACCTGGTAAAGGAGGAGTCAGAGCCCTCAGGGGTTTTGCAGGTCTTTTATTGGGGCTCACCAGGCATACGGCAGGCAGGGGTGCTGGGGGGCCGGGAGGCTGGCAGGCCTCCCAGCCCCCAGCAGATCTTCACTCTGGGCTCTCCGGCCTTCTCTCAGCTTCTGCTTCTCTTGCTTCTCTCTCGGCTTCTCTTTTGGCTTCTCCTCGGCTTTTACTGGCATCCCCGTGATGCCGCCCTTAAAAAACCACAGTCTTAGCCCAGGTGAATCCCATCTACCTCTGCCCACACCCTACTCCAGGTGCCCGCCATCAGGCATGCATTCAGGACCGCAAGGATCCATCATCTATCCTGATGGCGGGAGGGCAGAAAAGCCTGACATTTTTCCTTACCCTACAGACATCAACCTCAATGGGATTTAACATTAAATTAATCCTTAAAAATTGGATATTGAAAGAGTGGTTTACAGCAATTTGCCACAGCATAGATGGAGCTGGAAGGGATCATGTTTAGCAAAATAAGCCAAAAAGAAAAAGAAAAATACCGGATCATCTCACTCATAGCAGGAATCTAGAAAACCTAAATAAGGACCAGGAAAAAGAATAACTATAAGAAAGAAAAAATCAAAATTAACAACTATGAGCCAGAGACACACTATGGGGGGGAGCAGGGGAAGGAGGGATTGGGGTCAAAATAAGGGGGTTGCAATAAGGGGAATATAAAAATAAAATTAAAAAAAATATATGGTGTAGGATAAGGTAAAAAGTATCAGGCTTTTCTGCCTTCCCGCCATTAGGATGGATGACGGAACCCTGTGGTCCTGAATGCATGCCTGATGGCGGGCACCTGGAATAGGGTGTGGGCATATGTGCATGGGATTCACCTGGGCTGAGAATGGGCTTATAAGGGCAGTGTCACAGGGACGCCAGCAGAAGCAGAACCACGAAAGGAGCAGAGAATGCCACCAGAGAATGCGAGAGCCCAGGAAGCGTGAAGACTTGCTGGGGGCTGGGAGGCCTGCCAGCCTCCCGGTTCCCCAACACCCCTGCCTGCCGTGTACCTGGTAAATCACAAAAAAAGCCTGCAAAAGCCACCAAGGACTCTCTAGGATTCCTCCTTCACCCTTCTGCTAGGATCATAGAGATCCTGCCCTGTTCCCGTCCTGCTACTACAATTGGTGTAAGTCGTCAGGACGATCCATGCAGTCGCGTATGGACCCTGTGGAGACTTCAGGAGGGACTGAGGAGTAGCAGACCGAGAGCCTGTGACAACACTGGAGGCGTCATGGCAGCACAGGAGGTAGACAAGGTCCGGGAGCTACAGATGAGACCTCTCCTGGAGGAGACGGCCTGAGAGGACCAGCCAATGACATGGGAGGTAGCGGAATTGTCGGGGAAGAAAGGACCATGATTCTGAACTTGCCAATGCTGATGCAGGGAGAGGCCAATGAACTTGGACTAATGGACTTGAACTGACAATGCCACCAGAAGGCAGAGGAACCTTGGCAGGTTGTTACGTTTTGGGGACCCTGGGGGTGCATGGCATCATTTGTAAACCCCAGGAGATGAAAATTAAGTCATGGCTGGTGGGCCTTGGCAGAAGAGCCCATGACTGGTTGAGAGAGGAAGCCCTCGCCAAGTTCTCTGCAGCCAGGCAGAGAAAAAGCCAACTTAGAAAGGCAAAAGCTAGTGCTAGGATTGAGAAACCCTGAGCAGCTGTTAAGCACTAACTATGCTAAAGAGATTAGGACACAGACAGGTACAGCAGGAAAACCATGTGAAGACACAAGGAAAGGTTATCCATTTGCAAGGCAAGGAGAGTGACCTAAGAAGAAACTAATCTTGCTCATGCTTTGATCACAGACTTCTAGTGTCCACTATTGTGAGAAAATAAATTTATGTTGTTTCAGCCTCGTAGTCTGTAGAACTTTGTTATGGCAGCTCTAGTAAACTAATACATCAATGTTGTTGAATTCGAAGAGAGGTGTAAACCTATACATTTTTATTACTGGAGGAATAATGGTTGTTTTTAGGAAACTAGCCCAAAGATAGGACCAGATTGCTGGCCCCCTCCCATAGGAGATTTGAGAGTTATACCCAAAGGATTTAAAGAACAAAATGAAAAATATTATGAGGAATATTTTTTATAATAAATTTTATTTTTATATTCCCCATACAATTGCAACCCCCTTATTTTGACCCCAATCCCTCCCCTCCCGCCCCCTACCCCCATAGAATGTCTCTGGTTCATAGTTTTTTGTTGATTTTGATTTTCACTTTCTTATAGTTATTCATTTTCCTGGTCCCTTATTTAAGTTTTCTAGATTCCTGCTATGAGTGAGACCATCCGGTATTTTTCTTTTTCTTTCTGGTTTATTTTGCTGAGCATGATCCCTTCCAGCGCCATCCATGTTGCTACAAATTGCACGTGTTTATCTTTTTTGAATGCTGAGTAATATTCCATGGTATATATGTACCACATCCCAGTCATCTGTTTTTGGGCATTTGGGTTGTTTCCAAAGCTTAGCTATTGTAAATAGTGCTGCTATAAACATAGGGGTGCAGGTGCTCTTTGGAATTGATGTTTCTGTGTCCTTTGGGTAAATACCTAGGAGTGGAATTGCTGGATCATTGGAAGCTCTATGTTTAGTAGGTCCAGAAATCTCCACACAGCTCTCCATAGTGGTTGGACCAGTTTGCACTCCCACCAGCAGTGCAGGAGAGTTCCTTTTTCTCCACACCCTACGAGGAATATTTTTTCACTACTTCTTGTCTTTTCCTTCCTGTGAGGAGAGCACAATTAAGTACAACTCCTGTCTTCTCTCTGCCTTTTACTCACTTTGCTTCTAGATGGTTCATTACTGGTCAAGAAACCAAACCTGATACTGGACAAAAGCAAGGAGTGTTCAGGGACTGCAGACTGTTAAGATGATAATCCCACGTAACCTGTTCTAAGGACTGGTGTCACCTGAACACCAGCAAAGTAATCAAACTCTATTGTGCTCAAAGCTTTTCAATCAATGAGAGATTTACTGGCAATAAAAAAATATAAAGGGAAATTTTTTAAAAAGAGGGAGAAGAAGGGGAGGGGAAAGGAAGATTTCAAAATATAGAGTTCCAGGGCCTCCCTGGTGGCGCAAGGGGTTAAGCACTGCACTATGAAGCAATCTCAGCCTCTGCAGCATGAATTCAGTCCCCAGCCAGCAAGGGAGATACCCACATGGAGAGGCAGACCTCTCCTGACATGCCCGCTGCTCCCCTCAGCAGTGTACTTCAGTCGATCTGCCTGTTCTGCTCCCCACTCTGTCTCTGGTGGGTCCTCTCATCCCCACATCTCTAGTCTGTACCCCAACTCTTGTATAAATAAATAAATCTTAAAAAATATATAGATTTCCAATCAAACCATCTCCTCTTGGGCAAATACCAGTCAATCAGGCAGGGTTCAGAGCATGGGAGGTGGTGGCCAAGCCCTAAAAGCAAAACCACCAGGAGAATGAATGCAAGGGCAACTTCTGGCCTAGAACACAGGCACGTAGGTTAGTCAGGGTCTAAAGGGCCGGGAGACAGCAGAGAAGCAAAGTTCAAAATGCACAATCTGAGCTGGAGAATCTACCTGAGGGCAAGCTTGCAGCTGCCATTGTGGGCCAAAGCGGTAAAGCTAGAAAAGAGCTAGGTGCACACGTGCTCAATGTTTTTAAACCCAACAAGGCCACTCAACTCCACCTCTCGTTTCTAGCAGTTCTCAGATGAAGAAGTCTTGTTCACTGGCTGATGGCAGAGGTGTAGTGCAAAATATTCAGGGATGGGGGCGCTGGGGAAGATGGCACTGGTTCCTTTAGCCTCAGTCCAGCCCACCTGTCTGGCTATTGTTCTGTTTCCTCTAACAATTTCACCCCAGGATGTCAGTGCAGCAGTGATCTGCTTTGTGGGTGAAGTTTGAGGATTAGGTTGGGCCTATATAATGGGCATTTGACTGAATGGGTTGTGCCAGCAGACATATTAAGCACTCCAGCTAAACTATGTTCTCCCAACTTCACTTCAGTTCCCCAAACTTCATTTCAGTTATAAAAGTGATATTTTGATTTCCCATCAGCATTGCCTTTTATTACTCAATTTCTTCAGAGTAGGATGTGGAGAGAAAATATCCCCTCAAAGAGACTAACAAATGAGTCTACGTGTTGAAATTTTTTGTTGTATAGAGTTCTTTAAAATGGGAATTGCTACTATTCTTGGACAGCTGGATTGGCAAAGTGCCCAGTGTCCCCACAGTCCAGGAAGGGATGTAGGTCAAAGGCATAGTCAGTGCCTGACTTTCTCCTTCGTACAGCAGCTATGTGGTAACTAGGAGAGGCTAACTCTTAAAGTATATATATTTAGCTTATTAAATCTTAAATCAATGCCATGTGCAACTGGATGTTCATTTTTAAAAATCTCAATATGGATTAAAATTTACAGCTTTGCAGCACATAAAATACCAGTTAATAATATCTGATATTTTCCATATTACAGGTGACTCAGCAAATTTATATGAATTGCTAAAAGTTACAAAGCTAATAAATGGCAATCACTGAAGCTTAATTCTTCTTGTTGCAAATTCAAGGATCTTTCTGCTATATAGTGCAGTTACCTTGCTAAAATTCATTAACCCTGCAGTTTGATGAGGAGCTGGAGAAAACATGAATTCTGAATAGACAACAATATGTTCAATTGCCTTTGTGTTTAAACGGTGTGAAATAAAACTAGAAAGAATGTAGAACTGTAATACATCTAAGGTAGGGTGGGATCTTAGCATGGAAATATCCCACCTCACTTTGGCTGATTCTGAGGCAAAATAGCATTGTTATTTTTCTCAGCAATGCCTTAGAGTAAACAACCACTACATCATTTTTTAAAAAGATTTATGTATGTGTGTATGTATGTATGTATGTATGTATTTATTTATTTATACAAGAACCAAGCAAGGTACAGGCCAGATTCGCGGGAGGGTGAGAGGATTCACCACAGACAGAGCGGGGAACAAAAACAGGCAGACTGACGAAATACACTGCTGAGGGGAGCAGCTGGTGAGACAGGAGAGGTCTGCCACGCCGGGTGGGACCCTCGCTGGCTGGCCGGGATCGAACCGTCGCTGCAGAGGCTGTGGACAGCGTCACAGTGCTGTGCTCAACCGCCTGCGCCACCAGGGGAGGCCCACTACACAATTTTTAAATGAGAAAAAACTGTGATCTCTACTAAACTATCCTTCCCACCAAAACCAGAAAGAAAACAGCAGCCCACAGAAGCTCCTCCCACAATTTCTGGTTTGAGCCTCTGGATGGTTCAGCATTCTTTGCATCTTAACATCTCTGCCCACCCCGCCCCCCACCCCTCCTGCTTCTCTCACCTTCACCTTCTGTCTGCTGCAGCTGAGCATGGATCGGAATCAAAAGAGAAACTTGTAAAACCCAATTTCTTCCCTGCAGACCTGGCCTAGCAAATATTAACAGGAATCTGGTTTGCCGCCATGGTTTGTCTTCATTTTTCTTCCTAGTCCCAACCATCCTCAAGAAACCAGTATCTTGGGCCTCTCTGGTGGCACAGTGGTTGAGGGCTGGGTTGCGAAGCTGCCCGCAGCCTGTGCAGCGCCAGTTCGATCCCTGGCTGCTCCCCGGCCGCCGGGCGAGGGTCCCACATGGCGCGCAGACCTCTCCTGCCGCCCGCTGCTCCCCTCAGCAGTGTACTTCGGTCCTTCTGCCTGCTCTGCTCCCCGCTCTGGCTCTGGTGAATTCTCTCACCCTCCCGCGCTTCTGACTGTACCCAGTGCTTGTATAAATAAATAAATAAATCTTTAAAAAAAGAAACCAGTATCTTAACTCCAGAAGATTACTTCCCCTAAAATGCTAGTGAGAGAGGGTCCAAAATCCGTTGTCAGGTGACAATTACACATTTTAAATTGGCGCTTTCATGTTTAGCCATAGAAAAGGCTATAAAAGCACAACGCCTACCTAATAAACTTGGTGACCAAGATCCATTTTTCCAGGCAGGGCAGCTCACAGTTTTCATATCATGGTATGGAGGTAATTTTCATATTTTCCCCTTGGAAGCACCAAGCCTACTCCCAGGAAATAGATCAAATAAAAGAAAATAAAAATGAAACATGCTATCTCAGAGACCTCAAATAAATGGTGATTTAACTTTAGCACGTTGTAGGTGAAATTGCCTTGCATTGTGTTGTGACATGCAGAACCCTTATCATCCAGAGCCCTAAATTTAGAGGCTGATAAAAATCATCTGCCCTCTTTGTTTCTATAACCTTTTATTTCTAAACATTCAATCACCCACCTCTGTATCTGCATCTGACACATCTTTGAGATGATGTGTTCTTCCATTTTCATAAATTATTAATAAAATGTGCAACAATCATTATTCCAGTATAGTTTAATTACATTTCTCAACTATTTTAGGAATAATTAAATAAGTTTTAAATAGATGTTTTAACTAAAACATCACTAAATATAATATGTGGTAACCATCTTTCATTATTAGAAGAAGCAAGAATTTCATAACTCTAAAACCTCTTTTTTAACTCTTACCTTTTTTATCTTTTACCTTCTTGTCATTGTCAAGGAGATTCTACTGATGACCCCTCTGCAGTCCCCCCAACACCCACAACAAAAAACTGTCACTGGGCTGAGCAGACTGAACAAAATCCCTTTATATCAGGGGCTCAACATTCTGCACACCACATTCTGGGGCATGTCTCCAACTGTTTGGATACTTGCTTAGCCTGTCATAGTTATTGAAACATCTGTTTAAAAGAGCAAATATGGATCTTGCATATATACATTTAGTTTTCCCCTTGCTGGCTAGCTAAAAGAAGTCCCTTTTGATAAAGAGGAAGTTGTACCCAATTTCATGAATTGAGTATATGTTGTGCAGAACAGCCCAGAATACTGTATTTTATTATACACTCAAGCAAGAAATAAATGAAAAAGTGAATTTTCCGAGTGTTCAGTTGACATAAGTGTACAGTATTTATACTTGTCCTATTGAGTGACTATAACTTCAACAGGAATAAAAGCAGAGATGAGCTTCTGGGTGCTCATTCTCAGCATTCTCATTAAAGGAAACTTCTATGCAACATGTACCTCTCTTTGCAGAAAAATTTAACTTGTAAATGTGCAGAGAAAGATGATGGTTTCTGGTCAGACCTTGACCCAATCATGTAAAGTGGAATTCATTGCGTCTCTTCCCCAGGAAGCTATTTGGAATCCTCAGATGAAAATAGAAGTGCAGTGTACTTATAAATAAGTAAGGATTTTTACTGCTAAGATCAGCAGAGTGAGGTTGAGGGCTTTGTGTCTGAGAATTGCCTACTCTGTGGACGAAGTTGGCGTGTGAAGAGCAGGAGACCTGGGAACCCCCCTCGATGCCCCTCCATAGCAGACTCCCTCATCCCAGGCCTGAAGGCTCAGCTCAGCCTCTGGGGATGATGATCATCTTTTGTGCTCTGTTTATGCCACCAGGTACATTAATTATACTGTCTACACAACAGCAGGCTTCCTTTGCATTTTCATATTTATCTTGAGCCATTCAATACTAAATTGATCTTTGGGTCCATAGTCCACATCCTTTTACTTAATTCTCCTTTTTTTAAAAGATTTGTTTATGCATACAAGAATTGGGGTACAGGCCAGAGGTGTGGGGAGTGAGAGGATTCACCAGAGACAGAGTGGGGAGCAGAACAGGCAGATTGGCTGAAAAACACGGCTGAGGGGAGCAGTGGGCGAGACAGAAGAGGTCTGCTGGGCCATGTGGGTTACATCCCTGGCTAGGGATGGAGCTCATGCTGCAGTAGCTGCAGATAGCTTCATAGTGCTGACGCTTAACCCCTTGCACCACCAGGGAGGCCCCAATGCTCATTTTTTTAAAATAGGAGGTCATAGAGTGGAACCAGAGAGGGCACAGAGACATTAAAAATTCAGCGACAGTGATCTAGAAAATAGTATGCTATGTCAGGAAACAATTTCCCCAAAGAGTACCATTAATATTATGTCTCTGTATCTTTTCATTTTCATCTCCCCCTCCTGAGGAGTGATTTCCATCTCTAACACAGCTGCTGAAGTTATAAGTTTATCTTTTAAAGTCTTTGAAAATTTTGTTACCAACATAACCAAGAAAAAAAAAATAGACATGAAGTGATGTTATTGCCTCTGAAAAATATCACATTTTCACAGTTTATTTATAAAGTGTTATTTATCCGTGTTCGTCTCACACATAATCATGACTGGCACTTTACTTAAATGAGTTTCAATTAATATTAACAACAGGGAGGGAAACAAAACTTTCACAGAACCCTTTCCAGATGCCTTAATAAGTAATACCATTTTCTCAAATCTGGTGATTTGTCTCTATCATAAAGTTTGAAATCTATCTTAACTATTTTCAGAGCCTCGGATAACCACTTCTTCTATAATAGTGCCTTTGAAGAAATATTATAGTTTTATAGTCTTTTTTCTGATGCTGACTGGAATGCAACATTCAACTGGCAATGATTTGAAGTCCTGGAATAAAGGTGATTTTTTTTTTCTTACTTGGAAATTTCAAACAAATAGAAAGAATTGCTAATTTGAAGCTAAGAGGAATCAAAATTCATAACTTGAATATGAAAGATTAGTCTCTACATTTTGGGACATTTCTTCACAATTTCCAAGAAGGGACTCCTTTTTTGCATATACATTTTTTTTTTTTGCAAAGTGCCTAGTTTTCAGAAATGATTGCCTCTTAACATTTACATAGCTCCTTTTATTTGCAAAAGGGAAGGTGGATAGTAGTCTGTAAATTCAGCATTCTGCTGTAGATATTTCTAAAGGTCAAAAGGAATCAGGAATTTTTCTGATACTCCCTGATCTGATCTATGTAGAGTTTATCAAAAAGTGCTTTAATTTTAAAGTTTAAAGTAAAATTACAATGGTTCTCAATACTTAGGAATAATTCTGTAAAGAATATAATTCTTTCATGTTACTCACACTTAAAAGGCAATTGATAGACTACAGATTAAATTAGTGCCTCCTGCTCTTCATGAATAGTAAGCCCTGAGTTTCACAGTCCTTACCTGGTGAAGAGTCAATTTTTAATACATTTCCTAGTCATTACAGCAAGTTCATTTGGGGAAAAATCTGGGTTAGTCAGGAATCCAAGCTCTTAGGCTGGGTTTAGACAAGAACTTTCTGATGGCACAGTGTTATAATAGCCTATTTATGTGATAGTTGGCCTCACTAGAAAAATAAATTTCATGATAGTGAACTATTGCCTTACTAGTTTTTACAACACAAGCATTAAGGTAATACCTGACCAAAATATAGACAGACATTAAATAAATACTGTTGAATGGATGAATGACTATCCAAAATCTCCTGAGGATGTAATTAGGTGATCTATATTCTCCATTTGATCTAAAAAAAAAACTTCTAAAAAATAATTCTATTTAAAAAATTCTATGAGTTTTTCTGACAATTTATCCTAGTTTAGTTGGATTACTCTTTAGAGGATATTTGCTTTCTTAAAGCTAAGAACTAGACACATTCAGAAAGGAAAGCTTGTGTGGCCAGGTTGCCTGCGGGCTTTCTCTGCCTGTCCATCAGCCCTTCCCTGACCACAGTCTCTGTTGGCAGCTTAGCCTTCCTGGGGGATTTCAAAGACTTGAGGCATGGGAAGGAAGGTATCAGCATAACAAAATCAGAGTAAGAATGCCTTCCCCATATTTAGAGACGCAGAGAAAGTGGTTTCATGAACACCAACCACAACTCCTAACTGCTCAGCTAGACCAAAGATATAAAAGGAGCCAAGAGATGACTGCGAAAGGACACTGGTGAATGGAATTCTTTGGAAAAATCCAGAACTTTGCTTGCTGTGCACCAGAAGCTGCATCAGCCCCAAGACTAACCAGGAGAACTTCATAGAAACTACTCAGTGAGGCTGAAATGAGTTCTCAGTGGTAGTCATCCCAGAGACCTCTGAGGTGATTGTTGCCTGAAAAAATTAAAGTTGACTACAGAGTAAGGTTTAGTTCTTGACACCTGCAGACCTCTCACCTGCAAGAGAATGCTGATGGCTTAGATGGTAGAGCTGGGGGGTTGCTCCCTTGAGCAGGTTGTCCTCCAAGTGTGTGAGCCCTGCCGGAAAGAGACAATGTGGAGTCTATCTAGACCTTATTCCTGGAGCTATGAGGGGATTGCAGCAAGAAAAAGGACACACACAAGCACACACTACATATGAAGAGGGAAAGAGAGAGAGAGTCAGTCAAACTAACAGTTTAAAGAAAACTTCAAGGGATGGAGGGCTGTCAGGAAGCATTAGAAGCTCTTGAAAGATCTGCACAATATGAAAACACTAATTTGAAAGGATGAGCCCTCTGTTCACTGTAGGACAACATATAGAAACAATCTAAATGCCATCAATGGATGAGTGGACAATGGAGCTGTGATGTATACACACAATGAAATAGGACTTGGCTATAAAAAAAAAAAAAAGGTGAAATCTTACCATTTGTACCAGTATAGATGGAGCTGGAGGGACTTAGGTTAAGCAACATGTCAGATGGAAAATGACAAAAGCCATATGATTTCTTTCGTATGTAGAATACAAAGAAACAGAGCAAATGAACATACACAATAAAAACTAGCTTTTAGATACAGAGGAAAGATTGGTGGTGACCAGTGGGGAGGAGATTGGAAAGGTGGGAGAAATAGGTAAGGTGGGGGGGGGCGTCTAGTGTACATTAATGGATGGAAACTAGGTTTTGAGTGGTAATTACCATGTAGTGGATACAGATGTCAAATTATAAATCTATACACTTGAAACTCCTATAATGTTATAAACCAATACTGTCTTAATAAAAGTCATGTGGAAAAAGATCTACACAAGATATGATCTTTGAACTTCTGTCACAACCTGGAAGCACGAGCGAGCTTGGTACTCTGCCAGTTCAGCTTTCTAAAGTGAAGCAGGTTAGAACAGGTCGAGGGACTTCCAGAGAAGATGTCAAGCTAAGTAAATCTTGATTTCTAAAGTTGAGTGATGCTTATGACTAAAAATGACTAATATAGATTATTTGAGACTGCAAAAAAGTGGTAAATCTACCAAAGTTTCAGGTTGGGGACTGAAATATTATTTAATATTATTTAATATTTAATATCAATTTGTGTTTTCATCTCAATGCCTGAGTCATTGCTCGCAAGCCTTTCAAGATCTCTAGGTGTAGATCTTTCAGGAGCATCTAGTGTTTCCTGATAGCCCTCTCTGCCTTGAAGTTTTCTTTTTTTTTTTTAAAGATTTATTTATTTGTTTGTTTTTATTTATTTATACATACATACAAGCACTGGGTACAGTCAGAAACGCCGGAGGGTGAGAGAATTCACCAGAGCCAGAGCGGGGAGCAGAACAGGCAGAAGGACCGAAGTACACTGCTGAGGGGAGCAGCGGGCGGCAGGAGAGGTCTGCGCGCCTTGTGGGACCCTCCTCCTGTGGCCGGGGAGCAGCCAGGGATCAAACTGGTGCTGCAGAGGCTGCGGGCAGCTTTGCAACCCAGCGCTCAACCACTGCGCCACTGGGGAGGCCCTGCCTTGAAGTTTTCTTAAACTGTTAGTTTGACTGGCTATTTCTCCCTCTCACTTTCTCTCTGTTACACCATGTTTGCTTCTGATTTGCTGGGTCCATGGTAACCCATTGAATTGTTTTTGTGGCACATATTTGCAGTTTGACAAGGTTGCATTTTACTCCTCAAGAGAAGAAAAGACCTTGCATGTAAAATCCTGATTTTTTTTTTTTTTTTTTTTTTGAGTTTCATTGCCAGCGGGAAGTGCTACCTGCCTCTGCTCTCTTCCATGGTCAGGCACTGCCATCCTCTGCCCAGCTCCCATTCACCCACCCGTTGTACACCCGCCCATTGGGTGTGCTCCAGTCTTTCCCCACCAGCTCTGCAGGGATTGCCTTGGCTGGCTGCAGAAGGCCCCTTGCCCAAGGTCAAGTGCTTTTTTTTCCCCCAGGGCCCACATCCAATGACTACTCAAGATGGCAGTAGAAAGACTTGAGCATAAGAAATCTAACCCCAAATAACCATGACAGGTTATTGCATGGCAGCCTATTATACTAGCACAGAGCCCCCTGGGTCACCCGAGGCCCATTTGGACTGCGCTGCAGCTCGCTATCCCCCTGCCCATCCTGCCCCTCCCTTCCCTTCTACAGGTGTGGTTATCAAGGGCCTGTTCCCTCAACTCTGCTTCCCAGGGAGCCCACCCTGCTACAGTGGCCTCCACGCTATTTCTCATCCTTGCAATTCTCTTTCGTTTTAAAATTGCACATATGCACATACACAGTGCACTCCTTATCACGGTGCGGGCTTGGAACAACAAAACAACTATGTGTTTGGATAACAAATGTACAAAATTTTATTTGTATAATTAAAAATTGTGAAATACATGTTTTGTAAAATATAATATATAAGGTACAGTCCCTTGAAGATCCTGAATCTTGAGCCTGAATGACAACCCCAGTTGCCCTGCCTTGGAGTCAATCACGTAAGCCCACTCATGAACTAGTCTATAGAGCATTCTAGGCATCACTGTGCCCTAAAGCCATCTTTCTGTTTGACAAAAATATTTCAAAATTAATTTCATCAGTCTCCAAAGAGTAAGGCAATAAGGGACACACGTATTACAAATTCTATGTGCCTTTCCCAAGATGAGTAGATCAAACAATGAAATCACAGACTTTCATCTTCATTTCATTTTAAAAGAATATGTGCACACTCAGAATTCAGAGGCACAAAGCTTCCATTTAATGAGTCTTTAAAATGATGCTTTGACTTAGCCCATACGCATTTATTATTAACTCATTATGAAATTGCATTTTCCCATTATGTCACAAGGCCACACAAGGCATTCTCTGCCCATCTGGCCCCATTAAAAACTTGATAAACACATTTATTAAGACAAACTGGCAGGGGTGAATTGTTCTTATAGTAATTTGTTCTGATGCCAGTTCTGTTTCAAATCATTGCTCCTTTAGGACAGAAACTACATTATAAAGCTCAGGGCCTTGCATGGAGCACATGACTCAGTACAACTTAATTGAATTCAGAAAACTTGGCTCAATGGCAAGACTTTTAGCAAATGTACCTGTTTTGAGAAGTAATTGTATTATAAACTTCCTTCACAATGTCTCCATTCTTGTCTACGTACTAGGGGGTTTATGTTGATGTTGATGGAGCATGCAAATGTTTCTATGTTTTTGATCCTAAATTCTCTCCAAGTTCATTCCAAGTTCATGCCAGGCCCAAGCAATGAAATGTGGAATTAGCTTCTGGTTCCAGGTTTTCTATTCGCAACACCTGGAAGCACCCAAAGAAGTAAAAAAGCCAGGAACCGAACCCCAGTGCTCTCTTTCTTTCATTCTTTTTGTACTTCACTGAGTTTTATTTAGGAAAAAAAAATTATTTTCAATCAATTATGAAGGCTAACATATAAATTGAGCATTTTGCTTTTGCTTCTTTCTCTGAATGTAAGATTGTCCCCCAAACTTTGGAAAGCTAAGTTGATGTTGTTCTTTTGAATTTATTGGCAAACATATGTCCAGCACAATATACAAGTTTATTTTTTTAAGTATCTGGTGTGTTTATTTATTTTTATTCTATTTTATATATTTTTACGTTATTTTTCATTTTTGCACAATGTATGCATTTTAATCTTGGTTATAGTCCCCAAAAACTCCCACCACCCTTGTTTTGATCCTACTCCCTCCCCCACTTAGTGTGTCTCTGTTTTATAGTTGCTTGTTGATTTTGATTTTTACTTTTTTTTTTTAAAGAATTATTTATTTTTATACAAGAGCAGGAGTGTAAGCTAGAGGTGCAGGGGATGAGAGGATTCACCAGGGAGAGTGGGGAGCAGAACAGGCAGACTGACTGAAATACACTGCTGAGGGGAGCAGCAGGCGAGACAGGAGAGGTCTGCCGCGCCATGTGGGTGTCTCGCTGGCGGCTGGGATGGAACCTGCACTGCACAGGCTGCAGACAACTTCATAGCACGGCGCCACCGGGGAGGCCCTGATTTTTACTTTATTATAGTTCTTTCTTTCTTAAAGAAATCCTGGATTATGTATGTTTACTTTTATTTTTGGCCTCACCACTGTTTCAAATGGCTGCAGACTTACAAGTGCCTGCACATAGATACGCACCTAATTTCCTTGTGCAGCGGCAGAGGTCTGTGTTTCTGCGAGACCACTTAGGCTTTGCATACTTGTGGGTTTCTTATTTTTTGTGCCTCTGTGGGTGATTGTTTCATTGATGGCTGTCTCCTACTAGACCTTACTTTCCTTGAAGGAAGTCCTCATGTCTGTTTTGTGTCCCCGTGCATCTAGCATAACACCCAGTGCATCGCAGATATTAGGCAATTATTGTGTTATGCCCTGAAATTCAGAGTACTCAATGTTGGCACGGTTTTACTAATTTTTTTTTCCATTTGGCTTTCCCTTTGAAAAATGCTTCGATTCCTTATAGTCATTGCAAATATTCACCATTCAAAACTGAGTCACCAGAGTTGTGGTTCAGTTATAGTAAATGAAGTTGTTGGTGACATTGCTTTCGTACAAAAATATTGAGAGAGACGCACAAGAGGCGCAGAAGATATCAAGGGGGACCATAGAAAGTGGAAGTCACCATAATTTCATCCTTGCTCCAGCCCTTACATATACACTCACACTGTACACTCCATGGAAGCTAGTGCTGTATGCAAGCTTGCTGGGACCTTTTAAGGAACTTAAAGTAAATTCTACCTTATCCTCCAAAGGGACTGAAAAAGAGGGCTGCCTAGGTGAGGGCTGTAGGTTTACTTAGAAGGATACCAACCCTCTAAAAGCTGTGATAGGCAAGAACTGCAGATCCATTACATGTGTTTTAACATCCAGAAGACCTAATAGCAGAAATCAATACACTGGGTATATAGGATTGAGAGCAAGTAAAGGCTTTAGGGTAATAGACATAAAAGCAGCAGAAAGGTGGAGTTGGTAATGTGGAAAAGGTCCCTGGAGGTACATGTTCTTTGTACACATGCTGCCAAGGACAGAATCCCTCCCCAGTGGGAGGGACTGACAGAGGCAAACGCCTTGGCTGAAATGAAATATATATAACTGTATATATTGCATTATTTTCTAAACCGTGGACTTTAAAACTGTACTGCTATATAGTCATAGTACATGCTTTATTGTTTCTCATTTTTAATGTATTCAGTCATTCATGTTAGAGAGTTTACTCTTTCTTTAGTAGACAATGAACACCCCAAATAGTATGCCCTTCAAGTCTTTATCTTGAAGGAAGTCTCTTCCTCTTTCTTCCTCCTATATTTGTTTATAAAAATATTAACTACTGTCATATATTCCCATTGCCACTGTCTTATTCATGGTTACCATCTTTACCACCTCTTTTGAGAACTTTGAATTAGAACTATCAAGACTTATTCCCTTTTCTTCTGATTCTGATCCACTCTCCACATGACTAAGGGGAAAATAAGAGTCTCTCCAATGCAACAATTCTTCTGCATAGAGACATTCAGTGATTGCCTATTCTCTGCAGCCTAAGTTCTCATAATTTGCAAGAATTCTTACATTATAATTCAGATCTACAAGTTTTACCCGCCATCCTGTATTCTAGCAAGAACTCACTATAGTTCCCTGCAGAAAAGTTGCTCTTTAGTGGCATGTGCCTGTGTTCCCAGCCTTACTTCCACCGGGAATTCCTTTTCCTCTTTTCCCTTTTGTGTAAATTCCACTCCCTCCAGGTGTTAGAGCTAAAGCACAAGCTAAGTGATTGGTCAAATAGATAATTAATATCACACATAGATGTGTAATACCTAACCTCTAAGAGAGTCTCAATGACACCCCCCCCCCAACTATTTCTAGTATCCATGCCCTTGTAAATCACACAATCTCCTCTTGAATGAGCTGGACTTAGTGACATGCCTCTAAGAAAAAACAAACAAACAAGCAAACCAGAAAAATGCAGAAGTGAGGTTAAATAACAAAAAACAGTGTGAACTCACTCTCTCATCAGTTTTTCTTGGAGAAGTCACCTGCCAGGACTTCTGCATAATCCTCTTCAGAGGCCCACATGGCAAGGAACTGCCGCCTTCGTCAACATGCACAGCTGTCAGTTTGGAAGAGATGCTCCAGCCCAAGTCAACCTGAGATATCTGGAGTTCCAGAGACATAGGAGTTTCACGAGGGACACTGTGCCACAACCATTCAGCCAAGCTGCACCAGACCCACAGAAACTATGACTTAGTGTTTGCTCTTCTAATATCCAAAGTTTGGAATACTTGTTCATAACATGCAAGTAATACATTATACAATGAATATTGAATTTCTACTATGAGCCAAGGACAGTTAAGGATGCCAAGGAATGCACTATGGAAATCAAAATCAGACAAATGCTTTGTTCTCAAGGGAAAACAAACTATTATAAATAATTTTTAATATCCATGTTTATTAATTTCATCCTGAAAGCACAAACAAGATTTCTGAGCAGTTTACTATTATTTACTTATAGCAAGTACCAATTACATGGTTCATCTGTGCCTCCGTTCTTACCTCTAAAATAATGGAATGAGAGCCAGATGCATCCTATACATAAGGGGTAGCTGGTGAGGACCCATTTTTTCCCCTTTTGAGAGAATCTCCTTGGAAACACAGTGGAAAGGACCTTGGGTTCTTATTCTAATTTTGTGGAATAAAAATAAATTTCACCAGAAGAAGATGTTAACATTCAGGGATGTCTCCATAATCCCTGGTCTCCCCCTCCCTTGAAATGCATACACATATCTCAGGAGGGAAATATTCCTAGAGTTCTCCTACTATATATTCATTCACAAATTACCTTTCAAGGCTGACTGTTGACCAAGGCTCCAAGTTCTAGTAAAATTTTCCCAGAAACTGCTCACCATGCAAAAACATAAAAATATTTTTTCTACAATGCCACATTTATAAAATGTTCATTATAATGTCAATCACAAAATGAAAATTTAGAAACAGTTTCAATACTTTTCAATAATAAGAATCGCACAATAAATTATGGAAGAGAAATGTAAAATTCAATGCATCAGATGCCAGGAGTAAATCTAACTAAAGTACAAGATGTCTACATGGAAAACTATAAAACAATACTGAGAGAAATTCAAGTAAATATAAATAAATAGAGAATCATGATCGGCTACTGGAAGTCTTAATATTGTCAAGGTGTTGATTTCTTCCCAAATTGATTTATAGATGAAATGTACTCCCAATATGTTCTTTCATAGAAATTGACATATTGATTCTCAAATATTTATAGAGAAATAAGGAACCAGAATAGGAAATGCAATATTGAAAAAAAGAGAAAATTTTAGCTATCAAGAGTTAATGCAAATCTATATACTATAATTTACACACTATTGATGTATGACCTACCGTAAGGCCTGTGGTATTGATTTAAGGCTAGATAAACAAACTAGTGGGACAGAAGGAAGAGACCATACATGTATACACATGTAGTCAGTCACTTGACTTATTATTAAAGCTTTATTATAATTCAACAGGGAAAATAGTGTCTTCATTAAAGGGTACTGATCAACTGAATGTCCATAAAGAAATGAAACGGACATCACCACACACTATACACATAACTTCGACATGGTCATAGACATAAATGCAAAAGTAAAAACAATCTGCTTCTAGAAGACAAATCTAGAAATAAAAAAACACAGGATTTCTTAAATAGAGCTCAGACACTGATTATAAAAGAAAAATCAGTAAATTAGACTTTAATAACTTTAAGAACTTCTATTCATCCAAAGAGTTTTAGAGAATGAACTCACTAAGGCAATGGACAGGCAAGCTGTAAACTGAGGGTCACACTTGCAGTACATATATCCTTCAAAGACTCATCCAAAATATATAAAGAATTCCACAAATCAATAATAACAAGAGAGACAACCCACTCTATGTCACAACCTATGGTTGTTGTGAAGTTTAGAGGAGGTTAAAGTTTAAAGAACACTTTTAGATTTTCACAAATATTTATTATTATTATCATTATTACCACTCAAAGGACCAAGGGAGTTCAGCACAAAGCTAGCCTCTGTGTGCGAAGCACCCTTACAACTTCTAAATACTTATCTATTGACACTGTTTTAGTACTGTCTCATGAATCAGAATAAAATAATCTAAAATTCAATATTGTATGTAACTAGGACATTATGGAATATTTTGACTAAATATATTGGGCTTTTAGCTCTCCAAACTTCAACAACTACTAAATATTCAAAAGTGTACCTGTTTCAAATAAATTGATCCGCTCCATTTAAACCATCACACTGGACACATCTCTGGCCACCAGTTGATTAGAAGTTTCATTGCTTTGTATTAAAGGGGAGCAGAGGGGCTCAGAGGCTGTAAGGTTTAGACTAAATGCTTCCTCCGGTGGTAGAACATGAGGCATCTTCATTAGTCCTTTAGCACAGGATAATTTGCAAGTCTGATTCACTATGGTTTCAGAATGCAATAAAGCATTGAAATTTCTGATGAAGCAGCAAATTATGAGCTAGAGGAAATCTCAGTCCTGCTGATTCACAAACTAGCATAGGAATACCATGAAAGTCTAAGGAGCCATAGAATATTCATGGCATGGATCTTCTGGGAACATCAGTTTTATTCTGCCATGTATCAATAGAAGGAAAACAGCAAGTAATATAAGATGCTAATTTAATAGCAATGAACTTAAAGTAATTCTATATTAAAAATATGGATACCTTCTATAAAGAGTATACACAGTCTATGAAATGTTCAAATAAGACTCAAAAATTCATAGGCTTTATCCACTTTTGAGGGGTCCCTTTGGCAACAAGTGCTAGGAGCCTGGGAATGAATATTCACGGTCTTCTTCAATGGTGAAGTTTGTGAAGTACTGACAGACTAGACAGGTCTAGTCTAGAGCAACCCCTTTATTTTCCAGCTGAAGATTCTGGGATACACATAGGCTAGACAGTGTCAGAGCCAGGGCCAGATGCCATGATCTTGATATCTTTCCAGCTGATGCAGGTGATGTCACGTGCAACATTGACAAAATGGCTTAGGATGGAGCAGTGCTCAAGGACTTGCCAAGATGTCTTAGGAAAAGACCTTGACAGACTCACATTTCTTTGCTAAACTGAATTGAATCCATGGATATATTTAGTCTACATTGTTGCAAAATCAGATATTTAGTAATCAGCTTTGTGGGGTTAAATTGTGTTCCCCAAAACTCACTTAAATTTAGCACAAATGCCCTGATTGGGATTCCAGTTTTGAGAATCCCAAGGGTGCCTAAGGGTGAGCCACAGGGAGCAGACAAGATCATAATGTTATCTGCAGTGATAACCCATCACTGTCTCCTCCTGAAAGTGACATTGAAAAGAGGTGGCATTAATAATACAATACACAATTGTGTAGTACCACACAGTTTTGCTCTAATTAGGGCTGTAATTTTTAGAGACATCTAGCACTCTTGTTTTTTCTACTAGTTACAGTAATGAGAAAAGCAGAAATTCAGCAAATCTCTGAATTGAATTGAATATTCTAATTTTTCTGAAAGCATTAATATTATCCAAATTTTTCTTTGAGAATGAGAAGTATTTGAGTGGATAAACTTAATTTTAAAAAGTGCAGGGGCCTCCCTGGTGCCGCAAGGGGTTAAGCACAGCACTATGAAGTAATCCGCAGCCTCTGGGGCATGAGTTCGATCCCAGGCCGGCCAGGGAGCAACCCACATAGCTCAGCAGACCTCTCCTGTCTCGCCTGCTCCTCCCCTTGGCAGTGTGTTTCAGTCCGTCTGTCTGTTCTGTTCCCCACTCAGTCTCTGGTGGATCCTCTCACCCCCCACACCTCTGGCTTGTACCCCAGCTCTTGTATGCATAAATAAATAAATCTTTAAAAAATAATTTAAAAAAAAGTGCAAATTGGGGCCCTTTGGATTTTGCTCAAATACTGCATGGTAATGAAAGTGGTCTGTGCCTTACAGCACAGGCAATGCCGGCAGGGCCCTGGGGCCCATGGAGCAGCTGAGACATCATGCATTATGGGACTTGGGTGATCTGCTCACTTTCCTCACTATATTGCTTTACTTCGTATGATGTTTGATTTGATTAACAAGTCTGTGTATGCATGCGTTTCACTTAGTGGATATCATTCCTTTTACAGACATGAGACTATTTCTATGTTTACTCACATTTATTTTGAATCAAGCATTGCCCCCTCTCTCCAAAATTTTCCATTTAAAAATCAGAAAGAAGTGGAGATTTTCTTTCTAACACTGCATATAGCACCAGAAGAACATACATATATTTTTGCATAAACTTAATTTTAGAACCATTTTCAAATCACAGAAAATATCTCTGAGGATAGCACAGAGAGCTGCCAAATATCTCACCCCCAGTTTCTCTATTGGCTGACTATGTTAGCATGGTGCATTTGCCACAATTAGTGAATCAATATTGACATATTGTTGTTAACGAAGTCCACACTTCATTCATATTTCTTTATTTTTCATGTACTTTTTTTCTGCTTCAGGATCCCACTGAGGACACCACATTCTGTTTAGTTATCACTGCTCTGGGATCCTCTTGATTGTGGCAATTTGTCAGACCTTTCTTGTTTTTAATGACCATGATATTTTTCAAAAATACTGGTCAGATGTTTTGTGCAATGATGCTAGATTGGATTTTTCTGAAGCTTTTTGATCAGACTAGAGTAAATGGTTTGGGAGAGGAAGACCAAAGAAAGCCACTCACGTCACACCATATAGAGGAGATGTACTATCAACATGACTAATCACGCTAATGTTCATCTGAACTTCCAGGCCAAGGTCACCCAACTGCAAAGCTGACTTCTTATTCTCCTTTCCATGCTGCACTCTTCTGGAGAAAGTCACTACATGCAGTTCTATATTTAAGGAATACAGAGTCGAGTTCCACCTCCTTGAGGTCAGAGTAGCCACCTAAATTATTTGAAATTGTTCTGCATGAAAGATGTGTTTCTTCTTTCCCATTTGCTTATTTATTCAGTCATTTATTTATATCAAAATGGACTCATGGATATTTATATTACACTTTGGATTTTAATCCAATGCTATTTTGTTACTTAAATCTATCCACATTTGGCCTTTGGGAACTCTTTCCATTGACTCTTTGACATACTCCCATTATTGTTCTGGTTGTTGGTTTTTTTTTTTTTTAATTTTAATTTTCCTGCATCTTAAAACCTTCTAGGTTCATCTTTCATATTTCCTCTCCATGCACTGGAATCAGTCATTTCTGCAAAGAACCCTGGTTCTGTTTGCTGGAGTATGGCTTTAGAATTCAAGTGCTGTGTGCCAGGAGTGCTGCCACACCCCAGTGCTGTTCCTGGGGTGTCATTGTCATTAGGCCCTGGTTGTGCTAACTTCCCTCTGTGTATGTGTAGGTGGGCATACATACCTATAAATATTTATGTATGCAACAATCTTTATCTGTATTGAGACACGAGTTCATACTGATATCTCCAACTCTAGTCTATTATACATGGATCATTCTAGGTATTTTTTCTTGTATATCTGCACATTCCAACACTTACAAAACAGGCTGCCATCATTTACATAATTGTTAATTTCAACTGCACGTGCACAGTATATCACAATTGTTAAGATTTATCCTGTGGGAAGAAGCTCCATCAGCTAGAATACAAGGTTTATGGATATTTCTTTTGCCATTAGACTTACAGACTCTACTCTTTTTAAAAAGTACTTAAGTTAGAACCTCCCCCCCCACAACATCCTTCAGTGAGGTTGTTTCAAACATTAGTGTTATAACTAGATTACTTTGGCAATTTCTGTATTCCATCCTGGAATCCCTGACTTCCCAAATGATTTAAATCACCTTTCATGCATTAAATCACCCATTCATTTGTTGTGAAGTTCTGTGGACTTTGACAAATGCATAATGTCATATATTCACCACTATTGTATCATACAGTATAATTTCACAATCCTAAAAGTCTTCTATATGTCACTCAGTCCTCCCTCCTGTCACCCCAAGTCCTTGACAACTGCTAGCAATATGCATTGAAGAATCATCTGTATTGGTTTTTTTTTTTTTTTGGATTGAGAGATTGTATTTTTAATCACAGAATAATATTACATTGTATGGATTATTTGTATATTCTGTAATCCATACAATCCACTATATTGTATGGATCATTTATACATTCACCCACTGAAGTGATTTTTGTTCCTTTCAGGTTTTGAAATTATAAATACAGTTGTTATAGATAGTCAAATACCGTTTCTTATATGAATGTAAGTTCATAAATTACTCGGATAAATATCTAGTAACATGATTGTTGGGTCATGTAAGACTATGTTTGACTTTATAAAAAATTGCCAAACCATCTTCAAAAGTGGCTCTAATATTTATATTCCCACCAACAATGAACGACATTTCCTGTTGCTCCACAACCCTTCCAGCTACTAGAATTATCAAAGTGCTTTGAGGTTTTCTACCAAATGACTATTTTATTCATCAGTTAGTATATGTGAGGCTAAAACTTTCAAATGAGTTGTGATACCCTATCCTATTCTTCCGACCTTTGCAAAACATGTTGACTAAAGAGTAAATGTGTGTAGTATAGAGAATATAACAGAAAAAAAGTGCCTATAAATTTTACTTTGGGGCCTCCCCTGGTGGCGCAGTGGTTGAGCGCTGGGCTGCAAGGCTGCAGCGCTGGTTCGTTCCCTAGCTGCCGGCGAGGGTCCCACAAAAATAAATAAATAAATAAATAGATAAATTTTACTTTGAATATAAAATGTCAATAGCAGTCCCTCTCCTCCCCTTCACCCCACAAGAAAAAAAATCAGACATTAATAATTCTACTTTATAAAATATCTCTATTGCAATCACAGTAATTGGATACTTTGTATGCACTGAAAAATTACCCTCAATTTCTACATTATGAAAACAGCATACTAAGTGATTAAAAGTGATTGAAAAGCTCCTAAACTCTTTCCAATCAATGTACTTTATTAGAAAAATATCATAGGTAGGTGCCTCGCTAATAACATAAGGGGTTAAGTCTCAGGACTCTGAAGCTGTTGTCAACCACTGCAGCATGAGTTTGATCTTCGGCCAGGGAGCTACCCCACATGGCGCAGCAGACCTCTCCTGTCCTGCCCGCTGCTCCCCTCAGCAGTGTATTTCAGTCAACCTGCCTGTTCTGCTCCCCACTCTGTCTCTGGTGAATCCTCTGATCCCCTATACCTCTGGTCTACTCCCCAGCTCTTGTATGCATAGATAAACAAAATAAATCTTTAAAAGAAAGATATCATAGATAGAGTCTGTGTTTTCTTGTTTGTTTATTCCTAACCCAGATATGTCAGGAAAAGGTACTCAATAATCTTGACAGGCTGGAAATGGAGGAATAAAGCAAATAGCACTTTGATCATCAATTCCAAGTAGCTGATAGGACCTCGTCATAGTGCTTGTAAGTAGTGCTCCATTTCAAAATGCAAATAGGAAGCTATGAGGCAGGTTGGTATGGGGCTCACCTAGAGACTCATTTCAGCACTTTTCTGTCCTATTCTTTGCTACTTTTCACAAAGACACCCACATAAGGATATCTAATGTTTGTTCAGAGAGGTGAGAATAGAAATATTTAACTTTCATATAACAAGTGTGGTCCATATTTTCACCTAGGAACTCACCCTTTACCTTCATACATCATATTTGCACACATTTGGTAATGTCTTGCATTAGATTTGCCTTTTTGCTCTCACGTAGTCACATAGTCTTTTAGGAACTTCCTTAGAAACACATAATTTTCATTCAAATGAGCAGAATGGAAGGAAGTGATAATATGATGAAAGCCTTAAGTGAAAATAGTTATAAGTGGATTAATTTAACCTTTATTCTTCAACTCACTAGGTGAACATAAAACTTAATTTCAAAACTATGTCACACATGCTATTATGCATGTCTGTAAAAAATTGACAATCACCCATTTAAATATCTGTAAAATTAATTATTTCTAGGAAATACACATTATGTGACAGCTATTGCCCCACAACCTCCAAGTGCTTTTCCAAATTTTATCAATGCCATAATTCAACATTGACAATATGACAATGATCCTAATTAACTAAGTATTCATGGACATAAATCTCATTTATTATTTTACTCAGAGACCTTGTGTGGGACTTAAGCTGCTTATATGCTATGGAATCAAGCATGTATAGATAATAAATAGTGCCAGCCAACCACAGGGTTGACAGGCCCTTCATATACACGAGGACAGATGAGTCTCATGGGAGAAGTGATGACTGGATTTATCGATGAATTGTTCACAGGTCAATTTCCCAATTAAGAAGACCACAGAGGTTACCACTTAATTTCTCAGCCACCAAACATTTATGGAAAAGAAATTTTCTCTCTGGAGAGCCAGAGGCAGGTCCCTCACTACATCCAGGAAACCATTATGTGAGTGGGCATGTGGTTTTTAATGAGGGGCCACATGAAGACCAGCACCCAGGGCAATTTTACCATGTCCCTGCAGAGGACAGGTTTGAGGAAACTGAAAGCAAGTCAAATGAAGTTGCTGTTCCTCTGTGGCAACTTCACTACTGAGGTCAAAGAAAGTATTTCAAACACTAGTAAGAGTAGAAGTAATTCCAAGTTTGTGCATTAAAATATGGTAGACCGATAGGTTAGAACAAAATCAACATCATTGATAGCATAAAAAAATAGTTGGGAGCAGAGTCAGGCCAAGAAGATGCCACTACACTTCTGGCTGTGGGATATGTCAGGGCAGGGGTGAGACAGTGACATTAAAAGGGGATGAGGAGGACAATAGTAATATCCTCCTGGTGGTGGCTGTGACTCAACATGGAAACCCCAGAAATGACAGAGGGACCAAGAGACAGAAGTGTCAGTGACTTCACTAGTATGGGTTTACAAACCAGAGGGCTCTCGAAGGGATCCATTTTTCTTTCACAGACTGGTTGACAGGCACTTTCTGTTTGACATGGACTCTTTAGTTGCTGGAGATTCAAATGCGAGAGACACAGTCTTGCCTTCAAGACAATCATAGCCTAGAAAGAATGAAAGATAAATGAATCAGCACATCATAATGTCCCAAGTGCAATGCCAGATGTATGCATAAAGCAAGTCTCCGATTAGACATGAGGGAGATTCAGGAAAGACATCTTTGAGAAGCTAATTTCTCCCCCTTGAAGCCTATGCAAAAAAGTACATTCTAAGTAGGTAGTCAGCAAACACTTGTTGAGCTCCTATTGTGTGCAAGTCCCTGTGCTGGAGTCTGAAATATAACAGTAAGTTAGCCTAATATCAAATTTACCATCAAGGATACACAGAAGGAAAATCACAAAGGACATGGCCCATTGAAGAAACCACTAGATATTTAGAAAGTGCTTATAAAAACTCAGGTATTTATAAAAAACAGAAGGAGATATAGTTAGGAAGATACAGAGAGGCCAGATCATATGGAGCTAAAATATTGCATCATGCCATCATGCATCATGCCATATTGATTATTACTTTCCTCCTGGCGTCCACCAATTGTTCTGTTGATCAATTGAAAAGGAACTAATGAAGAAATGTGAAACACTCTAGTCCTTCCTCTCCCCACCCCTCCCTACCCCCCGTAGTGTGTCTCTGGTTTATAGTTGCTTGTTGATTTTGATTTTTACTTTGTATTGATTAGTCTTTTTCCTGGTCTCTTATCTAAGTTTTCTAAATTCCTGCTATGAGTGAGACCATCCGGTATTTTTCTTTTTCTTTCTGACTTATTTTGCTGAGCATGATCCTTTCTAGCTCCATCCATGTTGGGGGGGGGGTGCAATTGTATGGCGAACATAACCGTAATGAAAATGCATGCATTGTGCAAAGATGAAAAATGATGTAAGAATTATATAAAATAAAATATTAGAAAAAAAGAAGAAATTAACGCTAAAATAATAGTCATCATGTTGAAATAAAATAACAATACAATGCAATTCAGTTGTAATTCACCAGTGGGTAGAGCTACATTGCTCAGATAATTTCTATGGAGTCAAATCAAAAATAACTTCAAGTGGAGTTATTTGAAGGAATGTAAACCAATGAGACATGAGTTAAAGAGGAATGCATGTTGTAAACAAAAAGAAACTAAGTTTACAGAAATCATATTAAATTTTTGGTAAGTAAAAAAAAAGAAATGTGAAACAGACTTTAAAGTAATGCATATATTTAAGAAATAATTGTAATTTTTTTTATTGTTTATTTATTTAGACAAGCACTGGGTACAGTCAGAAGCGCAGGAGGATGAGAGAATTCACCAGAGCCAGAGCAGGGAGCAGAACAGACAGACTGACGAAGTACACTGCTGAGGGGAGCAGCGGATGCTGCAGGAGAGGTCTGCGTGCCATGTGGGACCTGCGCCTGGTGGCAGGGGATTGAACCGGCGCTGCAGAGGCTGCAGGCAGCTTTGCAGCCCTGCGCTCAACTGCAGCGCCACTGGGGAGGCCCAAGAAATAATTGTTATGTGATCCTGTTCCTCTGGCTTTATAGTTCAGAGAAAGAAAATGATATCTGTACTTAGTTAAATCCTTTTGGCAGAAGTAATCAGAGTTTGACAGAATCAGTAAGTTAACTATTTAACCCTAGTCAATATAGATCATAAAAACATCAAAACTGGGATAGCCTATCCTGAGTTGGTTTCTCCAAACATCATCATTGCCGAGAAAAGGAAATGGGAATGTCCCCTCAATTCAGACATGTGCTCTCTGCAGTGCGAGGGCTCAGGATCCCTCTTGGGAAGCATTGCTTTGCTAAGACTGACGGCCTGAGCAGTCCCAACTGCAATCTACTCATGTATTTTTAAAAGCGGAACACAACTATAGTGCTTTTTTGTCTATTCTGGTATTAAGAGTGCTAAGAATATTCCTTGAACTTAGTTAGCTGTTTTATTTTTGTTGTGTCCTTTCATTTAGAACAGAGATGGTAGCTGTTATGTCCTTTAAATATTCCACAGGGACAGGAAGGAGACTTTAATGAAGAAAAGCCATTTCCATCTCATGACTCCAGCAAATTTCTTTGTACACTCTTCTTAAAAAATAGAGGAACTTTTGGGCCTCCCCTGGTGGCACAGCGATTGAGCTCTGGGCTGCGAAGCTGCCTGCAGCCTCTGCAGTGACGGTTCGAGCCCCAGCTGCCAGGCGAAGGTCCCACATGGCACGTAGACCTCTCCTGCCATGCCCGCTGCTCCCCTCAGCACTGTATTTCGTTGGTCTACCTGTTCTGTTCCCTGCTCTGGCTCTGGTGAATCCTCTCACCCTCCCACACTTCTGACTGTACCCAGTGCTTGTATAAATAAATAAATAAATCTTAAAAAAAAAAGTAGGGGAAGTTTTCTCTCATTTTGATCTGGGAAAGCCTTAACTTACTTCCACCCAAGGATTTCTTATCACAGAACATAGCTTTGACAATATAACAAATGTGAAACTAGAAATTTCCCAATTCCTGTGTCTGCTCTTAAAATTTCTAAGCAAAGAGCTATTGTTTCTTATCCTTGGGTCAGGTATCAAAAGACAGAGACAAAATTACTGGCTAATGCTGCGTTCCTTAAAATTTTACCAGGAAAATTAGTTTTGGACTACTTGTTTTTTGTTTTTTTTTTTTTCAAATAATCAAACAAAATTAGGATAAGTAATGATTTCAGTTCCATAAGTAAAACAAGTTATGTTAATGGTGGGCCCTTATAATTAGCTTCACTGTTAGCAAAGATTGACCTGTTCTTTTATTTTTTTATTTATTTATTTTTTTAGGCATGTTATTTATTTATTTATTTATTTATTTTATTTGTTTGTTTGTTTTGTTTATACATGCACTGGGTACAGTCAGAAGCGCGGGAGGGTGAGAGAATTCACCAGAGCCAGAGCAGGGAGCAGAGCAGGCAGTGGCAGGAGAGGTCTGCGCACCATGTGGGACCCTCCTCCGGTGGCCGGGGAGCAGCCAGGGATCGAACCAGCGCCGCAGAGGCCGCGGGCAGCTTCGCAACCCAGCACTCAACCGCTGCACCACCGGGGAGGCCCCTGACCTGTTCTTTTAATGGTGATATCAGACTCTTGGATTCTTCAAAGAACTTCTTAGCAAAGTAAGATTTTCAATAAGCCGCTTAGACTCAGTACCAATGAATCCCTTAATAAACTATTATTATTATTTAATTTTATTCTATTTTTAATATAATTCATTTATTTATATATATTTTACATCATTGTTCATTTTTGTACAATGTTTATTTTCTTTTCTCAAGTGTAATCCCTATAGAATTCCCACCACCAATTCACTGGTGCATCACCATAGTCCCAAGCGCTCTTCCAGCCCTTGTTTTGCTCCGTCTCCCTCTCCTACCCCTGCAGAATATCTCTGATTTATAGTCACCTGTTAATTTTATTTTGTTTTTTATTGTTATTATTTTTTCTCCTGCTCCCTTATTTTGTTCCCTGATATTCCTCCTATAAGTGAAACCATCTGATATTTTCCTTTTTCCTTCTGATTTATTTCATTGAGCATAATCCCTTCCAGCTCCATTCATATTGCTGTGAATGGCATGAGTTTATCTTTTTTGATTGCTGAATAGTATTCCATTGTGATTTTTGGTTATTCTAAAGAGACATCAGGTGAGCTAAACAAAACTAAGGTCCCTTAGTGAGTTAAGGACCCAAAATCCCTTAGTGAGTTAAGGACCCAAAACTAAGGTCCTTTAGTGACTTAGGATTCATTATTGGCTATAAGATCATCTGACTAATAAAGAGAACATTAGTGTGACCACTGTGTAAGGGCCTTCAAGGGTGAGAGCCTTCAAGGTCTAAATAGAGTATAGCCTGAGCCCAGAACAATAAAATAATCAATTATACAAGCAAATAAATAAAAATCATCTTCTGAAATGATTCATAAGTGTATTATGAATGTATTGATGACATTGGGTTCTTCTTAAGCATAATTGCAACAAAGCATTGGCGGGGAGGTGAGGCTGATATTTATTTGCGTGGAGTTTGGAAAAAGAAATGCATTATTAGCAATTATCCAGCTCCAACTGAGAGACAGGTGCACATATTTTCTTGGGTTCAACAATAGGTGACAACAGTAAAATATTTTATAAAAATACAATATTATTCTTACTTTTCCCACTTTTACATAATTATTTAAATTTGTTCCTTGACAAAAGGGTTGGAAAAGAGATAAGTAGGGCAGGTAGAATGGGAATGGAAGCAGGAAGGAAGAGGTAGAGGAAAAGAGGAGGAAGCTGAATATAGGCTTTGATATCAATGTTTTTATCAAAACTCATCACAGTTCACTGAAGATCTTTGAATTTCACTCTCTACAAACTTTACCTTGCTAATAGGAAAAAGTATCTCCATTTTTAAAAAACAACAGCCCCAATTATGATTGAATGTATTTATATTTCTATTTATGATAATACAACTGTAGATTAGTCCCTTGGAATATAATTACACATAGAGTAATTAATAAAGTTTCTGAACATACAAAGTTGAGGTGCGCGGTCAACCTAAATCCACCTGTTTGACTAGTCTGAATCCCATAAAGTTTCAATCTCCTAAATCATAAATCTATATCTGGTAAGAGGATGGGCACACTTTTTTAACCCA
Organism: Talpa occidentalis; assembly: GCF_014898055.3. NCBI lineage: Eukaryota > Metazoa > Chordata > Mammalia > Eulipotyphla > Talpidae > Talpa > Talpa occidentalis. Next base: position 55,570,034 of record NW_023604861.1, on the reverse strand, counting down.
AGTTCTACTGCATGCTTTTCAGTTGCATAGAAATGATGGCTGAATAGGTAAATCAAATACTAATTGGTAGCCTTATGCTCTTCATTCTTTTTTTAAATTTTATTAAACTACTTAATAGCTCAACCACAGCTTGATAAATGTAATACAGTGCAGATGCCAGGGTAATTTGCATGTGCTTCAGATTTATCATGTAATCATGCAAGCCACTTAGAAGCTAAATTTACTGATCTATGTGCATTGCAAGAGGAATAAAGAAGATCACCTCTGCAGGATGCCATCAAAAGCAGATGTTTTTAAAAGAATATCTGAAAATAATAGGACTGGGATCGTATTCTATGGAGCAGCTTTATCTATGGATGGCCCCTGGAATACTAGTGCTTTGGTTGTTAATTGTTAGTGATAGAGAATGCATGGTGAAATGTTTGTGCTGTCAAACAAGAGTCAAACCGACATAGCAGACCTCTCCTGACTCACCCACTGCTCTCCTCAGCAGTGTATTTCAATAGATCTGCCTGTTCTGCTCCCCACTCTGTCTCTGGTGAATCCTCTCACCCCATTCCCCACACCTCTGGCCTGCACCACAGTTCTTGTATGCATAAATAAATAAAAATAAATCTTTAAAATAAAAAGACTCAAAGCAATGCCTTTACCATGAGATATGTTAAGTCTGATATATTAATGAACTTGGAACCTCTATGAAGGGACTATAGTGTGCAACATTTCTCAATCTTATCTGACCTTGAGAGTGGGTATGATGGGAATGTGCCCTCTTGAGTATATTAAGAATATTGCTATAAAGAGAGAGCAATAAAAATGTAGTGCTAAGTGTTGGTGTGTGTATCTGAGCACCTTGAGACTGCCTAGATAACAGTACTTGGTATTGGTATTATCTAGCCCTAAGGTTGAGCAGGAAAAAGACTGAACAGCACCACTGCTGAACATGTCACTAGAGCACATTTAATGTATTATCCCGAGTCTCATGGATCAAGCAAGGACACCACTTTTAGCTGTTGCTCTAAGTTTAAAATCTCTTTCTTTTCAAAAAAGTTTTGAAAAACGTCTTCGCATTTCACCTCGTGTTAATTCTGGTCTTAGCAAAAGGCACAATGTCTGCCCACAGGTGGCGTGAGGGGCCAGCATTCCACGGAACATACAGGGCGGAATGAAAGTCCTCTCAAAATGGCAATTCATGAAGATGCAGTGAACAGTGTGTACTTGAAACATCTGCAATACAAGAATAGGTCTTTTCTGGAATAAATAACAAGACCTCAGAAGCAAGATGTAGATGTCTCAACAGGTAGCCCAGGGGACCAGGGAATGGGGCAGTTTGGGGACCATACTGGAGACTGTTGTCTCTTAGTCTCTCTAGGTTAGGACTTTCACCAGTTTCTCAGTAATGATGAAGTGGACATCGGTTCCATTGTCTGCTGTATATCCTTTGTAATTTATTGCATATTGTAACCTTTGTTATATAACACAGTTACGATGTATTATGCATGATTTCATCAGATTCTTGCAAGTTTTTGCATTGCTGATGAGGAAATTGAGGCATAGATGGTGATGCAATGTGTCCAGAATTCACACTGAGGTTCAGACGCAGGTCTATGTACCCCTCTCTGCACGCCGTGACTCACCCTCTTTAATTAGAAACATATGAGGATGTGCTTTGTTCTTCCAGTCATTAAAAACTGATTAGAGCTTTTATAATCTCCAAGTTACATAACACCTTTTGGTATCATGCAGAAGAACCTATATTATTTATCATCTTCTTAACTATACAGGTAAGAAGAAGCATATTTTGTCTTAATGGGCTAATTCTATCTGGATATACTTAAGGTGAGTTGATGTCCAGCTTTCCCCAAAAAGTCTTGGTTTATGTATTACTCTAATAGTTTCCCCATTTTACTATCAAAATTATCGTAGGTTATATCATAAAATATATGATCATACTAAATATACATTACATCATGAAAAATTTTATTTTATTTTTTTGGTAAGATTTATTTATACATACAAGAGCTGGGGTACAGGTCAGAGATGGGGGAGGTGAGAGGATTCACCAGAGACAGGTGGGAAACAGAACAGGCAGATTGACCAAAGTAAACTGCTGTGGGGAGCAGCAGGCGAGTCAGGAGAGGTCTGCTGTGCCATGTGGGTTGCTCCCTGGCCGGCCGGGGATCAAACTTGTGCTGCAGAGGCTGTGGATTGCTCCATAGTGCATTGTTCAACCTCTTGCACCACCAGGGAGGCCCTAGAAAAATTTTAATATACCTTTGTGTGGAAATGATTTTACATAAAGAGAAAGTGAAGCAAGAGAAAGCTTAATCCAGACCTTTTATTTCAGTACACTTAGTAAATGTAGATTGTTGAAATATGAACAGTCACAGGGAAATCATCCATATTTACTATATATATTATCAAGTTAAAACCTTTGCTTTTCAAGTAAAATACACAAATATTAATATAACATTCAATTCAATTTCATATACAATTGCCAGATCATTTCCAAGGAATCAATTTTCTGAATAAATTTAATCATGTGTATTATCTTAAGTATTTTAGAGTTAACTATTATGAAGGAATATAAAATGACACAAACAATCCAAAATGGGAAAAAATTAGTGGAATTCCTGTCTTGCTAATTCTTTTGAATGGTATCGCTGAAAACCACACTCATGTAATTTAGTTTACATTCATGTAGTTTAATTTATTAAATTTTCATTTAATAATAATTACATACTTTCTTCTTGATTTCCAAATTTATAAGGAAGAAAAGAGAATAGCATGATGCACATAATTCTTTTCCAGTATTGGAGAAGGAACTTTTAAGATAAAGATTCCAAGTCTTCAGCACAGCCTGCAGGGCACTATGGTGTGACCCCATGAGCTCTCACCTCCCTCCACTTGCTGCTCACTCGCTGAGTCCAACCTCGGTGACCTTTCATGTCTCAAATCGACCATGTTCCTTCCAGCCACAAAGCTTTTAGTCAAGCCGTTTCTTTTCTGCCTCACTTACTTCATTCCTCGTCAGGTCATCTGCAATGTGCTCTCCATGAGCCGTTGGATTATTCAGAAGTATACTTCCTGTTTCCAAAAGAGGAATATAACTCCCATCCATTAACACTGGACTTGGTATTGACTTTCTCTGGCCAACTGCATGAACATATATACAACACAGAAGGCTTTTTAAAAGTGCTTGCACGATTAGTGGTATCTTCTTGTGTTCCTGCTTTGTCCTGAGAGGAACACTACCAGGGTACCTGCTGGGTGAAGAAGAGGATGACAGCCTGTGAGGACAGTCACCCCAAGAAAGTTCATCTTAGCTGAGCTAGGAAAATAAAATCATGGCTACTGTTGATCAGTGCTGAGATTCTATTTTGTTGCTATCAGAAGTTGCAAACTGGGCCTCCCCTCAGCAGTGTATTTGAGTCAGTCTGCCTGTTCTGTTCCCCCACTCTGTCTCTGGTGAATCCTCTCACCCTCCCGCACATCTGGCCTGTACCCTGGTTCTTAAATAAATAAATAAATCTTTAAAAAAAAAAAGAGGTTGCAAACTGATTAGCAACAGCTGCCATCCTACATTTATTTGTCATTAGATATCTTACTATCTCACATCATATGTGATTAAAACATCTTTTCATCATTAGAGCAACCAAGACAGTGTTAGATCACCAGTACCCAGTGCAGAATCTGACATGTAGCAAACGCTCAATAAATACTTTGGAAAAATGCAAACGAGTTAAAGGCTTCCCTGCAAGCAGACATATGAATAATGAAAGGAAGGAAACAAGAAGATTAAAATTTCTAATTTATATTTGTCCAAGAGTAACCAACTAGACTTCTGTAATCATCTTTAAAAAACCAATTCCCTTACTGGGATGTGTTATTTGACTTCTCCTGTCACCTGCTTGCCAACATCAAGAACAAAAGCTGTAAACAATTGTGTGTGTTTACAAGAATCAGTGCTACAGATGGAAAAATGTCGACTCTCAAATTAGGAGAGGGAGGGATTGATTTTTCTCCCACATTAATCACTAAAACAAATCCATTCCCTGTTCCTACATTTCCCTCTCTTCTACCCTAATGGGAAGAATGAAAAGAAAGGGAAAGAAGGGAGGGGAGAAAAGAATGTCTTTCACACGAGGCTGGCTGGACACACCACCAGACAGAATTTAATGTGATTGATGAGGAAAATCTACCAAGGACCGCCACTGGTTGTGAGAACAAATTTAGGGCAATGTGCTTCAATACTCTAATTCTGTGTTGATGGTGGCAATTCATACCAATAACTTGCTTAAGAGAAAATATCTCCAAGACGCTATACAATTTTTTTTTGTTGAAATGTAAAGCCCTAAATTCTAATTTTCTCCTCTAATATAAATTTATTAAAAGGCATTTTGTAAATTGATATTCTCCTGTCACATTATAGATGGTGACAATGACAACTCGGGCTCTATCTGCTGTCCAGAAGCTGTAAGATCCCCAGTGTCGTGGAGTCTTATGAGTCATATCATATCTCAGCATCTCCTGAGAATCTTAGTTAATACTGAAAGTTCCCAGGCAAAGTCACCTACAAACTAATGTGCACACATGCTCTAGGCCTCTGGCAGCGCTGCTCTAGGTTACCTCTGTAATAATCCTCTGCAGTGAACACTGGACATCCCAGCATTCTCAGGAAGGAAAGAGAGGTAGGTGGAGGTACGACAACTTAGTGAGCACTGTGTCCAGAACTGGAGTGAGAGGCCATGTAGCACTCTCTTTCAATTTTTCATTCCTTAATTTATTCCGCATTATGTATTGAGTCTTCTATGCCAGGTGCTGCACTGAGTACTAGGGTTTGACAGTCTTCTTGGAGAAGACAGAAACAGGAATACTAATTGTCTACACAATCTGTTACAGGTTAGATAAGGGGTGAATACAGTGTTGGCAGATTAGGCGGTGAAGGGCCAGTTTGAAAGTAGTCAGGGAAGACTTCTTGAAAGAGGAGACATTTACACTGACACTTGAAAGTGGCAATTATTCCAACTTGCCATTTGTGGAGGGTCATTCTGGCCTTGAATTCTCATGTAAAAAGGCCAAGAAACAGGAGTGAATGGGACTGTGGGGCTATTGCCCAGCACAATGTAGAGTTGTGGTGAGGATGGGAGCATAAAGGAGAGAATGGAGTGGTGGGCAGGGGCCAGAGCTTGCAAGGCTTTGCAAGGCTTAGGACTTTGGGGTTTAACCTAAGGGAAATGGGAGTTGCCAGGCTTTTAAATAGAGAGTAGCATCATCAAGTATGAAAGTTAAGAAGATGCAGTGAGTTCACTCTCCTGAACTTCTCTGAGGTGTCTTACAGACCTAGACAAAAAGAGTTAGTGAAATAAAAAGGGAGGGAATGGCTTGCTGTCTTGAAATGGCTCCTCTATTCACACAAGGGACAGCCATGACTGGGTGCTCAGCAGAAAAGCAAAGCCATCTGCAGGTCACCTTCAAACACACAAGTCAGTGTTGAAGAGTCAGAAAATAACAGGAGCGGTAATAAACAGAAAATGATGGCAGATTTTCTAAATGAGATTTAGAAAATGCACATCTATGCCCAACTCTACCTTAAAACTAAAGTTCTCTTTACCTCACTGTCCTGTCTATAATACAAGAAGGGTTGGCTAACATAACATTTTCCAGGAACATTAAAAGGCATGGATGTTTTAAAACATGTGCAACATTTGCTTTGTTTTTTCTGTTCTTTGGAAATCAGAAATCATTTTATATTTAAGAATGCACAAATGAATTATATATAAGCTGTTTTGCCCTCAAAATAAAATTGCTATGATAAGACATGAAACATTAGAAAAAGTCTGAACTTCTAGAGAAAGTTCTTTGAACTATCAGAATATGCATTAAAAAAAAGTACTGTGGAAAAACAAAAGTTTAATAAGTTATGGCTTCCTCCGTTTTTTAAGCTCTAGAATTTTATTCTTCTTTTATGGAGTAGTGAAGTTATTTTAACATTTAAAAAATGTTTTCATGCATGTTATATAAAATATATGTATAATTTAATATTTAATCATCATATTGACAAATTATTATTTGAGGCTTGAATGGAAATATCTGTAATTCACACTGTCCAAATAAACAAATAGCACAAATATGTTCTCATGCCAATGTGATTCCTCCACTCTGCACTAACATCCAATCTATTTTTCTTAAATTTTATCTCTATTCAAAGTTGAATGTCAATTCAAAATATTTTGTCAGGAAATTAGAAGTATTGATTAGAACCTCCTAAATATGGGTGGAGCAAATTCTGACGAATTTCTTCATCCAAGGAGAGTAGTGAGATCTCTGTGAGAACCTGAAACTTGAAAAAAAAAACACAAGCTCAGGGAGAGGGATCAAAACAGGGGAAGGAAGAGCACGAGAGACTATGTTGATGATGATACATGGGTGAATTAGTGGTGGGAATTTTTAGGGGGACTATACCTGAGAGGTGAAATCAAACATTGTACAAAAATGAACAACAATGTAAAAATAAATAAATAAATTTAAATAATAAAATAAAACAAGTTCAGATACATTTTGGGGACCATTTAAGAAGTTTCATTGAGAAATGGTGCTAGCAGAGGAAGTATTTCTTGACGTAGCTAGGAAGATTTCCTCAAAAAAAAAAAAAGAAAATCACTTAAAGATCTGTGGCAGGCAGAATAATTGCCCCCAAGATGCCTGCAATTTGTCACCATGTGATGTTACATGGTAAGGGAGAACTAAGTTCAGATGGAGTCAAGATTGCTAATCAGGTGATATAGAGATAGGGAATTTATCCTACATCATCTAGATGGGCCTGCTTCAATCAACTGAGAGAATTTAGGAGCAAAGTTTAGGTTTCTGCAAAGAAAAAGAAATTCTGTCTGTGGACAGAATCCCACATGGTCTCCCCATGCTTCAGATTTCCAGCCTTGCCATGCTAACTTCACCTGCCCCATATTTCAAGTCAATTCCTTGCAATAAACCTCTTAACATCTATTTCAAAATGGCTATGCCTCTGGCTGAACTCTGACTGATACCAAGGGTTAGGCAGTTTTGGTAATGACCCACTGGCCATTTTTTCATCTTTCATGGACCAGGATAATACAAGCTCAATTTTAAACCAGTGTAACAAATGACTCTGACATTATTTGAGTGTCTACAAGAAATCAGTTGTTGGGTTTCTCTGTAGTGTAACTGCTAAGTTCTCCAGTCTATTAAATTTCTCCTGCTGGGCAGCAGCAATATACCTAATACGCAATTTTAAGTAATGGTTTGTTCCAAAAGAAAATATTCATGCAGATTTTTAGAGAACTGATTTCCAAAAAGGACAAATAAACCTGATGTAAAATTGTCTGCCATCATTGTTAGAGGTTTACCCTTAAGGAAAACCGCATCTATGTGTAAACTCACAGAGAGAGAGAGTGTAGGTTCAGTTCCAGCCAAGCAGTGCCTGTGGGTGCATGCTTGTTTCATTCTCCTCTTTCCTCTGCGAGGAAGTGCAGCCTTTTCTCTCTTGGTGACGTGTGAGCTGTGACTTTGTGGATCTTTGTAAGCTGTGGCAAGTCTGTAGATCACAGGAAAAGTTCGATGAAGGGAAAAGATTGCTCTCTGGAGATAAACCCCATAATCCAAGCTGCTGGCTGCTTTGAGATTTCAGATGAATTAACTCACTGATTACGACTTAGTGGTGTCAGTCGTTCAGACATCTTTGCAGTGGTGAGAGAAAGCTGCCTCTTAGGGAAATAACTTTTTTCTGTGGTTTTCCTGCATCCCTAGCCCAGCTTGCCCACTTAGGGTAAGAGGGCACTTGCAGGTGGCCTCCTAGGAAAAGGAAGCTGAGGGACCGTCACTGCATGACAACTGAAATGGATATGCCTCAAAAATTTGCAACAGATAATCTTTAAAATGGGTAAAAGGCTGAGGTCATAGCAAGTCTGAGGCTCTAGGAAAGTTAGTATTGCTGAGGGGTTGGCAGATCTCACAGAGACTGTGTCTGCCCAAACACCCAACTGGATAAGGAAAGTATTAGTTCACGCCAATGGGCTGGTGCTCAGTAGTTTCTCCTTGAGTAAAGATGTTCTGTCTTATAATAATGAGGGACTTAAGAGCACAGGCCCTCAAAGTTCCCTCTTCTGCATTGTTTATATCATGGAATGATCTTGCATATGCTTTTGAGTGTTGTGAAGATACAGATTGTGTGTATGGACTACTTGTGAAAAATTTTATATAGGAATTTATTTGCATTTATTGAAATGAATATATACAACTTAAGTTTATCTGGGTAAAGTGCCTAATATAACAGGGAAAGATTTTAATGAAAAATGTTAGGTGTGATTTTAAGCTGAAATAGTCCCAAAAGAGAATTACAGAAATTTTTCTATTAAGAAAGAGGGAGTGCAGAGTCCCAAGGTCAGTGAAGAAAGTTTACTGTGAGAGGAGGATTTTAGGACCCCTGACAAAGACAGAAGGTCTAGGAGCTGGGGTTGAGCCTCCAGGCAACTGCTATTCATGACCTCATTCTTCATAACAATGCCCAATTGAGTGTAGAAATGCAGTCCAATCCAGCCCAAGCCTCAAGGTGACACAACCTCACCACTTCTTTTTCCACCTGCTGCTCCCCTCAGCAGTGTATTTCTTTATTTCCTTTTTTTTTTTAAGATTTATTTATGCATACAATAACTGCGGTACAGGCCAGAGGTGTGGGGGTTAAGAGGACTTACCAGAGACAGAGTGGGGAACAGAACAGGCAGATTGACTGAAATACACTGCTGAGGGGAGCAGCAGGCAAGCCAGGAGAGGTCTGCTGCACCATGTGGGTAGCTCCCTGGCCAGGGAGCAGTGTATTTCAATCCACCTGTTCTGCTCCCCACTCTGACTCTGGTGACTCCTCTTACCCCCCACACACCTCTGACCTACATGTACCCCAGTTCTTGTATGCATAAATAAATAAATCTTTTTTAAAAACTGAGTTTTTTTTTAAATGATCCCCACATTCCTCTTATTGCCCAAATCCCAGATACTGCTTGACCTCACAAGCAACACACAGCATTTTAATTCTGTTCATCTGTTAATTATATTAGTCAGAATTCTCCAGAGAAGCAGAACCTATAGAAGATATCAATCTATATCCATATCCATTTCTATAACTATATCTATGCAGATTTATTTTAAGGAATTGGCTTATTAATTTTAAAATTTGGCTTATTTATTTTAAGGAATTGGCTCTTGTAATGTGAGGTTGTCGAGACCTAAATTTGTAAGACAGTTTGGCAGATTGAAAATTCCAAGAAGTTGATGCTGGAGTCTTGAGTTGGAAGGCATTCTGGAAGCAGAATTCCTTCCTTCTTGAGGGGCCTAAGTCTATTCTATTAAGACCGGAAGAGACCAACCCATATTAGGAAGGTGATCTCCTTTACTGATTCAAATTTTAGTCACATATATAAAAAAAATACCTTGACAGCAACATTCAGACTGCTATCTGCCAAACATAGCATAGCCTAGTGTAGGGTAAGGAAAAATGTCAGGCTTTTCTGCCCTCCCGCCATCAGGATAGATGATGGATCCTTGCGGTCCTGAATGCATGCCTGATGGTGGGCACCTGGAGTAGGGTGTGGGCCTAGGTAGGTGGGATTCACCTGGGCTAAGACGGGGCTTTTAAGGGCGGCGTCATGAGGATGCCAGGAGAAGTCAAGAAGCCGAGAATGAACAGAAGCCGAGAGAGAAGCAGAGAAGGCCGGAGAGCCCAGATAGAGTGAAGACTTGCTGGGAGCTGGGAGGACTGCCAGCCTCCCAGCCCCCCAGTACCCCTGCCTGCCATATGCCTGGTGAACCCCAGTAAAATACCTGAAAAAAGCCACTAAGGACTCTGATTCCTCCTTTACCCGGTCTGCTGGATCAGAAAACCTGCACTGTGGTCCATTCCTGGCCTTACACCTAGAGAATTTGGAAAGTAAAATTAGCCTTCATAGGAACAAAATTAAATTAGGGATTTTTTAAATTGAATAGTGCATTTAAATATCAAGCCCAAAATGTTTGTAGAATGGAGAAAACAATTTTGGTTTGAAAACTAGATAACATGTTCTGGTATCATTTTAGCCACTCTCTGGCTGGATGTCTTTGGGAGGGGACTTAACATCTCTGAACCTCATCTCTATCATCCATAAAATGAGTAGGTGGGACTGTATGTATTGGTTGTTTATTTTTCTTTCACTCATTCAACAAAAGCATAATGAGTCCCTCAGATAGGCCCACTAGGATCTATGTTAGATATTAGCAATTTCCTAGAGCACTGCATTATAGAGACAGCATAATGAATTATTATCAAGTTAAAGATTTTGACAAGTAGCAACAACAGTTTCACAGCTGTTCTGAATTTCCTTTCATTTTCTTTCAGTGTGAGGCAGCTTCCATTCCAAGACCTTTCTGCATGAAGAGCTGGAGGCTAGGATTTAGAATATTGATTTTTGCTAAGTATAGCTCTTTCTTGAATGTGATGAGTTCTTTGGTTAATGTCTAATTAATGACAAGTCATAGCCATATGGTTTAATGAAAAATATTATTAAAATACTAAAAATGTAAGTGACTTCCTGGCCTTCAGATATTGCTTTCTGAAAAGAAATGTATTTTATAGCAATTTAAAGGCACAAAAAGGACTAAATAGACATTTTAAAATATATTGCATTCTACAATGTGCTACATTACATCGAATCTATTAAATAAGATAATGAACTAAACCTCTGAAATAAAGTTGAGCTTGCTTAATATGAGTTTGACTCTCCTCTTCTGTGAGAGGGCAGGAGAGGCTTGAGAGAAAAGGGAATGTGAAGTGGGAAGGAGAAATGGCAAGCAACCCTTTGTTGGGAAGAATGGGTGCTGTGTCCCCCATACTATCCATGACTTCTGTCCTCATAGGGGCAATGAAATGGGTGTCTACTAACCCAAAATTCCTGGAATCCTGCCCACACTCTTCCTCTGATGTTTATGATATTCAGATGTCGTGCTTCTTCAGACGCAGAAAAGGGACCGCTCTTGTGTCAGTGTTTTCCAAAGCACAAGCTGAACGCTTTGCTACATCACCCACAGCACGCAGCTGTTTCTGGGTTTCCTATGGTAGGTGCTCAGGTAAAGGACGGGGAGCTTCCAAAGGAAAATAGAAAGGAAATTTTCAACTGCTACTGAAAATGTCTTCTTTTAGCTCCCACAGACCCAAACTGACCTCGGGATCCAGGATCTCTTCGAGGCAGCCTTCATGAGGCAGGGCACCATGCCCTCCTCTCCCTGCTTTCTGACCAGTCCCATCTTATTGCTGAGTGAAGTATCCCCATATCTCAGAATCTCCAGTAAATACGTTGTTCCTGGACACGTATTTTCCTCACTCTTCAGGATTCTCCTCTTCCTATCATGCAGAAAATAGGAACACCCATTTTTAAAAAGATATATTTATTTCCACATCTTTTTAGATTTTTTAATTTCTGTTACAGGAAAAAATCTCACTAGGGTACATGGGTTAGTTCTTTCAATGTCATAAGATAAAAATCCTACTACTTTTCCTAAGTCTGTGTTCTTCTTTGATCTTAAAAAATAAAATCTGAGTGAGTTTATTCTACATTTGGGGTAGATGCCATACAGAGCACATATTAATGTACCATTATTTATTATTATGTTTAATATACAAATTCAATCTCTTGTCTGGAAAAATAGCTCAAAATGCTAAACCTCTTGCTGAAAATATAAGATAGGAGCCCTTCCTTTTTAATCAATAGATGTATCCATTCTTAATACCTTAACAAAGTTTTGAAAGGTGACTGACCTAAAAGCAGTGTGTCCGTGAAATCCAAGCCGTGACCATCCATCAGTGCACATTTAGTCTGAAGATGCCAGGGAGTCAATGTGACTAAGAGATAAGTTAATATTTCTACCACAAATGTATCGATGAATGAGAAGAGAGAATAATGGAACATCAGTGTTGGTGGAGATTCCAAGAATGTGAATGATATATCAGCTTTGAACTTGTTCTTAATTGAGATACTTTGGGCTTCCCAATCAAGACTTTCCTGCTGTCTCTTAAAAACACTTTGGAGGGGCCTCCCCGGTGGCACAGCAGTTGAGCGCTGGGCTGCGAAGCTGCCCGCAGCCTCTGCAGCCGGTTCAATCCCCGCCCTACGGGCGAGGGTCCCACCGGGCGCGACAGACGGCTCCTGCTGTGCCCGCTGCTCCCCTCAGCAGTGTATTTAGTCAGTCTTCCTGTTCTGTTCCCTGCTCTGGCTCTGGTGGATTCTCTCACCCTCCTGCACTTCTGACTGTACCCAGTGCTTGTATAAATAAATAAATCTTTAAAAAAAAAATGGCCGCCATGCCATCATGGAACCCTAGGTGATTTTTTCTTTTATGTTTTTTCTATCTTCCAAGTTTTCTAAAACGAGAATATCAAAATTATAACAGCTAAAAATTATTAAAATTTCATAGTAGACCAATATTATGCTATTCATTTAATCCTCAAGCAACCATATAAAATAAAAATGTCTTTATCTCAACTTAACAGATGAACCTGGCTGAAAGTAAGAAAGAGTAGGTTCCAAGTTTTGTAACCCTTGAATGGTAGACCTTGGATATGAATTCATGTCTGTATTTAAGTTTAACCCACAGATACTTTAGGTAATACTTACAAAATCAAAATAATTTAATTTTAAGATATTTTGCTTTGCATTACATTTTTTGGCTAATTAGACATACCATCTTTCCCGTTTTCTCATTTTAACTTTTTATGCCTATTCAGATAATGTTGATTTACAACAGTGTATGTGATTTAGGGACATAGAGTCAAACCTTTAATCACCACACCCATCACCAAAGCACCAATAATCTTACACCATAAACAATCAGGCCCTCTCTCCCATTTGCTCTGATTTCTTTTCCCTTCTTCTGGTAGCCCCAGTTCTACAATCAGAATTCTAGGGTTTGTTGTGTCTGTTTGTTTTGTTTCTTCATATTTCACGTATGAGTGAAATCATCCAGTATTTGTCTTTCTCTTCTGACTCATTTCACTTAGCATAATTCTTTCCAGTTCCATCCATGTTGACACAAATGGCAAGGTTTTGCCAATTTTTACGTAGCTGACTAGAATTCTAGAATTCCATTACACACACACACACACACACACACACACCCCTTCTTAATCCACTCATCTGCCTCCTGAGCATTTACACTGTTTCCTTAATGTGACTATTGTAAATAGTGCTGCATGAACACAGAGGGGCTATATACATCACTTTGAGTTAGAGTTTTTGTACTCTTGGGTTAGATCACCAGGAGAGGGACTGATGAATCCTATGATAGGTCTATTTTTAATGTTTTGAGAAACCCGCATACTGTTTTCCAAAGAGATTGAACTAGTCTACATTTTCACCAATACTGTATAAGGACTCATTTTTCTCCAATATTCAAAGTATGGCACAATACATCTTGTTTCTCATATTTTTGATATGGACCGTTAACACAGGTGTGAGATGGTACCATGTTGTAGTTTTATTTGCATTTCCTGATGATGTTGGCCATTATCTATGTGTCTCCTTTGGAGAAGTGTCTATTTTGCTCTTCTGCCTATTGTTTGATTTAATTATTTGTTTACTATTTGTTGAATTGTATGAATTATTTGTAGATTTTGGATACTGTGGAATGTGCCAATATTTTGTTGCATTCAATAATGTGTCCTCTTGTTTTAATAACAGTATCTTCTGCTGTGCAGAAGCTTCTTAATTTGATATATTTTAATTTGTTTGTTTTTGCTTTAATTTCCTTAGTTGTTAGAGTACAGTCCCCAAAGACATCACTGAAGCCAATGTCATAGAGTGTTTTACCTGTGTTTCCTGGTATGCATTTTATGATTTCAGGTTTTACAAAAAAATTACATTCAAGATTTAATTTTTTACAAATTGCAAATGGATAACAGGCACATGAAAAAATACTCATCAGTACATACCATCAGAGAGATGCAAATAAAAGCCACAATGAGATACCATTATATTCCTAAGAAAATAGCCCATATCAAAAAGATGAGTGTCTGTGAGTATATATATAGTGAAAAAACAAGCTCTCATACACTGTTGGTGGGAATGTGGAGTAGTCTAGGCCCTATGGGACGCAATATGGAGGTTTCTCAAAATATTAAAAAATAGATCTACCATACCTAGGAATGTAAACTGGTCCAACCACTATGGAAAGCTGTGTGGAGTTTCCTCAAACTGCTAAAAATGGAGCTTCCATATGATCCAGCAATTCCACTTCTAGGTATCTACCCAAAGGACACAAAACATTAATTCAAAATGACACCTGCACCCCTATGTTTATTACAGCTACAAAAAGTAAGCTATGGAAACAGCCCAAATGCCCCAAAATAGATGACTGGATCAAGAAGACGTGGTATATACACATAATGGAATATTACTCAGCAATCAAAAAAAGAAAAACTCATGCCATTTGCAGCAAAATGGATGGAGCTGGAAGGGATAATGCTCAGTGAAATAAGCCAGAAAGAAAAAGAAAAATACTGGATGGTTTCATTTATAGGAGGAATGTAGAGGATCCAAATAAGGGATCAGGAAAAAACATAATAATAATAAAGTGAAAATCAAAATCAACAAGCAACCATAAACCAGAGATATTCTGCGGGTGCTGGGGGTGGGGAGGAGTAGGATCAAAACGGGTGGGAAGACCACAAGGGACTATGATGGAACATGGTGATGGAACATGGATGAATTGGTTGTGGGAATTTCAAGGGGACTATAATCGAGATGAGAAAGCACACATTGTAAAAAAAAAATGAACGATGTAAAATATATATATAAATAAATAGATAAAATTGTTTACAATAAATAAATAAATAAATCTACCATACCATCCAGCAATTCCATAACAACTCCACTCCTAGATAAAAGAGAAATCTTTGCTTATGCCAAATGTGGCACAGTATCTTAGTAGATTTATAAACATTTTGAAAAATATTGAACATCTTACTTAAAAAAAATAAAAACTGTTCTTTGTAGAAGATATGCAAAATATGAATAAGTACAAGTAAAAAATTAAAAATCAGCAGCAATCTCACCACAAGGAAGATTGCTCATTTCAGTTTCTATTTTGTGTGTGCGTGTGTGTGAACACTTTACATAACCTAGATTATGTGCGATCTTGACTCTAGATTTGTTTCCCTAAGATGGAAGTGGCTCTTTGTTCGTTAGTGGCAGGGTACAGCAACCTTCTGGAATGCCATAACTCAGGGATGTCTGCTCAACTGTGAGCCATCCCACAGGTCTGTAGTACCTGCCTGGATAGCTAAACTGACCTGGATTCTGCAAGTGATTGATCAGTGTTGCCTGTCAGGGATGGGGAGCTTGGGGAGCAGAGAGACAGCACAGGTGCCAACCAGTGATCACCTTGCTCTTAGATACCATAGGATCTCTGGAGATAGGGTGGGTAGGATAGAATACAGTGAATAATTTGCAAACAAGGCAAATTTTAATAGAAGAAATTCATTTAATGTTATTAAAAACAGGAAATACATGCAGTGTCTTTAGTTATTTCATGATGTTCATATCTATTTTTTACTTGATTTAAGCATATAGATGTGAGCTTTGTCTAAGCAATTTTGAAATATTCTCTTTTACTAAGTCAGTCTCTCCCTGAAACTCATTATTTTCTTATATGATGACAGTTGCTAAATTATTCCTGTCAGTTAATGTGCCATTAGTTGAACTACCTCACAAGGGTTTTCTTTCTAAGATGAAGAGGGCGTATTTTACATAGGGATATTCTTTTTTTAGCAGATCATACCTATGGCCTCTACCCAACTATGGAGGCATGGAGGTAACAAGAAGACATCTGAAGACACAGGTCCTAACACTAATAATTTAGATTTTTTTTTAACTTCTTTATGCATCTTGAGATGCTACAAGGAAACAGTGCCCTTGAAGATCAGGTAAGATGATAACAGTGGTATTTGAAGTCCTAAAGCTCAGGGAGATTTACCTAAGATGTAGCAGATAATTTAGCTGAGGGAAAATTTTCCTAGGCTTTTGAACAGAAGCAAATGTCCTCTGGACAGTTTGGGAAGGTTATTTCTAAGACCACCACTGACTCCAGAGCTTTGCTATATTAATCATTTAATTTCAGTCTCTGTTGTTAGAGTGTTGCTCACAAAATTTCAACTCAGATTCTTAGTTCCATCATCATCATCATCATCATCAGAATAATTGACACAATTATGTTGAGCACTTAGTAAGAGCACAAAAACAGTAGTTACTGTAATTGTTCTTATGTTTCAGGCTCTATGCTAAGCAATTTGAATTCATCATAACACTTATTAAGGTATTTTAATCTGCACTTTACAGAGCATTGAACTTAGCTCATGGATGTGAAGGACCTGATGTATGATATGTGGCTACAAGTGGTGAGATTGAAATCTGAACTTAATCCCATCCCAGTACAGAGGCCATGTGTTCAGTCAAGATGCTTCACTGTTGATCTTTGACCTGATGGGCCATCTGCAGGACCATGTCTGCACTTCACTGTGGTCCATAGAATGCTGGATGTTCAAAGATGTCCACATTCAAATGCCAAGAACTTGTGGATAGATTATGTTATATGGCAAAGAGGAATTAAGATTGCATACAGAAACAAGTTGATAGGCAGCTGAACTTGAGATGGGGGACATTATTTTGGGTGTGAGGTTTGGCTCAATATGATCACAAGGAAGAGGGAGGCAGTTGAGGAGTCACAGTCAACAAAGGAGATGCGACAACAGGAGCTCAGAGCCATTCTCTGTGAAGACTCAACTGGCCATTACTGGCTTTGAAGAACAAGGGAGAGGCCAAGCCAAGGAATGCAGGCAACTCAAGAAACTGGGAAAGCCAAGGAAAGGGATTCTCTCTGTGAAAGTTAATTATATTGTCAACTTGACAGGGCCACCATGGGGTACCCAGATTAAACATTATTTCTGGGTGTGTCTGTGAGGATTTTTCCAGATGACATTAGCATTTGAACCAATTGACTCAGTAAAGTAGAAGAAGTTCCTTAATGTGGGTAGTCACCGTCTTACGTACACTGGTGGATAAGGGTCTAAATAGAACAAAGATGAGGAGAAAAGAGAGTTTTTTTCTTTCGTTCTTTCTTTACCTTCTTGCTTGAGCTGAAGCATCAGTCTTCCCAATGCTGTTGGACTGGGATTTACATCATTGTCTTTCCTTGGTTTTTAAGGCTTTGGATTTGGACTTATTACCACAGATTTCCTGAGTCTCTAACTTATAGATCATGTGATTTCTCAGTCTCCATAATTGACTGGTCCATAATAATCCTTGCAATAAATCTCTATTTGGTCCTATTTCTCTGTAAAATCCTGACTAATACATTTTCCAAGTGTAACCAAAATGGAACACTGCCATTTTGATACCTTGACTTTTAGTCTAAGACTCACTTTGGATTTCTGACCTTTGATACTAAAAGATAATACATTTCTATTGCTACGGTACCCAGAAAGAATTATTACACCTGCCAAACACAGAGTAAGACCTAAGTTAGTAGTGGCCCTGGACCAAACCAGGAGATAAAAGCCAAGTAAGGCTTGCTGAAACAGACAAGCATGCTGCTAACACAGTTGTAAAACATGTTTAAACTAATTGTGTTCAAATGGAAATGTGAAGAGCATAAGCAAGGACACCCTAAGGGTGAATGACCAGGCACATCAGAATATCTATCATTTTGTCTAAATTATAAAAATACTGAATGGTATCTTTTCTACACTTAATACTGGCTCTAATATTTTTACTATTAACTAACTCAGAATGAACAGTGTGGAGAATAAGACACATTAATCAGAGCCACAGTGATTATTTTACCATTATTGTTAATTCAGGTAAATGGCAGGCCCTGTGCATTACTCATAGCATGGGGATATACCTTGGTCTCTGCTTTGAAAAGGGCCAGTTAGGGACTCCCTGGGGGTGTAGCAGGCTGAGTGCAGCACTGTGAAGCTGTCTGCAAAATTGTGAAGCTGTCCACAGCATGGGTTCAATTGCCGGCTGGCCAGGGAGAAACCCACATGGAGTGGCAGACCTCTCCAGAGGTCATGCCCACCGCTCCCCTCAGCAGTGTATTTCCGTCAATCTGCCTGTTCTGTTCCCTGCTCTGTCTCTGGTGAATTTTTTCACCCTTCCCTGCCTCTGACCTGTGCCCCAGTTCTTGTATAAATAAAAATACATCTTTAAAAAAAAATGAAAAGGGCCAGTTTGGGGCCCCATTGGTGGCACAAGGGGTTAAGCACAGCACTGTGAAGCTATCCGCAGCCTCTATAGCACGAGTTCAATCCCTGGCCCAGCCAGGAAGCTACCCACATGGCACAGCAGACCTCTCCTGTCTCACAATCTGCCTGTTCTGCTCCCCACTCTGTCTCTGGTGAATCCTCTGACCCCCCTGCACCTCTGGCCTGTACCCCAGTTCTTGTATGCATAAATAAATAAATCTAAAAAAAAAGAAAAGTTCCAGTTAGTAAATAAAATGTGATTACTTCTAAGGTTAAATATGATTTCCTTAATATTTATGGAAAAAAAATCTTAATCACCAAATAATTACACATCAACATGATACATGCTCAAACACAGCAATGCTTTTTAAAAATATGTATAATTTAGGTTATTTTTTCTAATTTAGGAATGTGTGTGTGTGTGTGTGTGTGTGTGTGTGGTGGGGAGAACTATGGTTGGAGTTAAATGAGGCATTCCTTACTTGGTTTGTTCAGACATTAAGTAAGATCCATGAGCCTGAAGAGTCTTGCTCTCATTTTAGATGCAACTTTAGCAAATTATTTGTCTCTGAGTTAAGAATCTGCTTTGTGTCTGAACCATTTAAATATTTTAATTCATTCATTTGTTTCTCCAAAATTATTGCTGATAAGCACAGAACTAAGCATTGGAATCTCCAAAGTGAATTACTTCTCTATGCTCAAGGAGTTTGCAGCTGCTGGGCAAGACAGGTGGCAAGGTCATGCTGACATGTTAGGATAAAGATAAGTCTATGGAGACACAGAGGGAAAAGCAATGATTGCCTCCTGGAGGAGTCTGGGAATTGGGTCTTGAAGTTGGAATCAAAGTTTGATGAGGTTTTCCATCAAACAGGGTCCTCAGAAAAAACAATCCAGGTACAAACAAAGGCTTTGCTTCCAGGAAGATCCAGATCTAGTGGAGAAACAATTTGAGATTTAGATGATTGGGGAATCAGAATAATGATGGTGAATGATGAGATGAAACTGGGTTGATTAGAGGAACTGGATTTTAAGGAACTCTGCATGCTATGTCGAGAAGTTTACATTTTCACCTTCCAGATATTTTGAGGAAATCAAAATGTAACAGCGGATCCCAATTAAACTAAAGAAATATGAGGTATGGGAGACCCATGAAGTACTCCCTCCTAAGACTATTTGCTTTGATTGATATTCATCAGAACTAAGGAGACCCCTGAGAATAGATCACAAATAACATCAACAAACAAGTGTATGAGATGTGCAAGAATGCAGAACATACAGGAGGACACCAACAAGGTAATCATAAGAAGGGGCACGGTCACCTGAAAGAGAATTCACCCCAAAGAGAAAAGAACTGGGTTCTCTGAAATCAACTAACAATGGAATGAGACTATGAGAGAGAAATTGTTCCAGGTGTATTATAAGAAAATATACCTGACCGCGCCATGTTAAAGGGGTGAGAATGCCCTCTAGAGGTAGAAGGTGGAAGAGAGAATATTAATGAGAAGCTTAAAGAAGGTTAAGTCTCCAGAAAATAGGCAACTTGTTATGTAGGTTACTATAAAAGAACTCACATACATCATGGGAATTCATTTTCCAACTCACATCACAGCAAAGAAATGCCCGAGTTATCCTGAACAAGTGATGGTGACAACCCAGACTCTAAGCAATGACCCAAGTGGAGTGATGGAGAGAGCCCAGACAATGCTGGGGTGAATTGGATCTGAGCAGCAGGGTAGGACTAGTTGTGAAGACGTCCAGTGTGGTAGGTAGTAGCTGAAGTGAACTACAAGATACATGTGTATAATCAAATACACTAGAGACTGAAAAATGAAAAAGGGTTTTCTGTTTCAAATTTAGGTAACATTGATTTACAACATCATACTTGTTTCAGGCGTAGGGGAGCCTATCTCTTCAAATATATGTTACCTTGGGAAGGAGATTTTTAAGCTTCCAGCATTCGGGTGTGTATTTTTGATGCAACTTCAATAGTTCAATAGATTGCTATGGTTACAGAAAGATTATATCTTTTTGTAAGAAGGGAGTGACATGCTCAGATTTACATTATTGAAGTGTCACTCCAGGAGGTGTAATAAAAGATACCCCAAAGGGAAGAAATTCAAGAAAATCACTAAGAAGATTTATGCAAAAGTCCACATGAAAGGTAATAAGGATTTACTAAAAGCAATAGCAGCTGATAGGGAAAGAGAAAGGATTTTGAGAGATTTTTGAGGAAGGATAAATAGGGGTTGGTGACAAGGAGGAAGAGACAAGAGAGAGGATGAAGAACCCTGCCGGATGGCTGGAGATGCCATTAGTTTTCAACAGGGAATGCAAGAGAGATAGCAGGTTTCTGGGAGGGTTTGTCATCCCAGAGGTGAGCTGTGAGCATGCAGAGACAGAACAGCGTGAGGTCACAATTGAGTAGACATTACCTGGCATTACTGAGGGGTACTGAGCCCATTCTCTCCTTCGTCTTAATGACTTTAGGGAACAGTGCGTGCATATTTTGGTATACCTTTCACTTGGCATCTTGAGACGTTTTTAACAACACCATGTCTTAGTTTTTCCATCTTTGATACCATAATAATGTTCTTGGGTAGAGATTTATGAGCTAATGCTTGCAAAGACCTTTGAAAACCTCAGCTAAAGGCTCAATATAAATTACTTTATTAAGTATTGATAAGTGTTTCCAGTTTGCAGATTAACCTGGGTGGGGGGAGAAAGGGAGAAAGAGGGAGGGGAGGGTTGGGACCACAAGAGAAGAAAAGGTCTTTGAAAAAATACCCTCATTCATTTGTTCTTGACTGATTGGTGGGTGAAAAAGAGATTGTGAGAAGAACAGAAGTAGGGAAATAAACTACTGTGGAAGCATCATCAGGATGGGTGTTTCCTCGGGTGTGGGGTGTAGAAAGCTAGTGATTAATACAATGCAATGACATCATCTGGGCTTATTCTAGGAAAATAGGGCTCAATTCCTCACTATCAAAATGATTTATGGCTTCTGTTGACTATTGCCTATGTACTCCAAAGGGTTAAAGCAGCACCTTAGAATGATAAGATAATCTGACCCAGCTTTCAGCACCTTGCAAGGGACAGGTCTGCCCTGACAGAGACAGAGTGCTGAGTAGTCATCAGAGCCCACAGTGAGCTGTTCAGGGACAGAAACATACCGCCTCGGGCCACTGAATATGGCAGTAACAGGGTTTCTTTGTGCTGAGCTCTTTTTAAAATGAGATTAGAAATGGTTCAATGAATCATTAAAGAGTGGTGCACCAGGCAATAAAAGTGCCTCCCCTCCAAGTCGAGGCCAGGACCATTTCCACCTCGAGCTTTTTAGACCTGCATATAGTTTGGGCTTCATTTCTCAGGTGACATTAACTTTAGCTTTTACTGGGCATAGAGAATGGCACCTCAGGTTTGTGCTGGAGATAGAAGTGTGTCAGGGACATCACCATAAAAAGGGGAGGTACCGTGTTCCTTGGCACACTGAATGATGGACAGGACTTTGCGGCCAGATAAAGATAGGTAACTGAGAAGGCAGGTGGGTTCTGGGAGGAAGAAGCAAAAAGAAGAGTTTAGTTCCTGCAGCACAACTTAGAAGCTGGTTCTGCTGGAAAGGAGACTTGAAGGAGAGATATGTAGAGACACTTGGAAGAGACACACAGGGGAGAGACAATTGGGGGAGCTGGCAATAGCAGTCATTGTTATGATCTGGTGTCTCCTTTTGTCCCAGCTTTCTGGGATCTGCTTCAGAACCCCTTCCTGTGTTTCCCTGTCAGAAGGTGCCTTAGGCTCATGGCACATTTTCAGGTCTCATCGGCCGTGCTCCCTGCCAACATTTACCCCTGAGGAGATGGGTGATTTGGGGCAATTTATTGGGAGACAATTACCCCAATTATCTCTTCTTTTTCTATGGACACTTGTATTATTAAAGATCTTTCACACTAAGGTCTGGATGGCCAGACCGCTTTGGAGTGGGCAAGTTTAGGGGTTCCTGCATACCCTCATACACGCATTAATAACAGCAGTTATCTTGCTGGGCTAGTTCTGTGGTATTTTTTGGAGTTGATCCATCAGACTCATCTTCCAACAACTTTGTAAGCATCTAATTCCTTCCATTAAATCCTTTTTTAATTTATTAACTGAGACTAAACCCTGATTTATAAAAACAAGTGTTGTTTTATTTTTTAAATGCTCATCCATTTAATTTAGAATCTATTTTTTGACTGCCAGTTTTGTTTCAATGTGTCTTGCTTTATTGTCCTAAATATTGTGATGATTCCTTTCTTGGGTGGCCCCCGTATGTCTGTTGGTCAGACAACTTTTCTCACTTCGTATTGAGGGAAGAATCCTTTGTGAAGTACCAGGCCATTACCAAGTCAGTCTTTCTATCCTCCTTTATCTTATCTTTTTGACCTTTGACATGAAGGAAGAATACCCAGAACTGGGTAAGACAGGATCTAGATAATCTCTCAGACATCCTAACTTCGGTCATGTAAATTATTTTTCTAACTGAGATGACCTTGGCCTTTCCTGACAAACCCAATTTATCACCCCTGAGTCGGAGGCTAGTTGCACACAGAAGTGACTGTGGCCCTCAGATAAGGAATTACTTCCATCCTCTCCCTCAGTAATCACATTTCCCATAGTGTTGGCAGCTCCCGTCCTCATTCTGTGATGGACTAAGAAGAGAATGGCTCTCCCTTCCTCTCCTCCCAAGCATCTTTGCAAGCTGGCATGGTTCCAACCCCAGCTTACTTGGCTAAGGGTTTTCTTCTCAAAAGTCCTTGCTAAAGATCCCACTGTGTGTCCCTTTTTATCTCTGCTCCCCCTCCATTATTGTGACCATAATTAAGGCCAAAATAAACAGAAGAAAACCATTTAATTCCAAGACTCCTCCTCCTAAGTCTTTTTCTTCCTCTAGGCCCTCACTGGTGCCAAACTCTTCAAACGAATTCCTTTGAGCTGGGGATCCAGCTGTCCAAGCTTTCATCTTCCTGGCTGACTGTGGCTCACCTTTGTGGCAGCTTCCTCTTGCTCCGGTCACTTGACTTTTCAACCTTTTCCCCACATCTAGAGATAGTTTCTTGTGCTTTACAAAAAATGTCCCCCAACACAAATTCTTTAAAGGATATCAAATAGCTCCCCCACTTCCAAACTTGGAAATATACAAATCAAATAGATATTTAGGTAAGAAATGTCATTCCATGCAATCGTGTGGGGTTCCCTCTCCATAGAGAGCAGCTCAGACATACTGTCTGCTCTGCCCTGTTGGTTACAGGCCCTCAGGGTTATGAAAGTGTGGACAGCAATTCAGGACACAGTATGCTATTCTGATTGTTCCAAATACAGGTCAGTTTATATGGGGCACCAGGACAGTAAGTCTTTGCTTTTTCTAGCATATAATGTGGAAATGTAGAGCTAATGTGTAAAACAGGGGAGACCATGTGGATAGTGCTTTATGATTTATTGTTGTACTAATGACCGGAGTCATTAGAAAATTTAATAAGTCAGCAATGCCCAGTGCCCACTCCACAAGGTCCAAATGACCTGCACATTTCCCCCCAAAATATGCTACCTTAATTCTCTTACTTCTACAGGCAATCCTTAACATCATTCCCTCTTTCTAACTAGTGATCTTCCAAAGAGGAGCCACAAGATTCCAGAGGTGCTGGAAGAAATTTTTAACACTTAGATTTTATACCTGATCGGTCTAATTTTTCCAGAACTCTAGAAACCACATTAATTCATTATTGTAGTAAACGCACGTTAATTGGAATATGTTGCTCAATTTTTTTCAACTGATAGTGATGTGTGATCTAAAGCTGAAAAACCTCTGCTTTATCAGTCAACTCAAGTGTACCAGCAGTTGTTAAATTTTTAAAGTATAACTTATTTTTAATTTTAAAAATGACAGTCTTTCTTTACTTGTTTACTTATTGATTAACTATAGTGAACAACAATTGATTATGAATTCGGTAATGCTTTACGATGGCAATGTATTTTATAACAGTGACAGGTACACATTTAAAATTAATAGCACAAAAAATAAAAAATAAATAAATAAATAATTGCACATAGCTGTGTGTAAAACATATACATTATACATATTTGTAGATCCTTTTGCAATTACCTCATGGACTCCCCAGCAGCTGTATAGAAAGAGTTGCGGAGTAGTAAACTAGTAACTTTGTGTGCCTTATAAGAACTTAGGTTCCCGTATTAAATATAGCTGGCACCTTAATTTGTCTAAAAAAGAGATAGGTTAACTCTCTAAAATGAAGTGGTGGAATTAGTTAAGACTGAGTCCCATTAGAGAACAAATACAGCTTTGAAAAGTTCATTTTGGTCAACCATGTATTAACCAGGGGATGTTTCTGTGACCTTTAGGAGGTGAATAGCATACCGTGACCAGCACAAGTACAGGATGATACAATCTGTTAAGGTTTCTAGGGGGAGGGTGGTCTATTTAAATACCTTGCACTGATTTATTCCACACATTAACTTTGTGCTGCTTTTCTTTTACAAACAATAGCTTTGTTCTCTATTATTTTACCTTTAAATTGAATACATGTGACATTTATAATTAAGGTCATGTCTTTCCTTTTTATTAAGTGATACTGAAGACACTTTGCCATCACCAGAGTTCCCCTTGGGCAACAATTAAGTAAATGAAGTTGAAAACCAAAGGTTGTCATTTTGTTTCCTTAGTCATAGTGAGGAATGGGAATTAATACAATAATGAATCTTTAGCTCTTCCTGGTGGTTACAATTTCAAAATGATCACCTTGTGTGGTTCACCAATAATATATAAGAGATTGAAATGTTTATATTTTAATCATCTCATCATCTCAGATTTTCCTGAAACTAATGGATTAAATTTTTGTAACACAATATACATTAAGGACTTGGAGCATTCTTTGTGGTCAAAATAGGTCACTTATCTTCTTTATCACTTCTTCAGAATTTAATTTAAGATACTGTCAAGAGGACAATGTTTACCGTAAATGAGTCACCCTTAGCTGAAATCATTTTGGCAAATGAACTTACAGGCCAGAAATACAACCCCAACAAAAAAATATATCTACATTGTGATTGTTTCATGTCCTCTGAGCTCCCATAAGTGCCTGTGTGGCTCTTGTGCCCTAGGTGAGTGTGCTGAGTGCTAATGATAAGTCGTTTCCACTTTATAGGATTCAAAGTTCTATTTCTTCTGCCTGGAAATCCATCTCATCCTTGTCTAGCTCCATCTAAAATCTACTTACACTTAAACCTTCTACGTAATGACACTTTTTTGGAGAAGTCTTCACATCCTCATTTAACTTTGGATCTCTTGCTATAATCCCATATTGCACATTTATTATCCCCTCCTATTTTAATTTATTATGATTTTCCTATATATTATAGAAATTTATAATATTATGGATATTTGTTTTATGTAAGATATGCAAGGACAATGTTTATTTCCATATGTTTACATCTGTATCTCAAAATGTTACGTGGCTCATAAGAAGGAGCTAAAGACAGAGTTATTGAATGAGTGATTTTTCTGTAATCTTAGTAATTCACATCAGAATTGCAGGAGAGGAGTCTTACAAGATGGCAGCAGAGTGAAGATTCCTGGCTCACCCCTTTCATGTATTTACAACTAAATTGCAACAGAATAAACTCAGTGACCTAACAACTAACAACTATAATATACAACTATAATATACATCAGGAGCATCAGTCCAATGGAAAGGGATAGGAAAACCTTTAGGTAAACTGTATTTTTAGTGATATCAAGGCAGTATGCTGTATGGTACCCTCTAAAGTTGTTGACTCAGGGGTACACAATTTTGGGGACTCTTAATACCCAGCACTGCAAAGGATAAGAGGGTGCACAGAATTGGCAAATAGGACAGAGGGTAGCACTGTTGGAAATTGTAGGAGCAGGGATGTTGAGTGATGATAATCAGATTGAGCCTGAAGTCCCCAAAATGCAAAAACTGGAGCCCCAAATGGTGGGAGAACCAGGTCAGATCACCTGTATCTCCTTACAGCCAGGAGCTATGATATTCAAAATACATCACCAGGGGTTAAAACCAAGATAACAAATGAACAATTTAATTAACCAAAGTTTAAGCACCTACTAACAACAGGAGCAACCAACTGGACAAGTCTCTCTTCAGGAAAAGAAAAGACAATTGTGACTCTGTTTCAACTATACTCTGTGCCCAGCACTGCTCAAAAACAGCCTACAGGTAGAAGCTGACTCGAGACTATAAGAGACACTAAGACTGAGGAGCTGACCTAGAGGAGGGCATCACTGTGTGTCCCTACAATACAACTCCTGTGCCCACAAACAATAAGAAGCTTGAATTCCTCTTTTTTTTTTAAGATTTATTTATTTATGCATACAAGAACTGAGGTACAGGCCAGAGGTGTGGGGGGTGAGAGGATTCACCAGAGACAGAGCGGGGAACAGAACAGGCAGATTGACTGAAATACACTGCTGAGGGGAGCAGTGGGTGAGTCAGGAGAGGTCTGGTGCACCACATGTGTAGCTCCCTAGCCAGGGATGGAACTCGTGCTTGCGGTAGCTGCGGACAGCTTCATAGGTTGCATCTTAACCCCTTGCACCACCAGGGAGGTCCAGGAAGCTTGAATTCCTGATGCTCTCTGAAGTTTACCCTTCAGTGTGCTACTGCCCCACTTCTTCCTACAGATCACCTCTCACTGGTTCCAGTCCTCTAATCACTTCAATGGGTACAAAGGCAACAGTCTGAAAGTCTATCTCTATTACAGCCAATAAAAAACTCAAAGCAAAGAAAGAGCTAGAAGAACAAATCAAAAATACTGGAGAAAAAGAAACTGAAGAGTAGTTTCAATCCAGCAGAACTGCAGAAGATGCTCAAAGAGGAGTTCAAGGTAACAGTTATAACAGTATTCATTAAACTAAAAAACTAATGGAGGATATAAAACAAGAACAGAATAAAGACTAAGAAAATGTGAGACAGTTACAATTAGAACTAATAGAGCCCACAAATTACTATACCTGAATTTAAAAATATAATAAAGGGTCTAAATACTTACCTTTTGCAAGAATTTGTATGTTTAAGGTATACAGAGTGATGATTTGATAACATGTTTATTGCAAAATAATTACCATAATAAAATTAGTTAACACCATCACCACCCATTGTCTTAATAGCAGACAAATACGAACAATGGAAAGAATTAATGAGTTCAAAAGCACAATGTTGGAGAACACACAAATAGAACAATGTAGGAAAAAAGAATGAAAAAATGAATGTAGTGTTAGAATCTTTTGGGATAACCTTAAGAAAAATAATACTCATATCATGGAGGTCCCAGAAGGAGAAGAGAAAGGAAAAGGTATAGAAAACTTCTTTAAACAATTACTGAGAATCATCTTAATCTCAGAAATAAACCAGATATCGTGACCCAGGAGGCCTAGAGTCCCTAACAAAATAATACCAAACATACATACATAAAAACACATTGTAGTAAAACTCTTGAATGCCAATAAGGACAGAATAATAAATACATTGAGAGAAAAAAAATGGTAACCCATAAAGAAACACCAATTAGACTGCCAGCTGACTTTTCAATGCAAACCTAGCAGGCAAGAAAGGAATGGCAGGAGATATTTAAAGTACTTAAATAAAAAGAGTCCCAGCCTAGAATCCTTTATCTTGGAAGTTTAATTTTTAAGGTAAAAGAAGGATAAGGAGTTTCACCGAAAACATGAATTTATCAATACCAACTCTCACATGAAATAAGTCTCAAAGGGGTTATTATAAAGCAAGCAATGTAACCTAAGTTTCACAAGATGAAGGAGGAAGACAATACCAATGTGGCCCATCAGAACAAATTTGAGACCAGACTGTCCATAGGTCACACAAATAGCCAATCACATACTATCCTCAGCAGAACCTTCAAACAAAAATCAATATAAGTAACATATAAGACAGTGGAAATGGAACAGAATTATAATAGACAAAGTATTTATTATAAATTTAGTGTCACTATCATTCTCAAAGAAAAACTCAAAGACTGCATTACTTCACTATATTAGTATTGCTGAATTTTTTTCAAAAGCAAGACTAAATGATGGCCTAGCTTACTGAATCATTTATTTCCAGGGCTGATACCTCTTAAAATTCTCACTAAAATGTTAAGGCACATGAAGGGCAATTGGAGTTCATCCCCTCGACTTGGGAAAGAAAACACTTTAATATGGGTACTTTAGGAATTAAAACACAATGAAATTCATGGCTCAAATGATCATAGTAGTTTCACTGAAACTATCAGTAGTTAAACTGATATCAGGAGTATTTTTCTTCTGATACAACTAAAAAAGAATAGGATTCCAAAAGTTGTTTTCAATATTTTTAAAATTCCAAGAAGCATTATATACTTATCTTCATAAGGCTGCACAGGATAGTGAAATATCATATTCCTTTGATTTTGATTTGAATTAGGTTAATCAAACATGATTACTCAGGCTGATCAGTTACTCTTTCTGGCTACAATCAAATGTAATATTTAATTGATTTTTAAAAATCTATCATTACTTTATAAATGCAGTTTGTTTGATAGACAATCTCATACAAACATATAAGGGCTAGTGGGAAAATATAAAAGGAATCCCTGATGCCAAAGAATTTAGGAATCTTATAATCAACAGTCTCAAGGAGAAGGATGGACATCTAACTGCCAAACAACACGATAATTTTCTTGTTAGAGAACAGAATAAATTAGGAAATAAATGATGAAAATCAGCACTTACAGTTGGCCTATTAAAAAGCTTTAATTACTAAGCAGTTCCTGGGGAGGTCCTAAGGGTATGACATATGTTCCATAGAAATATAAATTAAGAACTTCCAGGCAGCCTAGGAAATTAATTATTTTCCCTAATTCCCAGCAAATGATCTTGCTCTCTACTTTACAGAAAAATTAGGCAGCATTAAATAAGAACTTCCTTAGCTTCCTTGCACAGTATTTACAAAGCAGCTTGCATATACCTGGAGGGAATAGGTTCCCCTACATTGTCTAAAGCTGATCCTCCCTCCATGTCCTGGAACTGATTCCCTCAACCATGTGGGGATGAGCCTATTGAAGGTCTCCCCTTCTGCTTCCTGTACCTTCAACCAGCATTTCTTGGCAGTCTAAGCTGACTGGCTTTCTCCATCAGGATCAAATCTCAGAAAACAAAAAAGAGTTGACCACATTGCTCTTTCTAGCTTTTCTCCTACAGAAAGAATGATCTACACTTTTTGTCATCACTTTGAAACTATTCACTACAGGTGCATTCTGGACTCAGCACTTGTCCTTCCACAAAAACAGTTCTTGCCAAAGTCATTGGCAATGTTCTTGTTGGAAATTCTATGTATATTTCTCAATATTTCTCAGTCCTTATCTTACCTGACTTTGAGGAAAATCTCTGAAAATATTAATGAGCTTTTCTTCAGTGAGTGTATCTTGATCACATAAGTGAACAGAACTGTTTTATGTGCTAGGAATACAGCATCGGAGGAAACAAATATAATTGACATATAATGTTGTGTAAGTTTACAGTACACAGAGTGATGATTTGATAACATGTTTATTGCAAAATAATTACCATAATAAAGTCAGTTAACACCATCACCGCACATACTTACCTTTTGTGTATATGTGTAAAGAGAACATGTAAAATCTACTTTTGTAATGTCAGAGTCTGTGGTGAAAACCTGAAACTTTTTCCTTTAAGGCCAGGAATAAGACATGGATGTCCACATTCACCACTACAGCTCAATATAATACTGAAGGTCCAAACCAGAGCAATTTGGCTAGAAAATAAATGAAAGCAATTCAAATTATGACTATTTGCAGATGACATGAAAATATACAATGAAAACCCAAAAGACCCTACTATAAGCTGTAGAAACAATAAATGGTGTGAAATGACAGGGTACAAAGTCAATATTTAAAAAAAATTATTACATTACTGTATGCAAACAAACTAGAAGAAAAAGAACTCAAAGAAATAATTCCATTTACAATCACATAAAAAATTTTAGGAACAAGCTTAATCCAGAAAATGAAAAACCTATACACTGTAAATGATAAGGCATTGTTAAAAAAAACTACAAAAATACATACGGACATGAATTTGAATAAAAAAATTTTAAAAGACAAGACTCAAAGAAATGGAAAGCTATTCTATGATTATAGAATGGAAGCATCAACATTCATAAAATGGTCATCTTAGCTAAAGTAATATATAATCCCTATCAAAATTTCTATGGCATAATTCCACAGAAACAGAACAAATAATACTGAAAGTTGTTGGAACCATGAAAGACCCTAAGTAGCCAAAGCAATCTTGAGAAAAAAATAACAAAAATAGAAGTATCATGCTCATCTTCAAACTATACTGTAAAGCTGTGGTCATCAAAATAGTGTGGTATGGAATAAAGCAGACATATAACACAATGGAACAGAATTAGGAGACTAGAAATAAACCAGCACAAAGAGGAAGAGCTAACTTATAACATAGGAGCAAAAAGTATACAGTGGAGAAAGGAAATCTCTGCAATAAATGGTATTGGGGAAACTGAATATCCACCTGCAAAAGAGTGAAATTAGAACACTGTTTTATACCACATACTAATTCAAAATGGTTTAAAAACATGAATGTAAGATCTGAAACCATAAAATGCATAGGGGAAAAAAGGTAATAAACTAATCAACATCATCCTCAGAGACGCCTTAGAGTACTCCAACAACAAAGGAAACAAAGTAAAATAAAGGAGTGGAACCCATCAAACTAAAATGCTTATTCACAGTGAAAGAAACCACCATAGTAAATGAAAAGGTAACCTACTAAATAGGAGAAGATGTTTGCAATTCACACATTCAACAAAGGATTAACATTGCTGAATATATATACAAAGGTAATAAAAACAAGATAGCAAAAAAAAAAAAACAACTTTGTGCCCCCACGTTTATTGAAGCATTATTTATAGTTGTTTATTGAAGCATTATTTATAGTAGCCAAGATACAGAAATAAAATTTTTGTCAACACATGAATGGATAAAAATATGGTATATGGGAAATTGCAACCAATTATTACTCAGCCATTAGAAAGAAGGAAATTCTGCCTTTGTAACCACATGGATATACATACATTGAGGTCATTTTGCTAGGTCAGATAAGTTAGACATAGATAAATCCTATATGATACCATATATGGATATATGATATTGCTTATATGTGGAATCTAAAAAAGCCAAACTCATAAAAGCAGAGAATTGAATGGTATTTTCAGGAGCTAAGGAGAATTAGGGACATGTTTAAGTTTACAAACTTGCAACTAATTACTGGAGAGCTAATGCGCAGCCTAGTGATTGTAGTCAACAATAGCGTACTATAAATGTCAAAATTGATGAGACTAGATTTTAATTATTCTTACCACACACACACACAAAGACAAGTATGTGACATGGTAGAGGTGTGAGCTAATACTAAGGTGGTAATCATATTGCTATACATAAAAATATCAAATCAATTAGAGTATACCTTAAATTTATAAAATTTTGCATGTCAGTTATATATAATTTTTTTTTAAAAAGAAAGATACTAAATTGCAAAGAATGAGTGATTAAAATGGAAATAAAGAAAGTAAAAAGAGATTATTTGCTTTAAAATGGGGTAGGGAAAGGAAGGCCGAATATGATTGCTTGATCTGTCTTTGTACTGGAAGAGCAATTATTTTTAATAATACCTGGTTTATGAGGACATTTTTGGTCAAAGAGAAGGAGTGATGGAAAGGAAGAAAAGGAAATGCAATAAATAGTTCATAAACAGAGTAGCATCCAGTTAGAAGCAGCTAAGAACTTGGGTGTATTAAAAAGGAAAACTGCAGTATCTTCAGAAATAAGAAGAAAGCAAGAAAAGACAAGTAGAGGTGCTTATAAATTTTGAGGTGGAGAAGCAGATATGCCAAGATTTCAATATATGTGCTCTTTAAACTAAGGGGACGTCATCTACTAAGAATAAGGAATGAAGAGGAGGGATTGTAGACTTAGGGAGGGAAAAAAGGTAGTATTTGTTGGACAAGTCCAAGGCAGACTAAAGCTATTGACATTTCTACTGGAGCTGAGGTCCAAATGTAGAAAAAAAGTGGACACAAAATTATTTCAAGTAGAATCTCACTTTCATTAAATACTTAGGGATGAAAAGCATGTATTTCACTCTATGAGCATTTATCTCCTAAGAAACATTTGGATTCCAAAAATATATTTTTTCCATGGAAATATTTACTCATCTAAAAATATTAGTATGTTAAAAGAATTCTAATAATGTAGGCAAAAATCCACCAATAATAATGACAGAAAAATAAAAAAAAATGGTGATTTCTAACAGCTTGTCAGGTAACTAATTAGTCCAGCAGTATCCTTTTTAAGATCCGAAGGATGCCAGTATGGAAAAAACTAAAGGCACTGATGAAAACATGTTTCCTGTTAAATAGGTTATGGAAGAAACCCAAAAATATTGAAGTAGTAAAGATTTCAAAGAGAAAAAGTGGAGGGAGTCCAAATTCCCAGTAATTCTACTGGAATAAGTTCAGTAAGATCTGTGTGAGGTTTTACTCTGTTGTGTCCCAAAATAAGTCACTGGGATATAATGAAATGTTCTAATTAATCCAGGAACAAAACCTCTTTATTTGGAGTCAACAAGTGTTAAATTGCTGAAGCTAAATCGCACACAACTGAATTACAGTGGGTCAATTTAAGCCTGCTGTCTATTTTGGCTTTTTTTTTTTCCTTTCCTTTTTTCCTTTCCTTTTTTTTTTTTTTTTCCCTAGATCATCTATGATCTAGGAATGGCCTTTCTATTTTTAAATGGTTTAATTTAAATGGTTACTGAAGTACTTTCATACTATCTTTGATTTTGCTTCTTGGCTAGCAAAGCCTAAAATACTATTTGATCCTTTACAGAAAAAGTCTACCAAGTACTGTACTAAACGATTGTAAGACTAGAAAATAAGAAAATGAGGCAAGCCTCAAGAGGAGAGGATATATTCTCAGATGTCTCAGATGTACTGGAATATGATTATGATGCTGTTTACCCACTAATATTAACCCATTTGCACTGGTTTTCAGGTTGTGGTACATGGTTTTGCTTGCACTTTGTCATTTGATTCCACAGTGACTTGAAATAAGCCAGAAGGAAAAAGAAAAATATGGGATGGTTTCACTTATAGCAGGAATATAGGGAAACCAAATAAGACATCAGTGTAAAAAAATAATAACAATACAAAACACAACAAAGCAAAAACAGACAATTATAAATGAGAGACAGCCTGCAGGGGAGGAGGAGTGAGAGGGATCAGAGGGAGGCAGGGAGGAGCACAGGGCACTGAGGTGATGGTGCACGGGTGCATTGGTGAAGGAAATTCTATGGGGGCTGCACCTGAGGGGGTGGGGGGGAAGCAAATATTGTTTTAAAATGAACAATGATGTAAAAAATTAAAAAAAATTCAAAATAAAAAAAGTTTCCAACAAAAAATTACTATGGTTAAATAATTTTTAAAAATCACACAACCTCAATAAAATAAATGTTACTGAGAAAAAGGGAATATTTTAAAAGTCCCGTTCATTACAATGACTTTACCGGTATATATCTGTGAGTGATTGTGAGTTACTCAAGATGTCAGTTTCTGGAGCTAAGTTAACCAGCTGTCAAAGAGCCTAAAGGTGAGTATGATGACTAATCCAGGTGGAGTGTAAAGACAGTGGATCCTCTTGAGATCACAAACTTTTTTTATTTTTTTAAAAGATTTATTTATGTTTGCATACAAGAGCTGGGGTACAGGCCTAAGGTGTGGGAGGTGAGAGGATTCACCAGCGACAGAGTGGGGAACAGAACAGGCAGACAGACTGAAGTACACTGCTGAGGGAAGCAGTGGGCGAGACAGGAGAGGTCTGCTGCACCATGTGGATAGCTCCCTGGCTGGCTGGGGATCAATCTCATGCTGCAGAGGCTGAGGATAACTTCACAGCACTGCGCTTAACCCCTTGCACCACCAGGGAGGGCCCACAAACCATTTTTAGATCAACTATCCAAATACATGTGAGCCAGTCTGAAGTCTGTGAGAGAAGAGAGGCATGGTGCCATCTTGAGGGAATCTCAGAAGTTTAAAAAGGGGGGTATATACATCTATAGAGGTATATATAGGGGTAGGGAGAGAGCAGAACTTCCATCAAGCCAGAATCTTTGAACAAATGGAATTTGAAGACTTCAGAGCCATAGTTTTTCTTTCACTCTGCATGGGGTTTTGCCACACATTCATTTCTGTGAACAATGGGTCCCGCAAAATGAACACATGAGCATCTGACAGTGGGTGTGGAAGGTAGACTGGGGTAGCCGCTCTTTCTTTTGGCCATCCTTGGAATGATTCACTTGTGTTTAACAGAGTTCTGATAACAAAAGTGCAGTCCTCACTCTCACTTTCTCTCATTTAAGTCCTTGATAATCTCCTGAATTTCTC
Source organism: Talpa occidentalis (assembly GCF_014898055.3). Taxonomy (NCBI): domain Eukaryota; kingdom Metazoa; phylum Chordata; class Mammalia; order Eulipotyphla; family Talpidae; genus Talpa; species Talpa occidentalis. Next base: position 55,535,195 of record NW_023604861.1, on the reverse strand, counting down.
TTTTTCTATATAAATAGGTCAGCTGAAACCTAGGGCTGTTACCAGCTTGACTAAGGCCCACACCTGGGATCTGAACTCAGACTACTTCACTCCAGGCAAGAGTTCTTTACCACCAAACTTTTACCAGGGCTTACCATCTTCTACAGGGTTAAAAACCAACAGCGTTAACTATTCAGTTCTTGCTTTGAAATGCCCAGAGACCTTCTGAATGATCTGTATATGAACTAAATAAATTTATGCTTTAAAAAACCTTTTGTGGCACAACTTGGCACGTAAATTTTTTTGTTGTTGGTCAGTTCAGTAATATTTTTACTTCAATTCCAATATCTTTATTGCATAAAGTATAAAATTTGACATTTATATACATCTGTGAAACTATCACCAATCAAAATAATGAACTTATCCTCACTTCCAAAAACTTGGGATTTCCTTTGTAGCATTTTTGTCCTTTCTCTCCTTGTCCCCCCCCCTTTCTCTCCTTCACCCCCACCCCTTGTCCTTACTCTATCTCCAAGTTTATTTTCTGTCCCTAAAAATTAGTTTGCATTTACTAGAATTTTAAATGCATGGGATCATACTGTATGTGTTCATTTTTTCTGGCTTCTTGCACTCAGAATGATTATTTTGAGATTCATCCTGTCCTAGCATGTTTGAATGTTTTATTCAATTTATTGCTGAGTTCATTATACGGAGATTCCATCGTTTGTTTACTCACTCATCCTTTGATACACATTTGGGTTGGTTTTCGATTTCCTTTATATACCTATGTTTTCATTTCTCTTGGGCAAATACGTAAATATGGAAAGACTGAATCATACGGTAAGTGTGTGTTCAAGTTTTTAAAAAATTGGCAAGCACTTTTTTGAAGCAATTTTACCATTTGGTATTCCCACTAACAGAATCAGAGTTCTAGTTCTTCTACAATCTGACCAACATTTGCTCTGGTTAGTTTTTCTAATTTTGCTAAGGCTAATAGGCATGTAGTGCTATTTCATTTTGGCTTTGGTTTGTGTTCCCCTAACTAGTGATGTTGAATTTTCCTTCACGTGCTTGTTCATCATCAATATACCTTTTTGCTGGAGCCTCTGTTCAGATCATTTGCTCATTTTTTACTAGGTTGCTTACTTTCTTTTTTTTTAAGATTTATTTTATTTATACAATAGCTGGGGTACAGCCCAGAAATAATGAGGGGAGCAGAACAGGCAGACGGACTGAAAGCACTGCTGAGGGAAGCAGTGGGTAAGTCAGGAGAGGTCTGCCACACCACGTGGGTATCTCCCCAGCCAGCAATCGAACCCACCCTGCAGAGGCTGCGGACAGCTTCACAGCGCTGAACTCAATCCACTGTGCTACCAGGGAGCCCCACGTTGCTTACTTTCTTATTACTGAGGTTTCTGAATCTATTGTAGATTAAGTCCTTCATCAGATACTTGATCTGCAAAGTATCTCCCAGCCTATGCCTTGTCTTTCTATTCTCATAACAGAGCCATAGATGCACAGCTTTTAATTTTGATGACTGTCTTGTTCTTTATGGGTGTTTTGCTCTTCATGGATCATGTGCTTTTGTTAAGACAGTAGTTAAATGTATGGTGAATACCACACAGAATAGTAATAGGTGCCAGAGAGAGCCTTCTGCTATGTTTATTTACCATTGATGTCATGTATTATGCTTGGGTGATGAAAAATTCTTTGAAAGTTCTTATTTCCAATTGCATTTTCCATTCCCAGGTCACTTTCCTTGTGCTTGGAAATGAATAAATTTCCAGAATTTTATTTTTTAAAGATTTATTTATGCACGCAAGAACTGGGGTGTAAGCCAGAGACTGGGGGGCAAGAGAGGGGGAGGAGAGGATTCACCAGAGACAGAGTGGGGAGCAGAACAAACAGATGGACTGAAATACACTGCTGAGGGGAGCAGCAGGTGAGACAGGAGAGGTCTGCCGCACCATGTGGGTAGCTCCTTGGCAGGCTAGGGGATTGAACTTCTGCTGCAGTGGCGGGTGATAGCTTGATAGCGCTGTTTTTAACTCCTGCTCCACCAGAAAGGCCCTTTATTCATTTTATTCATTTTAGATAATAAATTGGGTGAGAAAGTTTGGAGCAAATGATGGAGGAAGTCTACTGGACTAGGGGGTCAGGAGAGTTACTGGTACTTTGGTGGTGGGTGTGGTATGGTAAGATGCACTTGAAGAGGTGTGCTCCTAAAACATAGTGTTATAAACCAATGTTTCCTCAATTAAAAATAAATTGTATTCCACCTAGTCAGTCCAAGTTACTCAAAGGAGAACCAGCAATAGGCTACAAGAAAAAAATTTTTAAAATGAATCAACCAAACAAACAACTCTCCTACCTACAGCAAAGAAATATGTAGTTATGTGCTTGCATAATGGTGTTTCCTGTCACAGTAGCTTGGAGACTGGAGGGCAAAAGAGGGAGAGACCAGGAGAGGGCGGGACCCTGGGCCAGGCCTGGGAGCCCCCATCCACAGCACTGCAGGGGCAGTGTAGGCCGGTGCAGTGTGTGGGCTTGTTGTCCACTTATGACCACCAGCTTGAGGAGTGAGCACATTCCAGTCCATGGCCTTTTTTGGAGTTATTCTTAACTAAGTTCTGCAAGTCCTTCCAGAAACCTATCTGACGCAGCCATGAGGCCCATCCCTGCAGACAGGCCAAGTTGTATATAAACCAGGGTGGGAGATCAGAACTAGAATCTTGGGTGGGGGAGGGGAGGCTAACCCTGGCTTTGAGTGAGATGGAACCATATAAAACTTTCTTGGTCCTTCCCTGGTGGCGCAGCGGTTGAGCGCTTAGCTCTGAAGCTGCCCACAGCCTCTGCAGCACTGGTTTGATCCCCGGCCGCTGGGGAGGGTTCCACATGGCGCGCAGACCTCTCCTGCCGCACCCGCTTCTCCCCTCAGCAGTGTATTTCGTCAGTCTGCCTGTTCTGTTCCCCGCTCTGGCTCTGGTGAATCCTCTCACCCTCCCGCGCTTCTGACCATACCCATTGCTTGTATAAATAAATAAATCTTTAAAAAAATAAAAAATAAAACTTTCTTGATAGCACCTAATGAGAAGGCAAATTGGTGAAAATACATTCCCCCAACCCCACCTTGCACTACGACTGCTATTACTAATAGTGATTGCAGATTTTTTGTTTATGCTCTATGTTCTATATTTAACCTCATGGCAGCTATTTGAGCTGGGCATCTACTTTCCCTCATTTTCAGATCAGGAAACTGAGATGCATAAAAGGCAAATAATAGAAAATTTTTATCAGCAATGAACACAGAACTGGGATGCTGACACCAATGTCTATTTGGTTGAACTCTTAACATCTACAGTGTAACCAACATAAGTTCTTACTGCTAGGGCATCACAGAGACATGCAAAAGAAGAGGCTCATTTAAAACAGAAAAAAAGGGGGGTTAGGAGTGGTTATCATGTGATAGGATTAAGAATGATTAATCGCCCCCCACAAGTTGTCCACTAAAACACAACTTTATTAATCATCTTGATATTGTTTTTTTCTCATTCTGATGTATGGCCAGAGTCCTGGGCTTCAGAATAGCAGCCTCATTTTAATGTTGTAATAGGAATGGGCTTTGTTTGTGCCTTTTCTTTCTCATCTTATCACTGGTCCTATTAGAGCAGATTCATGTGGTGTCATTTCTTCTTCTCATTATAACCTTTATCGCAATAATATGGTACAGTATTGGAATTTTAATGGCTCATATAGTCTGTGAAACATGATGGTAATAAACTGTAATGCTTTGACCTCAGCTTTTTAATATTTGATGCATAGTCTCTGCCCTACTCACCTAGCTCCTTCCTTTCCTCATCTACTTGAATGGAGATGAGGCAAAATGGACAGTCATTCAAAGCAGGAAACAATTACCAAGTGGAATATACCTGTTTATAAGCCTTTTAAAAGTGTCATTTATGTTCTATTTTGAATAGAACAAATCACCTTTTCTTCTCATGTCAGAGAACACAAGATTGCAAACTAGAAAAAAATGAATTCGATCTATTACAAGGATTACAAGAACATAAAATGACACAATTTTCATAGATTCTTTTTATATTCTTTTATTGCAGAAGCATTATAACATTACATAAGTTTCAATTGTGTGTCATTATAAATCAATGCTTGTATACTACATTAAGTTCACCACTACAAGTCCAATTCTATCCTTCACCACACAGTTTACCTCTGAGATAATGGCTAAGATGAGAGCCAGAGGCCCTATAAATGCAATTCCTTCCTAAAAGAGTTGACTTAGAAGGTGAATCAAAGACAAACTCAACATCAAAGAAGAGTCTTATTATTTATTTAGAACTCACACAGTGACTCAGGTATCAGCCAGGTATAGGAGCCTTTATGAAGGTAGCCAAGAAATACAGTGACTGGAAGGAATTCTTGAATTCATATATGTCACAGTTTGATCTCTATCACACAGCTCTTTATCACAGAACTCAGAAAAGCAAAACGACAATTACTCTTGCTACAACTTTCCATAGAAAATGAAGTGCTATGTTCTTCTGGTACCAATGATGTCTCTGTAACTTTTCTACAAAGTGGTGATATCAAAATGAAAAAGCTTGACTCCAGAAGGTGTTGAAGTTTAAAAGAAGGTCTCTAGAGAAGTAGAGGGTACTGGCAGAGGAGAGTGAGTTGAATTCTCTTAGGGTATTGACCAGATTTTATTTGATTCTGAGTTTTCTAAGTCCAGAAACTCGGTGTTTAATTTTCTAGAGTTTAGTAGGTTCAAGTTGACTTAATTATGAAGGATATCTCATGTTGCAATATAAGCACAATGCTAATTTATTAATTTATAAAGAGAAATATTGCTACATACTGACTCCAAAGTTTAATTAATGAGATAGCCTGATGATATATCTATCCCCAGAGTAAGAAAATTCCTTCCAGAGATTAAACAGACCAGGTCCATGGGGGAGACAGCCCCAGTCTTTTCCATTACAGAATTATTAACCATTATTCTTTTGTCTGTGTTTTATTGCTAATCACCTTGCTTCTCTTGACATAAATCCTCTTTATATTTGTAACTGCCAGTATACTGGGTAGGTATCCCTCCCTCTCTCCCTCTCTTTTTTGTTTTTATTTTTAGGCTCAACGTACACTTTATAGTTTAGAAATGTTTTGCAAATGTTTAATCCACAGTTCACAGTTGGTATCATAGAACATTTTCCCCAGAAATACTCTGAAAATAAAAATCTGAAAAAAAAAAAAAAAAACCCATTGGGAAGTGCTGCACACTGAAAACTTCTACACTTCATCTTAGCCAAAAGGCCAAGAAGCAATTACACCGAAAACTTCTATCCCATAAATGCCCCTACTTAAGCCTATTTGTCTAGTATTTCCCAAATTTCCTGTCCAGGGAAATCTTTCATTTTATAAAATTGATTCATATCTCACAGGAAACACTGATCAAATCACATGTGTTGTAAGTTTCTATGATCACTTAACTTCCTATCAGAGTTCTATAATTTTGAATTTTGGCATGTTTGCTGGACAAATAGATCATTATGAGATAATTTAGGAAACATCAGTCCTAATAAAGCCCTAATCTTTCTCCCAAACTCACAATCCATATATTTATCTTCAAAATGTTACTAGACACCATGTCTCATTTATTTCCCTTTCAATTATTTTTTTTAAGATTTATTATTTATTTGCTTATTTGTTTGTTTATTTATTTATTTATTTGTACAAGCACTGGGTACAGTCAGAAGCGCGGGAGGGTGAGAGAATTCACCAGAGCCAGAGCGGGGAGCAGAGCAGGCAAAAGGACCGAAGTACACTGCTGAGGGGAGCAGCGGGTGGCAGGAGAGGTCTGCACGCCATGTGGGACCCTCCTCCAGTGGCTGGGGAGCAGCCGGGGATCGAACCGGCGCCGCAGAGGCCGCGGGCAGCTTGCCACCCAGCGCTCAACCGCTGCGCCACCGGGGAGGCCCCTTTCAATTATTTTTGAGTTCAGTTCTCTTTCTTCATGATGCAGCCCACTTTCTCTCTTTTTTTTTTTATTAGACAATAAATTTTATTGTTATATTCCCCATACAATTGCAGCCCCCCCATTCTGACCCCAATCCCTCCCCTCCCGCCCCTGCCCCCCTAAAAGTGAAAAATACCGGATGGTCTCACTCATAGCAGGAATCTAGAAAACTTAAATAAGGGACCAGGAAAATGAATAACTATAAGAAAGTGAAAATCAAAATCAACAAAAAACTATGAACCACTTCCTCTTTTTAGCCTCCATGACTCACTCCTCGCTACGACAGGGAGGTTTGTGTGCCCTCCAAATGCATATGTTGAAGTCTTAATCCCTAATGTGGCAATATGAGGAGGTGGAGCATTCGGGAGGTGGTTGGGACATCAGTGTGGCAATCTCATGCTGTGATGAGTGCCCTTGTGCAAAGAGACACCAGACAAAGTCATCACTCTTTCAATCAAGTAAGGATATGGAAAGAGGGCAGCCATCTACAAAATAGGAAGGGTCCCTCACTAAGAACCCACTTATGTTGGCACCCTAAACCCATACTTTTAGTCTCCAGAACAGTGAGAAATCAATTTCTCTTAAGTCATCCAGTCAATATTATATCTTAGCAGCTTGCACTGACAACGACGATCTGTTAAATTATTGGGGCATTTAAGTATTTTAGGCATTTCGAACAAAAATTTTTATTTATTTATTTATTTTTAAAGATTTATTTATTTATTTATACAAGCACTGGGTACAGTCAGAAGCACGGGATGATGAGAGAATTCACCATAGCCAGAGCAGGGAACAGAACAGGCAGACCAACGAAACACACTGCTGAGGGGAGCAGCAGGCGTGGCAGGAGAGGTCTGTCGTGCCATGTGGGACCCTTGCTGGTGGCTGGGGATCGAACAAAAAATTTTAAAAGTAATACACAATCATTTTAAATAATTTGAAAATAAAGAAACAGAACAAAATTAAAATAATACATTAATTCTATCATATGTAGGACAACCATGGCTAATGCTTTCTCTTGTGAATTGTTAGTATGTGTCCTTTGACTACAAGAATGCTAGTATTTTTCTTAACTGATTTACACATTAAGTGTATTAAGCCATGCATTTTATTTGTTGCAAATAACACTCTTCATTTTTACTTACTTATCTAGTATTTGTTCTTTTTCTTTAGGTAATAATACTTTTTCCATACTTAATTTTTTTCATAGTGAAAGCATATGCAAGTGTGATCATGTCACTCCCTTAGGAATAAACCATTAGTGGCTTCCCAAGTGACTCAACCTGGCTTTGTCTTCCTTTCCAATCATCTTAACAGCCCTTCTCTCTATATTTGTAATACTCTAGTCTTTCTAACTACACGCAATTCATCTAAAAGTCTGCCTCTGCTCAGACTACTTCTTCCCTACCAAAATACATGCACTTTGCTTCTTCCTCCCAACCCCACCCCCAACTAAGAAACACTCATTTAACCTTCAAGACTCAGTCCATGGGCCTCCCTGGTGGCGCAGCGGTTGAGTGCTGGGTTGCGAAGCCGCCAGCAGCCTCTGAAGTGCCGGTTCGATCCCCGGCTACTACCTGGCCACTGGAGGTGGGTACCACATGGCGCTCAGACCTCTCCTGCCGCCCGCTGCTCCCCTCAGCAGTGTACTTCGGTCCTTCTGCCTGCTCTGCTCCCCGCTCTGGCTCTGGTGAATTCTCTCACCCTCCCACACTTCTGACTGTACCCACTGCTTGTATAAATAAATAAAAATAAATCTTAAAAAAAAAAAGACCTAATCCACCTTGTCCTCATTCTCTTTCCACAGCATCCTCTGTTTCTTCTGTCATAGAAGTTACAGCTTTGTATTACAATCAATGCTTATTCCTTTCTCTTTTCCACTGGTCTAAGAAAACAGGGGGATTTCTTTTTTTTTTTTTTTTTTTTTTTTCTTTTTTTTTTTTTTTAGAGTTTAAGAGAAGCTACAGCCAGGGGACGCAAGGCCTCTCATTCAGGCTCAAGCATCCCGAGTGCCTGGTGCAACTCATTTTTTATTGATACAAGCAGCACCCCTCCCTCAGGTTAGTTACTAGACAAGGAAGTATTCTTTTAGCATTTGGCCTTGTCCTAGCACACATTCACCGCCAAGGTTCTGTACTAGCAGGTTATTGTTACTTTTTCTAATCTAGTTTGTCCCCCAGACATAGTTTCGCAGACAAAAGAACATCCCAATCTGTACACAGGTCAGTCCTCCGACCTGAGCTGATCAGTCTTTTAACCATGACCAGTCTTCTAGCCACGACCTTGATGAAAACAGGGGAGTTTCTTATATATATTTTCAGAATTCGGTACTGTGTTGGTTAACCAGTAAACGTCAATAAACAATTGCAGAATGAATGGATGAATTAGTGTGGGTGTCAAGAAGTGTTACTAACAATGAGTAATGAAGGTTTTACAAAAGAAGGTGATATTACAGAAGGTATTGAAGCATAAGTAGAAATTTGCTAGAAAGATAAGGAAAAGAGCAAATATATATTTAAGAATATGGATCTATTTACTTTTTCACTGAATTGGAAGCAATACAGAAGATTCTCTTAGGATAAACATTTGCAATGCAGACATTTGGGGCCATGATGCCATTCTATGATGAGAATAAATTTTATAAGAGACAGAAAATTCAAAAAATGCCCTCCCCCCAAAAGAAAAACATATCTGTATGGTATTAGAGGGTCTAAAGAAATTCACTGGAGGAAAGTCTAAAAGAATGTAAGTCTTGACAGCCTAACTTCGTGGTCTGATCAAGATTCTTTCTTATCCTCTCAAATAACCACATGTAGCCTTTCAAGAAATCAGTTTACTATTAACTTCAAAGGAAATTTCTCCTTGAAGTGAGATGAGATGAATCAAGCAAGACTGGAAACTGGTCCAAAATAAATATTTTACACTGATATGAAAATAGTTGGGACATTTGGAGTAAGATAAAAAGAAATTAATGGACTGTTGCTGAACTAAAGGAGAGTCAGAAAAGATATTAGAGGAAATGTCCTCAAGGATTTGCTTCTAAATGTGATATATAAATGACTAGCGCATGCTCAGAGAGCAGTTGTGCATTACCAGGGCACCAGACTGAATAATTTAAAGCATTTGTTACATATACATGCACATGAGCATTCACTGACTGGCAGGAAATCAAGCACATCTGTCAAATCTCTGTTTGATTTACCTGCATGAGTTCCCATGATCTGAGATGACTGATCATGTGCATCATGTATGACTCACTGCCTCCTCTCATCTTGTTCTAAAAATTCCTGAGCTTCCTGTTGTCATGATTTCAGACCCATCACCTTCATCAACCCAGAACCATCCATATTCTGTATTAGAAATTTTGGTGCATTGGACCTCCCTCATGGTGCAAGGGGTTAAGCACAGCACTGTGAAGCTATCCGCAGCCTCAGCAGCATGAGTTCGATCCCCACTTGGCCAGGGAGCTACCCACATGGCAGAGCACACCTCTTCTGTCTCAGCAGCTGCTCCCCTCAGCAGTTTATTCCAGTCAGTCTGCCTGTTTTGTTTCCCACTCTGTCTCTGGTGAATCCTCTCACCCCCTGCACCTCTGGCCTGGACCCCAGTTCTTGTATGCATAAATAAATCTTTAAAAAAAAAAAAAGAAATTATGGTGCATCACCCAGATCCTCTCTACAGAGGTCCTTTGTGGGAATTCATTCACCCAACTTTCTGTGTTGACTTCTGAGGGCTCCTGCTGCATCCATTCCTCTCCAGGGGTTGCCCTCTGGGCAGCCAACCCAAGGTTATGCCCTCTGCTTGTGTTCATACAAGAATCAAAGATCTAGTTTCCTATCCTGAACTTGGGACAATTAAAAATAGCAATCCTTGCTGCAAAGTACCCCCATTTTCTGAGGTCCAATTTGAATCTGTATCACAGTTTAATATCTGTTTATTTAATTTTGATTCTCACATTTTCTTAGATGTATCAGTTCTGAGTTCAATCCCCAATTCACTTCCTATATGTACAATTTCTTCTCAGACAAAACTTATTACTTGTGAAAAAGGGGTGATGGAGAAGTCCTGGAAGGCAGAATTTATTTATTTTATTTGCATAGAAGAATTGGGTGTAGGCCAGAGGTGTGGGGTGCGAGGGTGAGAGGATTTACCAGAGGCAGAGTGGGAAGCAGAACAGCCAGATTCACTGAAATACACTGGTGAGAGGAGCAGCTAGCGAGACAGGATTGGTCGGCTGTGCCCTATATGAGTTTGCTCCCTTGCTGCGGTTCGAACTAGGGAGGCCCAAAGGCAGAATTTAAAGTGAGTTTTTCGGAACTGCATCACCTCCCAGCCAGATCACAAGGAGAACCCCTTCATTGGTAGTAGCAGAAGCCTCGCATGCCTTGTCATGCTATGTGCCACCGTTGATAGACATGTGAAGGCTTTAACCAGTGGAGAACTGGGAAGCATACCAGTGGAGGAGAAGGTGCCAGCTGGCATGATATCTTAACTGTTTGAAAAATATGAGGAAAGTAGTAATTATAAAAACTACAAAACGGATGGCAGTTACTACGGATGACAGGATATTGAGTTGCTACTCACGCTCTGCAGAAAGACTATGGGAGGTGAAGAGTGATTGTTGGGGTACCTATTGCGGTGTAATAAACCAACTTAAAAATGAAAATAACGACAATGGTTATTTTGTTCACGAATCTGTAAGTAGGCAGGTTCCAGCAAAGATAGCTCATCTCTCTCCCTCTCAGCAATGAATGAAGAGACTAAAATGTTAGAGACTGGAATCACCCAAAAACTGTTTAATCACATGTCTGGCAGTTGATGCTGTGCACTGGATGTAGGCCTTCCTCCGTGAGGTGGCTTGACCCTCTCACAGCATGGCAGCTGGCTTCCAGGGATAAAAGCGCCAAGAGGGAAAGAGAGTCAGATGAAGGAACAGCAAAAAAATAAAAACCGTTTTATTTTTTTGTGGCATGGTCTCAGAGGTCATGCAGAGTCAAGTCTGCTCTATTCTGTTTGTTAGAAGTAAATCACAGAGGCTGACTGGTCTGTCAAAATTTGCTGATATGTTTAAAACCACTAGAAGGATTAATCACTAATATAAGATGAATTGTAAAGTCAGAGGGGCCTCATCTATTACATATAAAAAGACTCATGTCTTGTACAGCTAGAGGGAGGGAAAGAGAAAGAGAGAGAGGGAGAAGAACAGGACGAGAGAGAGAGAGAGACAGAGAACTGAGAATCAGTTTTTTGGACTCCAGAGATTATTAAATTCTCAACCCTAGAGGTCAAAACCTTGAAACCCCAGGCCATCTCCCTGGGCTTGCAGAGGTGGCCCTCTCCTTCCTCTGACAGCTAGCATTATTCCCCACATTTGGAATACAATGCAGGGATAACTGCTTTGCAGCATAGACCCAGCTAGATAAGTGCTTCCCCTCATAAGAGGGTTAAGAGTTTATACCTTCAAGAAACTCTAGGACCCTAGGAACACAGAGCACAGGAGTCAAGAGCATATTACAGCACTGGGTCCAGACAATGCTGTTCCAAAGAAAGACAGCAGCAAGTCAAGTAAAAGAAAGTTTATCAAGGTGAGCATATTCTCCTGGGACCAGCATGTAACATGTTGGGAAAGGCCTCATGAGATGATGATATTGTGCTGGCAGGATGGCAACAGAAAGCCCAGGGAAAATAATGACTCACACTTAATGAAGTAGAAAAGCCAAAACAATTATTGCAAACAGTGTTGGGATCAAAAGGCTTGCAGAAGTAGGCATTCTAGATAAACCATACTCTATGAGAGTGGAAAATTGGCAAATTGGCTACATAGGGTGGGTAGGATTGGGGGAAATTAGCCTCCATGAGAAGTGTAGCAGTGTCTGTCTTCTATAGGTCAGGCTGAAGGTAGAAGATGCTGTTGTTACAAAACTGTGTCCCTGAGAACAAAGAGTGTGATAAGACATTGAAATAATGGAGGTCAATTGGTGGTGTTTAACAACCAAAAGCAAGTGAATAAAATTATCATAAGTACCAAGAACAAGTGACATCTAAGGGGAGGGACCTGACCCACAGAGAGCTGTGGAGGTGGTTAATAGTGCATGGAATTCCCAAGGTCAAGATAGATGACAACCATCAAGTGGACTGCTCAAGCTATAAAGCCAAAAGAAATCAGGGAGAAAGATCCAGCGGCTGAGGTAGCAGCCTCACTAAAAAAGTTATGTCCAGTTTCTGCAGCTGAGCTGGAGCCAGAGCCTGTAAGTAGGGTGGCCTGATGCCTGTGTCACTCATGGCTATTGCATCACATCTGTTGCTGTGTTTGTGAGGCTCTAACAGCAGAAGCAAAAAGGCTAAGTTTGGCTTAAGAATGGGTTGCTTTGAGATGTAGGTGCAAGCTAAAAATAAACTTTTGATCACATATAGCTCCATTCTCAGGTGAAGGGACATTCTTTCCTTCAGTTCCCATTCATATGGGATGCATTCCCGGTCACCTACTTATGAAGAAAGACAAGTGGTTTGGTATAAATATAAACCATGAATATATAGAGTGGTGAATGACTTCTTTTGTTGCTCCAACTCCGGATGGAGAAAGATAAGTAGAAAGAGGTCTGGAAAGGGGCATGTGAATGCACCTTGGAATGGCACAAACTATGAAGACCTGTAGACTCTAAGTTAACTCCCATCTGAAAGCACCAAACAATCAAGTAGAGAGGCGAGCTCAGCTGGTTGGTGTCAGTCAGTTTCTGTCATTAGCCATCAAGGTACTGGCACGACATAACCATGGTATCAGAGAAGAAGGCTACATATGGTCCAAATAGTAGGAGTCCCCACAAGATAAGGTTAATCTGTTTCTACCACTCTGAATGTCCAAATTCTCAGCAGTGTAGAGCACTGAGCCAAGTATTGTATCCCTAGAAGGAATTATCCTTGGCTACAACTATCCCCAGAAATTACAAATCGGTCATTTGGCAAATTGATTTCATTGGACCTCTGGAATTGTGAGACCTGTAAACGTTTGCCCGTCTGAGCTTATGCAGAGATCATTCATTCTGGCTTCTATTTGGACTCGCCTGATATCTGACCAGGTTGTGTATTGTTTCCTATACTTAATGGTATTGGAATAGTCTCTTTGGGAGCTATCATTGCCTATTTTTGTTGCAGGTTATTGTTCCCTGATTATTCCACAATTTGGTGGACAAGAATGGATTTAAATAGCAATCATTTTTCCCCTTTTATCCCTTTCTCCTTTTATTGTACCTATATGAGCTGATGGGCACCAAAATGATTGCTGGAATCATTTTACAACTTATGTAAGTCAAGCCATCATGCTGTACACTTTACACAATTTAATCTCAATAAAAATGGAAAAAATAATGGACAGACTCAAAAATAGACACTTTACCACAACCAAATAAATAATTTTATAATGATTAGAGCTACCCACAGAGCCTCCTGAGACACTGTGGAGGGAGAGGAGATATCGGGGATGGAAGAAGAAACTTGGCCATTTCAACATTGTAATTAACTCTGTCTGTGACTTGGAAAGAGCCAATAAATAAAAGACTTCCTAAATTTCACAATTTGACTTACAATTACTACATGAGTCTTTCCAGGCAAGTTTCCCAAGAGTAGACTACATTTCCATTTTTTCTATTGCTTTGAAGTGCCTTAAATGCTTGCCTTTCACTAACCTCCAATGCTACCTCTCATTGACAGCTGCTTAGAAGAAAAAAAAAAAGGAAATTATATTTGGGTACGCTGACCGCACTCATCCTACTACTTTGAAGAAACTGATTTACAAATTGTCTTTCAATCTGTTAGAGAGTCAGGACTACAACCTGTATTTCCTGCTTCCCAGCTGATGGTCCCCAAAATAACTATAGACAGGAATGTGTGTTACTGAAAGTTGCACGTCTAAATGTGTGAGTTTGATTTAGGGTGTGAAAATGGACTTGTGCCACTTTATTCATGAATATGTGTGCCCACAAAAAGGAGAATCTGATCTGAAAAAAACGTGGGGAATACTTGTAATAAATTTGGGGGAAATATGTGAACAATATGTTTGCATAATAATCACTTACATTTCATTACATCTATAGAAGAGAGAGAGGAAACTACTTGGAATCTGTTCTTTACTACTTAGTAGTCCCAGAATAAAACTCAATACTTTTATCATAGGTATATTCAGAAAGTAAATATTCCCTTTTTGCTTTCCAAAACCCAAGGTGTATGTTGCTTATAATAGTTGCAGAGTTGAGCCTAAGCTTTTAAATTATGCTGATTGATACATACCTATTTATTTCAAAGTATTTTTTTAAGATTTCTTTTATTTATTTATGCGTACAAGAACTGGGGTGTAGGCCAGAGGTGTGAGGGATGAGAGGATTCACCAGAAACAGAGTGGGGAGCAAAACAGACAGATCTACTTAAATACACTGCTGAGGGGAGCAGCGGGAGACAGGAGAGGTCTGCTGCGCCATGTGGGTCAGCTCCTTGGCCATGGATTTAACTCATGCTGCAGTAGCCAGTAATAGCTTCATAGTGCTAAGACAACCACTTGTGCCACCAGGAAGACCTATATTTCTACATATTTCCATGTCTTTCAGATTCCTCTGGTCATAGATCCCTTTAGTCACATGAGTCCAGGGTCTTGAATCATAACCAGAGACATGTTTAGCTGTAACCCTTAACTTGTCTTATTGGGGCATCACAGCTTAGGTCTACCAGTGACTGCTTGTAACATGCCATACCCCCTCTCTAAGCCACGTGTACCATAGTCCACTCATTCCTTCTGAAAACTGGATGCTCAGATCTTAATATTATGCAGAAAAGCTATGTGTCCTCAGATTGCAGGATTTTTTTTTTCTAATTGTTTTATTCATTACTGAAGTAATGTTGGCTTTACATCATGGAGTAAAGATGTGATATACAGTCACGTCTCTTCAGTCACGTCTAACATACCATGGTGTGGTATGTTACCACACCATGCCCACCATGCCCACCACCAAAGCATCCATGACCTGCCACCATAGTCCTTTGGGTTCCTTCCCCCTTTGCTCCTCAACCCCCACTATCTTCTAGGAACCTCAACCCTACAGTCAGATTTCTAGGCTTTGTTTTTGGTTTTAGTTTTGTCTGTTCCATTGCTTTTTATTTCTTTTTATTCCACATGAGTGAAATCATCCAATGTTTGTCTTTCTCTTTTCAATTTATTTTGTTTAATATATTCAGATCTCATCTTTTAGTCAAGAGATGAAAATTGCCTTTTCCTTTCAGATTTAGAAACCAAGAGATCCAATCTCCTACCAGAAATTTCCTCATGATAACAGAGTTTTAGGCTGCATTCACAAGTCTCCTCCCAACACATATCTTCTGTACCAAAGTTAGGAGTAGTCTGTGACTCTCCCCAACCCGAGCGCCTTGCCAATGCACCCTTTGCAAGTGAGTAAAGGACAACCTTCCTTTCTTTTGTCTGGTTACTTTTTACAGTCTGTGTTCAAGTCTTTTATGCAAGTACAATCCCAGATATTTGTTGAATGGGGATCAATTTCTGGATTTCCAGAACAATCTCATTGTTACTTTAGGCTTTCAAATTACTACCTCAGGGAAGAAGTTAGAAAATTAAACAAAACTGGCGTGAAGTCACCTCACAATTCTCAATGTATAGGTAAAATCACTGAGGAGATATAAAATACACTGGTTTGAGCAGCATTTTCCAAACAAAGTGTTAAAATATATTTTTAAGATTTGAAGTTCTAGAAGAATCTAAGAAGTATAGCCTGTTAATTCCAGGATGGAGTGTTACATTCCATTGCACCCAGATTTTATGCACAGGTTTTGCCTTCCTTAGGCTACCTGTCAGCGTCTATTGTTTATTTCTCTTTAAAAGAGCAGCCAGTTTCTTTCTCCTAAATCTTGGCAGGGCATAGGAAAATCAAATCTGCAACCATTGGCAGGTCTGGCCGGTGTTGGCATGCCCCCCTAATCTAACTCATATTTGCCTCCCAGTATTCTCTTAAACTTTTGAGAGCTGATGAAATCCAAGGCACATTTTCCAAAATCTGTGTTCTAAGTCCAATTTGAAATTTAGCATATGTCAGCTTTATCTTCTTGACAGCAATAAAAAAGAAACCCTTTACAAAGATTTCAAGTAAAATAAAAAAAAAACTTATACTATTTGTATTCATTTGCTGTGTTTCTCCAGAGGAAAATTTAGAATGAAGACAGATTTATAAACTTGTTTCTAAATGCAGATATGTCCAAATGGTTTTCTGGTATACATTTTTATAAATCAAGAGACTTGACTATTTTTTAAGCGATATGTTTACATCCAAGAGATAGTCTTAGTTATAAACTGTTGATCATCGTGTATTGTTTTATTATCTACAACCCATGCCACTAGAGAAATGCATGCTGTTTCCAAACTCCATAGCATTTGGGATAAAAGCAAGCAATGTTAATGTGAATACGCAAATTTTTCTCTCCTTTGCCTTGCTGTGCCCTGCCCCCACCCACACACCTCATCACTCACAAGGGAAAACCCTATAATTAGACAGATGTGGTTTGTGCATGACATAATAATAACGAACATTGAACCTTGGCTGTGTGCCAGGTACTTTACATAGACTACTTCATTTAATTGCTGGGGTAGAACTGTAGCTGTTTCCACATGATGGTGAAAGCTGATCAAGAGCTCTAAGGTCCAATGTTAGCCAGTTGGGAAGGGGTGAAGCCAGAATTCAAATCCAGACAACCTCATTCATTCTAAAAGCAGCACAATCACCCCCTTAACTTTCCTGCTTCTTACCAGTCAGTATCAGTTAATGGAGTGTTTTGTAATGCAACTAAGGGTAAAAATAGGGCAGACATCCTTCATCTAATGTAAGTCTCAATTACTCAGTATTGGTTGGCAAAAAAGGGGGGGCACCAAATTTCATTATAGGAATAATATGCATTTTCCTGCACACTGTATGATGTTTTTGGAGGGAAATTCATCTGCACTATAGTGAGATGTGTTTGACTTTGGATACTGCAGGAGGAACAACTAATCTGGAGTGAAAACCTCCCCTTCGCAGCTCCAGAGCCTTCCAGCTCACTGTGGGACTTAGAGTTACTTTCCTATTTTCCCAGGCAGGAAGGCATGCCCAGCCAGAAGCCACCCCGAGCTCTTTACAGAACAGCTGTAAAAGGGTGGAGAAGAAAGGTAACTGAAATCCAAAATCCTAGGTGATAAAAGATGTTAAATAACAGAAGAGACTGTAAACTGGTTAAAGGGTGGTGAAGGCATAATACAAAAGGACATAGGAGAGAAAGATTAAAGAGAGCTTTGCAAGACAAGGAAAGTAAAAAGCAGAGAGTTGGGGAAGAAAGGGGTCTTGGTGGGGTGCAGGCAGAAGATATAGGGAGCATGGGACTCGGTGAAAATCCTAGACAGTGAAAATTAGGTATCACCAGAAAACTAGAAATAGACCAGGGACACAATCTTGTGTCCTCTCTACCTGGATGTACACTCGCTTACCTCCTTCCCCAGCCCCTTCAACAAATGCTGCTGAACCCTTGGCTCTTGCCTGGTGTTCATTCAGCCAAGTGGGAAGCTGTCCCCAATGCCACAATCCAGGAGGACATCGCAAATACACTCTGTGGACACAATAAAAAAGGGGGACTACCACATAAATGAAAAATACGGTCATTCTTTCCAATATCAACATTACCCCTCTAAGTAGAAATTATTATTTTATTAAGACTGGGCCTCCCCGGTGGCGCAGCGGTTGAGCGCTGGGTTGCAAAGCTGCCCGCAGCCTCTGCAGCGCCAGTTCGATCCCTGGCTGCTCCCCGGCTGCTCCCCGGCCACCGGAGGAGGGTCCCACATGGCGCGCAGACCTCTCCTGCCGCCCGCTGCTCCCCTCAGCAGTGTACTTCGGTCTTTCTGCCTGCTCTGCTCCCCACTCTGGCTCTGGTGAATTCTCTCACCCTCCCGCGCTTCTGACTGTACCCAGTGCTTGTATAAATAAATAAAAATAAATCTTAAAAAAAAAAATCTTAAAAAAGATTTATTTATTTGTACAAGAACTGGGGTACAGGCCAGATGTGTGGAGGGCGAGAGGACACAGAGTGGGGAACAGAACAGACACAGAGTGGGGAACAGAACACAGACACAGAGTGGGGAACAGAACAGGCAGACTGACGAAATACACTGCTGAGGGGAGCAGCAGGCGAGACAGGAGAGGTCTGCTTCACCATGTGGGGTTCTCGCCAGCTGGCGGGGATCGAACCCGCGCTGCAGAGGCTGTGGACAGCTTCAAAGTGCAGTGCTCAACCGCCTGCACCCAGTAGCAATTCTTTTAATTGTGAAATTGAGGATAGTTTCCAAAGAGTGAGCAAACATATATATACTGGCCAGTGTGTGTGTGTGTGTGTGTGTGTGTGTTTGTGTGTGTGTATGTATGTATATGTATATTAATATACACACTTGTTTATATATATATATATATATATATATATATAATAGTAACAGTAGAATGAACATCCATGAGATCTCTAGTCACCTTAAAAAAGAAATGATCATCTTTTTCTTTAAATAATAAATTTTATTTTTATATTCCCCATACAATTGCAACCCCCCCATTCTGACCCCTATACTTCCCCTCCCGCCCCCCACCCCCCAAAAAGTGTCTCTGGTTCATAGTTTTTTGTTGATTTTGATTTTCACTTTCTTATAGTTATTCATTTTCCTGGTCCCTTATTTAAGTTTTCTAGATTCCTGCTATGAGTGAGACCATCCGGTATTTTTCTTTTTCTTTCTGGCTTATTTCGCTGAGCATGATCCCTTCCAGCGCCATCCATGTTGCTGCGAAATGATCATCTTGTATGCTATTTTTGTGGCCTTCATGAATTCCTTCTTCTCCCTCCCTATTCAACCACTATTCAGAAACTTAACTATTTTTTGTTCTCTATATAGTTCAATCACTTTATTTATCCTTTAACAATATATTGCTAAACTTTTTTGACTTTATATAAATGGGGTACACTGTAGGTTTTCTTCTGAAATTACTTATTTTATTCAATATCACACTTCTGAGAGTCATGCATGATCATATGAGTAGCTGTACTTGATTGATTTTTTTACTAATGTATAGTATTCCATTAAATAAATATAAACAAAAAGCTTCTCTCTCTTACTATTGGTAAATATTTGGATATTTCTAATTTATATCACATATAACATCACTAAGCAAGAGTTTCTTAGGCTAAAATAAAATGTGTAACTTAGAGCATACATATATATGTGTGTGTGTGTGTATTTGTGTGTGTGTGTGTGGAGAGAGAGTCTCTTGATGTTCACTAGCCTTGCCAAACTGTTTTCCTAAAGATTTACTTCTAACACAAACATATCATCTAAGTAATATTTTTTTACATTCCTACAAATATTTGTTCTAATCAGACTTTAATTTTTGTCAATTTGGTGAATACAAAATTGCATCTAATTTCTTTAAATCTCCATTTTCCTCATTATATAGAATATGAGGATGTTTTTGTATTTATATTTTTGTGCTTGCATGAAATTACTGCTCATAAGTTTGATCATTTCTCATTTTGTTCTCCTGTTGATTCTTAGGAATATGTTATATACTCAAAATAGTAAACCATTGTTGACTATATGTGAGGCAAATATCTTCTTTTAGTTCAGTTTATTTTAAAATCTCTTGATAATAAGCAGAAATCTTTAATTTCAACACAGTTGAATTTATCCAGTGTATTCCATCAGTTCATGTGTTCAGTTATGGCAGTCCTCTGTCATTTTTCTTTACAGCATCTAATCTCTTGCCCTTGACTTTAAGTTGAGAGCAAGTGATTCAGAGAGACAAAAGCCATGGGGGATCCTCTCTCTGACAGTAATGACAATGAAAGTAAATGAAGTTTGCAAGGTAGCAGTGACACAAGTACTCATAATGGTGTCCTCTGGCCACTGGCCAATATTCAGGGCCAACAACATTGGTAGTACAAGCTGTATAAGCTGGCAAGAAGCTTAAATGTGTGCTTTGGGGACTTCTTTCGAGAGTAGCCTCTCAGCCTTATTGCTATTCTGTAAGCTACTCAGTGTCTTAATAAATTTCATTTGTGTGTGAATCAATCACAGCAGATAAAAAGATCTTCGCTTGTAGCAAAGAACTCTGACTAACATGGTCAATATAAGACTGTTTTGCATCTTTTTCTGTTTGTTATTCCTTTGTTCTAGTCTCTGCAAAAACTGAAGAATAAAAGCTCAGTAAGGAAGATAAATTAACCAGAAAAGTGACCAGTAAAAATTGCCAATCTGTCCTCACTGTCTGCTGATTTTGTGCAAAAGTCTGGCTTCCTTCTTTATTTCTGAGCCACTCAATGCTCCCCCTATTACACCCCTTTCAATCTCCTCATTCTGCCACAGGCCTGCCCTGAGTGTTCTCAAAAGTTGCCAATTTGGAGGCCTCAGGGAGGCCCCCTCATCCTCACAGTGGTGCATTTAGTTTTCCTGTCTCCCCAGTGCATCTCTAGGTTTCTGGTAAGTATCATCATCATAAGTTTATCAACATTCATTCATTCAATGAAATTACTGCAGAAGCTCTCTGGCAATAACATTGGTAAATTGGAACAGCTAACCAAAATATTTTAAGGTGACAGATTGATGGCAGCTTAGCAAATAGATTCAGAAATTCTCTCTTAGACATATTCCTCAAGAAATGATACTTTTAAAGCACAGCTTTATTTCAACTCCAGTGTTACAAAGAACAGGCATATACAGGAAACAGCATGGAATGAAAGAATTTTTAAGGAACGCTTTTCATCATCAATTTAATGGCTACAACAAATACACTAAAAAATGAGGTAGTTTTAAGATAAATCAAATTACTTTAGGTTATGATTTAAAGCAACTGTCAGCATAGCTTGAGTTAGTCTATTTAATCATTCAGAATATTGCTTAATATAATCAACTGTCCACTGAGGAGAGACAGTGACAAGTAGTGAATAGGTGAGGCAAGAGATCAAGACAGCACATGAAAGGGCACAAAGTCTTCACAGAAGAAGGTAAAGAATGTGGAGGGCCTTCCTGGTGGTGTGGGCGGTTTCGCGCTGCACTGTGAAGCTGTCCACAGCCTCTGCTGTGCCTGTGCCGGTTCGATCCCTGCCAGCTGCAGAGCAATCCACATAGTATGGCAAACCTCTCCTGTCTCACCCGCCACTCCCCTCAGCAGTGTATTTTGTCAGTTTGCCTGTTCTGTACCCCACTCTGTCTCTGGTGAATCCTCTCACCCTCCCACGCATCTGGTCTATACCCAGTTTCTTGTATAAATAAATAAATCTTAAAAAAAAATGTGGAAGAGAGAAAGCTTTCTCATGTAAGAAAGAAGCACTAAAGACAGAAGAGGTATGGTGCTTTTAGTTACCAGTGTAGGGGAGCAGAAAATGACTCGAAGGAGAAGGGATGCAAGTAACAAAACACTGGAAAGATAAGAGAAGGGACTTAACGGACATTGTGTGATCAGTATCATGTAACACAGGGTTTACGGTTGACATCCTGGAGACTTTGGGGGTCTGTTTGCATAGGAGCAACATGGCTGGAGCTGTGCTTTAGGGAAATTACCCTGACTTCAGTGTGAACAAATAAGGGATCAAGAATGAAGCTAGGAGGCCATTTAAGAGGTTGGTTGGGGTAGTAATCCAAGTGAGGGCTGATGGAGGGTTGAATAAAGTATAGTAAGGGGCACATTTGAGAGACAATAAAGAACAAAAAATAGGACTCTGGTACATGGAGGATGATGAAAGAAGATGACACCATGGTTTCTACCCTGACACCTGAGTGAATGCCATCATATCTGTTGAGATATGATATGCCATCATATCAGTTGCATAGAAGGAAGAGGAAGGGGAGACAATGGTGAGGTGGAGGTTGCTGTATCTGTCTTTTCTAATAAAATGGAAAATCCGTAGGATGGGACCCTATCTCTTTTGTATCCCACGTGGTGACATATACACATGTGACCGATAAATATTTATCGGAACAAAAATGTGTAGGTCCTGAATTTAGAAGAGTGTATTAGTTTTCTAAGTCAATGTAACAAATAACCATAGAGTTAGCAGCTTAAAACCACCACCAACACCCATTTATTAGCTCGCAGTTCTGTAAATGAGAACCTCAGGTGGAATCACCAAGCTTCTCTGTGTGGGTCTTACAATACCTAAATCAAGGTGTTGATCAAGTTGGGCCCTAATCTGGCAACTCTAGGGAATAATTTTTTCCAAACTTATTTTGATTGTTAATAGAATTTGGTTCCTTGTAGGTGAGGGTGTGAAGTTATAGTTTGCTTGTTGTCTTTCAGAGAATCAGGAGCTTTTCCCTGTTCTAGAAGCTGCCTGCATGCCTCCAAACCAATGGTGTTCTTATGCCTTTATCTCTTGTACTTTTTTTTCTCTGATGGACCAAAGAAAACTGTGTTTTTCACAGGCTCACTTGATCAAGTCAAGGCCACCAAATCATTGCCATATTTTAAGGTCTCTGACTTGCCATTTTAATTACATATGTAAAACCCCCTCACAACAGTATTACATTCATATTTGATTAAATAATCAGAAGATGGAGATCCTGCAGTCTATCTTTACAATTCTATCTTCTACCAAGAAGAATCTTGCTAGATATATAATTTAGGAGTTAAATACTTACAGATTTGGAGGTTATTTTTTGCCAAGTATATTAGAACAACTAGAACAATTGATATTTAAATTAATTTGTTCAACTAAACAAATACATATGTCTAGATATTCTTATTCACTGATGTATTTCTTTTGACAGAAAAAGCATGCTAAAATAAAAAGCTGTATACCTGAAAGTTAAATCAATGAAACAATAAGAATGATCAAATAAACAAAAATAAACCCTTAGGTGATGAGAACAAAATGGCAGTCACCAAGGGGGAAGGGAGTGAGGGTTGGGCAAATTGGGTAAAAGGGATCACTTCTTTAGTGATGGATAGAAAACAGACATTTGGTCAGGAGCATAAGTAGCATGTATAGGTGTTGAATTGTAATGCTGCACACCTGAAATCTATAACGTTATAAACCTATAATGTTATTTCAACTAAAAAAAAATTTAAATACCTCTTCTTGATCACCCTCCCTCCAAAAGCATGTTTTAATTTTTTTTAAAATAGATGGTGGCTCTCTCTTTTATTTCAAAAATTTATTTATTTATGCATACAAGAACTGGGGTACAGGCCAGAGGTGCAGGGGGAGGTGGGTGAGAGGATTCACCAGAGACAGAGTGGGGAGCAGAACAGGCAGATTGACTGAAATACACTGCTGAAGGGAGCAGCAGGTGAGACAGGAGAGGTCTGCTGTGCCATGTGGGTAGCTCCCTGACCCGCGGGGGATCGAACTAATGCTGCAGAGGCTGTGGATAGCTTTACAGTGCTATGCTTAACCCCTTGCACCACCAGGGAGGCCCTCATATTCCATTTTA
The DNA here is from genome assembly GCF_014898055.3 of Talpa occidentalis. NCBI lineage: Eukaryota > Metazoa > Chordata > Mammalia > Eulipotyphla > Talpidae > Talpa > Talpa occidentalis. Next base: position 55,511,703 of record NW_023604861.1, on the reverse strand, counting down.
AAAGTCTTTATGATAAGATTCTTTCTAGATTAGGAAATATCTAAAATTACCTGCAGGAGTTCTGAGTCCCATTTTGTCCCTTCCTTGCAAGGCAACAGGTGAGCTTTATATAGAGGAGGGAAGGTGTATAGGGGAGAAGGTAATTAGGGCAGGAAGGTACTTATCCAACCAGAAGTTGGGTTCCCTACTTTTTGGAACATTAACAACAATATTGACATCATTGGACCATTTTAAGAATTAAACTGAATTATAAATGAAGAGCTGATCTCTGACAAACATTTAAAGAAATGATTTCCCCCTCTTTAGATTGTTTTGTTACCATTCTTGAGCTCTGACTTCACTCCGCTGTGTCCCTGAGAAGTGCCAGTTCAGACAGAGCCACAGGGTTAGTTGGGACTCTGGTTCCCAATTTTACATTCAAGATGGCACTTCCTCTGATGGCTTCCCCTAGAGACTCAGCCTTTATGTAGCACTCTGTCCTTCCTTGGGCCAGGCCGGCAGGGCAAGATCCCCTACTTGCTGGTTATACCTGACAGGTATAATCATTTGCCAAATTCTCCAAAGGCTCCATCTCCTCTTTCAGAGAAGCAGTGACTCTGCTCTTGGATCAACTCTTTCATCTTTGATGAAAATCAAAGGTGCCTTTGTGAACAATTTATTTGCATGCAGAAAAACCAACCTTTAATGCATTTCCTCACAAAAACACTTGGTGTGCCATTCACATCTTTCCAGAGGTGAGAGAATCAACTTCATAGGTGTTTTTCTCTGTTCCTATAGATTTGTAGGAACTCTCTCTCTCTCTGGAGAGAACATTTTAGAAACTACCCACACAGGGCCTCCCTGGTGGTGCAGGTGGTTGAGCGCAGTACTGTGAAGCTGTCCGCAGCCTCTGCAGTGCCGGTTCGATCCCTGCCGGCCTCGGAGCAACCCACATGGTGAGCAGACCTCTCCTGTCTCACTCGCTGCTCCTCTCAGCAGTGTATTTCAATCAGTCTGCCTGTTCTGTTCCCCGCTCTGTCTCTGGTGAATCTTCTCACCCTCCCGCGAATCTGGCCTGTACCCCGGTTCTTGTATTAAAAAAAAGAAAGAAAACTACCTACACAAATGGCAAGGCCATTAGGGTTTCTGTTAGTTCACAGAACCAACTCAATCAGGCAGAAACAGAGGCACTATCTGGAAGGGACATCAGTAGCTGACAGAATTAATGGATGATCAGATGGACCAGGTTTGGATGGAGGCTGGGCAGGCAAAAGTGATGCCAAAGCACTCACCACACAGGCCTGGCCACTCCTGAAATTCCAGCCCACTGTAACCACGTCACTGCCAGCGGAGTTTCTATGACACCAGTGTTTTGTTTCAAAAACTCCTAACTCAGTTTCCAGGATGCAGCTGCCAAGTAGCTGCAAGGGCACTGGGAGTGAACTGCTAGTATCTAGTATTTTCAGTTATTAACACAACACAGCCTGTATTACTTTCCCGGGGGCTGCTGTAATAACCACATATTTGGTGCCTCAAAATAGATAATTTTTTCTCTCACAGTTCTGGAAGCCAAAAGACCGAAACCAAAGTGTCGGCTGGACCATTCTTCCTTCTCTTTGGGGGAACCCCTTCTTTTCCTCTCCCATCTTCTGGTGACCACGTCACTCCCATCTCTACTGCCTCCATTTTACTTTTCCTTTATCATGAGCATTTGTCAAATTTCCTTCCATTTTCCTATAAAATGTGATGTCAGTAGGGCCCACATGGATAATTGGGGAGAAGCACCTCATCTTGAGATCCTGAACAATTATATCTGCAAAACATGACCACAAACAAGCTCCATCCTCCCTAGTCCTTCAGCCAGTTCAGACCTATTGGTATGTACATCAACAGCACCATGCCCCTGAGATTGGCATGGACTGAGTCTAATAGATGAGGTCTTCTGGATCATTAAATCTCTAGTGCCTACCAGAGTGCCTGGGGCTCTGGTAGGGCCTGGCTTGACCGTCTTTAAATCACAACCTGTAACTGGCTACTAGCTTCCATATATCCTGAGACTCTTAAGACAGTGGCTATTTGAAGTATGAGAAGAGGTCCAAGTATGCTGGGTGGCCATAAATAATATCCACTAGAATGGCAGAATAGTCCCACTGCCTACTCTAGTGCCTGGTCTAAGAGGTGATCAATACTGAAATGAAGAAATGAATGCCTTCATGGAGAAATGAACACTGAACTTCTGACTTGGTTCCTTTTTAATTCTAAAAGCTCCCCGTGGAGCTGAGAGCACTCCCAAGCCCCAGTTGTGACTGAATCTTACTGACTGTCCTCTTCCTTGTGAGCCCTTTTTCCCAGAGTCTGGGCTCTGCCTTTGGTCACTGAGTAGGGGCTTGCTCTAACTCACACTATGCAGAACTTCAATCCTTCTCCTGCCCATCTGCAAGCACCTCGCTGCCTCCTGACCTCTGAGACAGCTGAAGCCCACCTACTTTACCTTACCTCGTGAACTCCCTGTCACCTCTCTTGAGGACCTGATCTGCAGCTGCCTCTATTGCTGCCAGAATGCAATCTGATCATGCTTCCTCACTTACCTATTCTACCCACATCTCACTGTCTCTTGAAGCCCAGCCCACTGTAATTCGGACAGCAGAAAGGTGCCTTAAAATTGAGTTTCTAGGGCCTCCCTGGCGGTAGAAGAGGTTACGAGGCAACTTATGAAGCTATCTGCAGCTACTGCAGCATGAGTTCGATCCCTGGGCAGGGAGCTACCCACATGGCACAGCAGACCTCTCCTGACTTGCCCACTGCTCCCCTCAGCCATGTATTTCAGTCAATCCTCCTGTTCTGTCCCGCACTCTGTCTCTGGTGAATCCTCTTACCCCCAACACCTCTGGCCTGTACCCCAGTTCTTGTATGTATAAATAAGTAAATCTTTAAAAAAAATGGAGTTTTTAGGAGTTTAGAGGAAGTAATTGCATTAATATTGTGTGAGGCTAACTTTCAGAGATAGAGGTTAGAGACCCAAATCTCACATTTGCTGGCCAGGTGACTTGGATTTAGTAGGTCTGTGCTGGTGCTGGGAGCTCTATATTCCCAAGGGCTCCCCCATGAACTCTCTGATGCACACCCCAACTTAAGAATCATTGTTTTAGAATTGTGTGAGTTCTGTACTGGTAACCACAGAAATAAAGGTAATTTAGGTCAGAAAGTCAGAGTTCCAAGTTTTTGGCCAGCTAACCACTTGAAAGAAGCAAAGGTTTTCTATTAAAAAAAAAAAAAAAAAAAAAAAGAAAGCAATGAACCTTGAATCATTAAGGTTTCTTACAACATGCAAATTCTCAGATGCAAGACTGAATGCAGAGTTTTTCAAAAGTAGCAAGTTGAGAGACAAGGTAAAACACGACTTTAGGTACAGAAAGATAAAAACATGAATTCTAACTTCATCATTTATGAATGGAACTATGGCCACATTGTAAAATTCTCTGAATCACAGTGTCTCATCTGAAAAATACTCTCTCTTAGGTTTGTTTTAAGAAACAAGCAACAGGGCCTCCCCGGTGGCGCAGCGGTTGAGCGCTGGGTTGCGAAGCTGCCTGCAGCCTCTGCAGCGCCAGTTCGATCCCTTGCTGCTCCCTGGTTGCTCCCAGGCCACCAGAGGAGGGTCCCACATGGCTTCGCAGACCTCTCCTGCCGCCCGCTGCTCCCCTCAGCAGTGTACTTCGGTCCTTCTGCCTGCTCTGCTCCCCGCTCTGGCTCTGGTGAATTCTCTCACCCTCCCGCGCTTCTGACTGTGCCCAGTGCTTGTCTAAATAAATAAATCTTTTAAAAAAAAAAAAAGAAAGAAGCAATAACATAGGGATAAAAATTGTACTTACCCCCTGGAGTTCATGTGAGGATTAGATGAGTTAATACACTTAAAGAAGCTAAAATTGTGCATACAAGTGTTTATCCTTATTTTCTTATCTCAAAGACTCTCCACAATGACCAGCACATGTCAGATACCCAGAAATGTCCGTTACTTTCTCTTCACCAACCTTCTGGAGATTTAATCTACAAAAGGACTTTAAGCAATGAACCTTGAATCATTAAGGTTTCTTCCAACATGGAAATTCTCAGATGCAAGACTGAATGCAGCAAAGTCCTCTACTCAATGAAGGTGTTAAATTGGTTTTAAGTGGCTGAGTGATTCTGTACTCTTCTTTTATCTTTTCCAGTTTATTTGAGTGACATATTTCTTCTCTTTGTTGCAGGTCCTCGAGATTGTGATAGGGAGCGCAATGAACCTCATGCCCCATTTAGCACATAAAGCTCATTCACTGAATATTGTTCATCTGCTATCTTACGAGCTAGGTGCTCTCTGCTGTTTGTGTGGTTAGTGTAATCAGGTTGCTTGTGGGAAATGGCAGTCCTGAAAGACCAATGAGTATAATGGATGGTCTGAATTAATATGAGCTGCTGCCAAATTAAGAGAGAAACCACAAAAACATTTCTCTAAGCAAAACAAAACAGGTTACAATCTTAACAATGCTGTTGGTAATTAACCCATGGAGAATTAAGATGGCCAATGACTCACTGATTTAAGCACATTCAATTACCTCAAGGAATGTGCTTCCCTGAACCTTAGAGGATGGAAATGGATTTTCACAATCATTCCCTGGAAGACTGGTTACATGCTACTTCAGCAGAAATGAGATTGAATCTGAAGCAACGGATAGACATTCAATATCAACTCTTGACACTGGAAACTCATGTGCTCCAACATCCTCATTTTGAAGATGAGGAAACTGAGGTTGGTGTTTTCATGCCAATATGTTCTGAGTATCACCATTTTATGTGCACAAACTAATGATTGTATGTGCAAAAATGAATGAAAACTATAGAATAGAGTTTACTGGGACATTTAAAATTGGAACATTTGGTGACTGGAACTTCTAAATCCACACACAAACATATAAAAATATTTGTTTTATGTGACAGAAAAATGTTCAAATACAGAAATTTATGTGCAGTTAGCAGAATGCCTGGAGACAGGATGACTTAGAAAATTTAGGGTTTATCTACATGGTGCCCAAAGACTCCATATACCTTACACCTACAGAGAGGTGGGGTAGCTAAGGATCGAGAGCGGATTGTGGGACTAGATTACTTGGGTCCAGGGAGCAGTCCTTCCTCTTATCAGTTCTGTGTGGCTGAACAGTTATTATTTCTCTCTGTACCTCAGTATCCATATCTGTATAATAGGGCACTAAAACTTGGTATCTACTTCATACCAGTAAGGTTAAGGTAATAAGGTAATGTTAACTGAACTAATATAAATCTTCAGAAAGTTTTGTGTACATAAGAAGCACTCTATAGTTGTTTTCTTCTTATGTTTCAAACCCTCACAATGACATTAACTGAGAGACTCCAGTTTTCAACTTTAAAGCTCTCAACAGTTGTGTGCTGGTGAGAGAAACTTCAGGCAATGGGACTTTCCATATATGGTCCAGATTTGGGAATAATTACGCTCCCTGCTCATCACCTTTAAATTTGTGATTTTATCCTTTTCTTTGAAAACTCATTTCTAATTCAATTCTGCTCCAGTCTGTTCTTAATAGCAATCAAAATGATCATGAATGGCCCTAGCCAGGGTCAGAGGCCTCTTTTCTATTGCAACACATGGTAATTGAAACCAACATTCTCAATTTTACTCTCAAGAATGTCTTGTTCTGAGGTACCTCTGCTTTGTGCTTTTTTTCCCTGCCTCATGCACAGCTCCTGCGCCCACCAGCCAGTCTGAATGAGCCACTATGCTTTTTCCATATTCGACATGCTTTAAGCATATCTTTTTTTTCATAACTAAAACTATTATTTTACATAACTTTCAGATTATCTATTTGATAATGATTCAAAGTATTTCAGATTGGGATCTGATTGGGATCTCCCAATCAGATTGGGATTGTGGGGGCATCTCCAACCCACTCCACTCCCCAAAATATGTAATTAAAAGTAAAAAGATTCATAACATAAAGTTTGTATAACCAATTGCAGCAAAATTCTGATTTTCCACACCACGATGACTTTTTGGGTGGTATTTGAAATATGTAGAAACATTTTTAAGTATAAATTTTCTCATTTTTGATACTCATGCCTTCATGGAAATCCTTAGTCAAATTTCCCTTTATAAACCTAAAACTCCTTAACATTTACCATGCTCACAATGAATTTTTCCTTCTTGTGGGAAAAAGATTAGCAAATGGAGACTGGTGCCTACTGAACTGAGATAAATCACACAATGAAATTCTCTGAGAGATAAAGTTCTCATTATTGCAACAAATGGATTAGATCATGCTTGCAAAGTTCCTGTGAGACATCACTGCACAAAATTATGCAGACTTGCTGTTTAACATTACTTTAAAAAAAAAAACACGGAGGGATCGTCCTTTTATTCCAGCTTTAAAAGAGGTAATGAAGTGTTCAGTAGACTTCGTCAAGTCCAATCATTTATACTCCAAGAGAGGTTATAGGATGGATTCAAATATCTACTCCATTTGGAAAGAAATATTTTGTTATAGTCAGATTTGGATTTGCATCCTAAAACATTTGGGAGTACATCTCTCCAGGGACATTTGAAACACAAGGAGAAATCTCAGCATTAGAGGGCTGAAACCAATGTGGTAACGTGTTGCTTACACGTGGGACATGAGTTTATATAGTAGTGTTTGGAGCTAACACTCAATAGACATGAACAATAGCCCTTTGTCTGGTGACTGGGTCTCTTAGTATCCAGAATCTCCTACTTCATTACTTTTTAGATTATTTTTTCTAGATAGATACAATTAGACCTGGTCAATAAGAAGGCATGATATCATTTTGGCCAGTACCTAAATGGTGCTGATTCACTGGTGCCTTGGCAGGTATTTAAATTGTTCTTTACTGGAATAGTGACTGATAGACAGTGACTGATAGTGATAAAACTGTAATCAAATAAGAAGGAGAAAGAGAAAAATTAGGAAGAAGGGGGAAAGAGGGAGGGAGGGATAAAAGGCTAGATATTTTTACTACACATACTCTTTCTAAAGTTTCTAAAAGGAATGTATTTTTATCCCTAATTTATAGAAGCGAAGCCAGAAGCTGAAAGTTTGATAATTGCAAACGGGTTCTTTTCACAGTGATATCATTTTCATCTCTGTCTCACTGAAGTATTCCCTGACTTCTTCAGGCAGATTTCTTTTTTTTTTTTAAGGAAATACATTCTTTTTTTAATTTGGGGGTTACATTTTTGCATCTCCATATGTGCATATGTTCCATTCACCCTCCACCAAACCACCCATGCCAATACCCAGCTGTCTCCCTCCCCCAGCCCCCTCTTAGTCTCTAGACACTTTTTGATCTCTTCTTTCATTTCTCCAGGAACCCAAGAAGTGTTCAGAAGCATTTTGTTTGGGCTCCACATGTTTTGGTTTATTCTGGGATTCTTTTTGTAGTTAATTTCTAGTTTCATAGCATTGTGGTCTGTGACGATGCTTGATATGATTTCTATTTTTGTATATTTTCTGAGGACTGTTTTATGCCAAGGTATATGATCTATGAATGTTCCAGTTGCATTAACAAGGAAATTATATTCTTTTGTCTGGAAAGCTCTATAAATATCCAATAAATCCACCTGTTCTAACACTTCATTTAAGGCCTTTATTTCTTTGTTAATTTTCAGTCTGGATGAAACTAGTATCCCTTGGTGTCAGTGGTGTGTTGAGGTCTCCAACAAAGATTGTATTTTTGTCAACGTGCTGTTTTAGCTTTCCTTCTTTCCAACCCTTCCCTTCAGCAGCCACCAACCTTAGTTTGATTTCCCTGTGGGAAAATCCTAGGACACTTTTGGGGAACTTCTGAGTCTTCCCTTGAGCAGATTTTTTTTTTTTAATAGCTGCTTCTAAGGGAAAAAGTCAAAACAACGTCTCTATTCTGCTATGTTGTATAGACAGATGTCTTGATGGCTCCCTTTCTATGCCCCAAATCACTTCATGCAGTGATCACGCTACTGTATGATGGTTTCTATTCCTTCCACTAAGAGTAGGGCCTCTAGAAGGCGGGAAGGATCTCACTCATCTTCCTCAATAAGAGTTAGAGAAAACGAGCAGCAAATGTCTAGGGCATGAATGAAAAAACTATGAAGTCAAGTAGTAATGTGAGGGGCCTCCCTGGTGGCACAAGAGGTTAAGACGCAACCTATAAAGCTGTCCACAGCCACTGCAGCACAAGTTTGATCCCCAGCCAGGGAGCTACCCACATGGCGCAGCAGACCTTTCCTGTCTCACCTGCTGTACCCCTCAGCAGTGTGTTTCATTCGGTCTGCCTGTTCTGCTCCCCCGCTGTGTCTGGTGAATCCTCTTACCACCCCTACACCTCTGGCCTGTACCCCAGTTCTTGTATGCATAAATAAATCTTTTTTTAAAAAAAAAGTAGTAATGTGACTACTTCGTGTTAAAGCACTTAACAGTACCCTAAAGAAGTCAAACTCATTCTTTACATATATGTTACACCAAAGAAATAGGTTTGATCATTTCACTTTGAAGAAAACTTAATTAGAAAACTCCCCCAATTTTTTAAATAGCAATTCTCTTTTTTTAGTTACATTTACAATTTATGTAAATTTAAGTAAATCTACTCTCCATTGCACTAAATTTTTCTGTGCTGCTTATTCAATTAATACCATTGAACTTACTTTGTGTGTGGCCTAAGGCACGGAAACATTGTTTTGTCTCTTTCAACATCTCTGGAAGGCAATTCTTTGATCTCTTGTGGGGGGTAGGGGAGGAAAAGGGGGGCTGTAGGGTAGGGTTTTCTTTGCCTGTTCCAGTCACAGAGGTCACAATCTGTTTAAATAACATATTTCAATAAGAGATTTTAGAAAGCACTGGCACTTATTTGCTGAGGCTTCCATAACAAAATACCGTAGACTGGTTGGCTTAAACCACAGAAACTAATTTTCTCACAGTTCTGGACACTGGAAATCCATGATGAAAGTGCCTGCAGATTGGTTTCTATCAAGGCCATACTCCTTGGCCAATAGGTAGTGTCTTCTACCTATGTTTTCATATGGTCTTCCCTCTATGTCCTATTTATGTATTTCCTTATCTTATATAGACACAAATCATATTGAATTAGGGCTCACCCTAATGACTCCACTTTAATGTAATCATTAAAGACTGTCTCCAAATAGGGTCATGTTTTTGACGGAGGGCAAGAATAGGAAAAAAAAAAAACTGAAAAGGAGGTGCGCCACAAGACCAGAAACCCAGCTCACACAAGGAGGTGGGGGTAGAAGAGATTAGTATAGCCATTGACACAGCTATGGAAACTAAGATCCTTAGGCTCAGACAACACAGTTGAGGAAACTAGTATCCTTAGGCACAGACTGTGATCCTAAGGTGGAAACTAGTATCCTTAGGTGCGAATGCAACATCCAAGCAGGCGGCGCATCCAAAGGTAAAGACATGGAGACTGAGCCCATTGTAGAATCTCCGGTCCCTTTCACATTCTACAGTTATCCAAAATTAGCAACCAACTAACAGCTCACAAGGAGTGACCCCTCCCAAACAGAAGAGGACTATATCAGTGCAGTCTCTGCACAGGCTCAGGGCAGCACTCCCACTGCCCACCTGTGACTATGCAGGTGCCTCTTTTCACCAACTCTTTCCCTCTGCAGGGTAGCAGCTTCCTGCCTGCCCTTGACCTGCAACTGCCAGTGCAGAACCAAGCATAAGTATTCTTAGCTATTGCTTTGTCATTTTGTGTGTAACTGCCATTTTAGAATTTTAGGTTTTGCTGTCCCGGGAATGATGACTGCATTCCAGAGATAGTTTCAACAGTTTCAACCCTCACTCCACCCTCGCCCTCCGGTCACCAATGAGGGCGAACTTGCTGTAATTGGAGCTACAGGCTGGAGCTGCATCTCGGCCGGGCCAGTCAGCTTAGAATTATAGCCGGGCAAAGTTGGAGAATGCATCCTTGTAGCCAATGAGTAACTGCCAGCATGATTTAACCCTATAAAAAACCCCTGCTTCTTTTGTTCGGGGCTCTCATTATCTGCCACTGCATTGGTAGGTGCCGTGAGCCCAGACTCAAGTCTGTAATAAACTTCCTTTTGTGTTTGCATCGGCTGTCTTTGGGGTTTTTGGAGGCTATGCTCGCCGAGTCTGCTGATCTTGGGCACAACAGCTGGGACTTCTCTCCACTGACCTCCCTCAGCAGAGGCCGCTCTCCTCAAGTCCGCCCGCCTGCAAGGCCTCTTAGCTATTCCTGCCCACTTGTGTCTATGCAAGTGTCCTTTATTCTTCTGTCCCTTTTCCTCATAAACCTGTTGTTTAAATATAACTAATGTCTCTGTCTCGTGGAGAAACTCACCAGGGATACTCGCTGTGTGTTGCTGAAACAGGAGCTCTGGTGAAACCTTTCCCAAAGTGAACCAAAGGACCCTGCACTCCAAGCCCACAGACTCCAAAAACGACAACATTTTGACATATTAGAATTTGGGGCTTTGCATATGGAATTTGCAGGGGACATAATTCAGCTCGCAGTGTGTCTTAACACCACGTCCATGCTAACATACCTTGTGAGGGCTGGTTCCTAATAAGAGGAAGCTCTTATAGGGCTGAATGCCCCCATTAAGCAGGGCAGACTCCAGCCTACCCTTTGTGATAGTCATCTCTTATTGAGTATGACCTCAGTTCCATACTTCTCAGAAGTCTGAATCCCTCCAAAGGAACTCAGGGATTTTGTTCTTTTGAGAGTCACTGCCAAAAATTACTGCAGCCCCATGAGCACCAGAGGTTGTGTCTATGAATGTTCTAAGCAAAATGGCTTCTAATCAGGCACTTTATCATCCCAGAACTATGAGGAAAATCCAATTTATATTTAATTGACAGTGGTAAGCCATGTCCAGGAACTACAGGGCAGTGATAATTGCACGGGGTGCTAATAGATGCGAAGCCTCCCTGCATACAGAGGAGGACACTTCTCTGATGACAACTGATTTATGGATTCCGTGAAGGGGCTTCTCTAATTAGTGACCAGAGGCCACCTCTGCTATTCTGAATGCCGGGGAAGAGGCCTGCTGTATAAAACTGTCCCCTGGAATGATGACATTGTCCTCTGTCTGCCTATTCGTGGTGTCATTAACAAGTTAAAATAAAACTCTTTGACAGGTGTTTTTGTTTCATGACTAAGAGTTGATAGCTTTGTGAATTGCAGCATGTTTTTATGAGCACACATAACTCACTAGAATATGCACTGCAGTGCGGCTGCTTCAATAAGGCATAGACCAAGGAGGTCAAGCAGAGACTTCGTTAGACATAAACGCTACTGTTTGGCTAAAGCCCATGTGTAATGGAAATACTCAGAGTGAAGAGGGGGATGACAAACGTATCCCTCCTGGCTGCCATCTGCTTTTCGCCATCTCCACCAGCAGCTGAGGAGTAGTGGGGGTGAGAAGCACACACTGAAGTAACATGATCTATTATAACCTCTTGTCCTAGTTTTTGTAAGAGTGAAATAGCCAAGAAATTGATCAAAGGTGTTTTGGTATGTCACATTCTGCCTCATGCATCTGACTTCTTTTACAGCTGCAGAGATGGCCTGATCTCTCAGAGTTTCTATGGAAAGAAGCTCTCCAAAGAATCTGAAATCTCTTTAAATCAAATCTGAAAACTAAGATGGATTTCAGGTTCCAAAACTAATAAAGTTTAGGAAAAAATATTGACTGGAAAAAAATTAATTTCTCTTAAAATTGATTGCCACCCAAAATTGGTTTGTACAATGCACACATTTTTCATGGGATGGAACAGAATTAGACTAATTTTCAAAAGAAACATATGTTGGGGGTGATATTTCTTTTCTCATATTTAAGCTGTTTGAAAAAGGTGTCATTGTAGAAAACCTCATTTCAACACTTCTGAGGAATAATTTTAATTTTTTGTGTTAAAAAAAGAGAGATTACATTTTTATTTTTATTTTTTAACTTTTTAAAGACATAGTGGGGAGCAGAACAGGCAGATTGACTGAAATACACTGCTGAGGGGAGCAGCGGAAGAGACAGGAGAGGTCTGCGGCACCATGTGGGTAGCTTTCTAGCTAGGGATCAAACTCATGCTGCAGTGGCTGTGGACAGCTTCATAGTTTGCATCTTAACACCCTGCACCACCAGGAAGGCCCCATTTTTATTTTTAGATCAATAATAACTTAAAATGCACTCAGAAAAAGAGGCAAGCCAACATACAGATTGGTTTTTCAATAGCCCGCCGTTGTGCTTTAAAAGTATGAGTTACATTGAATTGAACTTTAGAATATTAGACACAGCTGTTGAAAACTGTAAAAATCTTTAATCCACTATCATACAATAGTAGGGAGTGGCCAGTGCTTCACCGCAGCAGTTCATGACAGTGGCCACTGTGGGTCAGAATACCTGATGAAACCAGCACACACTGTGCAGTTATCAGTGTCACCCTTTTCTCACCCTTGACCTTAGGAAAGGTAACTTAACTATTTTGCCTCTAACCCTATTTGACAACACTTTTTCCCATTTTATGATTCATTCTATGTCCAGAATAATGAAGTAACTTGTAGTGTAGATGTCTCTCATATATCTGGTGAAATCGTTCTCCTGACTCTCAAACTTCTTTTTTCTTAAGACCTATGAGGACCAATCTACAGAAAAACCAGACACCCTAAAACCTGCATCTTCAGAATTAATTTGTTCTCCTTTTTCTGTTATAATTTACTCTTTTTTTCCCCTTTAGTCTAATAGCTCCATTCAATACTCCCAAATCATCCTGATTCTTTCTGCTATGGGAGGGAGGCAATGTCCTGGTTTGTGAGTCTTCACCTGAGGGCTTAAGAATGCAGGAGACAATCCAAAAGTATTTACAAGACCAAAAAAAGATGTACACAGACAGTGAGAAAAGGAGTTCCAAGAAAGAGGAGAAGAAAATTATTTAGTGGTCCGCACACAGCAGGAAGATGTCTGTCCTGCTGGAAGATATCATCAGCTGAGCAGAGACTAGGGTGCAGGTGAAAGCCAAAAGAGAAAGTGTTCAGTCTTTTTAAGGCCCACCTGGTGGCTCTGCTCCACCCAGAGTTCCCAGCAGCCCCCATCAGGGAATCTGGCAAAGGAAATGAACTAGGATTAAATAAACCTGGGTCAAAGAAGAGTGGAGAGTATAACAGAAAGTGTCTGATGATAAGGACATTGGATCACATGAACATTTAATGATAGAGAGAAAAAGGAAATGAGGACTGGACAGATCAGACAACAGCAGCAATTAAAAAAAAAAAAACTTGGAGAAAAAGCACAGAAACCAAAAAGAGACAGAATTTAAAATACAGTGTATGGCTACTTACATACTTATTAAAAGGAAGAGTGGCAAAAAGGAGGGAGGAATATGTCCTATTTAGATGACCATCATCTCTCTGCCTCTGAACAAAGATCCAGCCCTTACCTCCACCTGAGGTGGTGGCGATAGGGCTAGAGCTCTGGGTTTAATCAGTTATTGTTGTAGAGAGCTCTGACTTTTCTGCCATGGAGATCTCACTCCTAGAAGACCTGCTCCTCAGAAGCACAACCCTGTGCAGTTAAATCTGTGTCTTGGGGCCTCCCTGTTGGCGCAAGGGGTTAAGACGCAGCACTATGAGGCTATCCGTGGCCACTGCAGCATGAGTTCGATCCTTAGCCAGGGAGGTGACCCACATGGCGCAGCAGACCTCTCCTGTCTCACCTGCTGCTCCCCTCAACAGTGTATTTAAATCAGCCTGTTCTGTTCCCCACTCTGTCTCTGGTGAATCCTCTCACCCCCAACACCTCTGGCCTGTACCCCAGTTCTTGTATGCATAAATAAATACATCTTTTTTTAAAAAAAGACCTGTCTTCAGTCTTGCTGTACCATTTCCACCTTCCTCCCCAGTCTTCACCTGGAAACGTCCCTGGAGAAGTCAGTGCCCATCTTTCTTCTTTTCTCTGGATAATGTCCCATAGGTACAGGTGAGGAAAAGAGGAAGAGATAGAGGATGGTTCGAGCTGTGCACAGGAAGGTGAGAACCTGGCAAATGGTGAGGCTAGTGCTGCAGGGGAAGTTGTTTTTGTAGCCTCCACACCTAGAATTCTTTTACCTTTTCAGCGAGGCTATAATAGGTAGTTCCTAGAATATTATCAATGCAGGGTTCAGCCCTCACATTTTAGCAATTAAAATCAGAGGGTAAACTTATTTTACAGAAATAATTAGGCAATTATCACATTATTCTATTGATAGCCCATTCTGGCTCTAAGCTCTGACAATGTCACATTGAAATAGGACTTCACTCTATCAGTTTTGAAAACACTTATTAATTCCCTGTGATCTTGAGTACCTTACACTCCAAGAACTTATTTTAAATAGCTTCAAATTCCTGATGACACACATTTGCTCAAGGCTGACTTATGTGTTGTTCTTTATAAAATAAAAACTAATTTCCCAGACATACCAAACCATTTTAGGATTTTCTTTATTCTACATATTTAAAGAAACCCACATATTTGTGTTGAAACAGTCATGAGGTGGCCTTGTGAAGACAGCACCACAGGTCAGTTCTCAGGATCTGTCATTGCTGGGGCCCCAGGGGAAGCCTCTGCTTCCTTGGAGTGCTCTGGTCATGGCCGTGAGCTGATAGGCTTGCTCTGCAAGATCACTAACTCAGCAGGTGCAGGGAGAGGTGCAGATCAGGCAGGTGCCAATAAAAAAACTTGGAGAAGAACAAAAGGAGCATTCTCTGCACTCTTCAGAAAATGTCATCCATAGGAAGTGAAGCTTTGTGTGTGAGGCCTGTGGGCTTCCTCACGGCCCACTAGGCAGAACGAGATCAATGCTATTGTCCGCTTGGGCTCAATGAACACTATTGTAGCCGCTGTAATGACTTCAGTGACAGCAGGATGAACTCCCTCTGGTTCTTGTATCCTGAAATGACCATTTCATCCTGTGGTCCACCTGCCGCCATCCCCCTTTTCATGTCTAAATCAAATCCCATCCTAAAATCTCCTGTGCTTATGCTGCATTTGTAAAGGATCGTCCATCTTTTACGATTTTATTTTCTAATATTCTGCACAGACACATCTACACATAAGCATGTGTGAAGGGCTGGGTGTGCAAAAGCAAGCAGAGATTTTTACAAGACTCACTGATTTTATTCAGCTCTCACCCACTCCCTGCCTGTCCTTAGAATATTTGTGTTCATAAATTAGACTAGCATGGGTTAAGATGATTTTCCATCTCCATGGACATAGAGGTTTTTGTACATTAATTTATTGGGTTAGAGTAAAATGACATCAGATTAATAAATGCATCCTAAGGAGAGAGTGATAAATCATACTTTTTTCTTCCTGGAATACCTATAATAAAAGTAACGCCTGGTTGTTTGAGGCAGAACAATTCTTCCTCATATGACAGTCCCTCCTTCTGCAAGTATTTAGTCATGACAGACAGGCCCCATGACGGACAGGCCTCTTTACTGCTTCACGGACACTGCAGGAGGGGATGGTCTCACTGTCCCTGGGTGCTGGTTCAAGTCCTGCCTCTCTCCTAGCTTTCCTCCGATGCCACTGGTGGAGGGGGCGGGCATCTCGGTACACCAAGCGAGGTGCAGCCCCAGCTCACTCCATGGTCTTCTCAAACACCACTTGGGTGTGTGTGAGGGGGAGTGGGGTGCCTCCATACATCCCGGCGAGGATAGGACTCCAACTTTCCCACTCAGCTCTGGCTGACATGGGTGAGCATCAGGCCACTGTTTTCTCTGTGGTGTTTGACTGGATAAACCAATTATCATCTAAAAATGTTCAGTCTTACTAGTCTATGTCTTACTTGGTCCTTTGGCTAGGAAAGGCAGGCTTTCGCTGGACTTTTTTTTTTTTTTAAGGATTTATTTATTTATGCATAGGAGAACTGGGGTACAGACCAGAGATGCGGCGGGGGCGGGGTGGGGGGGTGAGAGGATTCACCAGAGACAAGAGTGGGAAGCAGAACAGGCAGACTGACTGAAATACACTGCTGAGGGGAGCAGCGGGTGAGTCAGGAGAGGTCTGCTGTGCCATGTGGGTTTCTCTATGGCCAGCCGGGGATTGAACTGCTGCAGAGGCTGTGGACTGCTTCATAGAGCGGTGCTTAACCCCTGCGCCATGAGGGAGGCCCTGGACTTTTTTTTGTCTGCATCCATTGGCACTTCTGGGTTGCCCATTTCTCCTGTACCCAGTCAGAGATATCCGAGACAGAAAAGCCCAAGGAACTCCTGCTGTCATTTCTCAGGTCTGCAAGTTCCTGGTCAATCTTCCTTCTCTCCACCTCTCAGAGTCTGCCTTTGTTTGCTTTATATAAAATATTCAGATGTTTAGTTATACATAGTGGGAGGAATAGGGAAATGTTCATTTAACTCCTCTTCATGGACTGTTTGCATTTTAGAAGCATCTTTTAAATATACACCATAAAATGTCTGATGTTTTTATTTGACTAATTCATTTAAGGGATGACTTGATCATGTCTCATGGCTCTGTGGCTCCCTAATCCATCTTTTATATTTTCTATAATCTATCCTACATTGTGCAGCACAGGATATTTGACTTATACATATATTTTTCTATGTATTTATTTGGGTCATATCAAATTCATATACTAACAAATAAATAAATAGAAAACATACAATAAGCAATGTAATGTGCCCCAGGAAGCTTGGAGCATTTCTTGGGTCAATTGGGATGCTAGCAACATGCTAAGCTACTAAGCAAGGTAGGTTCCAACTCTGCTTCCTTCCTGGGATTTATCTCAATTCCAGGAAGTGATCAAGAAGGATGCTACCTGGGGGTCTCCTAGAGAGATGTGAACAAAACAAGTAGCAATTCTGGGACTCCCTGGTGGTGCAAGGGGTTAAGATGCAACACTGTGAAGCAATCCGCAGCCACTGCTGCACGAGTTCGGTCCCTGTCGCAGTAGACCTCTCCTGTCTCACCTGCTGCTCCCCTCAGCAGTGTATTTTGGTAGATCTGTCTGTTCTGCTCCCTCCTCTGGCTGGTGAATCCTCTCACCCCCTGCACCTCTGTCCTGCACCTCAGTTCTTGTATGCATAAATAAATCAATCTTTAAAAAAATAAAAGATGATAAGGGTAAAAGTCTTATACTTCACTTGAACACTTACGTGACAATACTTCAGTGATTCTTTAACCTGTGTTAAGATATATATTATATAAATATAAATTCAAAGTATACCCAAAGACATAGAGAAATCAAAACAGAATTATGAAATTAAATAAATTCAGTAAAAAGCCTCTTGCATATTTCATGCTATCCTGGAGAGAAAGTAGAGGGAGAGGGGAGTTATAATTGACTGAGTTTAATTCTTAAAATGATATTTGCCTACAATTAAAATTTCTCCATACATAGAATATGGGCTTGAAATTGTGTGTGTGTGTGTGTGTGTGTGTGTGTGTGTGTATGAATATGTACTTTTTCCCTGTGCTTTTGAGTTAGTATTCTGAACAACTCATACCAGTTAAATGTTTAATAGCAAAATAGTGGGATGACTGAGGAGGTTTATTTTCTCCTGTGAATTTGTATATTCCTTATAAGTGGTAATGGTATTTATAAGTACCAGTTAGTACTTAGAACCATTTTATAGACAGAAAAGGTACAATTTAAAGGAATTCATTGATTCAGATAATTATAGATCTGAGATTAAAGCCCGACTTGTCTCGTTTCAAGTACTGTAATCTTTAATAAGTAGTAGGTGCGTGAAAGAAGAGATGATGTTAATTCCACTTCCTGTTTAAATTTCAATAGCATTCTATTTTGGTGACCTTTCTGTCACTAGGAGTCACTGTAACCCAACTGTTTCACCTGTCCTCACCACTACCAGAGATATTACTTCTTTTTGCGTTCTATCCTAGAATTCAATGGCTTCATTTTATCTCTAATGTTCTAAATATTTATCCTAAAATGTTTTCAGAAATTTGTTCAGATGTACTGTAAAAAATAAAGTAATTCATTACATAAGTTTTTAATCTAGACAGTTACTAGGGTGAAAATTTGGATGTTGAAAATCAAGAAAACTGCCAGACTGGGCAGACCCCACCCTGCTATCCTGGTCTTGCATCACAAGCAGGGTGTATATAAAATAATACCATTAATTTGGAGTCAGGAAGTCTGAAGTTGACATAGTGGGTATCTGCTGGTTGCTTTGATATTATCTGTGAGGAAATGGAAAATATTTCACTATAGAAACAGCAAGATGACTGCGTCCAAATGAATTCTAAAAAATAGCTTCATAGTTAGGCATGTAGTTCATTAGCATTTGAAAGTTCTCTGATGAAGACTCCACACTCCATTTTTCAGGGATGGTTACTCACTTAAAACATCTTTATCAGGGCCTCCCCGGTGGCACAGCGGTTGAACGCTGGGTTGCGAAGCTGCCCGCAGCCTCTGCAGCACTGGTTCGATCCCGGGCTGCTCCCCGGCCACCGGAGGAGGGTCCCACATGGCATGCAGACCTCTCCTGCCGCCTGCTGCTCACCTCAGCAGTGTACTTCGGTCCTTCTGCCTGCTCTGCTCCCCACTCTGGCTGTGGTGAATTCTCTTACCCTCCCGCGCTTCTGACTGTACCCAGTGCTTGTATAAATAAATAAATAAATCTTAAAAATAAAGTCGATAGAAGAAGGTAAAATTCTATATAAAGGATCAATTCCAAAAGAAAACTGGAACATGGAAAAAGAACAAAAACAAATAGGACAAATAGAAAATTGCATGATGATAGACTCCAACCTAGCCATATTAACTGTTATGTTCATTTTTAAATTGTTTAAATATCCCAGTTAAAATTCGGTGATTGTCATACAGGATAAAAAAGATTTACAAAAGATTAGCTCTATATATAAAGACAGGAGTTAAAAGCAAAAGGACAGAAAAAAGATATTCCATTATAAACAGTAATTATAAGAAATTTGAAGTAGTATTATTACTGTCACTCAAAAAAGACTTCAGAACAAGAAATATCACCAGTGATAGAGAAAGCTGAGAGTGATTAAAAGGATCAATTTATCAGGAAGAGCTAAGAATCAAAATGTGCGTAGAATGAATACCAGCACAGTAGAAATACATCAAAGGGAAAAATTGCTAACAAAAGGGAAATGGAACTGTTCACCATGACAGTTTTAGCACTTATCTCTTAGCAATTGATAGACCTAGACAAAAAAAGATACATGTGATCTGAGCATTATCAACTTTTACCAAAATGATATTTAAAGAACACTGTGTTCAATAACCGCAATATACTGATTCATTTAAGTCCATAGGGAAGTCACTAAGCATGACCATATGTTGGATCATACAAGTCTCAGTAAATTTAGAAGCTTTGGAATCAAACAGAATGTTTTCTGATCACATTACCATTAAATTAGAAATCAAGAGTGTTATAAAAATTTGTGTAGCTTCTATGGAAAGTAGTATGGAAATGCCATGTGATCCACCACACCTAGGTATTTATTCAAAAATATGAAAACACTTATTCAAAAAAATATGCACTCCTGTGTTCATAGCAACATTATTCACAATAGTCTCAACATGAAAACACCCTAAACTGACCGTTAATGAATGCTGGGTAAAGAAGTTGTGGTATATGTACCAGATGGGATATTACTCAGCTATTTATTTTTTCATTTATTTATTTATTTATTTTTTAAATAGAGGCATGTTTTATTTATTTATTTATTTGTTTGTTTGTTTTGTTTATACATGCACTGGGTATAGTCAGAAGCGCGGGAGGGTGAGAGAATTCACCAGAGCCAGAGCGGGGAGCAGAGCAGGCAGAAGGACCGAAGTACACTGCTGAGGGGAGCAGCGGGCGGCAGGAGAGGTCTGCGCACCATGTGGGACCCTCCTCTGGTGGCCGGGGAGCAGCCGGGGATCGAACCGGCGCCGCAGAGGCCGCGGGCAGCATCGCAACCCAGCGCTCAACCGCTGCGCCACCGGGGAGGCCCTACTCAGCTATTTAAAAAGATGAATTCTTTACTTTTGTGACAACATGGATGGAACTTGAAATAAGTGAGAAAATTAAACAATTACTAACTGGGTTCTCTGATATGTGGACCATAAATAAACAAAGCAAAAGAGCTAGCAAAACAATAAAAATAACTCTTACACTGTCTAGAAAATATAGTGGTTAGCAGAGGGTGTGGGAAGTGGAAGTGGGGGACAATTTGACAGTGTGAATGGAACTAGAACTTCAGTGATGGGTGCAGTGAGGTTTAAACATATATAGAGGTGAGAAGTTGTACTCCCACAACTTACATAGTATTGCAAAACCAATGGTAAATCAGTAAAATTTTATTTACAAAAAACAGTATAACATCTAGAAAAATCTCAAAATCTATCATTATTTTAGCATAAATACTTCATTTATTAATTGCCCATAAGGCCAGGGAAAATTTAGATGTTCTACATCTAATAAATTTGTAACCATTAATTACTTAATGCCGAAAACATCTTTGATTTTTGCTTAATCACTAATATATTGTAATTGCAATCTTACTATTGAACTTTCTTGGAACCCATGAATATGCATATATTTTTATTTAAATCTTTTTAATTTGAATCAACTCTTGAGTCTTCAGATTGCAGATTTTTCCCTATCTATTATAAAATTGAGTGTTTAATATCCTTGGATGCTGTTTTAATTGGCATTTAAAATATCAGTTTCTAATATTTCAGTTGTTGATATATAAAAATATAATTGATTGTAGATTGGACTTTTATCCTACGGTGTTGCTAACCTTGTTAGTGCTATTAGATTTGTAGAATGCATTTGATTATCAACATGGACAATTATGTTGTCTATGACTAAAGACAGACAAAACTTTACTTCTTCCTTTTTAATTCCACTTGCCTTGTTATAGTGACTATTTTTTGTATAGTGTTGAAGTGGTTAAAACAGATATACATTCTTTTTTTCTTATAAAAAAACAAACTTTCAGTAGCTCATCATTAAGTTGATATTGGCTATACTTTTTCTTTAAATGTATTTTCTTTTGAGGTAACATTGGTTTACGACATTGTAACATGATTTAGGGGTATAGATTCACACCTCTTCAGTGTATGTAATCACACCACCCATCGTCAAACACCTATAATCCTTCTACCATATTATATTGGGCTCCCTTCCCTCTTTTTCCCCCGTCCTCATTCTTTCCTGTTAGCTTCAATTCTGCAGTCAGATTTCTAGGTCTAGTTTTGGTCTAGTTTTTTTCTATTCCCTTGTTTTGTTTCTTTAATTTTTCTCATATGAGAGAAATCACCCAGTATTTATGTTTCTCCTTCTGACTTATTTTTGTCTTAACATAATCCCTTCTAGTTCCATTCATGTAGTTACAAATGCAAGATTTCATTTTTTTCCTATAGCTAAGTGTTGGGCACTTGGCTATTGTAAAAAATGCCACAATGAACATAAGAGTGCAAGTATCCCTTTGAATTAGTGAGATTGCTGGATCATATGGTAGATCTGTTTTTAATATTTTGAGAACCCCCATACTGCTTTTCCATAGAGAAGATATCAGTCTACATTTCCAGCAAGTGTACAAGGTTTCCTTTTTCTCTACCCCCTTGCCAACATGGTTGTTTCTGTTTTTTTTTTTTTTTTTTTTTTTTAATATGGGCCACTGTTATCAGTGGGTGGTGGTAGCCCATTGTAGTTTTGATTTGCATTTTCCTAATGACAAATGATGAGCATTTTTTTCCTGTGCCCATTGGTCACCTGTATGTCTTCTTTTTGTTTTGTTTGTTTTTTAAAGATTTATTTATTTATGCATGTAAGAACTGGGGTCCAGGCCAGAGGTGGGGAGGGCATGAGAGGATTCACCAGAGACAGAGTGGGGAACAGAACAGGCAGATTAACTGAAATTCACTCATGAGGGGAGCAGTTGGTGAGTCAGGAGAGGTCTGCTGTGCCATGTGGGCAGCAACCTGGCAGGCTGGGGATCGAACTTGTACTGCAGTGGCTGCAGCCGGCCTCATAGGTTACATCTTAACCCCTTGCGCCACCAGGGAGGCACTGTACATCTTCTTTTGGAGAAGTGCCTATGTAGCTCTTCTGTCCAGCTGTGTCCCCCACCTCCTGACCACAGATTCCAGGTGTTTCTCTCTACCCAGTGCCTGCTCAGTGAAGTGTGACTCTCCTGTGTGCAGTCTGTGTTGGTCTCTATTGTCCAGGGAGTGTTCCAGTGTAATCCCATGCCATGGTACCCTCTGGGGGGAGTGTCCCTCTGGCTGACTGTTAAATGTTCCTCACAGGCGCAATGCGAGGAATATCTTTCTCCCTCTTGGTGAGGTCTCACTTGAAAGTTTTAATTTATAGTTTTAATTATTTATATGAGAAAAGAAAATCTAAAAAGCAATGGTCTGAATCCACTATAAGAAGAAACAAATTACAGAGCAAATTAAATCAAAGATTAGTGAAGAAAATGATAAACAAATAAATGGAGTCAATTAGGTAGGGTAAAGGACAAAATTAATGAAACCAAAGTTAGATATTAGAAAAGATCAGTGAAACTTATAGGCCACTAAAAAAGAAAAAAGTCAGTTTCAGGAATGAAAGTAGCTTTATTACTACAGATCCTATAGACATTTAGAGAATAATAAGGAAATATAGAAAATTTATACCATAAAATTTGACCACTTAGATCAGGAGTTGGCAAACATTTTCTGTGAAGGGCCAGAAAGTAAATATTTGGGGTTTGTGGACCATAAGATCTGTTCCAGCTACTCAGCTTTGCTGCGGTAGCATGAAACACCCATAGAAAATGTGTAAATGAGTAGGTGTCACTTTCTAACAAAACTTTATTTACCAATGCTAGCAATGTATTCTATCAGAGTAAATAAAGTTCTAATACATTATGCTGAGCACAAGCAACCACAAAAAAAGCATACATATTGCATGTTTTATTTACAGAAATCCTAGGAGAGGCAAAAGTAATCTGTAGTGACAGAACGCTGATTTTTGAGTCATGATGGGTGCTAGTGATTACCATAAGTGCTATAAAACAATTTTTTTCACATTATGGAAAACTGAATCTTCATTTTGGGAGTAGTTTCATCTATCGAAGCTCAGTAAACTGTATACTTAAAATGGATGTGTTCATGGAATGTAACTTAAACCTCAATGTGTTCATGGAATGTAACTTAAACCTTGATTTGACAGAGATAAAACAAGATTGGAGAAGAAAGAATGAAAACAATTTGAAAAAAGATTTTTAGGTGGAAAGGGGTGGCGTAAAAGAGGAAGGAAGCTGTTGTATGAAAGTGGTTCGGAAGCACAGAATGAATTAATTCATTGCCAACTGAAATCAGCAAAAATACTAAATGCCTCAGATGTTCTCATTTCTTGTACTTTCTCTAGACATGATTTGCAGGCCAGAGAAAGCACATTACTGAACAGTAGGGATTACAAAGCACATAAGACTAGTAAAAAGTTGTGGTATCCAGTGCCTTGCTCATAGAAAAAGCAATGTAGATGTCGCTAAATAGTTTTGAGCAGAGAAAATGTGTCTGAAGGGGTAGGAGTGGTAACTCTGGATTAGAGTCACAAAGAGATTTAGCATGTATGGAAAGGTGATAAGGAGGAAAGATTTGGACTAAGAAAAATTACTTTCCATGATCAACTGATACACTATACAACATGAGCTTACCAAATTAGTGCAGTAATGGCAGGCAGCTGGTGCTGAAAAATCTAAAACATGTTATCAGGTGCAGACTCAGAGACAGTCCTCTCCTTTGTGATGGGAATACTTTCAATAATTATCAGCCTTAACAGTTTGTGACCCTGATTTGTGATCCTTATTTTATGATTCTCAATGCCATATTTTTTCAAGAATTACTTTATTCCCAGTCTCCCAATTTGTTATGGGCCTTACAGACTGTCAGGCAGGATAAACTGTAGTACTTAACTGCTGGAGGCAGAAGGCAAGTTCACTATAGACAAAAATGGACTAGAATGCCTTAAGCCTTCAAGCCCTTAGTAGGGATGATGGATGATCCTGAGAAAAGGAGATTTCAGCTTATCAATAAAATGTCTGACTCCTTGAGAAATTAAAGTCAATCTTAAATTAACTTGAAGAACACCTATAAAGATTATTATCAATTGGATATGTCAAACCTACAACTATCTATGTAGAGACAATAGCTTGTAAGTAATGCACAAAAATAAATGCAACTTTTCTCTTTTAGAAGTTTATAGAAGACACGTTTTAAACAAAAGTGGTATAGGGACTGTTTATATGACATCAGTTATCAAGACCATGACTGTTATTTTTTTAATAAATAATAAAACATATAATATATAGAAGTATATTTTTAATCTGTAAAAATATATCTTATTTTCAGGTCTTTTATATGTCTTGATCTCCTTCAAACTTATGAAATAATAGAGAATGGAATTTGATATCTTCCAAATGATGCATCCAGTGCTTTGCACATAATAAATGCTCAGTTAATGCAACCACGCCTGGATTCCAGGATCTTCCAGTGGTGGAGAATAGAAGAGTTAAATGGCAGGATTTCCAGTCCCCACTGAACTTTGTCAAGAGCAGCAACTGTGTATCATGGAGGAGCCACTCAAAAGGGACTGCTCAAAAAGGAAGGGCTGCTCTTTCAGAACCCAAGCAACCACTTGTTTAGGCCTGAAGATGCCTTCTGTTGCTATGTCAAAGTTAAAGCACTAAACAGGTTAATTTTGCTCTAGGTAGTCATACAAAGGTAAAGAGATTTAACCTTTCTCATCAGGAAGAGAGGAAAAAAGGAGGTCTGATAGGGCATGATCTATCTCAACCATCAACATTGTTGACGCCCCCACCCATGGACTTCCATCTATTGCAATCACAAACCATGGATGTGGTCGGTGGAAATTCTTCCCAGCTATATTATCCCACTGGACCATCCCTCTACTCCTCTGAGTCCCAATTTCTCTGCATAGTTTGACTTCATACTGTATGTTATGTAAATTGCCAACCTAAATACAGATCTAGAGCAGGAAATGTCCCAAAGGCACTGCTCCTAAATAAGAAAGGCTCCTTTGCAGGGAATACTTCCATTTTTGGAGACAGGCAGTTTTCATTTTACTATGTGTGTGCACAGAATAGCGCATGTACCCCTGAGGAGGACAGTAACATGGCCTCATAGACTCCTTCACCCTAAAATAAAAGCAGTGAGTGGTGGCCCATTTCCACTGCTACTTGCCTGGTGATGTCAGGCATGTCACTTAAGCTCATATTCTCATATTGTCCTCTGTGAAGTGTGATAATAACAACAGTGTCTACCTTACAAAATTGTGAGGATTTCAGTGGCATACTGCACTTAAAAAGGCTGGGACAGTGTGTGGCATATAGAGACAACTTTATAAATATTAACAATTATTGTTATTGAAAGGAATCCACTAGATAAAGCTATCAGTTCATCAGAACTTCGTAGAATTCAAAAACTTTGTGACTCTAATTTGAGGCAGTTTTAGTTCCTTGCTAGAACTGGCCCTCTTATTTCAAAGATCCTACCACACATTATCTAGAACAAAATGAAAAATAGCCTTATTTATAAATAAATGCAATTGTTGTTATAGCATTCTAGAAAATACTATCATTTTACTTCTGGCATTTTTTTCTCACCTAGAATAAATGTTTGTTTGTTTGTTTTTTTAAAGATTTATTTATTTATTTATTTATTTATTTATTTATTTATTTATTTATACAAGCACTGGGTACAGTCAGAAGCGCGGGAGGGTGAGAGAATTCACCAGAGCCAGAGCAGGGAGCAGAACAGGCAGAAGGACCGAAGTACACTGCTGAGGGGAGCAGCGGGCACGGCAGGAGAGGTCTGCGCGCCATGGGGGACCCTCCTCTGGTGGCCAGGGAGCAGCCGGGGATCAAACCGGCACTGCAGAGGCTGCGGGCAGCTTGGCAACCCAGCGCTCAACCTCTGTGCCACCAGGGAGGCCCAATAAATGCTTTTTTTTAAAGTCTGAAACATTTTTGCAAATGCTAATGGCTACTGTGTATTGAGTACTTAATACCCATCAGATATTGTCTTAAATGCATTAACTCATTGAATCTTCACAATAACACCAAGGTTAGGTACCTTTATTGCTTCCATTTTACAGGTGAGAAAAAGAAAGGCACAGAGAGTTTAAGTAACTTCTTATGATGTTACAGCTTGGAAGGGGCAGAGTTTAAGTAATGTCCCAGGGTGGCACAACTGATAATGAGTAGAGTCTATATCACTTCTCAAGATAGCACTAGAAAGAGTGGAACTCAAATTACTTAACCAAGATGACAAAATAGGGGCTTCCCTGGTGGCGCAAGGGGTTAAGATGCAACCTATGAAGATACCCGCAGCAACTGCAGCATGAATTCAATCCCCGGCCAGGGAGATACTGACATGGTGCAGCAGACCTCTCCTGTCTCACCTGCTGCTCCTCTCAGTGGTGTATTTCAGTCAATCTGCCTGTTCTCTTCCCTACTCTGTCTCTGGTGAATCCTCTCACCCCCCACATCTCTGGCCTGAACCCTGGTTCTTGTATACATAATAAATAAATCTTAAAAAAAAAATCTTAGGGGCCTCCCTGGTGGTGCAAGGGGTTAAGACACAACCTATGAAGCTATCCGCAGTCATTGCAGCATGAGTTCGATCCCCCGCCGGGGAGATACCCACATGGCGCAGCAGACATCTCCTGATTCGGGTGCTGTTCCTCTCAGCAATGTATTTCAGTCAATCTGCCTGTTCTGTTCCCCACTCTGTCTCTGGTGAATCCTCTCACCCCCCACACCTCTGGCCTACACCCCAGTTCTTATATGCATAAATAAAAAAAATCTTTTAAAAAAAATCTTATTAAAAAGCGGGAGGAAAGATGACAAAATAGTAAGGGATAGAGTTAAAGGACTTGTCTAATATGGCACAAGTGGCAGATCTCATGTAACTTTCCAACATGACAAAACTCCTGAGGAGCAAAGCCAAGTTACTTGCCCAGGATGGCACAGCTGGTGAGGGGCACTGCTTAAGTGTCTCCCCCAGGTCTTAAAGCCAGTGAAGGGTGGAGGCAGCAGGGGGAGGGATGGAGACAGCCAGGGAGAGTGGAAATCTAGCACCACTTTCTACCTCTAAGATTGTATCTGCTGGCTCATCAGTTCTACTCTCCTTGCCAGTGGCTCCTAACAGATAAAACAGCCTTCTCCCCTGATATTTGTCTTATCCTTCCTGTCCTCAAAGTGATTCATAAGACACTTTTTTTTTTTCCCCAAAAAGCCTTTTGTCTTGCCATTGGGAGCATCAGGGAAGCAGAGTCCTATGTTTCCTGGAGTTGAAGGACCCTAAGAGTAGCATGTCATTTTCCAAGAGGAGAGGAAAGACTGCTGGGACCTGGGGTGGGCAGAAAGGAGGAGCAGATCCCACATTAGGAGGTGAGCAAGCTGCTTGGTTAAATGTAAAATTTAAATGTCCCCCAAGGCCTCAGTCATCAAGAGAAACAATACATATTTTTAAAAGATGTATTTTATTTATTTATGCATGGATACAGGCCAGAGTTGTGGGGGGTGAGATGATTCACCAGAGACAGAGTGGGGAACAGAACAAGCAGATTGACTGAAATACACTGCTGAGGAGAGCAGCGGGCGAGTCAGGAGAGGTCTGCGCACCATGTGGGTCACCTCTCTGGCTGGCCATGTGGGTGGCTTCCTGGCCGGCCAGGGATCCAATTCGTGCTGCAGTGACTGCCTATAGCTTCACAGTGCTGAGACTTAAGCCCTTCCACCACCAGGGAGGTCCTACAATATATTTTTAAAAAAATCAAAATCAATGCAAAAAAGATCTCTGATGACAAAAATATCAAACTCAAAGACAGAATCTGACAAGTCCAGTGTCAGGATAAGACAACTTGAGGCCATGTTATGCAAGCATAGCGTTAGAGTTAGAGCTATCTTAAAAGTTAGTAAGGTTGATATTATCTTTCTCTTGTTTTGGGTTTTTTTGCCTTAATTTTGATTTTTTAGCAATAGTGTGTTAAAATATTACTCATCTTGATTATTGCATTTTTGGCACCTCTTAAATTTTGTACATAAGCTGTATGCCTGTAGGGTAAGGTAGAAGTATCAGGCTTTTCTGCCCTCCTGCCATTAGGATAGATGAGGGAACCCTGTGGTCCTGAATGCATGCCTGATGGCGGGTTACCTGAAGTGGGTACACCTGGGCTGAGAGACTGAGTTTATAAGGGCGGCCTCACGGGGACGCCAGCAGAAGCCAAGAACGAACGGAAGCCGAGAGAAGAAGAGAAGCAGAGAGAACGCCAGAGAGAACGCAGATAGAGTGAGGATTTGCTGGGGGCTGGCAGGACTGCCAGCCTCCTGGCCCCCTAGCACCACTGCCTGCCCTGTGCCTGGTAAATCTAAATAAAAAACCTGCAAAAGCCACTGAGGGCTCCAGGACTCCTCTTCTACTTGGTCTGCTGGATCAGAAAACCTGCTCTCTGGCCCTTCCTGCCAATACAATGCCTCACTCACCTCATGCTAATCTGAATTTGGGGAGAAGACTGGGGAGCCAGTTGGAGTCCAGAGACTTGGTAAAAGAAAGGAGGAGAGGGCAAAGCCTCACTAAGAAACTCCCTTACCAGATTCTGCTTCTTGTGTTATTTCCTTTACTCCTGACAGCTGCCAATCAATGGAGCTATTAGCATTACCATTTGCATAAGGAAACTGAGGGCCAATGTTATAAGGATAGAAAGTGACCTAGTTGGTTTTCATCCAAGGTCTTTCTGCCACTGAAGCCTGCTATTCCACTTCTAGCTGGTACGTGCTTAATAGCTAATAAGCAGACATCTTGACATTTTCTCCATCTTTCAGGTCATAAGCTCTTTATATGAAGACAGAAATCACATACTTATCTCCTCTTGAAACTGCCTGAATTTTTAAACCACAGCTCTCCTTTCCTGACATTCTTGAATAAATTACCATTCCTCCTGAGTTGCTCATACATTACATCTAGTAAGAAGTTTCAGACAATGAGAGGGTTGATGGAATTCATCCTTTTTATGTTGGTGCACCATTTGGTTGGCCACAGAATATATGAAGCAGGAAGATCAGGCAGTTAAGTGAGTTCAGTAACAGTTTACACTTGTGTTGTAAATCCAGATAATTATGGTAATCCAGTCTTGGGTGTAGTGAAAAGAGGGTGGACTTGGAGTCAGAAATGAAATTGACAGCCAATATATGACTTTGAATCATTTATTTTAATCTCTCTAAGGTTTCATTTTCCCTTTATATAAAATAAGCACTTTTTTCCCCATGAAAATTGTATGAATCCTGCCTTCCATAACGTCAACACAACCAACTAATGAGGATAAGACATTGTGATTTCAGGCCTCCCTAGTGGTGCAGGGGTTAAGATGCAACCTATGATGCAATCCACAGCCACTGCAGCATGAGTTCGATCCCCGCCTAGGGAGCAACCCACATGGCGCAGCAGACCTCTCCTGTCCCCCCTCCGCTGCTCCCCTCAGCAGTGTATTTCAGTCAATCTGCCTGTTCTGTTCCCCACTCTGTCTCTGGTGAATCCTCTCACCTCCCCCCATGCCTTTTTGGCTTGTACCCCAATTCTTGTATGCATAAATAAATAAATCTTTAAAAAAAAAAAGACATTGTGATTTCTACACATCAGCTATCCAGGCTCAGTCAATACTTCTACTCATTGTCAAATGTATTTAAGGCATAAGGACCTCCTGGAACTAAAAATATAGCTGGACATAGCAAAAACAACTTGTAGGCCTGGCTCCACTGATGATTGTGTCATGCTATCTGCTGTTGCCCTAGTGGCATCGATCACAGCATGGACTCCTGTGCATAAAAGTAGGGCAGCTATTAACAAATGGATTATTGTCATCTTGTCTGTATAGTATTTGTTGTGAACAATAATGGCTTATTATCTTAGATAATCTTTTGGCTTCAAAAACTAACATTCTATGAATTCATGGACTGGGTATAATCTTTAGGCAGAATTAATCAGCAATCTCTTTGTGCCCCAATAGATTTGGGGGTGTAACTCCACTGTATTCATTTCACTTTGTTTGCTCAATGCCCATTCCATTGCCCACCATATAGTAGCCATTAATAGATGATAGTTAATTCTTGGTGGAAATCACTCAGGTAACTGTTTTTTTTTTTGCTTTGTCCCTGGAAAAATAAATACAGTAGACATTAAGCTTTCCGTATCATCACCAGATAAATATCTATGACCTCTGGCAAATGATCCATGAATTAGAACATCAGATTAAAGAAGAAGAATTAGGAACAGAACACCTGGCTGATGATAATTAAGCTTTTGCCTTATTAGAACTATATTTTTTTACTCTCATTGACATAACATTGGTGTATAACATTACATAAGTTTCAGATGTAGAGCACTACAAATCAACATCTGTATATATCATATTATGTTCATCATTAAAGTCTAGTTTCTATTTCTCACCATAGAATTGACTGTTTTTACCTGATTTACCCACCCACTTCTCTCCTCCATTCACCCTTCCTTTCGGGTAACTACTACTTTTGGAACTAATTTAGATGAGAGACTAATCTTTACCTTTTTTTAGTTCCATTTTCTAATATAGTTAGGTATTTGATCTTCTGGGAAGACCTTCTTTGGAAGAATTCATTCATTCAACAAATATGTTTCAACTATGAGGGACTCAAAAATGTCTAATACATTATTCCTGTCATTAAGGATATCACAGGAATATTAACAAAGAGTTAAATGCGGTATAACTACAATAATAGAAATTGTCCAAGAGGAACATGAACATAAGTTGAAATGATTTGTTCTGATTTCCTGAGTCTAAGAATGTTTTAAGTTTAGAAGAAATTTGAAAGTAATCTGAAAGATGAGTAGGAGATTTTTAGGTAGAAGAGAAAGATATACCAGAACCAGAGAAGAGCATCTGCAAAAAATGGAGGCACAAATAGCATATCAAACTTAGATATACACCTTAGTACAATCGGAACAATAGATTCTTAGAGAGGGGTAGGTAATTGCACCAAGAAAGAAGTCAGGGGTCAAATTCTAGGATCAAGTTCTCTATACCTGTAAAATTTTGCCTTGATCTTATTGATCAGTTTCTCAAGATTCCTGAAAGATACAAGGTCACACTTGGGTCACATTCCCATTAGTATGAGTGGCTCATCTAGAATGATTAATTCCCTTAACCAATGTGATTTTATTTTGGTTCCTCCTTTAAGAATTTCAAATATGGGGCCTCCCTGGTGGCACAAGGGGTTCAGATGCAACCTATGAAGCTGTCTGCAGCCTCTGCAGCAGGATTTCGATCCCCCAGCTGGCCAGGGAGCAACTCACATGGCCCAGCAGACCTCTACTAACTCACCCACTGCTTCCCTCAACAGTGTATTTCAGTCAATCTGCCTGTTCTGTTACCCCAGTCTGTCTCTGGTGAATCCTCTCACACCCCGCCCCCCACCCCAACACCTCTGGCCTGTATCCCAACTCTTATATGCATAAATAAATAAATCTTTAAAAAAGATAGGGAAATAGGAAATCAATTTAGAAGAGTATATGCCTTCCCATTCCTTAAAAAAAAAAGAATTTCAAATATGGAGGACAATAAATCTTCTGGTGGTAGCTTTAAAAAATACATGTTTCTCCTATTCCATACCTTCCCTCAAATCAGTGTATTAAGCTCAACAGCAACCACTGAGCTTATGTTTGGGGACAGCTGAAGTACAAAGATATTGACAGATATATAACATGAAGGCAAAATTCACTATTTTGGAAAGGTCACATTTGGGGGAGGATATTTGGGAAGAAAGATAAGGACACAGGAGACCAGTGGCAGGAATTCTCCAAATCATTGAAATAGTTTGTGCCAGACATGGAAAGGATCTGAACTAAGGTAGTGGGGTATATAGGAGAAAACAAAGATGAGTAATTTTATGACTTTAGAATCTTTGGCATTCAAATTCCATGCAACTAGTTGAGGAGAGTGAAGGACAGTAAGAGGTTAAGAATCACTACATTTTTTGAGTTTTCTAGAAAAGGAAATCAATGAGTATTGATAGGTTTGGAGGAGAAAAGCAAAGAACTTAATTTAAGACATAGTTTGAACTTGAGATTCTTGTACGTTTAACAAGAGATGCTTTACAGGCAGTTTAATATCCAAGCCTGGGGCTCAGAAAAGAGGTTGGGAGTGAGGATAGAGATTTACGAGACACCTTTGCTTAAGTAGAAGTTAAGGTAAGACAACTTTACCAGAGGCCTGCCTAGTGGAGCAGGGGTTAAAGACAGTGCTACCAAGCTATTGCCAGCCACTGCAGTAAAGTTCGATTCCGGCTGGCCGGCCAGGGAGCAATCCACATGGTACAGCAGACCTCTGCTGCCTCGCCCACTGTTCCCCTCAGCAGTCTATTTCAGTAGATCTACCTATTCTGCTCCCCACTCTCTCTGGTGAATCCTCTCACCCCCTAGCACCCCTGGCTTACATCCCAGCTCTTTAATGCATAAACAAATAAATCTTTTTTAAAAAAAGATAACTTTACCATAGTAAGATTATGAAGAGAGTGAAAAGTATTAGAAGACTAGAACTAAAATCCAGCAACAACGGTTTTAAGAAGAGAGTTAGAAGAGTTAGCAAAGAACACTGAGATAGAGCAGTGACAGCATAGGAAGAAATCCAGTGGAACAACCAGAAGAGTAGTTTCAAGAGGGATGTGGTCAACACTTAAATGTATTAAAAGACAGGTCAGATAATGAAATGACCATTGTGTTGAGTAAGACGAGTTCCTAAGTTACTCTGCTACTGGCAGTTTCAGTTAAGCAGTTAGGAAAAATTGGAGTCAATTTGCTGTAGGTTAAGAAATCAATTGGAGGGGAAGCAGAGATAGGAGTGTAATTTTTCAAGAAACCTGCCTGAGAAGAAGAGGAATAGAGTGGTATAGTTAGAAAGAGAAGATTCAAAGTTGAATGGTTTGAAGACTATGGAAAGAACTGGAAATACTTACTGAGGAAAGGTAGAGTTTAAAAAATGGAAGGAAGGAAGAGTTGGCACAAGAAGGGATGGGAGTCTACAGAAAGGGGAGTGGGACTTGCCTTAGATTTTTATGCTTGAAGCAACTTCCACAGAAATGTGAAAGTAAAAGAGCGCACAAAAAAGGAAAACAGCTATTTCTTCTCGCCTATCTCCCCTCATTTAACTCCCCACTTTCTCTATAATGACCCTACACACCCCTTGCACTGCCTAGAGATTTTGATGATAAATACATTGGTAGGAAAAAGATTTTTATGGCATAAAATGTCATAAAACAAAAGTAAAGTAGTGATTAGTATAAATCTCTATTCAGACCATACAGAGCTGCATTGAGGTAATCTCAAAAATGGGGTGGAACTAAAAGTGTTTGAAAATCAATTCTCTTAATATATGCACATTTTGTTTTTTGTTGTTGTTGCATTACAGAAATTGGCAATCATTGATTCCTAAACATGATACTAATGTCATTTTTTAGAGTCAGTGAGTTTGGAGTACAGAGCCCTTGGGTTGACTCCGGGAGAAGTTTCACCAGAGCTCCCCTTTCAGTGACACACAGCGAGTTTCCCAGGCGAATTTCTCCATGAGACAGAGACATTAGTTATATTTAAAGAACAGGTTTATTAGGGAAAGGGGCGCAAGAGTAAAAGACACTTGCATAGACACAAGCGGTCAGGAAGGGCTGCCCGAAAGGGACAGGCTTGTTGAGAGAGGCCTGCATGGTTGCAGGCGGGTGGCCTTGAGGAAAGCAGCCTCCACTGAGGGAGGTCAGTGAAGAGAAGTCCTGGCAGGTACAGGTCACGGGCAGGCAGGAAGGCTGCTGCCCTACGAGGAAGACAGTTGGTGAAAAGAAGCACCTGCATAGTCACAGGAGGGCAATGGGAGTGCTGCCCAGAGCCAGTGCAAAGACTGCACTGATATAGTCTTCTTCACTTTGGGAGGAACAAACTCTTTATGAGCCTTCAGTTGGTTGCTGATTTAGGATAACTATGCAGAATCTGAAAGGGACCGGAGATTCTACAATGGGCTCAATCTCCGTATCTTTACCTTTGGGTCTGCACTTTAGACACTCCCTACAGCAGTCTGATACCCGCTTGGGTCTTATGCTTTGTAATCTGGGCATTGGCGCCTAAGGATCTTGGTTTCCATAGCTGGGTCAATGGCTATGCTAATCCCTTCTACCCCCACCTCCTTGTGTGAGCCAGGTTTCTGGTCTTGCGGCCCCTCCTATTCAGTTTTTCTTTTCTTGTCCTCCATCAAGACCTCTTTCTGTGACTCTTGAGTATATTAATTTGGATACTTCAGAAAAAGGAAAAGTTTACCTCTGTGCTATTCAGTCCATTAGTCAAGCAGGGTTGAAAAGGTAAATATTTGCTCCAGTCTTTCTTTCATTTTTCAAGTACAGAGACATTTCATTATGGAAAAATATGTGTCCTCACTATGTGGAAATTTTATTTTATGTGTCTTTGGAGCCTGACGAGGGCACTATGCATTTAGGGTTTTATTTAAAACACACACACACACACACACACACACATACACACACGGTGTGAAATTATTCAGAAACACCTCTGCTGGTGTCATTTTGGAAGTTGTAATGGCAGCCATACAAAGCACACAAATATAAATAACACATAAAGATGGAAATGACACATCACAGGAAATTAAAATTTAACCTCAAAGGAAGTAACAGAAAAAGAGCTGCATTTGTACCCAACAGACCTAGATTAAGATTCCAACTGTGATATCTTTTAACTACTTCCCTCAGCTCTGTAAACTTCCTCTGTTAAACTGTGTTGGGCGGCTTCCCACCTGCTTAACTTTCTGCAGAAACTACCGTATGCTAGGTTTATAGCTACAGGCCCTGAGCTTTCAGTGGAATCACAGAGTGAAAGAAAAAGACTTTCTCCATCTCCAAAACTGCCAAATGTAAGTTTTCAGGTATTATTGCACTAGAGATTAGTACAGAGGTAGACTTGGGTAAAAGCAACCTCTGATTGACTATGAAATTAGTTAGCAGTAGGGTCACAAGAACTAGGAGTAGATAGGGGAAGGAAGACAACTATATTATACGAGGCAGCACTACGGTTGGGTGAGGTTTTCTTTCCTTTACAGCATTTGTGGTTGGATGCCTGTCTATTTTTTCCTGCAACCTTGTTGACTGGAGAGGTGTATGGATTCCATAAACACAAGCCTTTATAGACTAGAAGGGGAGTTTATACCCAAGAAATGGAATATCTAGCTTTGAAGAATAAAATAACAAATTGAATAAACCCAAAGAGAAGGACCCAATCAGGAAAAGTTGTGGTACCGGAATTGTAGGTTTTCAGGCCTAGTCTCCCAGCCGGGAATGGATCCCAGGCTGCAGGAGCAGCACTGAGTCCCAGCCACTAGACCACCACGGGTTGGTGTCTCATGAAGCCACAGCAGGAACTTCGCAGATGCTCAGGCAAGCAAGCGAGAAAAGGCAGGTTTGTTTAGACAAAGAAAAAGTTTATTGAGGAGAAAAGGAACAAAAATAAAGTGGGACCAGGCCAGAAGGGGCAAGGAAGCCTAAGTGGAGTAGTGTCTCAGGGAATATACACCTTCTTTCCCTAATTTTTTGAAAGCTCCACCAGTCTCTTTATGATTGGTTAGTTCTCAGTGGTCTCACTCACGGCCTAAATGTCTCTGTGCCTGGAACCAAGTCTCTGTGTCCCAGCCCTTACCTTTTTTCTTCATTGTCCTCTATTTGGAATATCTTGTTGACCCTAAGGTCATAAAATAAGTCCCTAATGTCATAAGTCCTGGGGTGTTTGATTAGTCTCCTTTGGAATTTGTGGCCCTTATCTCCGGAGCCTTCCTTACCTCTCCTGAAGTCCCTGCACCGTCCTTGAGGCTGCCTAATCATCCCTAGCTTGCTCTTATATTCAATTGAAGCCTCAAGAGGCAATCGTATTGTTTCTCTTGTAGGTCTTCTGTATTCTATGTGTGTCCTCATTTTCATTCCTAATCTTGATTATTTGCAATTCTTTCCTTTAATAACAACCCATTTTTCTTTCCAAAGAATCAGTGTTTTGTTGATTCTTTCTGTAAAATATTTATTTTCAATTTTGGTCTTCATTCTTTCTATTCTCATTGGATTTATACTGTTCTTTTTCTAACTTCTTAAGTGTAAGCTTAGCTCATTATTTTTAAATTCTCCTTTTATTGCATAATACTATGAATTTCCCTCTAAATATCACTTTAGTTAGGCCATTCAAGTTTTCATATGTAGTTCCAAATACTTTTTTATTTCCATAATGGTTTTTGGAAGTCTGCTTTATAGTGAATAATTATGAGGAATTTTATGTACTGTTGCATTTTTTATTTCTAACTTAATTGCATAATGGACAGAAAAAATAGTATGTTTTATATGGACTGCTTGATATATTGAGATTTGAATTGTAATGTAAGTCTGGTCAATTTTATAAATACTTTAAACTTGAAAAGAATGAGTATTCTTTAACTTTTTTCATTAGACTAAGCTTGTCCATTGCATTATTTGCCTGTTCTTTTTTTGTCTTCTTGAGCTATTAATCAATGGAGGAAATATGGATTTGTTCATTTTCTTTGGATTTTTATTAGTTTTGCTATATGTTTTATTATATTCTCTTTAGAATATAACAAAATGCATCTGAAGAACAAAAAACCTGGAGTAATTGATTTACATTGCTGAAGGCATCATTAGTTGGATCTGATTAATTTGAATATTTCCTCCATTCTAACTTTTCCAGACTCTTAAGTCTGAGGCATTTAATGCCTTATTACTTTTATGGTTCCTTTAAAGTCCCAGTGCCTATGAAGCAATCCGCAGCCTCTGTAGCACGAGTTCGATCCCCGGCCGGCCAGGAAGCTACCCACATGGCACAGCAGACCTCTCCTGCCTCCCGCTGCCCCCCTCAGCAGTGTATTTAGTCAGTCTGCCTTTCTGTTCCCTACTCTGTCTCTGATGAAACGTCTTACCCCCCACACCTCTGGCTTGTACCCCAGCTCTTGTATGCATAAATAAATAAATCTTTTAAAAAAAAAAACGTCCCAGTGCCCAGGATGTTTTTTTCAAAAGAGGCAGGAGCTGCTTCCAGGAAATTTCAAGTCACCTGGAAAGTTTGTGGTTTCTACTTTTTTGACTACTTCCTTTTGAAGTTTACATTTCCATTAGCAATGATTTGTCACTTTAGCGGGTGGGAAGGAGTGAATGCGCACTGTGTTCAGACACCTCTCCACTGACTAGAAAGTCAGAGAAGGAAAACAGGAGCCCTGCCAACCAATGATGCACTGGATTAAACAAATTCTTCCAGCCATGACTTAATGCCCTTTTTGTTTGTTTATTTTCTTTGTCTCATTTGTTTTGATTCCTTTTATAACCACCATAAGTTTACTGGGAGACTGACACCTATTTTTTTCTTTTTTTTTTAAAAAAAAGAGTTATTTATTTATTTATACAAGCACTGGGTACAGTCAGAGTGCGGGAGGGTGAGAGGATTCACCAGAGCCAGAGCAGGGAGCAGAGCAGGCAGAAGGACCGAAGTACACTGCTGAGGGGAGCAGCAGGCGCAGCAGGAGAGGTCTGTTGCGCCATGTGGGACCATTGCCGGTGACTGGGGATCGAACCGGCACTGCAGAGGCTGCGGGCAGCTTCACAGCCCAGCGCTCAACTGCTGCTCCACCAGGAGAGGCCCTATTTTTTTCTTTTTTAACAGATTTTTTTGAGATAATTTTAGCCTTAATGCATTGCAAAATCAGTGTTGATTTCTCACACACCCTGCACCCTTATATTAACACCTTCCATGTCCGTATATGACTTTGCCTCATGTTAACATCTTACAATAAGCACAGTACATTTATCAAAAACAAAGAAATTAGCCTTCTTTTGGAACTATTGATACTGAAATCACAGGTTTTTGGCGCTAGTCTCCCAGCCAGGAGGATCCCAGGCTGCAGGGGCAGCGCTGAGCCCCAGCCACTAGACCCCCACGGGTTGGTGTCTCACGTAGCCACAGCAGGAACTCCGCAGACGCTCTGGCAAGCAAGCGAGGAGAGGCAGGTTTGTTTAGAGAAAGGAAAAGTTATTGAGGGGAAAAGGAACAGAAATAAAGTGGGACTCCCAGGCCATGGAACCAGGCCAGGGAGAGGCAGGGAAGCAGAAATGGAGTCAAGCTTCAGGGAATATATACCTTCTTTCCCTATTGTTCTAAAGCTCCCCCAGTCTCTTTGTGATTGGTAAATTCTGGGTGGTCTCACTCACTGCCTAAATGTCTCTGTGCCCAGAACTAAACCTCTGTGTCTCAGTCATTGTCTTTTTTCTTCATTGTCCTCCATCCAGAATGTCCTGTTGACCTTACTCCTGGGGTGTTTGATTAGTCCCCTTTGGAATTTGTTGCTCTTATCTTTGAAGCCTTCCTTAACTCTCCTGAAGTCCCCACCTACAATGTTCCTAAAGTTACCTGATTATCCTAACTTGCCCTAGGACTCACTATTAACTAAAGTTACTGAAATAAAAAGCTTACTCACTAGGTTTCCGATCTAGTCTTTTTTCTGTCCCAGGATACAATCCAAGATTTCACTTTGTCATCAAGATTCTGCAGTCTCCTCCAAATCTGTGATAGCATCTTATTCTTTCCTGATCTTTCATAATCTTGACAGTTTCCAAGACTAGTGAGTGTTCAGTTACTTATAGAACTGTAACAGTGGAATCTCAATAAAAAAAGGGAGATTTCATGTCCCTGCCCCATCTAACAGAGGGTGGAGGTGATGGGGAGAGGGGACTTGGGAGAAGGCTTGGAAAGAGACAGGAGGAGACACAAGGAGCAGAGACTTGTGAAGAAGGGCCTACTTGCTTCTCAGCTCTTCCCCATCTCAGGGAAGATTTTCCTCTTGCCACCTTCCCTCCCTCCCCGACCATTACCTATAACAATATCTTGCTGAAAATGATCATCAATTGTTTCTACCCCCCGCATACACTGATAATGTTACAGGGCAGGGTGAGGGGCATCCCAAAACCCCAAAACCTGTCTGCTTGATATAGGTTTTGCCACTCACTGCATGAAGACAAAGCATACTTTAGTACATAATATCTTTAATGGAAACGAACTTTAATCCAATTAGTGTGCAATAAAGAGAAAGGAAAGAATATGATTTTCAAATTAAGCACCCAAAGTTACCAATCCCCTAATGGGTAAATGCCCAGCTAAACAGGGTTGGCCCAAAGCAGGGCCACTGAGGCCTGAAAGCCTGTCACAAGTCTGAGGCACTTCCTCAGGGGTGGAAGGGGCCCAGCTTGTCCAAGACAGAAGGAACAAAATCAAAATCAAGATAAAAGCTGCCCTTGGTAACCTCCCCAGGGATCTCTCACCCAAGTCTGTTGTGTCTTCCTCCTTGTTCCCCAAGTCCCTGGTACAAATCCAAAGCTGAGAAGCAAGTGCAGCTTTTTTATATGTCTCTCTGCTCCATGTGCCTTTTCCAGGTCTCCTTGCTCTCCATTCTTCCTTTCTTCCCCCAGTCTCCTCTCCAACTTCTTTTCCTCTTAGCTACACTTTCCAAGGTAGGAGCAGGCAGGGAACCTGGAACATCCTTTTCACTGGGGGACCACCCTGTTACATACCAATATGCATCTATATTCTCATGGCCATCATTATGATGTCTATATTTTCTGCATCCCAAATAAAGACAGTAATTCTGAAAAATAATTGTCCCTTAATTTGTGAAGTTTTTTCTGTGAAAAGGCTTACATTTGTGTGCAAAATAACCTACTATTATATGTTTAGTCAATCTTTAAATAATATTTTTGAAAACTGCATAAAATTGGGACAATCGCAGAAAATAGTGGACATGTGTTCTTGGTATGTCTGGCTCATTAGTCATGTTTGTCAACTACTCTCTGCCCAGACACATATCTACAACACAGCTACTGCTGTAGGACATTGTGAAACATTGAATTCTAAAAAGAGGATGACAGAGAAGGAGGAAAAGAAGGAGAAGGAAAAGAACTGAGGAAATTAATACTATTTCCAAATGATGGCTAAATTTCAGTTATACTTGGCAATTACTTAAAAAAATTACTGATGTTTCATCCATATTGTTATTTTATTAAATTGCCCACATCTGACTTCCACTTGATTGCCCTGATACCCTTCCAGCATGCTTCTTTCTATGGAGTTCTTTTTTTATTTTTTGACCAGTGCCATCTGTCATCATAACTGATCGTCCATGCTGAGAGGCTTTGGATGTGATGAACACTGCTTTCCTAGCCATTTGGACCTCACAGTTCTCCACGAAAGAAGAGAATCTCACTGTGGCTCGATTCAAATACCAGACTCATACGAATTTCCCGAGACTAAAACCTGAAATGGAAAGTCAATCAAGTATTTTCTGTCCAGGCTGGGGTGGAGGTTGGGGCTACGTGTGTATGTGTGTGTACATGTGTGTGTGCTCATTTGGAGAGGACAGGCTAAATCCCATTGCTCAATAAAGCCAGAACAGA
Organism: Talpa occidentalis; assembly: GCF_014898055.3. NCBI lineage: Eukaryota > Metazoa > Chordata > Mammalia > Eulipotyphla > Talpidae > Talpa > Talpa occidentalis. Next base: position 55,471,133 of record NW_023604861.1, on the reverse strand, counting down.
TGGCGCTGTCAGTTTTAGGCACAGCACAATCACACACCATATGAGCATTCCCAAATAGTGCTGCATATGCAAACCCAAGCTGCCAGCAATCCCTCTGATATTTAAATCCCCAGAGCTCCAAGAGAGCATATTGAACTGCATTCCTTTGTACAATCAAAAATGCCTGACTTTCCGCCTTCCTTCCGCGTTCCTTCCCACCCCGCCCCCTGCTCCTTGGGGCAACTTGGAGATGAGCTTCAAACTGAAATTTTATGAAATAAAGTCTTTAGTCATTTTTAATCCATAGTGATACACAGTAAAGCTAGAAGTAAATGTGTAGGAATCATCATAGTAAATGTGAAAAATACTTAATCACTGAATGAGAATATGAAAATCTCCCTTTATTGGAAAAAGTCTAAGTGGAATAGCCAAAAAAAAAAAAAATCCCTGCCCTCAAGCCAGTAATAAGTCAGAGGACATAAGAATACATGATGCACAATGTGGCCAAAGTGCAGGTTGGAACAAGAAAAGCATAAAGTGAAAAAGAGCTGAAATAAATAAATGACATCGGGCCTCCCTGGTGGTGCAGGTGGTTGAGCGCCACACTGGGAAGCTGTCCGCAACCTCTGAAGCACAGGCGAGAATCCCACATGGCGCAGCAGACCTCTCCTACCTCACCCACTGCTCCCCTCAGCAGTGTATTTCATCAGTCTGCCTGTTCTGTTTCCCCCTCTGTCTCTGGTGAATCCTCTCACTCTCCTGCGCATATGGCTTGTATCCTGGTTCTTGTATAAATAAATAAATCTTTAAATAAATAAATGACATCGCTGTTAATTGAGAGGATAACTTTGTGGAGATAGCAGCCTTGGAGGTGGGCTTTGAGAAAGTTCACTCTAAATTGTAAGACCAGGGGTCCATAGTTTACCAATGAATTAATAAAATAAAATTTATATACATGTTGCTAGAATGATTTCTATTTCCATCACTTGCCTTTAAGTTCATGAGCAATTAAAATGAGAAAGAAAAGTTATATTAACTAGTCTTGGTGTTACAGGACAGGGAGAGGGGCAGCCCAAACCCCGCAAACCTGCCTGCTCTAAATAGGTTCTGCCATCCGCTGCATTAACACAAAACATGAGACTTTAATGGGAAAGAACTTTAATACAATTAGGAAACAATACAGGAAAGGCAAAGAATCTAGTTTCTAAATGAAGCACCCAGAGTTACCCGTCCCCTCGAGGGTAAAAGTCCATCCAAATGGGATTGGCCCAGAGCAAGGCCCCCAAAGCCCGCCACAAGTCTAAAGCATCTTCCAGTGGGGACCCACAGAAAAGGGTCACAAACAACTAGACAAGCCCGGAAGGAAAAGAGCAAAATCAACATCAAGATAAAAGCTGCCATTGTCTCCTCCCCACGGGTCTCACCCACATCTGTGTCACCCCGTCCACGACCAAAAGACAAGCGCAGTTTCTTTTTTTTTTATAGAGGCATGTTTTATTTATTTATTTGTTTATACATGCACTGGGTACAATCAGAAGTGTGGGAGGGTGAGAGAATTAACCAGAGCAGGGAGCAGAGCAGGCAGAAGGACCAAAGTACACTGCTGAGGGGAGCAGCGGGCGGCAGGAGAGGTCTGCGAAGCCATGTGGGACCCCGCCGGGGGTCGAACTGGCGCCGCAGAGGCCATGGGCAGCTTCGCAACCCAGCGCTCAACCGCTGCGCCACCGGGGAGGCCCGACAAGCACAGTTTCTTCACCTGTCTTTAGGCTCCATGTGCCTTCTCTAGGTCTCCTTCTGGCTCTCCATCCTGCTTCCTTCTGTCCTCAGTCTCCTCTGCAGCGTCCTCTCTCCCTGCTCAGCTCCACCCTCCCTTGGGTAGGGCAGGGAACCTGGAACCTCCCTCTTTCCTGGGGACCACCCTGTTACCTTGGGATTTAGGCTTTTTTTCTCATTCAAGAAATCTTCCTGAAACAATTTCCCTTCTGTTTGAAAAATTTCAATCCAGTTGGAACTGTTACTTGAGTGTAAATTGGTATTACCACTTTGGAAAAGTAAAGCTCAATATAGACATATCCGATGAGCCAATACTCCTACATATATGTATTTTACCAAAGAACACACTCTAGAATATTGCTAGCAGCATTATTTAGTCCCAAACTGGAAGCTGCCCATATGCCTATGAATAATAAAATTGATCATTAGATAATGAAATATTTACTCAATGGAATGCCACACAGGGATAGATTAGGTATCGAGTTGCATACATATGGATGATCTCTCAAACATAAAAGCAAGGAAGCCAGATACAAAAGAGTAGATGTTATGTGATTCTTTTTTATAAAGTACACAAACTGGGGCCTCCCTGGTGGTGCAAGGGGTTAAGCACCACACTATGAAGCAATCCGCAGCCACTGCAGCATGAGTTAAATTCCCAGGCAGCCAGAGAGCAATCCACATGGCGAAGCAGACCTCTCCTGACTTGCCAGCTCTCCTCTCAGCAGTGTATTTCAGTCAGTCTGCCTGTTCTGTTCCCCACTGTCTCTGGTGAACCCTCTCACTCCCCTGCATCTCTGGCTTGTACCCCAGCTCTTGTATGTAAAAATAAATAAAACTTTAAAAGAAAAAAGTACACAAACTGACCAATAATTTTGGATGTTAGAAGTTAGGGTAATTGTTACCTTGGAGGAGTTGGGAGCATTGGCTGGGAGCACAAGAAAGCACTTCTGAGGAATTGATACTATGTTTTTTCTTTCCCTGGGTGGTGGATAAATGAATGTATTTAGTTTATGAAAAATCATGAAATTTTCCTTTTATGTTTTGTATACTTTCCTATAGATATATTTTAATTAAAAGTCAAATTATTCTCTCAAATTAAGATCGCCTAGATTTCTCACATGTAAGCATAAAAAAACTAATTGACTTTGCTTTTGTCTTTGAAACAAGTTGTCTTATGGTGAAAATTTGACTTGATCTTTAAATCCAATTGTTCTCTTTTTTTTTAATTTTTTTTTTTAAGTTATTTATACAAGGGCTGTGGTACAGGCTAGAGTCGAGGGAGGGTGAGAGGATTCACCAGAAACAGAGCGGGGAGCAGAACAGGCAGAGGGACTGATAGCACTGCTGAGGGGAGCAGGGGGCGAGACAGTAGAGGTCTGCCTCACCATGTGGGATTCTCCCTGGCCGGCCAGGAATCGAACCAGCACTGTGGAGGCTGCGGACAGCTTCACAGCGCAGCGCTCAACCCGCTGTGCTACCGAGGAGGCCCTAAATACAATCGTTCTTCTATGAGATAATATATATTGTATTTCAACAGGAGAGTTTGGACTAGATCAGGATTGATGTTCTTTAAGTTCTTCTCTTCCTTAGAACTTGTTCAACAACGTTCTGTCATTATATTGTTTCCTTTTGATTTCTATTCCATCTTGCAGTCATTCACTCATGGCTTTAATTTCCGCCACTGATAAGGGGTACCCTAATTTCTAGCATTTTCTCTTCTTAGCACCAGACACATTAATGGCATCTCCACTTAAATATGTCATAGGCCATATTAATGCAGCGGGTGAAATGGAGCATGACAGCTCCCTCCCAAAGCTCCCTTCCCTCCTGCACGCCCTAACAGGTGGAAGGCCCATTATCTACTTAGTAAACCAACTCATTGAGCAGAGGGTCATTTGAGACTTGACTGTTCTTTGTTGTCACTTCCCACATCCAATTAGTCCATATGTTCTGTCAGTTCTGCCTCCTAAAGAGCTCTTATGTCTTTATTCGCCTTCATTTCCAAACCCACTCAACAAATGTATGGAGTAAATGAGTCCCCATAGTCACCACACTCCTGGTTCTCATCCACCTGTTTCCACACATTTGTTCCTTCCACAGATCTTCACATAAATACTAGGTTGCTTAGACCAAAAATTGTTGAGTCGTCCTTGAGTCTCTTCTCACATCTGTTTGGATAGCTTTATCTTCAAAATGTATCAAGAATATTGCCATTTTTAATGACCTCCCCTCTCAACCTTTTTTTTTATTTTAAGATTTATTTATTTATTTATACAAGCACTGGGTACAGTCAGGGGGTGAGAGAATTCACCAGAGCCAGAGCGGGGAGCAGAATAGGCAGAACGACGAAATACACTGCTGAGGGGAGCAGCAGGCGGCAGGAGAGGTCTGCGCACCATGTGGGACCCTCGCCGGCCAGGGATTGAATGGGCACTGCAGAGGCTGTGGGCAGCTTCGCAGCCCAGCGCTCAACTGCTGCGCCACCAGGGGAGGCCCTCCCCTCTCATCCTTACCACCTTGATTCAACACAAGTCACTTTCCAAATAACACAGGTCACTCACACTCCTGTATCTTGTGTTCCACCCGCACTGCCTAATGCTGTGCCCAAACTCATCACACTACTGCGTGTATGCACTCTCTTCTCACTATTGGTGATGCCCATTCATCCCTTATGCTTCATCTTAGGTGAATATATACCACTATTTTCTCTAGAAAATCATTCCTGGATCTTTCAGGTTGAGCTATGTTTTTATTTTTTTTTATTCTGCATGCTGAGCATATTGCCCGGCATGTAATTGGGTCTTAATAAATTCAGAGATATTGATGATAAATTAACCTACTATACTCTAGTGAAACCTTGCTATAATGCTTCTTGCCAACATTTATTATGACAATTTGTAGGGTAAATGGTTTTCAGGCTTTTCTGCCCTCCTGCCATTAAGATTGCCCTGCCTGGGCCTCGCTCGTGGCGCAGGCAGTTCAGCGCGGCACTGTGAAGCTGTCCGCAGCCTCTGCAGTGTGGGTTCAATCCCACCGGCTGGCGAGAATCCCACATGGTGAAGCAGACCTCTCCTGTCTCGCCCACTGCTCCCCTCAGCAGTGTACTACAGTCAGTCTGCCTGTTCCGTTCCCTGCTCTGTCTCTGGTGAATCCTCTCACCCTCCTGCGCATCTGACCTGTACCCTGGTTCTTGTATAAAAATAAATAAATATTAAAAAAATATATATATAAAAGAAAAAGATTGCCCTGTCTGATGAGGCACCTGCATTTGTTACATTGTTATAAGTTGTGTTGTTTACTTCTGTGGGCCATGGCTCAGTATTGAGATATCCTCAGAGAGAAGCAGAGGCAGGAGAGAGTAGGGGAGAAAGAAGTCCAGAGAAGCCCAGAGTGAAGACTTGCCAGGGGACCACCCCACTAAACTCCCCCCCCCTGCCCCGCCTGCCATGTACCTGGTTGCTGTACTACCGGCTAAAGCTCAATAAAAGCCTGAGAAAGCCACCGAAGGCTCCAGGACTCCTCCTTTACCCTGTCTGGTCTGCTCGAATCATAGAAAACCTGCTCTGTGCCCTCCTGCCTCTACAAATTATCACTTCCTACTGCAATTTGTGATTTCTATGTCTAACTTGCTTTCCAGGTTATGAGTTAGTTAAGGTCAGTAAATGTGTGTCTTAATCATTTCTGCTTCTTTTATTAATATTCAAGAATAAATGCCAAATGAAGAAGAGCACAAATGAGTTAAGAGGGCATTTATAAGTTTGTTTCTTGCTAACTGCTATGGATTAAATAGTGTTCCTTTAAAATTCATATGCTAAAGCCCTGACCTTAAATTTGGTTTGGATGAGATCAATAAGGTAAGGTCCTCGTCGCAGGATTAGTGCCCTATAGTGCCAGGAAGGGCCCAGAGCAGGTTTCTATGATCCAAGCAGATGGGTAAAGGAGAGTCCTGGAATGCTCGGTGGGTTTCTCAGGCTTTTATTGAGCTTTTACATGTAGTGCAGCAACCAGGTACATGGCAGGCAGGGGTGCTGGGGATGGGGCAGGAGGCAGGGAGGCCTCCAAGCCCCAGGCAAGTCTTCACTCTGGGCTTATCTGGCCTTCTTTCTCCCCTTTTCTCTCAAGACTCTCTTCTGCTTCTTTACTGATTCTGCTTTTCTTGGTGACTATCTCAATATTCCTCCCATGGCCCACAGAAGTAAACAACACAGTTTGCAACAATAAACAACTGCAGGTACCCCGCCAGGGAGGGCAATCCTAATGGTGGGAGGGCAGAAAAGCCTGAAAACCATTTACCAAACCATTTACCCTACATGCCCTTATAAGATCAGAAGAGAGACCAGAATGTAAATTAAACCGTCTGTCTTGATCTCTCTTGCCCTCTTTCTCTCTCTCTCTGTTAGGTGCGGACACAGCTGGAATGTACTGATATCAAGAAGAAGCATTCAACAAAACCTGACCATCTTGATCTTGGACTTCCTGTCTCCCAAACTGTGAGAAAGTTAATATTTGTTGTTTAAACTACTCAGTTTATAGTATTTTAGTATTTCGTTATGGCAGCTTAAGCATGCTAATATATTATACTGTCCCACCTGAATTAGCTACTTCTGGCTATTGTTGACAGTTTGATTATGTACCTCCCAGAATATATACATAACTCTTTTATCAATTATGGCTTTCTCTTTATTTTACATTTCAGTGAATCAGCAGATGGCATTAATAAGGCCAAGATCAATCAGCCTGTCATAGTACAAAGTTACAAATGCTATCTTTAGCTACAACCAAATCCCACACTTTCATCTCAGGAAAATGAAACTGAATAACCTCATTGCTGGAAAATTAATTCAAAGCCCATTTCCTCCTAAGGCATGGGTCTATAAGTGCATGCTTATAAATGATAAACTTCAATTACATTCCTATAGTTAGCGGCTAACATTGGTGACTAATTTCTTTTAACTTAGAGAACAGTGAGTGGCTCTTCATTTATGTCACCACACTTAAATTTTAAAATAATTTTGGTTTTCAAGAATCCAAACCTGTTTAGGAAAATCAGGAAATCCCTTAAAATATTTACTTCCTTCATTTTTTAATTTCTCTCCAGAGACAATTCACCTAGATCAGTATATCCTGATGGAAAAAAACACAGGTGGCATACCTATTTGTATTTACAGCTTTTGGTTTAATATCTTTAAATCTAGCATATGTCCTTGACAAAATACACTGGGTAGCTGTGTTCATAACACACGTTTTCTTGGACTGTTGCCAGTAGAGAGGTTGCAGCAAATTATCACTTTGAAACCAGAAGATGTAAGTGAAGTTATAACCTTCTGATTGATTGTCTGGTTCTTTTAATTTGGAGTCAATTTAATATTCAAAAAGGAGAACATTCTGAAAACTGATTTATTTTATTTTTAAAAAATATTTTATTCATGCATACAAGAACTGTGGTACAGGCCAGAGGTGTGGGGGTGGGGGTGAGAGGATTCACCAGAGACAGAGTGGGGAGCAGAACAGGCAGATTGACTGAAACACATTGCTGAGGGGAGCAGCTGGCAAGACAGGAGAGGTCTGCTGTGCCATGTGAGTAGCTCCCTGGCTGGATATCGAACACATGCTGCAGTGGCTGTGGATAGCTTCATAGTGCTGCTTCTTAACCCCTGTGCCACCAGGGAGGCCCCTAAGGACTGATTTAAAACAGACCAGATAGGGAGGGATTAAAGCCTAACACTCCCTTCTTCAAGTTGCTTACAAGGAATTGCACTCCAGTTCTGTGGTTTTTCCTTCTTTGTTGCTATTCTGGTTTATTCCACAATGAAAAATAAGAAAGAGAACAGTTTGTTAGTGGTTGTGTCCCATGTCGTTAAAAACATAACTATGTGTGATTACAGGAAGTGTTTTCCTTAAAAACAAAAACAAACAGGGCCTCCCCATTGGTGCAGCGGTTGAGCACTGGGTTGCGAAGCTGCCCGCGGCCTCTGCAGCGCCGGTTCAATCCCTGGCTGCTCCCAGGCCACCGGAGGAGGGTCCCACATGGCGCAGACCTCTCCTGCCGCAGCCACTGCTCCCCTCAGCAGTGTATTTCGTGGGTTTGCTGTCCTGTTCCCCACTCTGGCTCTGGTGAATTCTCTCACCCTCCCGCGCTTCTGACTGTACCCAGTGCTTGCATAAATAAAATAAATAAATAAATCTTAAAAAAAAAACCCAAAACCAAACAATAACAACAACAAATTAAAAAGATAAAGGCTGGCTCCATAGATTTCACAGTCATACTATCTGATATTATTAGAATGACCCAAATCAAAATTATCAAGGTTCAGGCTCACAAAACAGTGCTCTACCTTCAAGCTCTCATTGTTTCATACTATCCCTCTGTATCTCCTCCACTGCTTCCCTGGGCATCCTAAATTTTTGTCTTTAAAAGCACTATTTTATTTGGGAGGGGTGATCATTAGTTTAGGGTTAATTGGTAAGGCACCAAACTGTCCCATTACCAGAGCAATAAAGTATTTACTGCATCAAACTGGCAATATCACATGTTTTCTCTAAGCAAGCTTCCTTCAGGCGCCTCAGCAAGAAAGAAAACCACAAAGTCTGACATACTGTCCTAGCAGCAGCACATCATGAATCTGACCCTTCAATGTGATAACTTGGGCATTTCTCCCTAGCTTCTCTGGTGGGGAAATGATGTTCATGCTGATAAGTCTCAAAGATAAGTGATGCTTTGGTCATGCTTGCTAAGTAGTCTAGATTCCAAACGCACTGGTAAGAGAGAGCCAATAGAACCCATAACTCTTTGGGTAAAATTTACGGTGTAGTCCAGGTAGATGATGGTTGTTTTATTGCCATACCCTGCAACTATTTCTCTCAGGCAAATAATCTAATCAAATTTACTGTTAACAGCACGCTAGGGACTAGCTAAGGAGGGTGGACAAACTGGCTGCCTCCAAGAGAGTTTCCCCCCCTTTAAGATGAGCAGGAGCATCTGCAGCTGAAGTTCTTCCCTCTGCAGACCTAAGGCTTTAAAATCTCTTTTTCCCCTTTTTACTGCATTTGATCCTTAAAACATGAACAAAACACAAGCAGTAATCATCAATGGAAGAGACAATATCCAGTTTTCAAGATCCACCATCAAGTCCAATGTCTCTATTTTGACTTGAAGTTAGCATCCACAGATAGTTTTTTTTTTTTAAGATTTATTTATTTATGCATATAATAACTGGGGTAGAGGCCTGAGGTGGAGGGTGAGTGAGAGGACTCACCAGAGACAGAGCAGGGAACAGAACAGGCAGAATGACTGAAAGACACTACTGAGAGGAGCAGCGGGAGTCAGGAGAGGTCTGCTGTGTCATGTGAGTTAGCTCCCTGGCCGGGGATCCAACTCGTGCTGCACTGGCTGTGGACAGCTACATAGGTTGTGTCTTAACCCCCTTGCGCCACCAGGGAGGCCCCATCACCCACTAATAGTTTTGATTAGCTTTTGAATTTTATGAAAATCAGCATAGTTCCAGCTAAAGTTCACTGGTGGTCAAAATATTGTGCTCAATTAAAAAGGAGCAAGAATGTGCATAAGCTTCAGATTCGAACAAAACTTTATTAACCAAAGAAAACGGCTACAAATTTTCTTGAGGAGCGTGGTCAATTAATGCCCACAGGGCTGGCTGGTGAATATGTTCGTCTTTTCCTTCCTTCCTTCCTTCCTTCCTTCCTTCCTTCCTTCCTTCCTTCCTTCCTTCCTTCCTTCCTTCCTTCCTTCCTTCCTTCCTTCCTTCCTTCCTTCCTTCCTTCCCTTCCTTCCTTCCTTCCTTCCTTCCTTCCTCCCTTCCTTCCCTCCTTCCTCCTCCCTCCCTCCCTCCCTCCCTCCCTCCCTCCCCCCCTCCCCTCCCTCCCCCCCTCCCCTCCCCTCCCCTCCCCTCCCCTCCCCTCCCCTCTTCTTCCTGCCCCTCCCCTCTCCTTTCTTTCCTTTCTTTCTTTCTAAATATGTTAGTCTTCAGCAAGAGTTCTATAACAAGCGAACCCTGACACCACATCTCATTGCCATCTCTTCTCTGATTTTTTCAAAAAAGAGACATCTTAAATGTATTAAAACTCGTTACCCGAGTAAGATGTAATAGAGGCAGGCCGAACACCCATATCTATACTTAGTCTCGCTGCAGTTCTACGCCATTCAAATAAGTACATCTTTGAGGAGACATTTGATTAGTTAACCCAAGGACAGTTGGGTTCAACTTGCCCTGATACAGTTACTGACGCATTTAATTAAATCATGTAGAAAAGCATTAAATATTTTAGCGAAGTTTATTTTAAGTTGCCTTATCTCTTGAAAGACACTAATACAAAATGATTTTCTCAGGAAAACGAGATGTAGCCGTGTTCGTGGGTCGTGCAGACACAGCAGCTGCAGGTTTAATTAAACGTTTGCCTAACCATATAAAAAGACAGTGATATATCTTCATAGCATCTGGCAGATTCACCATCCTCCAGTCATTCTTTAATTAGCATGCTGGTGAATTTAATAGAAAATGGCTTTAACTCAGGAGCAGATGGCTCTTCTGAGTGACAAGGGGAATGACAATTTCTGTCATGTTTACTTCTTATGTAGCTTTCTAGTCCGAAAGATCCTTTGGAGCACAGTTCTGATGAAATCACAGGTCAGGTTTAATATCTTCCCTAAGCAACCAATTTTGAATCATGTTCAATTGAAAACGTCTGAATAGCGAGCATTCAGGAATGATTTTCCTTTCTCTCCATGTTCATTTCTCTTCATTTATGAGATTAGCCTTTCAACTGTTAAAAGTTTTATATAAATTTTTACAGATTCTCTGATGTAGGTAAACTATGCCTGATAGACTCAATGCAATATCAAATGACAATCAGCATCAGAACTTTAAAGTTTAGAAAACATGAAATCTCCACTCCCTCTTAGTTAGCAATTGTATTGGTTTGAGAGAAGGGAGGAGGAAATCTTTTCTTAGTTGTTTTTGAAATAAAAGGAAAAGATAAGAAAATCCTAAGGAATAAAAAGAAATGCTCGTAAGTGTTAGTGTGCTTTGGTTCTTTGGTGCTATTTTTAGAACTTTTTTCCATATATAAATACTCTTCCTGCAGCCTCTGGTCACTGTATTTGTCACCTCTTTGCTGGCAGCATTGGAAGTGGCGCAAGATGAGAGAAAGAATATTCAAAGTCCAAGTGAGAGAGGCCTAGAGGGGCTGACAGCTAAAAAAGTGCAGCTTGATCTCTGGGCAGTGTCATGTTTATTTAGAACCAGGTTCAGAGAAGATGGGCAAATACGTGGAGGAATGTACATGCACGGGGGGGGGGGGGGGGGGGGGGGGGGGGTGCGTTATTGGGGATGTACTAATGTCTTATGCAAGCAAGGGTGGAGTGACCAGGGGCTATTGCTGGAGGGCTCCATAGTTCCTGCTAATCAAATCCCTGTTCTTGCCTAACTTTCTGCTATTCTTTACAAGTAGCTGATTTTGCTAACCTGGCATAACGTCTGCCTGCTGTTTTCAGCAGACCCTCTTTTCCCAGTATGTTCCTCATTCCAGGACTTTTGCCCTGGTGAGAGGCCCCTGGCTGACTCCACATTTTAGCCTGTCCAGCAGGTACTCTGGGCACCAAGACAGTAGCCCGGATAATAAAGAGGATTGGTGATTCCACACACATACTCTTCTGCAGTAGCTACATAGCATGTAGGAAAAGTTAATTAATAAATTTAGTTCACTTGACATGGTTAAGATTGACCAAGTCAAAAATGAACAATTTATCTGTTTGGATTAAGAGTCTTAGTGAGGTCATCTGGTTCCAGACTTTTTTTGGTAGGAAGTTTTGATTACTGCTGCAGTCTCCATACTCATTTTTGTCTGTTCAGATTTTTCATTTTTCTATGATCACTATTGACAGGTTTTGTATTCCTAAATATTTATTCATTTCTTCCAGGCTCCCAAGGTTATTCTAGGGTGTAGCCAGGGTTGAAAACCACTGCCCTGGGCACTTCCAAGCAGAACCTCCAACAATATTTTGATAGCAGGACAAGTCAGAGGGTAGAGTAGACACACCGTCCTTCATAATGTGGGAACTTTAAGGCCCCTGTCTTTATAATCCTGAACAGTCTCAATTTTTTAAAAAATGAAATCTATTTTTAAATTGGTAAGTTTTTTTCATCACAAATTTTATTTTTTTTAATTTTACCTTTTTTTAAAAAGATTTATTTTATTTATACAAGAACTGGGGTACAGACCAGAGGCACAGGAGGGTGAGAGGATTCACCAGAGACAGAGCAGGGAGCAGAACAGCAGAAGGACCAAGATCCACTGCTGAGGGGAGCAGCAGGCAAGACAGGAGAGGTCTGCTGGCCATGTGGGTTGCTCCGAGGCCGGTGGGGATTGAACCGCACTGCAGAGGCTGCAGACAGCTTCACAGAGCTGCGCTCAACTGCCTGTGCCTGAGTCACCTTAAATTTTACTTTTTAAAGATTTTTATTTACTTGTTTTTGCATAGAAGAACTGGGGTGTAGGCCAAAGGTGTAAGGGGTGAGAGGATTCACAGAGACAGAGTGGAGAGCAGGACAGGCAGATCTACTGAAATACACTGCTGAGGGGAGCAGTGGGGGGGAGACAGCATAGGTCTGCTGCTCTGTATGCAGGCTAGCTCCCTGGTCAGGGATTGCACTCAGGCACTGTGGTGGGCGGTTGTGGTGATAGCTCTGACACTTAACCCCTAGTGCTGGGATATGGGAAATATTGATATTTTAAAATGAAACAATTACATTATTTTTTAAATGCATGTCATGTCTTTATAACATCACCTGCTATTAAAAAAAATAGATGAATAACTTCTCTAACAGTAAGACATTTTATGTCATCCTTTCTCCTTGAATTTGTATTTCCATTCCACCCCTTAACAGACTTTTATACTAATTTTTATATTTTTATGCTTAAATGTTTTAGTGATCATCAAATCATAAAAAAAGATACATTTAAATTTCAATTCAAAATTTTTGGTAACTTAAGACTCAATTTTTTGTCTTCCTAGACTATGTTGTCTTTGTAATTAGTACATTAAAATTAATCAAGTATCATAAATATATTACATATACTTTGTTTAAAACTTATCAAACTGAAAATTTTATTTTATTTTATTTTTTAAAGATTTATTTTTTATGCATACAAGAACTGGGGTACAGGCCAGAGATGCAGGGTGTGAGATGATTCACCAGAGACAGAGTGGGGAGCAGAACAGGTAGACTGACTAAAATACATTGCTGAGGGGAGCAGTGGGTGAGACAAGAGGGTCTACTGCACTGTGTGGGTCAGCTCCCTGGCTGGGGATTGTATGTTTGCTGCAGTAGTTGCAGATTGCTTCATAGTGCCAAAACTTAACCTCTTGTGCCACCAGGGAGGCTCCAGAAAATAAAATTTTACTAAAATGATACAATTAAAATGAATCAGGAATCAACATTGATTTTATCCTTTTTTGGTCAATTTACATCACATTGGCTTACCACACTGTGTATGACCCAGGAGTTCAGGTTCACACCTCTTCAGATGTATGTTACTCATCACCATAATCCTCCACTATAGCCTACTGGGCCATCCCCTTTCCCCTTGATTTTATTCTTATTTAGCATTTTTACAGATAAAATTTCAAAGAAGACCCACTGATAAATGAATGGGGGCAGAATAAAAGGAGTTTTGTTATAGGAATGTCATTTATTTCTTTGAACTCCTTAGTTATATCAAAAATCACAGAGTGAATCTATCATCAAGATTAGATTTAATCATCTTTCATCTGACAACTTGATTCTATCCCCTTTCAGCTTTGTTGAAAGCGACAAATTACGGGCCTCCCCTGGTGGCGCAGCGGTTGAGCGTGCTGGGCTGCGTAGCTGCCCGCAGCCTCTGCAGTGCCGGTTCGATCCCTGGCCACCTGCGAAGGTCCCACATGGCGTGCAGACTTCTCCTGCCGCCCACTGCTCCCCTCAGCAGTGTACTTCATCAGTCTGCGTGTTCTGCTCCCCGCTCTGGCTCTGGTGAATTCTCTCACCTTCCCGCACTTCTGACTGTACCCAGTGCTTATAAATAAATAAATCTTTAAAAAAAAAAAGTGACAAATACCTGACTAGTAAAAGTGCCTGTTATTTATTTTCTTGATATCAGTATAGAATTTTTCCTTCATTTGTTGTTCCACTGCTTTTAAACACTGCTCCCAAAGAACATGATCAGGGTGGACTTCATGGGCATTGGCCTGGGACCCAAACACTTGGTTTAATGCACTGTTGTCACCATCTTATGATTCTTAATAATTTTGGAAGAAATAACCTCACTTTGCATAGGATCCCAAAAACCATGTCCCTATAATGTAGAACAAGAACTTTGGAAAATGGGGTAGAAAGGAGTGGAGACCTGAAATAGGCACATTCCCAGGCAACCAGTTTTAGAAAAGAGTGCATGCTGAATTTAATGTGGTATATACAGATATTGATTTATAATGAGGTATGCCTAAATCCTGTATACTGTCATAAACCAGTATTACCCCCCAAAAAATTTCCAGAAAGAGTACACAAGAAACGTAAGGACCTGGACATAGATTTCCTTAACACCTTTTGGAAGATCTCACCCCACCCTCGGTTCTCTGGCACTGTTGGATGACCACTGCTCTGGTCTTTGGGTGCACATGTGGCACAGCTGCTGTGTTGCTGGTGTCTTACACTTCACTTCTCAAAGAGATTGTACAACGCTCCTAATCAGCCTCACCAACGTGAGCGTCATTCATTTCACCATGAACAGATTATCGCTAATATCCCATATGTTATTCGCTAGTGTGTATTTGATAAAGATTTTTTTTTTAAGATTTATTTATTTATACAAGCACTGGGTACAGTCAGAAGTGCGGGAGGGTGAGAGGATTCACCAGAGCCAGAGTGGGGAGCAGAACAGGCAGACTGACGAAGTACACTGCTAATGGGAGCAGCGGGCGGCAGGAGAGGTCTGCGCTCCTTGTGGGACCCTCTATTGACTTATTATCTATACATCTTTGGACTGGGTACATTAGAATTTACAATATTCCTTTTCAAGTTGTCAGAGTATATTTTCTTTTTTAAAAGATTTATTTATACATACATACAAGAACCGGGGTACCAGCCAGATGCGCGGGGTGGGGGTGTGTGTGTGTGAAAGGATTCACCAGAGACAGAGTGGGGAGCAGAACAGGCAGACTGACGAAATACACTGCTGAGGGGAGCAGTGGGCACGACAGGAGAGGTCTACTGCACCATGTGGGACCCTTGTTGGCCTGCCGGGATCGAACCAGTGCTGCAGAGGCTCCACAGCCTCTGGGTGACAGCTTCACAGGGTGGCACTCAACTGCCTGTGCCACCAGGGGAGGCCCTGTCAGAGTGTATTTTCAAAGGACATTATATTATTCAAAGGATATTATATTATTTCTCATATTCTTACAAAATTGTTTTCATTTCTCCCATTTTACACTTTGTGATATTTTGTCATACTTTTTATTTCTATATTGTTATAAATATATCAATACACTGTTAGTTTTGTGTTAAACACTACTTTTAAAAGAATTTTTATATTTTTAAAATCTATAGATCAGTGTGTTTCATATCCAAATTCTAATAGAAATTTTCACTGAAATAGAATATACAAGCCTAAAAAAAATTCTAATTCCATTTGTATCTGAAACAACAAAAGATCTCAAGTAGCCAAAGCAATCTTGAGACAGAACAAACCTAGAAACATTGTGTTCTGTTATTTCAAACTGTATTAGAAAGCTATGAAAATCAAAACAGTATGATATTGACATGAAAACACACACACAGATATGAATGGAACAGGGAAAAGAGAGTCCAGAAATAAACCCATGCCCACAGAGTCAATTAATTTATGACAAAGAAGCCAAGAATATACAATAAATGGTTGTGGAAAACAGGGTAGCCACATGTAAAAGAACAAAACTGGACCACTATCTTACATCATACACAGAAATTAACTCAAAACAGAGTAAAGACTTGAGTGTAAGATCTTAAATCATGAAACTACTAGACAAAAACCTAAGGGATAATTTTCCGACATTAACCTTGACAATGACTTTTTGAATATATCTCCAAAAGGAAAAGCAACAAAAGCAAAAATAAACAGGTGGGATTACATCAAACTAAAAAAACTTGAGGACAATATGTGAAGTGAAAGAAACTAGTCACAAAAGAACAAATAACTGTAGAGTAGTAAAATCACAGAAACACAAGATAGAATTGTCATTACCAGGGAATGGTTGGAGCAAAAAATGGGACATCATTCTTTGCATTCTTTGAGTATGAAGGTTGAAGTATGAAAATAAAAAAAGTTCTACCCATCTTTTATATAACAATGTGAATATAGTTGATACTACTGAACTGTAAACTTAAAAGTGATGAAAATGGTAAATTTTATGTTTTTTAATTTGCAAAAGTAGACACAAACAAAAGTTTTCATACCTGGCACAACGAATGTGCTAAAAAAAAAGTCATAAATAAAATTTCTCCTCCTCAAGGCTGATAATGTGGCTTTACAATCATATCTAAGAAGTGGCTTCATGCAACAACCATATGTTTTATAATTACTCCTAGGAATAAGGAACCTGAAATTAATCATCCCCAAACTAAAATCACTGGAGGGGAGTAGGCAGATCTTTTCTAAAGTTCAAATGAAAAATATTGAACAACCCATTCACAACTCAAGGTAGTCTCATCTGTGAGGGTGACTTAAAGTCAAAACTTCTTGTCAAAGCAAACTGGCTATGCAATACTTCTCAAATTTTTCTTGGTTAAAATGACCTCAGTTGGTAAAGATCTGTGTTGCTTATACTATGACACCAGTATGGAAACTGTTTGATTTACATCCAAAGATTACTTTTGAGAAAATTTTTGGTCGTCCCCATCTGTTGCTATCCCTTTGGGTTCACATCAATGCAGAAAAACTTAAAAGTCCAAACAGCTGCAACTTCAACTTTCTAAGCAGCAAGTTTCATTTGCAGAGCAACTTCACAGATATTTTCCTTAAAGTAGAATTAATGCTTATTTGGTGACTTTGAGGGGCCTAAGAGGTGATGGGACAGTGGTTAAAAGTTTTCCATGCAAAAAAAAATAAAAAAGTTTTACATGATTTTGGGGTTACCACTATTTCCAAAACATGGAGATTGACCTCAGCTGACAGAGGTTCAAAGAATTCAATCGCCAAACTGGTGCTTTTTTAATCTTAATATAACAGCTGTAGTGAATATTTTCTTTGAAAAAGATCATAATGGAGTGCAAATTTTTCCTTTATCTTCTGGTCCACCAATCACCACAAAAGGACCAACTGCAACCATTACAGAAACATACCGTACATTTCCCAAGGACCCATATTTATAGACAACCTGAAGCTATATTTATAAATAAAAATTAAAGACATTTAAAAAAATCACAACAGCTGGTAAACATAGGATGATTAAGCATCAATAAAAATGACTACAGTGAAAGATCTCCCTGGTGGCCTAGGGTTGTCTCAGCGCTATCATGGCAAAGGCCTAAGTTCTATCCCTGACCAGGGAATTAACCCACATATGGCACAGCAGACCTCTCCTGCCTCACCCGTTGCTCCCCTTAGCAGTGCATTTCAGTAGATCTGACTCTTCTGCTCCCCACTCTGTCTCTGGTGAATCCTCTCATGCCCCCCATACCTACACCCCTAGTTCTTCTATGAAAAATAAGTAAAATAAAAAAAAAAAAACTATAGTGAATCAAAACACTCTGAATACATAAAAAAATTTGAAATCCTCATTAATTTCCTTAGGTGGCTGCCAGGTAACCAAGTCATACTGAAAACTAGTGTATACATAGAGGGAAAGAATAAAGCATTCCTCTTGCAATGCCTAGGTGACCAAAGAGTTGAAGGGGCGATTCTCTGTATAAAATTATTTCCACTAATTACATTAAGAAGGAATGATAGAACATCAGTATGAATGTTTTTCAACACCTAAACTAATAGATCTAGGATAAAACTTGTAATCATTTGTAGTTTAGTAATTTATAATAGCACCATCACAAAAGACAGGCAACCAGATTTTATGTACTTACTTATAGAATTGCAAACCAAAACCAAGAGTAGCCTTGCCAAAAAAATAATCAAATCTGTACATGATGAAGCCTCTAGCACAACCTACCAATTTACAGGAACAACAGGAGACAGAGTAACATGTTTTAAAAAACCCAAAGGGGAGAGTCAATAAAATTCAGACTCTGGGAAATGATGAAACAGATGACTGGTCTCAACAAATATTAAAGGAAAAGAAATTAAGATCCAGATCTGGAGCTAGAGACAGCAAGAAAATGAAGAGGAAGAGAAAGAACCTGCAAATAAGGAAATTTGAGTAACAGATCAATATAAGGACTTTTTAAAAATAACTCTGGCAAATAATTTTTGAAATAAATAATGAGGTAAAATAAGGACACACACACAAAAAGAACAATTTTTTTTTTTAAAGATTTATTGAAGCTGGGGATCGAACTCATGCTGCAGTGTCTGTGGATAACTTTATAGTGCTGTCCTAACCCCTTGCGCCACCAGGGAGGCCCCCATATATAAAGTTTAAAAAAAACAGAAATAGTATTGTAAAATTTATCATCAAGGCTTTAAAATACAAAGATGAAAATCAATGTAATCATTAAGATGTCAAAATTCAACACTATTATTATGAGGCTGTGATTCCATTTGATTGCCTTCCATTCTGATTTTTATGATATTTGAAACAATTATTGTAAATATCTCTGATGAGATGCATAAGTCACTTATGTGAGATAAGTTTTCATTGAAATGAGCTATTTATATAGAAAATTATGTATCAATATTTTCACAGAAAAAATACTATGATAAAAAAACAGGTATATTTCCAGAGATGAACAGGTAAAATGAATACACACCCATTACATAAAAACTTTAAAGCTTTTTGAGAACTTTTTCCTCAGTTCTTCACAGACCAACTTCTTTTTGAGAACTTTTTCCTCAGTTCTTCAGAGACCAACTTCACGTTCATTTGGAAAATTGTAACAGCAGATTTAATAGTTACATATTTTAATATGAATGGTAACTTTTAATATGAATGGTAACTTTTAATCTTTGAAATTTGAAATATTAGAAACAGTGTTGAAAAGTCACACGTCACACTGCATAACCCACAGGCCATATTGGGGTGGCAGAGAAAGCAAAATATACAAATGAACAAAGAAGTTGAATGAAAATTATATATCATTATGATGAAAACCTAGTCACCTGCTGTGCTGTCCAATATAGTACATGTGATAATTTAAATTTAAATCAATTAAAGTTAAAATTCATTTACTCATCCACACAAGCTGTATTTCAACTGCTCGATGCCACCTGTGCCAGGGCTACCACATTGGCTAGCAGATACAGAGCTCCACCCTATCATTTCTACTGGACAGCACCAAATACAGCATCCAACCAGTGACTGTGTGTTCCCTGTATGAATACTTATTATTTTTTGAGTTACAAGTTTAAAGACTTTACTCCCTTATTACATCTTCTTGATTTCTCATAAAAATATGAACACTTCTTCATGTTAAATTTTTATCGAAGATCTGTTGTTTTGTTCCACCTATAAAGATCCATGCAATGAAAAAAAGAAAAAAATTTTCTTTCCTAAAAAGAATGGATCTATTTCATCAGATGCAAACTATATATCTTTATTTCCCTCTTCCCTATAGCGATGAGAAAACCCATTATTAAAGCTCAACTGCTTTAAACTATTAATTCAAGTTTTGAATAAATGTGGTTTTCTACCATGATAAAATTTTTGGTATTACTCTAATTTATTCTAATTACATTATCATCAAAAAACCCAAATTCCTTTTGCAGATAGGTGGAACATATTTAGTGATTTTATATGACTAGAGCTCTACTGCCCTCTTTGTTTCAATAAAATAAAAATTCCAAGCAAGAAGCTATAACCAAGTAAAGATATTTTCAATAATAAACATAATAAAAAATCTGTAACATCAACATATCATATACATCAATGCCAAAAAACTATTTTATAAAATTAAGCAATTTTCTTAACAAAACTAAGGTAATTAAAAAAACCTACTGAAATATGAGAATTACCAAAATTTAATCATAAACATATTAATTGATAAGCTAACATTTCCATTAAAATCAGAAATAGGGATATCCCACATCACCACTATCATTTAACATTGTTTTGGTCTGTGTAGCTAATGCAAAACTTTTTTTTAAAAATCAAAGCAATGAAAATATTGAAAGATGTATCACATTTGTTTTCAGAGTGATATATCTAGAAAATCCAATTATCTGTAACACCCTTGAAACTAATATGTTTAAGGTAAGTAGATGTGAAGTATAAAAAAGAATTTCTAGGGCCTCCCTGGTGGCATAAGGGTTAAACACCACACTATGAAGCAATCTGCAGCCTTTGCAGCAAGAGTTCGATCCCTGGTCAGCCAAAGAGAAACCCACAAGGTGCAGCAGACCTCTCCCATCTTGCCCGCTGCTCCCCTCAGCAGTGTATTTCATCCAGTCTGCCTATTCTGTTCCCCACTCTGTCTCTGGTGAATCCTCTCACCTACCCCCCCATCTCTGATCTGTACCCCAGCTCTTCTATGCATGAATAAATCTTAAGAAAAAATTTTTTTCTATACCTTTTCTATATGAATTACATGGAAGCAAAATTACGTTGTTATGTAATTACATTGTTATGCAATCATTATTGTTATAATCATGTCATTGTTCACAATGAAAGAACAAGCTTCAAAAAGTGGTATTTTTGTTGCTCAAATGCCACACCTTTCTTACTTACAGAGGGAGAATCTAAGTGTCATAAAATTAGTCTATAAACTCATGTATTCTATGGGTAGGATTTGGCTTCATTCGTATATAATCCATTTTTCTTATTTGTAAAGAACCACAAAAATGTTCAAAAAAAAAAAAAACTAACAGGGAGAATAATCCCCTACTAATATGAATGGATTTTCTGTTGTATTAAACTCACATATTCAGAATCTAGTTTGAAAAGCATTTTTCACATCAGACAATTAGTTTAAATTATTGAAAAGATTTAACAAAAGTCAAAATGTCCAATTAAACTGTAAAAATTTCTAACAACCCTTGGGAAAAATGCCATATTTAAATCAATTTTCTCAAGATGTAAGCAAGTCAAAGAAAAATTTAAAATACTGTAGTATCAATTAAAAATTAACAATAGTATAAAGATGAACCCATACCCCATTGAATGCAAGAAATGCTTGTCATGAGCAGGACTCTACTGCCCTCTTTTGATTCAAGAATGAAAGACAACGCAAGTGCCACTTGGGGTACTTCCAAGAATGAACTGAAAGGTAATGAATGGTTTGAGGAGCTTGTTTTCCAGCCAGGTGGAAACTACTACAGCAGAAGGCCCTTGTCTAAATGCCTTCCTTTACTTTTTGTTGTAACATCATTTTTTTGTTGAATAAGGCTGACATATTCTTTTTTAAAAAAGGGTTTTGATTTGATTATTGCTGAAAATTTAGATGTGAGAGTAAAAAAATGTAAAACCATAAATTTAGGGCATGTTTTTGTTATGATTCTGATTATTTTGGTAAGCCTAAGAATAAAAATATGAGTTTCCAGTTTTAATATTGGTTATTCAATCTATCCTGCTTTAAAATCCAATGATGGGCCTCCCTGGTGGCGCAAAGGATTAAGACGTGGCACTATGAAGCTATTGCAGCCACTGCAGAACGAGTTCAATCCCCTGCCAGGGAGATGCCCACATGGCGCAGCAGACCTCTCCTGACTTGCCCGCTGCTCCCCTCAGCAGTGTATTTCAGTCAGAATGCCTGTTCTGCTCCCCACTCTGTCTCTGGTGAATCTTCTCATCCCCAACACCTCTGGTCTGTACCCCAGTTCTTGTATGCATAAATAAATCTTTAAAAAAATCCAATAATGTGTTAAATTAACAAAGGTAAAACAAAAATTAGGACTTCATTGTTTTGAGCCTAACAGTCATATTCCCTAAAGTGCTCTTTTTTAAAATCTGTTAAATTGCCTAAGCATACATTATGTGGCTCCCCTTAGTTTACCACCAGACTGTACCCATGCTTTCTTTGATGGACAAATGTTCCATTTTAAAGAGTCAATGTTACAGCAGAGATTAGGAGACATACCTACAGCATTTGACTTTCTAATTTAGATACACTTACTATTCCCATCCTACCTCAAGAATAGATTTACAAAAGAGGCAGAGAGGTTCCATTCTTAAGCAAAGAGTTATCTAATTATTACCAGCATTTTGATCCCCATCTCAAAAGCCACATTATTTAAGTCTTCTAAAGAACTGTTAGCAATGTTTATGTACTTCAGCCTACACTTCACATGTAAATGAAGAGGAGGATATTCTCTCAGCATCAAACTATGATTTCAGGATTGCTGGAATTCTTCAATAAGAATTGAAGAAATTGGGCCTCCCCTGGTGGCTCAGCGATTGAGCGCTGGGCTGCCTGCAGCCTCTGCAGTTCCAGTTCGATCCCCAGCCACCAGCGAGGGTCCCACATGGCAAACAGACCTCTCCTGCAGCGCCCGCTCCTCCCCTCAGCAGTGTATTTCGTCGGTCTGCCTGTTCTGTTCCCCGCCCTGGCTCTGGTGAATTCTCTTACCATCCCGCGCTTCTGACTGTACCCAGTGCTTGTATAAATAAATAAATCTTAAAAAAAAAAAAAATTGAAGAAATTATAAACTTTTTATAATAATAAAATCAAGCTTTAATGGCAAAATCAGATAGTATTGCATTTTCTCTCCAAAAATTTTATTTGCATTTTTAATAGAAAATACATTACATTTTTTATCCATTTAACCAATTATTCCTAAGTGAAATAGTAAGATTAAAAATACGTTAATAAACACTTTTAGCAAGATATACAGAATCAATTTCTTCAGCAAGTTTTATAAGAATTTGGTATAAAACAAAGTTACATACATTTCTGAAATTACAAAATTAGCTTCTATAACTGCATTCCTTTAAAGATAATGTGTCCTTCCTGTCCTGACTTAAAAACACATAAAGCCTGAAAGTAAAACTTTGATCCAAATCAATTTACTATATTGGCTATGCAACATAAAGTTCCTAAGGATATCTTTTAATAAAAGTAATAAATGTGAACATGAGGCAAACATGAGAGATGGTATCAGGTAAACAACACATTTAGAAAAACCTTTGTTTATAAAATGCCTTTGGTGTACTCAGAGAGCTATAGATATGAAAGAGCACACTCCAGCTTTATAAGTGGCACAAACACACTTATCAGTGACCTTGGAACACGGGGCTAATTTCCTGTTGGTAGATTGACCCACTGAGCTGTATTCAGACACCATCCAAGCAGTAAGACAAGTGTGAGTCCCCTGAGGTCTGGAAAGCAGACCTCCCTCATTGTGGGTGATGAAGAAAGTCTTTTCAAGATTTCTCACTTGCTACACAATTTACAGTGAAACTCTACGAGAAAGCAGGAGGCCTGATATTGTGGAGGGAGATAATGACCTGAAAGATCATAATATGGCAAAGTTCTATCAAAACCTAGATCAAACTGAAAATAATGGTCCTAACTGGAAAGCTAGATCAAGGGGAGAAAAGTGAGACACAGAAGCAGGAAAGCAGGGAATCCTTCCTCTTAATAGCTCAGAGTGTTTGGCACACATTCCAATATAAGTAAATCTAAAACTTCTTAGAGGTAGACAGATGTTAGGAATGAACTGAGTTCATGTTAAAAAAAGAAGAAAGAGGCACTGAGGAGAGGTTCTATCTTTAATGCTACCTTTTCATTACTAAAAACAATTATTATTTGTAAAGTTACCTTTCAGTAAAGTGCTCAGAAGCCAGCCATTTAAGTCCAACATTTAAAGGCTGAGACTAAGAACAGGGACACATTGTTCTACTGTGCTTCATTTTACAGTGTTGCACAGATAACTGCATTTCTTACAAATTGAAGGTTTGTGGCAAACTGGCATAGAGGAAGCCCTATTAGTGTGATTTTTTCCAAGAGTGTGGGTTCACTTCATGTCTCTGTGTCACATATTGGTAATTCTCACAGTAGTTCCAACTTTTTCATTGTTACCATGTCTATTATGGTGATCCGTGATCAGTGATCTGGGATATTACTTATAATTGTTTTGAGGCACCACAAACTGCACCCATAGCAGCCAGTGAATTTGAACGATAGACGTGTGTTCTGACTGCTCCACCAAGCAGTTGTTTCCCCCCGTCTCTCCTTTTCTTGGGTCTCCCTACTTCCTGAGACATGACAATATCAAAATTATGCCAATTACTAACCCTACCATGGCCTCTAGGAGCTCAAGTATAAGGAAGCTTCAATGAGGAAGACATGGCAAAAGCTGAGATAGGCCTCTTACATAAGCTGTGAATGCAAAGGACAAGATCTTGAAGGGAATTGAAAGTGAACATACAAATGGTAAGAAGTCAAAGCAGCCTTATTGCTGAAATGGAGACAGTGTAAGTGATCTGCAAAAAAGATCAAACCAGCTACCACATCCCCTTAATATTTTTTAGCAATAAGGTACCTTTTAATTAAAGTACATACATTTTTTTGACATACTGCTATTGCACATTTAATACACCACAATATAGTGTAAACATAACTTTTATATATACTGGGAAACAAAAAAATTTGCCTAACTAGCTTTATTGCAACATTCCCTTTGTTGTGGTGATCTAAAGCCAAACCCACAATGAAGTGAGCCTGTAGTTGTAAAGACCTTTTCAGTAAAGTGCTAAGACATTAGCCATTTCAAGGTCAAGTTTAATATTGTGAAAATGAATAAAGGAAAACCTCATTCAGAATGGAAGAGGGAAGTTCTGAAGGGGAGAGCTCTCATAAGGTCACTCAGCCGAGCTTGCAGAAGATTAAGGTTTTCTGCTGACCAGCAATGCAGCCTGTCTACCCTGTAGCCAATGAGAAGCCAAATGCCCAGCTTCTTCCAAGGACTTTCCTTCAAAACCACCCCTCCCAATATCTTCCTTTCCTCTAAATACTCCTCTTGTTTTTCAGACTTGCCAATGGTTCATCATAATTTGAGTGTTCCAAACTGCAATTCTTCATTTCTTATAAGCCCAGATTTTGTTGGTTAAACTGCTGACCTTTTGTTTTAAAGGTTGACATACCTTTCATAAAGTACCGGTTATGCTGGGTCTTTAAGAGAAAGCCTAGCTAAATTCACAGCAAGTTTATAACTTTATAACTTGTCTACATGGACCATGTTTTCTTCTCCAGTTTTTAAGCTGGAGCTCAAATGAACATCCCCTGGAGTTCCATGACTCCCTCAGTCAGAGGTAATGCTCCTTCCTGGAAAAGTCCCACCACACCATGTGGGGCTGACACTGTGTTGTGCCTTGTCTCCCCACTGGGCTATGACCTACTCAAAAGGCACATCCAGACCAAGCCTGCTTCTTCACTTTTGAATCTTCAGGACGGGCCATTCTATGGGTACACATGTGTGTCCATCAGACTCTGCGTCTCAAGCAGTTAATTTTCTGTAAGGTGAACAAACTACAGTCCTCTAGTTCTTCATATGAAATTCAATAAATTATCCTACAAACCACTTTTATTGCTGCTTTTTTTTCCTCATAGAGCATTAGTCAATGGGGCAAATAACCAAGTTATGACTTTAGTCTTTCTTTTCAACCCTACTTTTTTAAAAGTCAGTTTCTTTCATTAATACATCCTTTTGCACTTATAAAAGAAATACCAGGTCACAGAAAAGCAACAAAACATATGACCCTTAATGATTTAAAAATAATAATAACTATTTCAGACACTAGGTAAGGGAAAAGTGAACATGATTGTGCTTGAACATTATTTTTAAGTACTTAACAATGAATTTGAGGATATGAACTTCACTTCAAAGACCTCCAGAAAAAGAAACATTATGAGCCAGATGAAGAGAAATAGTTATTGAAAGGAACATATTTTTGTACTTGTTTTGCTCCAATTTCTGCTACATAGATTGCTCCAGTCTTTCCACTGATGTCCAGGAGATGAGGTAAAACTTGATCTGCTAGCTGGATTGTACTGATCACAGAACAGTCACCAATTCCTCCTGCTGGTGGTGCTGCCACAAATAAGAGCCTGCTAAGATTCAGCTGAGCTATGACCAAGTACTTCCCATCAGGAGTAAATCTAAGGAGAAAAACATTACACATGATAAATGCATGGAAAATTAACATGTTTCTTTAGTTTTTTTTTTTTAAAGATTTATTTTATTTATACAAGAGCCGGGGTACAGTCCAGATGCACAGGAGGGTGAGAGGATTCACCAGAGACAGAGTGGGGAACAGAACAGGCAAACTGACTGAAATACACTGCTGAGGGGAGCAGCGGGCAAGACAGGAGAGGTCTGCTAATCATGTGGGTTGCTCCGAAGCCAGCAGGGATAGAACTGGCACTTGTAGAGGCTGCGGACAGCTTCACAGCGCTGCGCTCAACAGCCTGCACCACCAGGGAGGCTCAAATTAACATGTTTCTATCTCTAAGACTTTTCCCCCTGATAGTACTGAATAACAGGGAGCAGCTAATGATTAGAGGGTTCTTTCTTTTTTTTTTTTTTAATATTTATTTTTATACAAGAACCGGGGTATAGGCCAGAGACGGGGGAGGGTGAGAGAATTCACCAGAGGCAGAGCAGGGAGCAGAACAGGCAGATGACAGAAATACACTGCTGAGAGGAGCAGTGGGCACGACAGGAGAGGTCTGCTGTGTCATGTGGGATTCTCGCCAGCTGGCCGGGATCAAACCCACACTGCAGAGGCTGTAGGCAGCTTCAGAGTGCGGCGCTCAACCCGCTGTGCCACCGGGGAGGCCCCTGACTAGAAGGTTCTTTTGAGGAGAATTTAAATGTGACCTAATTCTGTCTATGAGGGAGCAAGAGATTTGTGAGGGTAGCCATAGCCACAGATGGGCTTAAATATTTTTAAGAAATTAATATTAAAATACAAACACAAAATGAAACTAACAGAAAATTGGAGTTAGGCTGGGTCTGACACTGCAGATGCAGATTTTGATTTTCATCTTATATTTAAAAGTTTACCCAATTTATCTTGAGGGTAAAGGCTTTGAGAGCGATCCAGGACACCTTATCTCTGAGAGTCAGATCCCAGGGAGCGCTAGCAGTTCACCTGCTTTCATGCGGCTTGAGAGCTGAACTATTAGTACAAGCTGTCTGCTTCCCTCTTAACTGTCCCTTCCTTCACCCCCTTAATTATCAATAAATTTTAAATTTTTAATTTAAATAAATTTTAAACTTTCAGCTAGCTCTTCAGAGAAAAGAATGTAAGCCAAATAAAATCAGCATTTAAAAACAAAAGCAATTACCTGACTGAAGATGGTCCCTCTTCTGTGAAACAATTATTCCATGCTCCTAACCATTCCCCGGTATCTTTATCAAATACTTGAATTCTTTTATTTCCTCGGTCAGCAACCCACACCTGAAAAACAAAAGAAATTTTTATTGGAAAAGATCCACATCATAATGAGAACGAAAAAAGCAGATGAGAAGGCAGAGAATGAAGGCTTATTTTCATTAGTTCACGTTATTTCATGTAGTCCTTACAGAACCCCAAAGGAGGTTTTTCTTTTTAAGCCCATCTTTAAATAGAAAGCTGAAGTTCAGAAAAGTTGAATGCCTTGTTTGGGAGAGCAAAAATTAAATGGCCATCCATCCACGCAAAGCCTATAATACTGTCTGCTACTCTAAACATATGAATAAAAATCTAGGGAACTCCACTATCATGCAAAGGGTTAGCAGATACTAAGAGAACCTGCATTTGTTCATTCATTCCTCTAAAAAGCATTCACTTTCCCTGAGCACTGCGCCAAGCTGTCAGGTAGTTAAGTCCAACACAAAGAAAGGCAGCCTTGCTCTTCAGAAGCTCAGGCTAGGGACAGTCATCATAATGCCTTGCCATTAAGCCCCTATCTGCATATTATCAGGGCATATTCAAAGTGCTGAACCACTCAAAGCAGCTTGAGATATTCGTTAACAGATAAAGAAGAGGCTAAAAATAGGTTTAATTTGGCTTGTTATCAACTATAATGAGTCATTGAAAAAAAAGTTATAAATCTGAAAATCATATTCACTCTAAATGATATTTCATGCACTTGATGTAAGCAACTCATGGCATGCATAAAGTAAAATGATTTTTAATGACATGCGGCTAGAGCTGTGGAGAAGGATGTAAGAATGTACTAGAAAGGCAGGCCAACCCTGCTACCCTCTACTCATCCCTTCAGGACCTTTGCACTTTTGGGGTTTGTGGATTCAGGGACCATTTTTTCAGACTAACCCTGAGTATATCTTTGTCAATGAGTGGGAGTTTTGGTAGTCACTGAATTCATCTCCACTGAAGAAAGACTGTTTCATCTCTAAGTAAGATAATTTCTTAGGCTCTTTTCTTAGGATTTTTTTTTTTTTTTAAGATTTATTTATTTATGCATGCAAGAGCTGAGGTACAGGCCAGAGGTGTGGGGGGGTTAGAGGATTCACCAGAGACAGAGTGGGAAACAGAACAGGCAGACTGACTGAAATACACTTGCTGAGGGTAGCAGTGGGTGAGTAAGGAGAGGTCTGCTGCGCCATGTGGGTTGCTCCCTTGCTGGCCAGGGGGAATGGAATTCCTGCTGCAGAGGCTGGGTACAGCTTCATAGGTTGCATCTGAACCCCTTGCACCACCAGGGAGGTCCAGGATTTTTTTTTTTTGATTTTTTTTTTTACTAAGGATGGGTTTCCTTAATGATTTGGGGATGATCTAAGAGAAAATAATCTAGGAGAAAAATATAATTCAGACCAGACAACTGAATAGCACTTTAGATTGTTAGCATTATTTTTTCCTACTTGATGGACTTTGATTATGAGAAATCTTGTTTAAGAAATAGGCCTAACTCTGAAGCTAATTAACTTTTCATAAAGGATTTGGGTGCCAATGAAATAAGTTAATCATATAAAATGCCAAATAGCATTGCTGTTATAAAAACACAAGTGTACAGTATCATTTTTCATCACTCAGTAACACCATAGTATTCCCGTCAAATGATCTTCAAGGCCTCTCAAAAGGGTATTCCTCACACCCAGCCACACACACATACACACACACACACACACACACACAGACACACACACAAACATACTTAGCTCTGTTTCCAGACACAATGACATTTTTTACCCGGCCAGTTGAATCAACTGTAACACTGTGAGGTATGTTGAACTTTGCAGGTCCTGTTCCATTTTCTCCACGCAGCCAAAGCATCATGAAATCTGTAAGTAGAAACGTACATGGTCAGAGTATTATATAGAATTCCTTATGGATATGATTATTATATTTTATGTCATAAGTTACAAAACCCCAGTTAACTCTGCTTTCCATTTATATATCCATTTCCCCAATCTTATGATTTACACACATACAAATTCCTTCTCCATTCCAATCAATCTATTTCTTTAATGATTATCTCCAG
The DNA here is from genome assembly GCF_014898055.3 of Talpa occidentalis. Lineage (NCBI taxonomy): Eukaryota > Metazoa > Chordata > Mammalia > Eulipotyphla > Talpidae > Talpa > Talpa occidentalis. The sequence goes on along the minus strand of NW_023604861.1, from coordinate 55,441,818 downwards.
TTGAATTTTTCATCACTCAAAATCACTGTTTAGAGTTCATGTTGTCCTTACATTCAAACTGGTTATCTTCCCAACTTATGCTATTTATCATTCCTCTGAGTTAGAAAATTGACATTACTTTTATAGCCTATTTCTTTCATTATCACTTTAACAGGTTGAACTGTGGTCTCCAAAGATATAAGTCCTCATCTTCAGTACCTGTGAGTGGAATCTTATTTGGAAATAGGGTTTCTACAGATACAATTGCTAGGGACCTTGAGATAATATCATCTTGGATTTGTGGCGGATCCTAAGTCAATGACTAGTGTCCTTATAAGAAAGAGGAGAGGGAGATTTGAGACATAGACACTCAGAGAAGGAAGTCAAATGAAAATAGAGACTGAGAGTTAAGCTCCAACAAGCGAAGCAATGCCTGGACCCACCAGAAGCTGCAAGAGGCAAGGGTCAACTCTAGTGTCTTTAAAGGAAGCATGGATTCTAAAGCCTGGAAGGCAATAAATTTTTATTTTAAGGCACCCAGATCATGGCTTAAATTTGGTTATTTTATAGAATATTTTGAATTCTTGCTTTATCTCTACCTCACCTCTGTTATGTATCGTTGATACATTCAGTAAATTCATTTACTGAATGATAAATTGACTATACAGCCTACAAATGACAGACCTTACTGAAATATATCCTGATGTAGTATTGTACTGTACAAATGCTCTGCCTCTATATCATCACTTTCCTACAAAAAACTTCAAAGACGTTTCCTAAGAAAAATTACAGCTTCAAAATTCTTAGATAAGCTTACAAGGACATTCAAATCTTATTTTCCATTATTCCAAAAATGCATCCTAAGCTCTCTTCCTAGAAGACTTGCTGAGTATCACCTGTAGACTCGGGATGCTAAGGCCTACCGTTACTGTCTTTACCTCCCACAGAACCAATTTATAATTAGGACTTCCTTCACAAACTCTTGTCCTACTTCTCCTGATCCTATTTTACTTATACAATCAGTAGACTGTCAACATTTAGAGTAGCATTTAACTGCTTCATCTGTAACAGACACACATATAAAATACCAGAGGTTGCAAAGCAGAAAACACAATAAAATGCTTGTTGATCAGACACCTCAGTTCTGGGATGCCAAGTTCCTAACCTACTAATTCTTAATTGGACTGGATTACACCTATTTCTTCAGTCCATTATAAATTCTCACACTGCCTCCAGTTCACTTCAAAGGAAACACCTAGCTTTAGGTGAAGAATAAGAGGTCTATTATTACAGTCATTTATTACTGGCTGCCCCATACATGTTTTCTGTCTTTTTCCTGGTAATTCACTTGAGTCCTTTATACACAGCTTCACATACAACTGTTACAATGTTATTCCAAATATCAAACAAATTAAATCCAACTTACTGAGTAATATTCTTATAATACAAAATTAAGCTAGGTACCTTGGGACAATTTGATCAATCTGTTATTCAATCCTCCGTCTCCATCCACAATGTATATATCTCCTGTGTCCTCTACATATAATTCTGCGGGGTTATCAAATTGCAGGGGATTCAAACCAGTGCCTTTTTTGCCTGGTGTACCCAGGACTTGAACAAGATCACCAAAGGAATTGTATTTTTTAATAGTATGACCATAGGATCCTATAAAGACAGAGACACACATTTCATATATATAACTGCTGTACATTCACACTTTTCAAGTGAGTTAAGAGCAAAACTTGATAGAATTAAACAGTAGTATAAAGATAACTGGTTCAAATAGTTCAATGCTATATTTGCAAGCAAGTTAAGTTTCTTCATTAGCTACAATCAAATCTGGTCATGACCTAATATCTCAGGTATTTGAAAATAACATGCTAAATTCAACTAAATAAAACCAGAAAAAAATTGACACCATATACGGAATACTCATAAAATTAAATTATTGGTATGCTTTCCTTTTTTTTAATCCTATGGACTTTAGTAAGCATTATTTGTAAAAAGGAAATCAAGAAGGAACTGGAAAAAGAACAACATATATTTGAAAACTGCTATTTTGGTTATTCATTTGCAGACCTCAAATTGCAGTAGGGCAATGGAAAAGTTCTTTACAATACATATTTTTTTAAAGAACATTATCTCTTAGTGGAAACAAATTAAAAATTCAACCCACTTTCTGAATAAGGGGGAAAAATCTTCCCAAGTTACTCATATTTTACTTTCTCAAACATTAAAATTTGAGTACAAATTATCTTGTAAGCAAAAATCTAACGTAAAGTATTAAACAGGGGAAAAACATAAAGTACCAACTTGAAAGGATACCAAGACAAACTAACTGGTATATGTTCAAAAGGAAAATAATACACTGAGTTTATTGGAAATAAAGTGAATCAGATCGCATAATATTTTGGAAATTATATTAATCATACTTGATTTGGAAGCTTGAGTTAAAGTTTGCAACAATATGAGAATAAAACATTGTTAAAGGAAACACCAAAGTTTCTAAATTGGCAAAAAAGAGAGTACCAGCAAATAACCTGTTAAAAAATGACTGAATTGCAGTCATACTTTTATTAAAGAGAAGCTATTCCTTTAAAAAATGGGAAGGAATATAAAAACTGCAGATTTGTATGTGGGAAAACAAGCTATTATGGATGAAGCGATCACATGTGTTCTTTTTATTTCTGGGAATGAGTGAATTATTTCATAAAAAAGAATCACATGAATAGAATGAATTAAAAACCACAGGTCCTTGTGAATAATGAAAGTAGTCAAACTTCATTACAATGTTACAATGAATTCAGGATTTTAAACCAGAAACTTACCGTCCAAAATACAGTTTGAAATAAGAGAGATCATTGTCTGAAGCTCAGACATCTTTTACTTTCTCAGAACATGTCAGGTAAAGGTCCTTTCAAAAAACTGAGACATTAATTTTAAAATGATACATATGACTTAACTAAAACTGTGGAAACTAAGTGAAATCTCTCAAGCCATGAACAAAACTGGGTCAGGGAATTCTAGAAATGGTGTCTTTATGATTTCATTTCTTCCTAAGATCCTGAGATAATACCAGGTTTTCTTTGGTCCTGTCTTAAGTCAAAGCACATGCAAACCACTATCTCCGAAAACTTATCTCCACAGCAATATATTCAACTGTGCATACTTATTTCTCAGCACATTCTAATAAAAATTCTTGATTAAAGGAAGATTTCAGCCACGCTGCAGTCAGTGGGATTTTGAAATGTTAATGCCAGCAATTTCAGCAAATCTTACAAGCAGCAATAAAGTAGTTGTGATTTCTTAGCACAAACTCTTTTGACAAAGAATTGGTAAAGGCAAATGAGCAGCAAGGAATTAGATCCATCCATTAGATTTAGAGAATGCCATTTTATTTGGCTTCACAGAAGAGGTTTAGAGTTCTTTAACCTGAGAAGAGCAATTGATGCTTTAAAGAGAAAACAATCCCTTGACAAGTTAAAGATTATAATAATTAGAGCTTCCTTGTTAACTTTTGACTTTTTCTTTCAGAAACAAGTGATTTTAGAAGTCATTAAAGATATTATGATAAGAATTGGCAACTCTGATTGTAAACATATACAAACATGGACAAAAATGTGATTTCTAATACAATAATTTAAGATATTACTACACATACCACTTCCTACATCCGTGATCCAAAGAGACTGTTCATGTTGTGTACTGGCTGCAAATATACCATGAGGAGTGTCAACTGTATAATTCCAGGATCGTAGCAAATATCCATCCTCTGTGAACACTAATACCTTTGGGATGTTATCCCCTCTCTGAAGGTATATAAAAATAACTGCTTAGACAGGATCAATTTTAAGAACATAATCTTTAGTTTAGCAGAAAGAAATAAAAATTAAACATAAAAATCAAAAAATGTAGTAACTTTTAAAAACCAGGCTTCAAAACCTAAAAATAGGTATCATTCAAAACCAAAACATTTACTTAAGACCACTTCAGAAAACAAATTCTACAAATGGCAGGACATAAAATATATGCTTACTTAATTCAGAAAAAGAGGAAGTCTGTTGTTTCCTTTGCGTTGTTTAAAAAAAAAACCCAAAAACCTCAGTGGAGTAAATGTAAAGATCTAACTGGTTTTATTTAGTATTAGAACTCGGCAGCATCCCATCTAGCTAATAGAATTATGCCCAATTCATGAGTTATTTAATAAAGGCAATATGATTTTTAAATTTACTGTTGAAATTTAATTTTTAAGTGTTTATAATTTTTTAATGCAAATTTTACTTACTTGGGCTACATAAACCAATCCGTTGAGGGAGTCAACTGCAACACAAAATGTTGCTCCAGTAAAGTATTCAGAATACTTAGGCCAATCCACATCCAGGCTGTAAGGGATTTCCTCAGTTCTCCAGGAAATTTGAAAAGCAAACTTCCTGAAAACCTTAAATAAAATCAGAAAGTTAAGATGTCAGGTTTTGATTAAGATTTCAGTTTATTTTTAAACATGACAACCAGAGGCAGTCAACTTGCTGGAGTGAAATGACTGGAAAGAAATAGGTTTATGTAACTAAAGACCAAGGCGCCCGGGGGCCTCCCAGGTGATGCAAGGGGTTAAGCACAGCACTGTGAAGCTATCCGCAGCCTCTGCAGCACGAGTTCAATCACCGCCTGCCCGCCAAGGGGCTATCCTCAAGGCGAAGCAGACATCTCCAGTCTCACCAGCTGCTCCCGTCAGCAGTGCCTCCAGCCCACCCGCTTGTTCGGCTCCCCACTCTGTCTCTGGTGAATCCTCTCATCCCCCAAACCCCCTGCACCTCCCGCCTACACCCCAGTTCTTGTATGTATAAATAAATCTAAAAAAAAAAAAAAAAGACCAAGGCGCCCACATACTAATATACAAATTATCTGAGGGTATAGAGGGTGCTGGCTAAAAAAGAAAATAAGGTACAAAGAAATGTGTCATGTACACACTTTCAAACACTAAGTACTGAGACATGCCAGGACGCGAGTCAAGGCCCGTCACCTCCCAAGAGGGTTATCCACACACGCCACAACTACCTCTTCACTACTCAACTCACAGGCGAGTCACAAAATCGAGAATGCAAAGCCAAAAATACAAGAAAGAAGCCGGCACCGGCAGCGCAGATCCAGAATCTCGCCGTGACAAGACGACAGGTCGCACCAGGAAGAAGGGTGCACGGAAGGCTGGGGGCCATTGGGCAGTCTCAGGACCACGAGGTCTGCTGCTGTATATTGACGGCCGGGGCCGCACAGCTTAGACAACATAAAGGTAGGAAGGACCGAGGCAAAAGAAAATCAAAACTCCGGTTTCCGAGCCTAGGCACTTTCCCGGGTCTCCGCCCTCCTCCCATCACGTGCCTGGGGATGACCCGCCCTTATCAGCCCCTCGGGGCGGCCCACGCTGCAGACTTCTCACCTTCGCCAAAATAAGGGTCCCCGTATATTTGCCTTAATCACGCGTTCTACGTTTTTTTTAAATTCAGATTAAAAAATCAAAAGATAGCACAGAAAAACCTGAAAAATTTTGTGTGTGTCACTTAAAATATCGACTTTGAGACTCTGGAAAGGATTTCAGCAGCATCGAATTCCGAGTCATTCAGGCATCCACGCTGGACACCTACGTTCCCACACCAGGACCCCGCCACTGACTTTAAGGAAAGGGCGGCCTAAGCTGGCGGCGCATAGTTGAGTTTACTCGGGCGCGACGGACTTCATTGAAGGTCCCCGTGAGCCGGTGGGTGCTGTAGGGATAACTGGAAAGGGCACCTGGTTCTGTGGCTGTTCGGTGTTCGGGAGTCCCCCTGTCTGAGATCGTGGCCCCCTTCGCCGGGCTCCGGGTGCTCTTCGGCAGCCGGTGCACTCCCGGAAGCTGTGGCAGCTGGTAACAAAGAGCTTGCCAGGCCGCTGCCGTCGGACTCTGCGGGGCCCAGGAGTCCGGTGTTGCTGCTGGGGGTGGGCGCGAGCCGGGCCATGCGTCCAGGTTTGGGGCGGTGAGAGCCGGCCACCGGCGGCACAGGCGCTGGTTCGGGCGGAGAGGCCGGCGCCTCCCTCCTCGCTGCGCGTGGAGCTCCGGGCGCAGTTTTCCCGGGAAAACTGCTGCTGCTTCCTCCGGCGCATCCTGGCCCTCCGCTCCTGGGGACCAGCAGACCAGCGCTCAGCCGCAGCTGCCCAATCCAGGGTTTCTCTGCTGGACTCAGAGAACTCGACTCTTCTCCGAGGCGTCCTGAAGCTTTATGTAAAGAAAGTGGGGAAGCCTGACTGGTTTTGTTTTTAATAAAAAGTTTTTATAAGTCTCCGTTTTCAGACATTTTTGCAGAGTTTGAAGTATTCTACCTCTTCGCATCCTTTTTCCTGCTCCTGGAATCCTTTTCCTCCTCGCTTATAAATATTTTTTAACTACTGGAGCGGACCAAGGATGAATGTTTTGTAATTGAACGTAGAGCTGTTAAAACCACGTCGAGATAGTCAAGATGGACAAAAAGTCCTTTGAGACGGTGCTGGATGAAATTAGAAAGGTAACTACACTTTGTTCTTTAAATCATCCTTTGACCTGCGAATTCTCTTGATCTGTTCTCTTTGAGGCTCGGTGCACAAAAATAAAGGCTCTAAGATTGTAAAGTTGGTTCAAGTTTTAATGCTTAGTTCAGAGCTTTCGTCTTGATTTCACGATACAAGTAAAAGGTTAGGTTGATTCTAAACTTTTTGATAAACTAGTGCGGTATTATGGAAGATCTATTCAGAGAGCCCTCGAGTCCTAAGCCGGTTCTACAAGTATTTAATGTTTGTAGCGCTGTACTTTTTGGATGGGTGATTTAATATATTGAAATCTATTGCCTCACCTTTAAGTAACAAAAATGACCGAAAAGTAAAGCTAACACGTGGAAGGTTTAATAGTTATGACAAGTCAAATCTAAAGATAGGCAGATTGTTGTTTGAACAGAATAAAATTAGTGTTTCAATGAAACGTGTGGCTATAAATTTGAAAACAGTCTTAGGAATGGGCTTAAATAACTTGAATTTCAAAACTTTTCCCGCCTCGCCTCCTTTCTCAGTTTTTGCTTTTTTTTTTTTTTTTTTTTGAGGTATTGTATTTAGCCTACATCCCAGAATGAACCAGACAGTAAAATTTTTGGAATGTAGCCTTGAGCCTAACAGCACCTAAAGAGCAAAAAACCGTGATTTGATCGGGAGAATCTGCATACCATTCTTATGCTAACACAGGATCCTTTGCTTACACCTTTCCGGCAATTATTTCGCCATTTTCCCTACCTGTAAGACCTTTGAATGAAAAAGGAATTGTTAGCTTGTGCTCTGGTGCTTATTATTTTGATTTATGCAGTTAATAATAAAATTCCCTGTAAACACGTTGATTTTCTGCATTTTTTATAAAGCAAAATGTTTCTCTTTTTTTTGTAAATTAGGTTATAATTTACATATTTGATGATATTGAATGTTCATTTTTGAATGAAATTTCTACTTTTGCAAACCCAACTTGTTTCATTAAGATTTGCAATAAAAGGTCAACTTGCTAACTTTATATTTGGAATGTATCACAACTTGTTTATAAACAGATAATTACTGTTAAGAAAATAAATTGTGTATTCAGTAGACCAATACATTTCTCTTTGGAAATTACAGTGTCAGTTTACTCTTTTTCTTCTAAGTTGTGAAAAGATCACGCTATTGGTACTGATGAGGAGAAGAGAAAATTTTCCAGAAATGAAAATCATAGTCACATGAGAGAACAACTTAAATCCTTATTTCTATCTAGTCTGTAATCAGAATAAATCTTTCACTCTATGCCAAGATGCATCAACATTTTCCTAGTCTGTTAAAATAGGGTAAAAATATAGGCATAATCAAATGTAAGAGTAACATGATATTTTTAAAGTTACCTTAAGATTTTGTAAATGTAAGTCAGTTTAAATCAGGTAATCTGAGTGTCACTATAGGTTGGCTATACTGTCACTACTGTCATTTAAAGCAGAGGCATGTAAGAAGACAGGAGGAAAATAGGGGAAAAGGTAGATAAAGAAGCAATGTTGAATTTGCTTTCCAAAAGTAGGTAATAGTAACAGTAGTCATTCATTATTGAGCACTGACTGTGCCTCATTTGATTTAATGCCCCTAACAATCCATGAGGTGTAGATACTAGACTCCTCTTTGTCCGAATGGCTGGCATCCCTGTATTCTGTGAGGCAGTTAAAAATTATACCCAGCTGGTAATATCTGGGTCCAGTATTAAAACTCAGGCAGTGCAGCTCCTGGCACATATTGTGCCCGGGGATACAACTGGGCCTCTCAGACACTGATGAAAAAAATTGAGACAGGATTTGTCATCAACACAAGTAGGATTTGGTCCAGAAAACTCGATTTTGTTTTATGTTGTTTTTAGATTTGGTTATTGCAGTAACACTGCATTATAATCGTTGTTTTGGGTGTGTCAGAAACTTGCTTTGAGTATTGTACAATAATCATAATCAAACTTCCAAGAATACATTATCCAGAATGTCCTTCCCACCCCACTCCATCTCTATTTGCAGTAAAAATTAAGCTATTGAGCGCTCTGAATATTTTTCTTAGTTGACTGGTCATAGCATTTTCTCCTAGCATGATAAACAGGGAAAGTACAAATATTTTGTAGTGAAATCAAAGGGATTAGTTGTTTGCATGTGTTGTTACTCAATTATGACTATCTGGTTTTTCCATTTCTAAGCTGGATACATGTGACAGACAACATTTGGTTTCATTCAGCTATAGGTATTGCTGGCCACTGACTTCTCTGAATGTCCCATTGATGGATGCTGTAGGAGGAAAGGAACCATCATTTATTGAATACTTATCAGGTGTCAGATCTGCCGTTGACTATTTTAATCCTCATATTAACTATGAGGTAGCTTCTCTTACTGATGAGGAGGCTCTCGGGATAATTAAAATACCTCTCAAAATTCACACTGTCAGTGGCAGACACACAGTTTGAAAGTTCCCTGACTCCTTGGGTTGTCATAGCTCTTTAGAAATGTTGAGAGCCTTAACTATATAGGTCTTGTTGCATCTCCACCACTTAGCTCATAGTAGGTGCTCAAAAAAGAATTGATCACTGAATATTGTCTGACACATTTAATCTTAAAAAGGACACTTTGGTTCATTTTGGAATTTTCAGAAAATAGACTCAACAGGAATTATGTATGTATTACAATTAATGTTAAATCGTACCTATGATAATTTCAATTCCTTTGTAGGTATGAGTAGGGAAGCCTGAGAGTTTTCCTGCTATCTCACTAAAATCTTTATAGCATGGAGCCTGGAAAGGTAGAATGTGTGTCTCCACAATGAATTTATTAATAGCTGCCTCTGCATGACCAGGCTTAAGAGGCCCTGCACCCTTGCACTTGCTTAGGCAGTTTTGATTAGATGTGTGTTAATGTTCTGCTTACATATATTAATACTGTTTTTCTATGTTTTTTAGGCTGTTTTGACAGAATATAAATTAAAAGCAATTGAATATGTGCACGGCTATTTCTCTAGTGAACAGGTATTCCTCTATTTAAGTAAAAGTCTCTCTTTTTTTTTACACTTATGTTTTACTTACTATCTATTTACCTGCTGGTCAAGTTCAGAATTGCTTTTACTTTGTGGCTGTATTCATTTAGGAATTTTCCACCTTTCCCTTTTGGTCAACTATAGAATTTATAATTTAAAGGCATTTTATTTCACCACCCTATCTTGTTCTAACAATTTAAAAATGCAGTGTGTAAAAATAACTTTCAAAATGTTTATCATTCTGGGTACAGTATTATAAATTTATAAACTTCTAACGATAAATGAACCCAAATTTGTATAGTATAAGTCATTAATTGGCAAAATCTGCATGCTATAGAAGAACTTAAGCAAATGTTGAACTATATTCTTACAGGAAGCCACCAAGTAAAAACTTTAGCAATAAGGAAAAAAACTAGTGTCAAATACATAATTTCTTTAACTGTTAGAATAATGTTTTAAGCATGGTAATTTGGTGATAACTTTCACCCAGGAGGAATTTGCTAATTTAAGAAAAAAGTATTCTTACACATGCACCTTCATTCATGCACCAGTCTTCTGAGGAACACTTGGAAAATATGAATTGGAGCAGAAATAGTAATGTACATCAGGAAAACATTTATGGATAAGGGGGATGCAGAAAGGTGATAGCAGATGTGTATAAATTGAATTAGCAATGCTCCAATTTTTTGTCTGTTTCTCAAAACTTTAATAAAAGCTTTAAGCCTAAAGAACGTTAAGTCTTTGGAAGTTCTGCCTACTAAATTCCTGAAAGCTAACTTTATAATTTGGTGTGTTGCTGCCTATGTAAGCTGTGTTTTCAGTTGTTCGGTTGCTTTTCATAAGCATCTTACTTTTTTTTTAAATGTTTTGTAAAGATTTGTAATTTCTCATAGGTAATAGCTTTTGTGTGTGTAAAATTTTGTAGAAATTTCCCTTTAGTTATTCCACTTTGGTAGTCATTAAAAACTATATTAAACTGCTTTCTAAGTGTGCTCTGCTAAGTCTACTTGCTATATTGAAAAATTTTCTCCCTGTGACAGTAAAATTTTATGGTTGGTAAAGTACCAGATAACATCTTCTATATAAGTAAGAATATTATTTCTCTAAAAGTACTGACTTGCCACTCTCACCAAATTATCTAGAAAGTGATCGTCATACTTGGTAACATTTAGGTGTCTCTTTATAAGGAGTAAAATTATTTTCTCTCTTCACATACTATTCCAGCTTCTAACACTAACCATACTTTGCAGAATAATCTAAATTTTAACACCTTTTCAAAAATTCACAGATTTAGCTCCGACTTTATTACCCATTTTTCTTAAGTCATTTTTTTCTTTTAGGGTATCTCCAAAGGTAGTGAACCAGGGTGGCAGTGAGCACGCTGATACTTCAATGCTGTCATCCTGATGCCCTGTTCACCCCTCACTAGCTATATCACAATTTCTCCCTCATTCAGTCCTTTGAATTTCTTTAGTGGTAGTAGCAGCCTGCAAGAACCTGCCTACCTGTGCTCTTAAAATGACCTACTTGTTTAGGGGCTACTGTGGTAATTGAGAGTGATTCTTATGCTTTTAGTTTTTACAGAATAGATCTGTTAGGGTGGATGTGTGTTATGCAGTGCAGATTTAAGTAAAACAGTAGAAGTTGTGGGCTCAGGACACTAAATCACACCACTTAACACTCTTGTGGTTGATTAAAGCAGTCACTCTCCACTACTGTTTTAAAGTATTTCACTCATAATATAGCTTTATATTCCTATGGTGGCATTTTATCACTCTCTGGTGCTTTCCCAACCTTTTTTTCTTTAGGTAATTTTCTTTTTCCTATACCTTATGCTTTCACTTGTTAGACCAGTGCTGTGCAATAGATTTTTCCATGGATAGCTACCAACTTCATATGGATTTTAAGCACTTTTAGCAATAAAGAACTGAATGTTTTTATTTGATTGAATTGATATAATTTAAGTAGCTGCACATGGCTACTCTATTAGCAAAGAATAAATTGGTATCATCTTCATCACTCATTATCTGGGCCCAACCAACATTTTGAATAGTAGTGCAGAGTACTGAAATTAATCTTGTAGGTAAGCACTTTGTGTCTTGGAAACACATTGTCATTAGAATTAAATTAGTTCTCTGCTTTCAGGTGGTTGATTTACTAAGATATTTTTCCTGGGCTGAGCCTCAGTTGAAGGCAATGAAAGCATTACAGCATGTGAGTACCTATGTTTCATTAGAAGGTAACTTTTTAATTCTCTGGTTTCCTGTAATTCATTTCAAGTTGTATTTTGCATTATAAAAACTGACCCTAAATTTTACTACATTTTAATTTTTCCAAATAACTATTAAATTCAAACTTTCTGAGCTGTAAATTAAAAATTACATGTACTGTACTATTAAATTGCACACCATAGAGTCCTAATTGGCAGATTGGTAGAAAAAATATTCATAGGCGTTCACAACACAGGATTTGAATTCTTAAGTATTTTAATGCACTTCTTTTTATAATATTTTGGTATATATCTCTTCATTCTCTTGTACTTAATTGTAGAAGTGTCATCAGACAGGTTTATACTTAAATTCTTTAAACAAGCACTATCCAAATGAATTTCAGTACTGATGGGAATGTTCTGTATCCATGTTCTCCTGTATAGTAACCATTGGCCAGCTGTGGCTATTGAGCACTTAAAATATGTCTAGTCTTCCCTGAGGAACTGTATTTTCAATTTATTTCACTTTAAATAGGCAAATATGCCTAGTGGCTGCTGTATTATATAGCACCACTCTATAGCCTAGATTAACAGCAGCAACTAGGTCAAACAGTATCTAGCTCTGTAAGAAGACTTTCTTGGGAATATCAGGTGTGAATAGCTTTAAAGGAATCGACAGATCCTTAATTCCTAAACCAATGTGCCTAAGAAAACGTTGAGGTCTGTTAGTTATTTTCCTTGTTAGCAATTGCTTTTTCTCTACTTTATAAAGAATGGGTTATATGATCCATCTACCTATCATCTAAGGGTGAAAATCATTATACAAAAATCTGTTGGTTTCCTATATGGAAACAATGGACTAGATGAGATAGAAATCAAGAAAGCAATCTCACAATTGCATCAGTGGGATGTATCTAGGAATAAAGTTAAAGGAGGTCAAAGATCTGAGAATGAAAACTATAATACATTGTGAAAATAGAAGATACAAAGAAATGGAAAGATAGTTCTTGCTTGTGGATTTTAGAAGAATTAAAACAATTGAAATGGCTCTCTTACCCAAACAATATACAGAGACAGTGAAGTATGTATCAAAGTTTCAATGGCATTCTTCAAAGAAATAGAACAAACATTACTGAAATTAACATCCCAAATTGCCAAAGCAATCCTGACAAAAAAAAGAATGGAGGTATCACACTCCTAGATTTCAAACTGTACTACAAAGCTATAATAACCCCAGAAATAAATCCATACTTAGAAAGACAGTTAATAATTTACAACAACAAAGCCAAGAGTGTACAATGGAGAAAGGAAAGTCTCTTCATTTCCAGTTAGAATAACTGAATAGCCACAGGCAAACTAGATCGCTGTCTCTAACCATACAAAAAGTTAACTCAAAATGGATTAAAGACATGGGTGTGAGACCTGAGAAGAAAACATTGATTAAAAACTCTATGATATTGTCTTTGTGGATGTATTTGGGGACTCAATGGCAAGAGAAATAAAAGCAAAAATAAACAAATGGGACCACATCAAACTATAAAGCACACAGGGAAAGAAACTAGAAGACACCCTACCGAATGGGAGAAAATAATTGTATATTATACATCTCACAAGGGACTAATATCCAGGTTTTACAAAGAACTCATATAGCTTCATAAGTAAACAATCCAGTCATAAAATGGGTAGAAGATCTAAGTAAACACTTCTCCAAAGAGGAAATAACACATGGCCAACATGGCATGAAAAAAATGCTCATTATCTCTTATCAAGGAAGTACAAATCAAAACCACAATCAGAGAATATATTGGCAAGGTCATGGAAAATGAACCCTTGTACACTGTTGGTAGGAATATAGAGCTGGTCTACCACCTATGGAGAGTAGTATAGAGGCTTGTCAGAATATTAAAGTTAGATCTGCCATATGATCCAGCAATTCCACTCCTAGATATCTACCCAAACGCTAATTTGAAAGGATATATGCACTCCTGTGTGCATTGTGGCACTGTGCAATAGCCACATTATAACAACCTAAGTGTTCAAGGACAGATGAGTGGATTAAGAAGGTATGGTATGCAGATACCGTGGAATGCTACTCAGCTATCAAAAAAAAATGAAATACTACATTTATGACTATATGGTTGGAACTAAAGGGAATTGTGCTAAATGAAAAAGTTCAGGAGAAAGACGAATGCCACATGATTTCACTCACGAGAAATATAAAGAAACAAAGCAAAAGAACCAACAAAACAAGTCCTAGAATCTGACTGCTGAATTGAGGCTACCAGAAGGGGAGAGTGGCGAGTGGTAGTAAAGGGGAAGTGGGGCCCAATATACTATGGTGGAGGATTATGGGTGTTTCGTGGTACGTGCGGCATGGTGACATATTTCAAGAAGTATGGCATGCCTAAATCATAAAAATAAAAAAAACAAAACTTTCTTCTGATATTAAAAAGTGTAATCTGAGAGAAAGAGCAAACAGGATTTCTCTAGAATATGCTAATGGAAAACTTACCTTATTTTATCATGACAACAAACTACAAAGCTCTGGACCTCCTTGTCTATCTGCCTATCTTAGAACTCAAATTTTGAGATGAGAAGGTTAGCCCAGGTGCAACTTAGTGCATTCATTTCAAACAAGTCCAGTCTTTTCTGACAGAGTCTGAATTGACTGGTTGCTTCACACTGAAGACTGACTTTGACATTGTTACTTAGTGTACATTTTCATAAAATGAAAGAACTTAATCAGTTTCAAGGTCTTTACAAATATATAATAAACATAAGGACATTAATCTCTTGTAAATATTTTTGATAGGGCAATTTAAAAACATGCAAATGAGTGTATATGAATAATTTTACTAATACTTTCGATAATACGTGAGTAAAAGTGTTTGAAAACCATTGCTCCAAGTTTTAGGAATCTAAGGCATGATTGTTCTAATTGATCTTCCTTCTTACATTAACTTTGTTTTTGAATTCCTGCCGCTGTTAACGTAAGTCTGTAATTGGCCAAATTTTCTACCTGTTCTTCTAAAGTAAAGGTACTTTAGTCAAAGTATGTAATATTCCACATAATCTTGGGATTTCAAATGCGCACTAAAATAAGACTTGTAAAAAATGTTCTGCAATAAAAAATGCTCTTTAACCCATCTTTTCGCTAACTGAAGTTATTGTATTATCCTTTTTCAGTAACACTATTCATCTTATATACCACCCTTCATACCCTAACTGAGGAATGTAATTTTTTTAAAAAAAATTATACTTCATACCCTAACTGAGGAATGTAATTTTTTTTTTAAGATTTATTTATTTATGCATACAAGAGCTAGGCTACAGGCCAGAGGTATGGGGGGGGTGGTGAGGCAGATTGTCTGAAATATACTGCTGAGGGGAGCAGTGAGCGTGTCAGGAGAGGTCTGCTGCTCCATGTGGGTAGCTCCCTGGCCAGAGATCGAACTCATGCTGCAGTGGCGGTGGGTAGTTTCATAGGTTACATCTTAACCCCCTTAATGCCACCAGGGAGGCCCCAGGAATGTAATTCTTCTAACTTCTCAATAGGTGTCTTCCATAATTGTAAATATTCCCTTTTATTTAAGCTTTCTGAGAAAAGTAGTATGATTAAGTACTTTTTATAATCCTATGAATGAACACACTGGGAAATGTGGATATAAAAGAGCACATAGGAGAACTTAAATCCACAGTTAAAATAGTTTTACTGAATAAGCCTAAGTTTGATTCACATAGATGTTAGGGACTTTTGAGTGAGTAAGCAGTTTTTAACTGAACTATATGGACATTAACTATACTTCCCTTTAAAAAGTAATTTCTGAATGAAAATTTCTCATTGAAAATAAAATTTTTTATGTTACTAGAAAATGGTGGCTGTTCACCCAGCAGAAGTGGTCAATATACTCAACTGTTTCACCTTCAGTAAAGACAAACTAGTTGCTCTTGAATTGTTAGCTTCGTAAGTATTTTTTTCTTTTTACTTCATTGAAGAAATTTTAGAAGATATTTAAAATGTCTTAACTTACTAGCATATGTTTCTGTGTCAGAATTATATTAATAAATGGAGCTCTAATGAAATCTGTGAATGCACAGAGCTATATTCTTATATCTAAATATCTGTTTAAAAATAATCTAGTATATTTATTATACATGGTTATAAATTATGAAATAGGACTTAAACATTCATTTTAATTGGTCTTGCTTTTCGATTTCTTGCTTTATCTTCCTACTCTGAAAACTTGAAATGCTCATTGATAAATCTGTAGAACTTAGACAGTTTCTACCACTTTGCAGCATGTTGTTTTTGACTGAATATGTGGACTTTGTCTTTCTGGACCTTATTCTCCTCTGTTGTAAAAAAGAAGGATCTTATCTACTTAGTAGGTAGGGTATGAGAAGTTTAAATACTGTAAGGTATGTAAAAATACCTAGCACAGCATAATGAATGTAAACTCAAAAGAGAAAAAGAATCTATTCTTTTGCGTGATAAGTCTATAAGTTGCTATTTACTTATATATATAGCACATGCATTGTTAAGTCCCTTATGAATTTATAGATAACTATGAAAACACAAAATTAAAATAAAGCTTAAGAGAAAACTTAATTTACTGATCAGCTATGATTTTTGTACATTTAAAACACAGGTTTGTTCAATTGCTATAGCTTTTCTGACACTCATTGAAAGGTCTGTTTTCAAGAAACTCAAAATAGTGATTTTTGCTTAATAATGCTACTCTGTTATTCTCAAGTTACCTCACAAACCTCATTTCAGTTATATTTACCAACTTTATATAAACACGTTATTTATATCGGGGAAAAGCTTACTCAGATTTATTTGGGTGGGGAAACAGTTGTTGGCCTCTGTATATGTACAGTTTCTTAAATGAAAGCTAAATTGTATTTCCTTTGTAGAAACATTGTTGATGCTCAGAATTCTCGTCCCATTGAAGATTTATTCAGGATAAATATGTCAGAGAAGAAACGGTGTAAGAGAGTACTCGAACAGGTAATTTTCTCAAGATCGATGTATAAATGGTATATTGGTTTTGCTGAATGTTGAAAGAAAAAAGTACCAGCCCATTCCTATGTTAACTTTGATGGCTAAAATGACTGGGTTAAGAGTGAACTCTCATGTCTTCTCTGGGTCACATAAACTAGAGTTGGGTGAAGGGGATCCAGGAGGAGTGAGCAGGCGAGCTGAGAAGTCAGTGGGTCAGGGGATATTTATGTCTCAGTCCCTTGGTAGCCAGGCCATGGCTCCAAGCTTTTGTCTTTACATCTATATATTTTAGTGATTGACTTTTTAAGTTTGCTTTGTCATCAGGATTATGTTAATCGTATTCATAAAATATGAATTATAAAGCAAAGTTTCTGTTTATTAGTTCAGAATTTCTGGAAGTGGAATAAATAGTGAGTGTCCAAGCCTAAAAAGCTTAATTTATAATCCAGGTGATTATTTCCCAGAATTGTGATGATTGGAAATTGAATTGAAAGTGAAAAATCTACTTGATGAAGACTCAGACTGCTCTCCTTGGATCTTTCAGCCCAATCACATTTAATCCTCACTCTTCACTGACCTCAGCAAGGGCAGAGAACTCTGCCGTAGTCATCAGTTATTAAAGCAGAGGCAAGATCTGAGATCACATTTCTTTACTATAATGGCCTCTTCATTGGCTTTCTTGACTAAATTATTAGATATTGTTCACTTTGCTGCTGTAGTTTTCTTTCTTAGAAAGCATTTGACTTCCCTTCTCAGAAATGATTTGGGTTGGAGTGTCCTGTGAAATGGGCCCTCTGATAAATGTAAATTAGTACTTTTCTGAAGGTAAAATATTCATATTTTTTTGTCTCCAAAATTCTAATCTCTAAGAATTTATTTTAAGGAAGTAAATAGAAACACAAATTCATATATAAGGGCAGTCACCCTGGTATTGTTTATAATAGCCAAAAATTGAGGTGATTTTTAGGATTGGGGTATTTAGTAGAGGACTGAGTTATATAGCTAATATATGTGTTATAAATAAATTTATAGAACTAATAACTATAGAAATACATATAACATTGTATATACTTATAAAATAGCTATTGTATATAATTTGATAGTCCTGTTATATAGAAATATTAGTATATAGACCTATTATTGCCTTATATGTTTGTCATTCATTTAACGAATATTTATTGAGCACAACTCAGTTTGTATTATTCACTGTTTTAGAAGCTAACATTGCATGCGGTAATTATACCAAAGTCCCCTTCTTCAGTGTCTCATAATTATGCAGCATTATATTGGGCACCCAATGTCCTATGTTATTTGTTTGTATTTTCTCCACCAGGTTATGAAACTTCTTGAGAATGGAGACCATGTCTCTTTCATCTCTGTGTTCTTGCCTTCTTGACCCTACCATGAGCTAGGTGTTTGTAGTGTTGGACTGTATCTTTCTTGATGGTTAGAGAAATAGTAAATGTGCTTTTTTGTACACAGTTTATAAAATCCATTGTGAATATTCTGTGTATAGGAGTATATTAGTTGCAACATTAAAAACATTGTTACCAGTTTAATAGTTCCATTTAAATATTTTACTTACTGATTTTGGTGATGTTCGTGGATACAAGTATGGGTTGATATGTGAACAAATTGAATGTTATGCTATTTTTTAGCAAAACTTCCCAGTATCCACAATACCTTATGAGTTTATTTGATTTTTATTTTTCATCATCCACGTCTTTTTTATGTTGCAGGCTTTCAAAGGAGGCTGCAAAGCTCCACATGCAATGATATCTTCTTGTGGTACCATCCCAGGAAATCCATATCCCAAAGGAAAGCCTAGTCGCATAAATGGAGTTTTCCCAGTAAGCATCTTTTTTTGACTCAATATGAGCTTCTTGTGGCTAAGTATGAAATCTAGCATTGCGTAATGTTTAAAGAAAATGTCAGTTGATGATGCTTCTGCAAAGGAAAGGAATTTTATTATGTCAGCGACTTAATTCGTAAGATTCTCCACTGATTGAAAGTTCTATGTAAAGCACATCAAGGTATTTGTGTGCAATGTACAGAAGAGCAAGGCAGAGAGAAAAGAGAATGATTTGGTTTGGTTTGATTTTTCCAAGTATTTTGGAAGCACTGTTTTCGTAAAGGAGCATTTCTCAGTCTCAGTATTCCTCCAACAGTTTCACACAGTTAAGTCTGTTTGAGAAATTGCATGCAGTGTTTCCTTCCTGGAGAATCACTTGTATAAAGACTCTGAAGTCCTGTACGAAAGAAACTTGTTATATAATCAGCCAGTTTCCCTCAAACTTCCCTGTAAATTAACTTTTTCTAAAGTTAGTATGTGTTATTGTGGTGTGACAATCCCCCAACTTAGTGGATTAAAACAATAAGCATTATCTCACAGTTTCAATGGATCAGAAATGTGGAAATAGCTTAGCTTCATTCTAGCCCAGGATTTTTCATGAGGCTAGTCATCTGGGGGCTTGCTTAGCGCTCAAGACAAAGTTTCCAAGGTAGCTCATTTACATGCCTGGCAAGTTGGTGTCTGTCATTAGCAGATGGCCTTTGTTCCTCTCCATAAGGACTTTTCCATAGTGTTGTTTAACTATCTCAGGATGTGGCAGTTGACACCCCCATAGCAGTAATCCAGGAGAGGGCAAATGGAAGCTGTGAACTCAAATGTCATCATTTCTGCAGGTTCCTATTTGTCACACAGGTCAGCCCTTTTCATGGTGGAAGGAGAGTATGCCAGTGCACATGGGAGGTGAGATTCACTGGGGGCCCTCTTGGCTTCCCACACTAGCATGTGCTGTATAGGCATACATTCTATCAATGTAATCTGTTAATTATAGCGGTCTTGAATGGGGTCTCATGTGCCCTGTACAATATTAAACTATCACACTTCCTGTTTATGAAGATCAACATTTTTTGTTATTTATTTTCAACTGTATAGAGGTACGCTTTAATTATTTGAATATTTTACCTACCGTAGCATTAGAAATCTGTTTTCTGGTTGAGCCTATTGTGAAGGGGAAAAAACTAGAACATACTTTATCCTGCCCTTCTGTCATCCCTGTGTGTATTGTGTGTTTATTTCTGAATACATCTTGTACATGTTACGAGAGTTCTGTGGCAGGGCAGGTTATCAGGGTCATGCAGCCAGGGGTAGAATTTGGGTCTGGAATCCAAGTCTACAAACTCCTAACAAGTTAAAGTCCTTTTCTTCAATGTATTGTGGTAAGGGTTTTTGGTTTTGTGTTACAGATTTTTTTGCCTATGGGTCTTTTTTAAATTCTCATTTATCTTTCTTTTTATTATTTTCTTTCAATAGGGAACCCCTCTGAAAAAAGATGGTGAAGACTGTACCAATGAGGGCAAAGGGATAGCTGCCCGGATTCTTGGACCATCCAAACCAGTATGTGCAGAAAATAAGTGACTAAGCAAATCTTAACTCTTAAAATTTCTGTCTGTTCAAAGCATATAAGTTCTGTTTTTGTGTTGTGAAGTTCAGTGTATATTAAAGATTCTATGAGAGTGAATAGTCTGGGGAAATATAGTATAATTACTAACAATATTAAGGGCCTATTTGAGGTTTAATGTTCCATTTTAAAATGAAACAAATTGTTTTTTTTCCTCTAGCCATATTTAGCTTTTCATTTGGAGATATGGAGTATAGAGAGTTCACTTTAACTAAGGTTTGGTTTTGCCAAATTCATAGTAGTGAAAAAAGACAGGAGTAAGCAGGTTTAGGGCGTTTTCAAGGGAGTCATTGTAAAAATTGATTGGAATATAAAACAATTGCCCTGGGTTGAAGGATTGTTGAAATTGAAGTACTAGAGGCCCCTTCTCAGCCACCTTGCAGTCCCTGCCTGTCCACCTGGCAAAACTGCAATGATAGTGGTTAATGCACTGTCCTGGCCCAGGACAGCATTGCCCTTATAGAACTAGGAAGAATCTGGGTCCCTTAGCACCAGGTGCATTCTCATTCCCCCTCTGGGTGCTCCTGGTGTGTTTGTGCTCGTGTCCTTTCTCTCTGAAAGCTCTTTGTTACTTATATAAGTTCCTATAAAATAAAAAATAAAGTATAAAATTTAAAAAATGATGTATTTCAAGAAGCAAAAATCCCAAAATTAAAAATTCCTGATTCCTAATTAACAGCCTCTAGAGTTGGCAGAATGTCAAATGCTAAATGAAACAATGCTTTTTCCTTCCAAAAGAAGGAAAAGAGGGTAAGAATGGTAAGATGAATACCTAATGAGTTCAAGAGGATGGAGAATCTTGGGTAGCTGAGATTCCAAAACCTAGCTGATTTCTTGTTATTACATAGGAGTATATTTGGGATTCTTGAGTTAATGTAGGCCAGGTCAGAGAGGAGTTTGCTATTTAGGATAAGGTCTGATCCTTCATTGGAAATGATTGAAATATTTAATAGCCGTCCTTGGCAGGATCTGTCTTTGGATTTAATAAGAACTATAGTTATTAAAGAGAAGAAATTTCCCTCATTTGTGACATGTAATTAGTCCAGTAGCATTTGATATGCTGGAGTATTTTTAGCCTCTTAGGATTAAATATTTTGGAAGACAAATTGTATTTTGTTTTGCCAAGAGCTCACTTCCTTGGTTTTTCCCTAACTGCTATAATTTTACCCCTCATCTAGCCTCCTTCAACTTACAATCCACATAAACCTGTTCCTTATCCAATACCTCCATGCCGGCCACATGCAACTATTGCACCAAGTAAGGAGTTCTTCCATTTTTTTACATTTTTCTTTTAAATTATTATATTGAAAGTAGATGCTGGTATAGATACTTGGGAAATCTGAACACTTATGAAATATGCTATGTGAGTTTGATTTTGCCACAGTCAGATACTAGTGTCTTGATCTACAACAGTACAGCAGGCAGAGTTTACTTAGAATATTTTCCTTTTGATAAATTAATTATAGATCATTTAAATCTTTATTACGGATGATTTTCACTTTGGTAAATCATCTTGAATTTCTTTTTGGTAGCTGTATTTCAAAGCCATTGTTATTAAAATGCATTTAATGTACAAAGGTCAAGTATATGTGCTTAACAGAAAAATACCTAGTATGGCAGGTCCTGCCAGCTATGTCATATTGTGACCATGTGCCTAGAATGAATATGTAGTGGGTAATGGGAATCTCTAGCTGTTTCATCTGGTCTCATGTTTCATGGAATCCATGACTCAAATCTCCATGTAAGATTCAACTCTATTTAAAAAAAAAAAATTACATAGCTACATTAATACAGTGTGAATGCCTGGCCTCAGAATGATAGCATGTATTATTTTTCTGCTTTATTTTTCTTTTTAGGTGCTTATAACAATGCAGGTCTGGTACCATTAGCCAATGTCATAGCTCCAGGTGTACCCCCGCCACCTCCATATACTCCTAATCCAGTAGGAACAGGTAAAGTCATGGTATTGTGGGTGTTAAAATAAATAATTTATTCGTGCACAAATGCACATGTGGAACGCGAAGTTATTTGACATTGTGTGTCCTAACAGAGGGAGTACGAACTCGGGGGCCTGATGATGGATGTGTGTGTTCTACTAGTACAACTTTGGCCCATGTTGGTGAACATGAGCAGGTTGCAGAAATAAGCACTAGTTCTCATGAGCAAGAGATTTTGACAGACAATGGGAAAATAAAATTGACCTAAGGAGTGTTACTGGTTGGCAAATTACTAATACCACTTCTGACTTCTGTTTATTTGGCTTTTACTTGTGTCATGCTGAAACCATCCCCATTCCAACAGTATGAAAATGAAATGTATGTTCTTAAATTTATTTTATTTTGATTTTTTTTGAATATGTATCTTTTAATCTACTTGCTATTTATTTCTGTGTGTGTGTTGAGTGGCATTAGAATTTCAATTTATTTTCTGCCTTTCTGTCTCTGGCCCATACATCTGGCCTGTACCCCAGTTCTTATATGCATGATAGATAACTCTTAAAAAAATTACATATTTGTTCTTAGTCCTTCTATTTGATTTGTGTATTCATTATTCCTTTACCCCAGCTTTTACTTTTTCTTACTTTTGTTTACTTGAATTTGTCATATTGCTATTTTATTTTTTTAATAACTTTTCTTTCTATGCCCCCAAACTTAAGAATTTTATCTTTAATATTGCTAATGTCTACCTTCACATTCTTAATGGTTGCCAGTATACAAAAACTAAAAATAGCCATTCTATATTCTATCCTTTGAATTCCATACTCTTTCTTTTTCATCAACTTGTGTTTTTTTTTTGAAAAATTGTTTATTTTTATATCTCTACCTCTGAAGTTTATGTTTCCTGTTTCTGTGCCTCTTATTGTTTCCTTTGTTCTTTGATTATCTTGATATGTTCATTCTGATTTTCTTTTAGTAGTAAAAAAAGGTCACATGTGTAGAGTTATAGGTAAGAAACTCGATTGCAGGGCCTCTCCTGGTGGCTCTGCAGTTGAGCGCTGAAATCAATTTTTTATATCTTCACATACTCTACTTATTTCCTGGCAGCATTGTGTGTGTATTTTATTAATTTACATTACAGAATTTTAAAGTTCTTTTTCGTTCTGTCATTGAACCTCCATTGTTAGTACCATCTGTTCTGACTGTATATCTGTACTAAGTACCTTAAAAAGCTGTGATCTTGTTTTGCTCACTGTGTCAGAGCTGCATGTTCCTTTTACACCTGTGTCTGTCACATTGTTTCTTGCACAAATATTATCAAGCCATGAGAGGTATTTTTTCTCCATTTCTTGGCTAATGGTCCAGTTACACAGATCCTTCCTGGGGTGGTGGGTGTAGGACGTAGGAGGAGTGTGCTTTAAGCTGTCCAGTCTTATAGGCTTCAAAATCAACTTCAACTACTAGTTCTTCTTGACAACTTTTAGCTAGAACCTTTCCGGAACTGAGTCCTGCAAATGGATAAGGCCACTTTCTGTTTGTTTGAATGAACCATTTGACTTGTAAGATTGATCAAATGGCATTGGATTTGATTTTTTTCTCAGCATCTGCTGTTTACTTCCATTCTTCCACTGTTTAGACACTGGCACTAAAAAGTGACTGTCAGCGTAACCAGGACAGTGGTTCCTCCTCCTCTCCAGCCTCACACTGTGTTTTCTAAATGAATTACATACTCAGGTCATCATCTTTCCAGAAAGCAACTTTGAATATCTGTAGAATAACAATGTTTATTTAAAACCTGACAAGGAGAGACAGTAGTGGGGTAGGGATCAGTTACTCATAATCTTTTAAATCTTCATATCAATCATACTTATGTGTTTTTAACTTATTTCTTTTTTTTTCCATAAATATGTATGGTCTTTTTCCTAACAGATTGTACAATCATATTTATTTCTTGGGCTTTCTTTTTTTGGCTCCAATTTCTGATTATGATGATGATGAATGGTTTTTTGGGTTTTTTTTTTTTTTTTGGTGATCAATAATTTGATTAAAGCTTGAAATCAACCTTTATTTATTTTCATACAGAAACTGAAGACCTTTCCAGTCAGTCAAAACCCACACAGAATCAAAGTAAGTACCAAATTTGATTCAAAGATATCTGTCCTGGTTGTCTGCTCTGTTATTGACTAAGCAATTTGCGTTCAGTGTATTTTTAAGTCTTTATGCTGTAGGAAAGTTTCTGGTTATAGAATGTAATCAATACTTGCTAAAGGTTCCTTAATAATTGTACATTTTGTAAACACAACATGAGAGTGATTATAAGAGGTAATATAATGTAGGAAGAATAAGGGAGCACCACAGCAGAAAATGGAATCGAAGCTGTAATGAAATGTGGCCTGATTAATGCCTGCAGATGGCAGCAGCACTGTAACATTTTAATCTCCCTTAGTTGAGTCTAGTTTGTCAGGAATGTGGTGCTTTCTGTTAGAAGACAAAGTCTGGGATTAGTTCTTGTGTAGCAAAGTAGCAGGTAAATCTAATCATTATGATGCACAGTTAGGCGTCTCTGTGGGAGAATTCTGTTCCCTGAGAATGATGCCTAACCACTGCTTTTAGCTGGTGGTTTCCAAAGGATGTGGTGTGCTGGGGCTGAAAGAATGCTAAGTGAGGTATCAGGACGTCCGGGTTCTTATCCTGGCTCTGGTCCTCTACATTTAGTTAAATAAGATAGTGAATTCTCAGATGTTTCCCAGCCAGTGCTAACCTAAATAATTTTTTTGTATATTATTTACCAACACAAAAGGAGGTCTATATTCCTTTTGATTTCAGTTCTAGATGCAAACATTCTAGACCGCTAACTTTGTGAGCCCGGGCAGTTTATTTTGCTTCTTGAAAAGACTATTAAGGAAATCTTAGCCTTTATGCTAGCTTCATTAATAGCTCTCTCTTTGAAGGGAATAATAATACTTTTCTTTGGGATAGCATACTTCATTTTTCTATGTTGTTAGCACAACATAGTTAAGTTTTTTTCTTTTATTAATCATTATTAAAAAACAAAATGATAGTGGTTAACAACATTGGTCTCACAGACTGGATTCACATCTTTAAATCTTTGTCCCACCATGTCATAGTTGCATGACTGTTAATTGTGAAATTTTGAGTACACATAATGCAGTATTATTGACTATAGGCATAACACTGCATAACACTGGAACTCATTCATCTTGTGTAATTGAAAATTTATGCCCTTTGACACCATTTACTAGCTACGTGGTCTTTTAACAAGTTGTTTAAACACATCAAGCAAGCCTCAGATTTCCTATCTATAAAATGGGTATGTTAGTACCTATCTCAGAAGGTTAGATCAGGACAAATGAAATCGTGGGTATAAACTTGGAGTAGGGATCTGTTCAATGGTTAACCAAATTAGGTAACAGAAAGGACATGTTTATCATGGTATGTTTGGGGTTTCTTGGGTTTTTTGTTTTGTTGCATTTTAACTGCAGGCACTATCATTAATAGTGCAAGATATCTGCTTTTTATGTAAAAAGATTTCCAAAAGAGATAACTATAAAGACACTGTAGACTGATTGGCTTTATCTTGGGATTAGTATTAGCGACATTTAGTTAAATAAGATAGTGAATTCTCAGATGTTTCCCAGCCAGTGCAAACCTAATTAATTTTTGGTATATTATTTACCAACACAAAACGAGGTCTATATTCCTTTTGCATCTAGTTCTACAGCAAATTAAATAAAACAAAAACACAAGTCCGTTTTCATTCCCTTAAGTGTGAAATAATAGCTCGTCTTATTTTCTTAAAATGAAATCACTGCTTAGAGTATGCATATGGTACAGATTACATACAGGCTTTTTGCATTTGAAGTTCATGTATTTATAGTACTACTTGTCAGTTTTTTGGGATTTATTTATTTTTTACCATGCTTCTTTTCTAAAACAACTATAAAATTTGTTTAGTCCAGTATGGCATCTATTGGGCTTACTTTATAAAATGTATTATGTATGTGTTACTTATTTCTACTTTCTTATGGTTCCTTTCACATCTATAATTAACATAGTTTATCATTTCATTAACCATGTGAATTTCCTTAAACTAGTTAAAGGAAGTCTTTATTAAGCAGAGATATATAAAAATTTAAGTCTTAGTCCATGAAAATGTCTTTTTTTTATCACTGCAAAAGGAACATGTGCTATTTTACAGCTGAGCAGACTCTAAAGTATAGCAGTGGACGTTATTATGATATTGACTACCTAAGTTGGTATTATGATATTGACTATCTAAGTCATGCTCTTCATTTGGCACCAACAAAATCATTAAAGCATTCTCCCTAAATTCAGTAAGGGAGGAGAACTGAATCATCCCCACAACACTTGTATTAGTTATCTGTAGCTTATCAGTATAAAAATACAGCAAATGCTAGATGTCTTGAGAATAAGTCTTCAGATAGATTTGAGAACTGTAGTTTAGGTAATCATGATGTATGTAGTCCAGCAAACATTAAACACACAGGTGCTATGCACTATGTTGTGTGCTAAGGCTCTAAAGATGAGTTAGACACGGCATCTGCCCCTAATAGAGCTTGTAGGACAAGACAAGTAAGGCATGGAGGTTAATGTAATGTAGCAGGGTCAATATGAGGAAATGCATGGGAGAAAATACTCCATAGATTAATAATTCAGAATATTAAATTCAATTCACAGAGTAGCGACTGTTGGGAAGATGGCCTGAGTCCTAGAAGACCTTGTGTGCCTTTAAAAAAAATTGCAGTGTTCTGAATCTCTGAAGAGGAGGACTAACTTTTGGTTATCATTCTAGATAAGTGGTATAAAAGAGTTAAAGGTAGTCAGTACATCAATACTAATCACAATTAAAATAAATTCTTTGAATTTTAAAAAATTGGGAATATATGAAAGGAAAGTTTATTTGCTGACTTCTCGAAACTTCTATCTCTGAACTGAACGGCTGTTCTGAGTAGGTTCTAGGAGACAAGACAAGTGGGTCTAACAGGCTTCATGGTGAAAGTCAGGGTAATAGGCTCCAATTGTATGGTGCAATTGCTTATTATGCCTGTCATTGATTTTCTTTGTTACTTGTTAAACATTACAAACTTTTTGTGATTTCTCTTGAGTTAACATTTAACATTTCAGCATGCTGATGAATTTTTGCCTCTTATTTTTGACCCCCACAGCATTTTCTACACCAGCAAGTCAACTCTTCTCTCCTCATGGTTCCAATCCTTCCACACCTGCTGCGACTCCTGTCCCCACTGCATCCCCGGTCAAGGCCGTCAATCATTCATCAACATCAGCAACTGCTACCGTTTCTGGGATGCACATGCCAAATACTGTCCTTCCTGTGTTCCCGGGACAGGTCTCCTCAGCCGTTCATACACCTCAGCCATCAACACCAAATCCAACAGTTATCAGAACCCCTTCATTGCCTGCAACACCTGTTACATCTGTGCACAGTACAACATCTACTCCTGTCCCTTCAGTTTTTTCTGGCCTAGTTGCACTGCCAGGGCCTTCCGCTACTGCTACCCCAGGCCCTCAGGCCACATCTACACCTCGGGCCACTCCTGCTTCCAATGAAACATTTACTTCTACTTCAGCCCCCTTCACAAGCCTCCCGTTTTCTGCCTCCTCTACTGCTGCTTCTACCAACAACCCAAATTCTGCTTCAATGTCATCAGTTTTTGCAGGTCTGCCCTTGCCCTTGACACCAACATCCCAAGGTTTATCTAACCCAACTCCTGTAATTGCCAGTGGTTCTGTTCCCAGTGTTGCTGGTCCACTTGGTGTAAATAGTCCTCTTTTGTCTGCCTTGAAAGGCTTTCTGACATCAAATGATACCAATTTAATCAACTCCTCTGCTTTATCCTCTGCTGTTACTAGTGGGCTGGCTTCACTCTCTTCACTTCCTAATCAAAACTCTGATTCTAATGTTTCAGCTCCTAACAAGGCCTATACCCCCTCACCCTTTCCCACCTCACAGAGGTCTTCCACTCCAGGACTGGCCATGTTCCCAGGCCTGCCATCCCCCGTTGTCAACTCAACTTCCACTCCCTCGGCTTTGCCTGTACAGTCTCCTCTAGCTACTCCTACATCGTCTTCGACTTCGGTGCCAGTTAGCTGTGGCTCCTCAGCTACCCTTCTTCATGGCCCCCACCCAAGTAACCCAGACCTGCATATTTCATCTACCCCTGCTGTAACGTCACTTCCTGTCATGATTAAAACTGAGCCCACGAGTCCTACTCCTTCAGCCTTCAAAGGTCCATCTCATTCTGTGAATCCTTCTCATGGCACTTTAGGTTTGTCAGGGACTTTGGGTCGTGCATATACTTCCACGTCAGTGCCCATTAGTTTATCGACTTGCCTTAACCCTGCATTATCAGGTCTCTCCAGTTTGAGCACTCCCTTGAATGTTTCAAATCCTCTGTCCTCTATTTCCCTTCCTCCACATGGATCCTCCACTCCCATCACTCCAGTATTCACAGCTCTGCCTCCTTTTACTTCTTTGACCAATAATTTCCCTTTAACTGGCAACCCGCCTCTTAATCCATCAGTATCTCTTCCAGGTTCACTGATAGCCACCTCATCTGCAGCTGTCACATCCGCATCGCTCCCTCACCCCAGTTCCACAGCTGCTGTTCTCTCAGGGCTTTCTGTATCAGCTCCAGTTTCGGCAGCACCTTTCCCCCTCAATTTGTCAACTGCCGTCCCCTCGCTGTTTTCAGTTACTCAAGGACCTCTGCCATCATCAAATCCTTCCTACCCGGGCTTTTCTGTCTCTAACACCCCCAGCGTTACCCCTGCTCTCCCCTCGTTCCCGGGGCTGCAGGCACCATCTACAGTTGCAGCAGTCACGCCTCTACCTGTGGCCGCGACAGCCCCGTCACCAGCTCCTGTCCTCCCAGGCTTCGCTTCAGCCTTCAGCTCCAATTTCAACTCTGCTCTTGTTGCTCAAGCTGGGTATGTGAGTCATTTGGAAACTGGATAAAAATCAGTCTTTATCTAGCTTCATAGTCTTTATAAGTTCATAGTCTTATTTTTAAGTCAAAATCTAGTTGATAATGCTAAATGATATTTTTCTGGTCTGAAACTTTAGTCTTCAAAAAATGTTTTATGATTTTTGACCATGTAAAGTAAATATATAAAATATAAATAAATGCCTTGTCAGGTGATTTTAAGATTTGTATTGGATAATTCATCTTGATGTAAAATAACTGAAGTATTATATGTAAAACATTGACTTAATGAATTCAGAATACTACATAATAGAAAGTAAGTTTTCTATCACTGAGTGGCTGACTTTTATGGTTCCTTCTAACAGAAATTCTAAGATTTTTGATAGATACCTCAAATTAGTATTTGACAAACACAGAAGCAGTAGCTTTTATGTTTTATCTATTCCTCATTGTTTCAGCTTATCATCTGGACTTCAAGCTGCAGGCAGTTCTGTTTTCCCAGGCCTTTTGTCCCTCCCAGGGATCCCTGGGTTTTCCCAGAATCCTTCACAGTCATCTTTGCAAGAATTACAACATAATGCAGCTGCACAGTCAGCATTGCTACAGCAGGTAAGCAGGCACTGTCTGGCAGAAATAAAATGGTAACATGTAACATAGCTTCTATATTGATGACATTGCAAGACCAATTTGTGGAATCCCAATGTTGGTAAAATGACTTAACAGAATGTTTAGAAATTTGATAATTAGTTTTATCAAAATTGGCAAATTCTGCTTCTCTTCTCGGAGAAGAGTAACAAAGGTGGTGCATGAATTGTTCCTGCTTGTAAACTGTAACAACTCAGTGTTTTAATTTTAGAGTCTTTAGATGTGCGGTCTTTATACATAGTATTTAATTTTACCTTGTCTCCTACAATTTAAGCTAAGCCAATGGGCCATTAAAGCCAGTTATTTCTGGGAAACGTATTGACTTTTCCAAAAGAATATGAAATTTTTTAACGACATTTATAGGTATCTCCTCCTCCCTAAGAAGTTTGTGTGTTTCTTTAAAATCTCAAGAGGCCAGCTTATTATCCTAACCCAATGTTACTTCTTTTTTTCCTACTCCAGCTGTACTATAATGTGGCGTGGGCAAAAGCACTACAGACCTTTTGAGTTTGATACTCTGCTTAACTGTATTTCTTCTTTCTGTCAGGTCCATTCAGCCTCAGCTCTGGAAAGCTACCCAGCTCAGCCGGATGGGTTTCCTAGTTACCCTTCAACACCAGGAACACCATTTTCTTTGCAACCAGGCCTGTCTCAAAGTGGGTGGCAGTGAATATATTTTAATTTTGTATTCTCCTTCGGAGCAACAACGGAATTGCCTAAGGACTGCAGCGAACAATCTGACAAATGTGAAGTTGGCCAAAAGTCAGAAGTAAGAATGAGGATAATCCTAGGGAAATTGGGATAAGGGTTTTAAAATCATGATTGCATTTTTTAATGGTTTTAAGTATGAACTCTCCCCCTTTGTAAATATGCTGACAATAAATTGTATGGAGAATAGTATTAAAAAAAAATGTTTGGGGATTTTTCACCTCCTATCTAATGAAATTTTGAGTTGTGTATGTGATCTATGTAGGAAGAATATTAAAGAGGAGCTTGAACTCTTTATAGCCGAATACAGCCTTAAATCTGCTTGTATAGCATCCACTGACAGAGTAATAGTTGTGCCTCAGACTTCTGGGTAGCATGTGGCCCTAGGGGAGTTACTACTCTTGATATGCATGAGTAGTTCCTACAAGCATCATTGGAACTTAGTATTCCATATGTATCCACAAAGGGAAATTGAGACCACCAGTTATTTTTAACTTATGATACTAATCATCATAATATATACTGCTGAATTTAACTCAGTATATTTCAGGTAAGTGAAAATGGTGCTTCATGTAGTCTTTAGAATGACTTTCAGGTGTTTTTGACTAAAAATATATATCCAGAACTCCTTTCTTACAGAAATACAAGTAAGGCTTCTGAAAATATGCCTTCAGAATTTATTTCTTGCTTCAGCAGTATCCAAATGAGGAACATATGATTGACTCTTGGGCCACCTCTATTACTCGTACTATGGAAGCTCTTGGTGAATGTTTACAATCATGGGATGTAGTATTTCTATTTGTATTTAAAGGCAAAACTTATCTAAAAGAATTATGTGACAACAAATAGAGAAGATTTGCTCTGTTAGTAAATATGCAGTGTGTGCTCTATTTAAGAATCTGTGGTAGTATAATATGATTGAATGTCATTAATTTAAGTATAATAACTGCCACATTTGGGAGGGTGGGGAGTAGGGAGAATGATTTCCGATCCTGTGATTTAAAAGTGTAAACTATAGAATCTACTGTAGTACATTTCAGCATCTAGAAGTTTTACTTTTATAAAGATGGTGTCTGGAAGATGTTGCTAATGTATTTTCCTTCAACGAGGGGAACAAACTTTTTAAGTATATTAATAAATATTCCTGTATGGTTAGTTTTTAACAGTTTTTTAAAATAAACTTTATGGATATGACAACTATTTTATAAGTGTTTTATTAAATGCTTGGATAGGCTTTTTAATTTTTTGTATGTGCTAGAGCTAATATATATATATATATATATCACATGCTTATATAACATTTTTGTCTGAATTTAATTGAAAATGCAATTTATACTACTGATTGATCATTACTCTTACTAGTATGGTATGTCAAAATCATATTATAATCTACACTTGAAACAGACTGATTTATGCCTTTAATTGTCTTCAAACACAGAATGTAACCTCAGTTCATTTCTGATGCTAATTGCAAGTAGCTGTCATTTGTTCTTAAGTCTACATTCATAAAACTTTTTAAAAATTATATTGTATTGCTTATATATGTTTTCCATTCATTCAGAAAGAAATTAATCAAATGAGTAATCTTCCTATAGGGATGCTTCTACCGCATTTATTTCTGCTATCCTATGAACTCCTTATCATAGCAAAGAAACCTTATTCTGTTCATCTTTTACATATATTTCTGGCATCTTGTGCATATTGGGCATTTAAAGGTTTATTTGAACATGAAGAGAACATTTTTGGATGACATGATAATTTCTGGGGGCTAGTTTTATGTATCGTACAACGCTATGGTAAGTACTATCAATCTAATTAACCAGATAAAAGAAGCCAAGGTGTAAGTCACAGAGTGGGTCAGTGGTAAATTTGAACCAAGCTTTACCATCGGTACCAGGTAATACCAAGTGCTAGGAAAGTACATAGGAGTCAGATTGAGTACCTTACTGCCTGAGGAAGTCGAGAAGAGATCCTAGTGACACTGATGTCTTAAAGGATGAGTAAGAATTAACATTCTTTATAAAGGTACAATGTGTGACAAAATAGCCTTGTAATAAAATCAGATAACTGGATTGAGTTTGAATGAATTTACCAAGATGGGAGGAACCTGATCAAAAAAACTTATAAACCAAGTTAAGTCGCGGGGCATTTGTTCTAGGGTCAGCATTTTGGAAATTTATTGAAGAGCACTTTGCAAAAAATCACTTAGGCTGCAGCACAGAGGTTGGTCTAGATGTGGTCAACTGAATGGTTATTGCAGAAATCAAAACATGAAAACAGGATTGGCACTATAAAAAGAATTGAAATGTACCTTTCCAGTCCATTTCCAAATGGACCAGAGACAGAATGGGGAGCAGGACAGGCAGATCCACTGAAATACACTGGAGTAGCAGGCAAGACAGGAGAGGTCTGCTGTGCCATGTGGCTTAGCGCCCTGGCTGGGGATCGAACTTGGGCTGCAATTGCTGGCGATAGCTTGATAGCACTGAGACTTAACCCCTGTGCCACCCCTGTGCCATGTATAAATTTTTAAGATTAATTTATACATACAAGAACTAAAGTGTAAGCCAGACGCGTGGGGGGTGAGAGGATTCACCAGAGAGAGTGGAGAGCAGAACAGGCAGATCTACTGAAATATAACTGCTCAGGGGAGTAGTGGGCGAGGCAGAAGAGATCTGCACACCATGTGGGTTGTTCCCTGGCCACCCGGGCATCGAACTCAAGCTGCAGTGGCTGGTGATAGCTTTATAGCCCTGTCTTTAACCCCTGCGCCACCGTCGAGGTCTGGAAATCAAATACACGTATTAAGGGACAACCTCCTGTATATCAAGAGACTAGAATTAAGAATTTAAAAAACATTGCTGCCCTCCTTTCAGGACTTTTCCTAATTGAAGAATGGATAGGGTAGAAACAGAGAAAGCTCTTCATCAGGAGCACATTCCAGCATGCTTTATTCCCCCATCCTCACTCCTCCATGATGGGGGCAGAGGAGAAAATTCCATTCATGTGGCCCACAGATGGTGAGAATTTATCCTCTGAGCTGATGTTGATATTTTAGACAGGAGAAGAGCAGACAGTAAGAATGGACTCAGCTCAGGCCTCCCTGGTGGCACAGGGGTTAATGTCAGCACTATCAAGCTATTGGCAGCCACTGTAGCATGAGTTCAATCCACAGCCAGGGAACTAACCCACATGGTGCAGTAGACTTCTCCTGTGTCACCTGCTGCTCCCCTCAGCAGTGTATTTCAGTAGATCTGCCTGTTCCGCTCCCTAGTCTGTCTATGGTGAATCCTCTTACCCCTCACAACTCTGGCCTATACCCCAGTTCTTGTATGCATAAATAACAATAAATCTTTTTTAAGAATGGACTCAGCTTGTCCTAGGTGTTCCTTACTTCTTGAACTTATTTATGCTTTCTAGGCTGAGATGTTTGGAATATTTTGCAGGAAGAAGAAAAACAGTTGCTTCATCATCTTCCAAAGGGATGTATTTGGTGCAAGTGCCCTGGAGGATCTTTTCAGCTGCCACCAGGGAACAATTATTATTCCAGTTGTTTTGAACCTTGTACCTCAGTGACTGGCAGTGCTAGCATAAGTGGTAGGTGGCCAATAGTAAGGGGATAGGTATTCGGGAATTAGCTAAACTTGCGCTTTTAAAACACTTGCTGCATGGCAGTACAAGTTCATCTGATTTGGAGGGAAACGGGCTTCCCATTGCAGACAGCATTGTCTGGAAACAGATAATTTGCCCGCTACTCTTTCCACAAGAGGTTAGTCCCAAAGTGGCTATGACAAGCCAAGAGAGGCCAGTAAGAAAAAGAGTGGAGTCTATGGACTGATACAACAAAGATAGGAACGGACCCCAAGTTTTCAAAATTGCAGCAAATGGGAGTAGCATTGGACAAGGGAGAGAAGTAGTAGATGCTTTGACATGCCTAACCAGTCATGCACTAATCTCAATTTCCCTTGAAACAAGGGGAAAATATTGTGAAAATGTACCCAACATTCCCGTTTTAGAAAGAAGATAGCTGAGACCTGAGAAATAAGCTCAGCTTCCATTCGTGCTGCTAATAGTCACGATTGATTAATGCCAGTCACTATGCTGAGTATCTTACCTGTGATATTTCTTGGCATTCTCATATAAACAAGTCTAGTAGAGAACAGCATCACTGTGAGTCCATTTCATAGATTTAGACACATAAACAAACGAGGTAAGTTCCCCAATGCTGCAGAGTTAGCTCATGGTAAAGCTTATTATGTCTTGACAGAGTAAATCCAGACTCTGATTTCTCATCCACGATGCCTCTGGCATCATTTCCACATCAAGCCATTACCAAGGATCCATGAGAACAATGCCAAGGAAGGTGTTCAAAAGCAGACTATAACCGACTCTGAACATGCGTGTGCATCTGTTTTCACCTGTGTTTCTGGTCCCCAGCCTCCCCGTAGTTCTAATATTCCATATTTATTATAATTACAAAGTGTGGAAAACAGCCCAAATTATTTCTGTAATTTGAGTTTGTGAAGCAGGCAATTAAGGTTATCAAGTCGTTGGCAAAATTTCCTTGTAATCTGGGGGGTTATTTAAAATGAAGGTTTTAGAATGAAGAAAATAGCTACATGATTGGGAGAAGAAAAACGAGATGAGATGACCTGGGAAAGATCAGAGTTTGTTTAGTTTTCACACAAAATAAAACAACACTAAGTGGAATATTGACTTGAGAAGGATGAGCATCAGGAATTAGAGAAGTGGTGATTTTCAGCATTGGACTAACTCAAAATTGTCCTTGATTTCCAAGTAGCATGATGGAAGGGAGTCTCCTGGACAGGAGTCTGGGGATCTGAACTCAAGAAACAACTTTGTCTTTCGTGAGCTGCTATCTTGAAAGTATTCATTCAGCACAGAGTATCAACTGTGTGCCTGCATTTTTCTAAATGCTGTAGATTCCATGGTAAATGATAAAAAACAAACCAAAAACCTTGTCAGCCTCTTCAATGAGGTTTTAATATGGGGCAGAGTCAGCAAACATTTCTGGTAAATACTGTAATATTGTAAATACTAAATACTATAAATAATATTTTAGGCCTTGCAGATTATGCATGGTTTCTATAACCACAATTCAATGATGCAGATGCAATGCAAAAGTGGCCACAGGCAAACCAGAAACAAATGGAGCTGGTTGTGTTTCATTTAACACTTTATTTATAAAAGCAGGTGGTAGACCAAATTTGGCTAAAAGGCTGTTGTTAGTTAACCCTTGGTCTAGAGGAAGAAAACAAATGTATCCAAATAATGATGCTTGTGGTAACGTGCAAAGGCACTGAGGCACAGAGAACACAAAGTTGTAAAGGGACTGTAGAAGGCCAATGGGACTTTTATTGAGCAAGTGAGGACAGTGTCATGTGAGTGAGGCTAGAAAGAGAGGGAGAGAGACATGGTCTTGCAGGACATGTGGATCGTAGTCTTCACCATACTAAAAACTGGCTGTCATGGGATTATTTTAAGCAGAATGGTGACATTATCACATTTGGGTTTCAAAGATCTCTCACTGCAGTATGTACGTTGAATTGGATGAAACATAAGGATGACTTGTTTGCCCTGTGTACTAGACAGTTGGTTCATTGTGGTGAAGAAAGTATACAAGATTCAAAGAAATGTTGCACAAAATACAAATGGTATAGGAAATTGCATAGTCATATTTTATAGGAAGCAACACCATCAACAGGTCACATTCTTTTGAATGTTCTCTATGAACAAAGGCAGTGTGAACCGATGAAAGGAACCCTTTTGTTTATGTGAACAGGCTTCCTTCGCCAGGGTAACTGCTCCTTGGGGTGCTCACTACACAAGAGGAACTGCTCTCCTGCTCTCCTTCACTCTGCCTCTCTCCTCTTCCCCTCTCTCAAGCACATTGGGGTTGCTGCCTGGAGCCCAGGCTTGCTCCTAACCCATGAAAATTTGCCAAGTATAAAAGCTTCTCAAGAATGAGATGGATCGTGGGTCATCCTCCCCCGAGAAGCAGGATAAAGAGAATTTAGTGGGTGAGCTCCTTTTTCCTGCCTTACTCTTGTTATGTATATAAAGCAATGGAAGTGTGGCATGTGGCATTATACAGAGTCAGAGTTCAGAATAAGCACTGGGTGTATTAATATTTACTGAGATTTTTTAATTTATTGCTTATTCTAGTTTTATATGCTTTCAATCAGCAGTCTGTAACTTGCTTTTTCTTCAGTTTTAGATAGCCTTTGTGTTTATTGTTGCATTATTTTTTTTTGCATTAAATAGCAAACGTGTTGAGCATGCTGAAATTTATCCATTTTAAAATATCACCTGATGATGCTATGATTAAAAAGAAAAGTTGATTTGAGTTGCCTTATACCTGATGGAGAAAAGTTAAGAAAATTAGCTTAGCCAAAGGCTATTATCTACAAAATCATTTTGTTTGCATTTTCTTTCTAAATCTTACAATAATGTTGAGGTGGAGTCTCTTATAATCTCAGTTTTGAATATGAAGAGTGAGTCTTAGAGAGTTTAAAAATTTGTTGAAGTGTCAGAGAGCGATGTTGATGATGATGATGAGTATGTAACTTAACCCAAACCCTACACTTTATATTGCCAAAGGAATCATAATATAAGCTAGAAACAGAGCACATGAGCCATTACCAATCTGTAAAAGATACATTTGGAGATTTCTCTGAATTGGAAAATAAACTCCTCTCTTGAAGTAGACATTGGCATCACTGATATGCTGAAGACAGTAAATATCATTTGGAAGTGCAAGTGGGAGATCTCTTCAAGATCACCCTTCAATAATGAAGGTTGATATATACACAATGAATGTGGCATATATACACAGCCATAAAATACTCAGCCATAAAAAAGATGGAATCTTGCCATTTTTTGATATGTATAGGCCTTGAGGGAATTATGCTAAGTAAGGAGGACAAACACCTTATTACTTCACTCATTTGTAGGATCAAAAGAAAAGCCAAAGCAATCAAACAAACACAACAAAAACACACAAACAAAAACCCAGAGGGAACATGCTGCGGAGGGAATAGTTTGGTGGTGGATGGTTACTGGACTGTAGTATGAACTGAAACTTATGTTCTGAACTCATGTTAACTCAATAAAAAGAGAGAAAACACACACACACACACACACAAAACAAACAGAACAAACAGAATAGGGTTTATATTTTATAACTTCCGGTTTCATTTGCTTTGGGCAGTTTATAAATGATATGATATCAATCATCCTGTGAGATTTGTGGGAAAAGCTTGTCCCACCCGCCTCCATCTTGGACACATTAACAAAACATTTTTCAGTCCTTCAAAATGTGTAGGAATTTCCATTCACGAACGTTGAGAGGATGAAGCAAACAACCGAGTCCTTGTTATCAGCTCCTGGAGGCGCCTGTGGAGCAGAGTGTCTTTGGTTTGTCCCAGATTTCAACAGCTACTGGTGTGCCTCTCTTCCTAACTCCAAGTTCAGCAATGTTACAAGGGTAGTTCAGAGTCTATATAATGCTAGAAATGAAGGCTTTTTCCAGAATTCTATTAACCATTTGCTAGCATGTCACTATTTCCTAGCCTTTGAAATTCTCTCACCCTTTTCTTATTTACTTTTTTTTTTTAAGAGTTAAAGTGAAGTTAGTTGAAAGCTTGATCCTCTAAATTTTAGCAGATCTCTACATTAATATGGAAAAGACTCTTCCTAAGGAGCTTGTTAAAACGCAGCTTCCTGGGTCTCATCTCTAGAAATTCTAGGCTAGGTAGGTGCAGGATGGAACTGAGATTTTGCCTCCAAATGTGTTCCCAAGCTGGTGAGGTTGCCAGAACAAGACCACACTTTGAGTAATCTGGTATTTCTTTTGAACAATGTGGTGTTTTCCTGAACATTGTTCATTGATACACACTGTGTATATTTCAGAGAAAAAGACAAGAGGGATGATGATGTATTGGTGATAGGGAGATAGCATTTGCCCCTAGGATTTCACTTTAGATTTTATGGTTGGTATTTCAAATGCTTGATTCTCTGGAGGTGAACAGGAAGGAAGTTTTTAACTCTACATCCCCAGGTCCAGGGAAGGTAACTGATCTCATTCCCTATTCCATTCAATTTTCCCCTGGGAAGCACCTGGTCTTTCCCTCCTCTGGAAACACAAAGGACTCTTTCTAAAATTGACATGATTAACTTCTTACCTTAAAATTGCTTTTGAACATTTAAAGGTATCAAAAAAATTACAAACTCAAAACAACATAAGCCATCACATCTCAGAATTAACCACAGCCAAAATTTTGGTTCATTTTTTTCCAACATTTTTTCTAATACATATATTTCTACTAATCTTCTACTGTCCTTTTTGCATTCCACTATTCTTTTCCTTTTCACAGTATACCATAGTAATTTTCCATGTTTATACAAATTTAAAAATATTCAAATTTTGTATAGCTATGTTCAGGGTGTTTTTTTTTTTATCACTTTTAATAACACCACCATGAAAATGTTTGGGCATGAAGCTTAAGAATTAAAGCATTTGTACTTGGTGCTATTGGTAGTGCTATTATTTCAGACAGGAAAGGCAGGGTGGAAGAGAGGAGAATGTTACAAGAAAAGAGTTTTATTTCTTCTCATAATGGTATGGAGGTGAGGGCAAGGTAAGGCAGCTTGCAAGAAAGAGAAAATGCAAGGGCATATGGTCCTCAGGTTAATTGACTCTCTTGAGAGAAAGCAGAATCTCCTCTGATGGATCATTATTTCCAGACCAGAAACTTCAAACAGGTCAATAAATCTGTTATGTTGCTGAGCATGAGAGTTCAAAGCATCTAGTGTGCCATTCATTTCATCCACTCAGTGAATGAATTCAGAATGGACTGTGGATCAGGAGATAGAGACATAAAAATAAAATGCCCGCTCTCAAAGTGCTGAATATCAAGAGGGACGTGAACTGAAAAATGACAATGTACTATGAAAAGTGGTGACAGGGGATGTAATAGAAACTCAAAGAGGATCATCCAAAGACTGGGGTGAGAGAGAATGATGTGAGCCATGCCAGGTGACTGGAGAGACACAAAACCCCCTGCAGAGGCAGAAAGGTGCCTGAGGACTTGGGAGCCTCCTCCACTGTAGTAGGTGAATCTGTTCACTTGGCATGTGGCTTAGTCACCTAGACCCAGAGGTGAGAGACTGACCAAAGTCTGCCACTTGGAAAGCAATTAGGGCTGTGCTGAGGAGCATGGACCCTGCTCTCTGAATGGCTGGCCTTGCTGCCGCATTTGAATGATGGAGATGGAGCCTCATCGGAATTCATTGCTAGGAGCCTGCAGAGCAAGATGGTCCTGGGGAGGGAGCTCCTGAAGTGTCAACAATACCTAGATTTTTAATGGGGAGGGGAGGACAAGTCATTAAAAGCTTTGTTTTTACACCTTTGTGAACATTCTGTTTCAAAATATATCTTAAATATTTCCTTTTTTTTTTTTTTTTTTTTTAGAGATTTATTTATTTATTTACACAAGCACTGGGTACAGTCAGAAGTGCGGGAGGGTGAGAGAATTCACCAGAGCCAGAGGGGAGAGCAGAACAGGCAGACTGACAAGCACACTGCTGAGGGGAACAGCGGGTGTGGCAGGAGAGGTCTGTCGCTCCATGTGGGACCCTTGCTGGCGGCCAGGGATCGAACCGGCGCTGCAGAGGCTGCGGGCAGCTTCGCAGCCCTGCACTCAACCGCTGCGCCACCAGGGGAGGCCCCTTAAATATTTCTTTTTAAAAAAAGATTTATTTATTTATGCATACAAGAAATGGGGTACAAGCCAGAGTTGCAGAGGATGAGAGAATTCACCAGAGACAGAGTGGGGAACAGAATAGACAGACTGACTGAAGCACACTGCTGAGGGGAGCAGCCGGGGAGGCAGGAGAGGTCTGCTGTGCCATGTGGGTCACCTCCCTGGTGGGGATCGAACTTGTGCTGCAGTGGCTGCAGATAGCCTCACAGTGCTCAGACTCAACCCCTTGCACCACCAGGGAGGCCCTATATCTTAAATATTTCTAACGACTAATCAAATGGTAAAAAGGAACTCAGTAAAAAATGTGTTATAAAATTACCTTAGCGACCAAGCATATCCTTCTGCAATTGAGATTGTACATCTGATAATTCAGCAAAACCTGTGATTATGGGATTTTTGCAGCTACTGGGCTAGAGGTAATGGTGAGATCATCCAGTTCTGATTTAGTAGTTTTGCACCAAACGTTTGATATCTCCTTTTTAAGGTTCTAAAACTTCTCTGAAAGAACTTATAAAGCCTATTGCTTTAGGAGTTAGAAACCCTCAGAGATAGGGCTTTTGTTGAATGTTCTCTTCAAAATTTGGTTCTTGCACATACAGAGGCTGCCTTACCCAGGTGAACCAGAGTACCCACCACTGGAGTCTTAGAATCCTATCTTGTGAAGCAAAAAAATTCAAAGCAAACGAAATACTGTATTCATTATCAAAGCAAAAATTGCACCAAAGTTGAACAGTCAAGGGAGATTTTATTAAGAGTGAAGCCTGAATGCCATCTGAACAAAGCACTGAAACAAAGGTGGGGGTTTCAAGGGTGGAAACAGAGGACCTATGGGGTGACTGTGGGCCATCCTGGCTTTGCTGATAGATGTCTCACATCTTCATGTCAGGTGGTAGTTTCACTTGGAACAAGGTGCCTCTGAAGTTAGTCTGTCTTCTTATCTGAGACTGAGTGACAAGGACAGGGATGCTCTCTTCTTTAATGATGACATCTCGAAGGAGTGGGGGGCTTTGAAAAAAGCCTGGGTTGTAGCGCTGGCACAAGGCCTGTAAAAAGATTTGTATTTCAAAGGGGCAGGAAATCATTTATAATGGCAAGTGTTCTCAAGAAGATGTTCTAAGACAAGGAAAATGAGTGGCCTAGAATCAGGAAGAAACTGTTTAGTCAGGCTGAGGAAAAAGTTAGGATTGTCTTGATGAAAATACACCTTGAGGAAAATCCTAGGCAGTGACCTGGCTAACTAGAGGGCCTCAGGATATGGCTGATGATCCTTTACTTATTTAATTCTCACAACAGGCAGTAGTGTGCTATCAGAAGAGGAAACTAACTTGAGATTCCATGTAGCTCTCAAATGGAGGCATCCCAATCAGGCTCAGGGTGGTAGGCTCTGGGCTAACTAACTCTTCTTACTACTCCTTCTGCCCGGCCTCCCCGTCTGTCACAGGATGATCTGCTGAAGGTTTGTCATCCTACTGCCTTCTTCATTCTGAGAATGCAGGCAAGTAATAAGTTTTCCTTCCACAATAGAAACTCACCTTAAAGCCTCTTGTCTCTATCTGAATTATTTACTTAGTCACGAGATACATATAACCAACTGTGCACATCTTAAGTATTTATCTTAGAGGCTGAAAGTACAGATGGACAGTGGCTAGACCTTATACAAAAATAGAACTCTGACCCACCCCCTGCAGCAACCTGTCCAGGAAATCAACCCGTGGTTATAAACAACCCAGGAATCCCTTTTGCTGGAAGTCAGACTTGCGGGAAGCCATTTGCTATCTCTAGTGACAATCCAGGAATAACTTCTATAATTATCAGTCCCGAATGGCCAAGTCTTGACAAATAACTGAGAGTTTCTTACTTTTTTTTATCCCTACTTTCAAGTTTGAACCAACTAGAGAAAGTCAAGTATACATCCCTAACTGATCCTATTGGGGTACCCAGAGTCCATTCAGGGCTCCTCTAGCTTTCCCATGTCCGCAGCCTCCAGTCATTATTGCCTGATATGTATATGAAACTTTATCATTGGCACATATCTATCTATTGGGAAAAAACACCTCAGCCTTCCATTTTTCTCTTCTTTAAAGTTTTTTTGTTCCTGACTTTTGAGTCTTGGTCAGATATAAGTGATGGAGCCCAGCTCTCCACATAGTGAGCTCAGAATAAACCACTTTTGCTTTTCTCATTTGCTTGGTCTTCATTTATTCCAAGGCTCAATATATGTAAGTCTGTGTCATCATCCCCCAAATCAAGATATGGAATATTTCCAGCCACCAAAGATATCCTCTTCCTTTGCCAAATAATACCCCAAAGACAAATAAGCACAATCTCAAGATCCAGTCTCCTGTTCTGACTTCCAACAAAATAGATTGGCTCTGCTTGTTCTTGAGTTAAATGATCTGATAAAATTGAGATCATACATATATATTGAATCACAATATGTGCGCTTATGTCTGCCTTATTTGCCCAAGATGCTAACAATAAAATTCACCCATATTTTGTATCTGACAGTAACTTCATCTCTTTTCAACCTGAGTATAGCCAGAAATTGCTTCACCTCTAGTGAGGTTTTCTTTTCTGCAGTTTCAGTTACCTGAAATTAACCACAGTCAAAACTATTACCTCGGGCCTCCCCGGTGGCGCAGCGTCAACTGCAGCACAAGTTGGATCCCCAGCCAGGGAGCTATCCACATGGCGCAGCAGACCTCTCCTGTCTCCTCAGTAGTGTATTTCAGTCGATCTGCTGTTCCGGTGGCGCAGCGGTTGAGCGCTGGGTTGCGAAGCTGCCCGCGGCCTCAGCGGCGCCGCTTCGATCCCCGGCTGCTCCCCGGCCACCAGAGGAGGGTCCCACATGGCGCGCAGACCTCCCCTGCCGCCCGCTGCTCCCCTCAGCAGTGTACTTCGGTCCTTCTGCCTGCTCTGCTCCCCACTCTGGCTCTGGTGAATTCTCTCAACCTCCCGCGCTTCTGATTGTACCCAGTGCTTGTATAAACAAAACAAACAAACAAATAAATAAATAAAAACATGCCTCTATAAAAAAAATTAAAAAAAAACAAACTATTACCTACAATTATATGTATTTGATATATATTAATTATATATTTTTTTTATATATGGTGGGAGAGGGAAAGAGCGAGACCACATTCACATAACTTTGATTACAGTGTATTGTTATAATTGTTTTATTTTGTTAGTTATTTTTGTTAATCTCTTACTGTACCTACTTTACAAGTGAAACTTTAGGTATGTCTGTACAGGATTTGATACCATCTGTGGTTTCAGGTATCCACTGGGGATCTTCGAGGGTAATCCCCACAGGTAAGGGGGGTCTGGTAGTATTGCTTGGTATGACTGTACCACTTTATTCATTCTCCTGTTGTTGGGCTTGGGTAGCTCCTTATTTCTAGTTTTTTTTTCCCTAACAAATTTATAATGAGCCATCTGAATCTGATTTTTACTGTAATTAGCCTCATTTCTCTCAGGTATTACTTAGAAGTTGAGTACTGAGTCATAAAACAGGCATGGGCCTAACTTTGGCAGTTATTTCAAATAGTTTTTAAGGTGAGTGTACCAGTTGCTCCACAACCTTGTTTAACATTAGTCTCTAATGTTTACCATTCTCCTAGTTGTATTTCAGTATCTCAGTCTGGTTTTAATTTTCATTTCCCTGAAGTGTAATGTATATCATATTGTTTTGGTGTTGGTTTTTTTTTTTTAAGATTTATTTATTTATGCATACAAGAGCTGTGTTGGCCAGACGTAGTGGGGAGGTGAGTGGATTCACCAGAAACAGAAGAGTGGGTTGCGGAACAGCAGATCGACTAAAATACACTACTGAGGAGACAGGAGAGGTCTGCTGCACCGCATGTGGATAGCTCCCTGGCCGGGGATCCACCTTGTGCTGCAGTGGCTGCCGACAGCTGCATAGTGCTGAGACAACCACTTGCGCCACCAGGGAGGCCCTGTTTTGGTGTTTATGTCTTAATACTCAGACACCTATTTCTGCTTACGACAGTAAGACAAGTCTGTGGGCAAGGATTGCATCTAATAGATCTCATATGTAAATACTGTTGACCAAGTTGGGGAAAAGCAACCAAAAATATCACCTAGGGGCTCTTCTATTTACCGAAAGCCATTTCCATTGCTAATGCCATCTAAGAATGACCAGTGACTTGGATTACTCTCCACTGCTTTCTGGCCTCACACAAGTTACCAATCTTCTTTTTTTTTTTTTAAAGATTTATTTATTTATGCATACAAGAACTGGGGTGTAGACAGGAGGTGTGGGGGTGAGAGGATTCACCAGAAACAGAATAGGGAGAAGAACAGGCAGATTGACTAAAATACGCTGCTGAGGGGAGCAGCGGGCAAGACATCCACTGCGCCATGTGGCTTAGCTACCTGGCTGGCCAGCATCGAACTTGTGCTGCAGTGGCTGGTGATAGCTTGATGTGGCTGGTGATAGCTTGATAGGGCTATGATTTTAACCCCTGTGCCCCTTCAGAGGCCCAAGTTACCAATCTTGCCTTGAGTGTTTACCCAAACTCCT
Organism: Talpa occidentalis; assembly: GCF_014898055.3. NCBI lineage: Eukaryota > Metazoa > Chordata > Mammalia > Eulipotyphla > Talpidae > Talpa > Talpa occidentalis. The sequence goes on along the minus strand of NW_023604861.1, from coordinate 55,396,990 downwards.
AACAGGTATTTAACGGTCCCCTGGTGCTATGGGCTGTATCTTAGCACCAGATGCAAAGCCCCAGAGGCATTCTTCTACAAGAGATGCTTGGTTTTGCCTCACTGTGTAAGTCAATAAAGGTAGTTATGTCTTGGTATATAGGTACCACCTTACTTAGAGAGATCTCTGATGATAATGATAACAGTAACCAAGAAGCTTTCTGGCTGCAAAATATCTAGAATACTTCCAAGCTAAAATCCCGGGGTCCATCCCAGTGTCAGCAGCAGTGGGCCTTTGGCTTTGCACATCATGACCTTACCTTCCTCTTTGCAGATCAAACTTAGGGTCTGCTGTTCTTGTCACAGCCACACATGTGGGTGGGATGGGTGGGGGGGTCTCTACTTAGTCATTTGCTCACCAGCTAGAGACTTCCTAGAGGAAGGTGCAGCTGAGCACTGACCCATCATTATGCTTCTATTGTTTCTTCCCCTGTTGGGCTTGAATTCTTGATGGAACATTCCCCATCTCATCCTCCTTCGTGTTCTCAGCCCTAACACAGTGCCTGGCATATCACTGAGAAAATACTTATGAAATGCATGAATGTGAAATCAGGGACAATTTGTTAAGGGTGGCAAAATCCAGTTTTTTACTTGAGGTAAGCATATAATGACAGCTTTATGGTGCTCTGACAATTATCCACTGAAAATATGTATCCATGGATTTGGATAAAGCAGGAGCTGATGAGATGTGCTCAGGGCTTCGTGGTTAATAGAGTGTGTGTGGCCCCTTTCCTTCGATCAACCCCCTCCCTCAGATTTAGGGAACACTCTGGCCATAGCCTTGTTCAGGTTGAAGTGAAGGCAGTAACTTTCTGAGTATTGATTGTAAAATAATCCCAGCACATCCTTTCACTTAGAATTGTAATCCTCAAACCCACTTCTCAGCACAGCATCCTGGTTTTAACTGTAGGAGCGGTGGAGAGGCAAAGGCTATCTGGAAGATTTACTCTGCTGGAAGCTACAACAGCTGTGCTTCCTGCTCTCCCAGAGCTACCGCAGCTCACAGAGCTGAGCTGCTACAACTTGCAGGGAAGCAGCGACAGCCAGCGCTCACAGCCGCGCTTTAACTGGAGTTAATGACGCCCCCAGGCTCCACAAATCTCCCAGCAGCAGTGGCCTGGGTAATTCTAATACTCAGGTGTAAATCTTGGAAGATTAATCTCTTCATCTCTTGTCTCTCTCAGCACATTTAGTACCAAACAGAGCCTCCCTCAAATGTAATGATGCAAGGACTTGATGGGACCCCGGAGGAGCTCCTGTAGGTCAGGGCGATTTTCTGTGACAAACACTTGCTTATGCAGCACCGTGATAAGGCTGCAACTGCTCTGGAAATGTCTAGGGCTTACTCAAGGCATTAAGTGTAGATGCATTTCTCTGCTGATTCCAGCTGCCTGTGTGCTGCACTGTTAGAATCACAGCCCCGTAAAACCCCAATGTTCTGGAATAGCAAGTAATGCAGTGTCAATCTGGAGGGAACAACCAAAAGGTGGCAGAAGCTCTGTTGCCTTCTTAACAACTTCATCAAGACTCGAGGTGCAATTTGTCACATAGAGGCTTGTATGAGCTCAATTATCGCAACCTTGGTTCTAATGCAAAATTACAAGCAACCTTTTGTCCATGAATAGGAGAATGGTTGAATAAACTGAGACAGGCTTAAGATGGAATAAGAAGCAACAATTAAGGGATGGATCTGTTTGCAATGACATGGAAATATCTCCAAAATATATTCGCTTTTTAAAAAAAGTAGAAATTTAAATGTAGCATGATGCCATTTATCACAAAATAAAATCTACAAATTTAAACCAGTACTCTCTAGTTGCAGAATTTGTGTGTAAATATATAAGAATGTGTGTATAAGGAAGTACACAAGATTGATAACTACAGAACTTCTCTAGATAAAAGCAGACTAAAAAGAGCATGGTTGGGGAGACTTTAGTTTTAGCCGTATTGGATTTTTTTAACAATAGGAGATATATGTGTATGCGTGTGTTTGTGTGTGTGTATTATATATAGGTATACACACACATATATAGGCTTTGTCATTAATAATAAAAAACACTAATAAATAGAATACAACGGAGCACATGATGTATTTTTTCCTTGCATGATAGTCTGATTCACCTCAATGAGGTCCAAGCCTTTGGATGGTGAGATTTTAGGAATTTAAACTTCGATGTATACAGGCAAGTCCTTGTGGTTGAGTATGTCATTATTTGTACCTAGGGTCTGTAAAAGGAAGTTGGACACACAAAATTTTAATACAAAATACATACCTAAAACTTTTCCTCTATCAGAATGTAACGTTTGAGAAATTTAAAACTATTGAGGGCATGTGAAAACGGAAACAATTTCACCCACTGCTGATGAGAGTGCAAATTGGCACAAACTCTTTGCAGAGCACTAATAACAGTAAACTGGAAGCTTTCTGGCTGCAAAATATCTAGAGTGCTCCCAAGCTAAAATCTTCTATTGAAATTGTAAATAGCAATTCGTTTAACCTAACTTTTCCTCTGTCAGAAATTTGTCCTACATGAATACACAAAAACACACATTAAAAAAAACATTCATCACAACATTGCTTGAAAGAACAAAATCCTAGATCCCTCCTAAATATTCACAAATTTATGACTTGGACATCAGCAAGTCAACAGCAGTAAACTGGATAAGCGAGGATGGATGTGAGGTGGTATCATTAGACTCAGTGACTTCTGTAATCGAATAAGAGGAAATATGAGCCTGCCTCTCTAATGTGGACACTGGTGTGGGTATTTCAGGCATTAGCTGAGACAGAAATAGCATTAGGTATGGGTGGGGTTATCTGGATGGAGATACCTAGTACATGTAATTAGTTGTGGTGATTGTGATGAGAATATAAATCAATAGGATTTTTTTTAAAGATTTATATATTTTTATATAAGAACCGGGGTACAGGCCAGATGCACAGGATGGTGAGAGGATTCACCAGAGACAGAGAGGGGAACAGAACAGGCAGACTGACTGAAATACATTGCTGAGGGGAGCAGCGGGGGAGACAGGAGAGGTCTGCTGTACCATGTGGGATTCTTGCCGGCTGGCCGGGATCGAACCTGCGCTGCAGAGGCTGCGGACAGCTTCATAGTGCGGTGCTCAACTGCCTGCGCCACCAATAGGATGTTTCACATACAAAAATTCAAAGACTTGAGAAATTATGTTATCGATATGGTTAAAACTACAAAGGTTTGGATGGCTGAAGTATGAGTGGAATTTAGTCCCATCGTTAGTGCAAGGCCATATTTATTCAGACAAAATGCCCCAGCTCTCTGGTTATTATTGTGTGATTAGCAAAGAACAAATCCAATGTAATAAGTCTATGAGACAAAATTCCATGTAAAGCCAAAATTAGCAAACATCAACATCTAAGAAGTCCCTGTAATACTTATTAACCTGTAAAATTGAGCTAGATTAGTAATATGCATTGGTTAATGCAGATATCAATGTATGGACCAGCTGCCGTAGAAAAATAATCTCACTTAATCCTCATCAAATCCTTCGAAGTAGGTAGCCTCTACTCCTTCAAAGTAGGTTCATTCATCAAATGTAGGTAGCTTTCTATCTCCACCTTACAAATGAATAAGCAGAAGCTCAGAAAATTCAAGAGGCTTAGCTAGTGATAGCATTGGTAAGTTAGTGAGCTCTCATAGAATCTCCTACCAAGGGCCTCCCTGGTGGTGCAAGGGTTTAAGCACAGCACTGTGAAGCTATCTATAGCCTCTGCAGCCCCCGCCAACTAGGGAACTAACACACATGGTGTAGCAGACCTCTCCTGTTTCACCCACTGCTCCCCTCAGCAGTGTATTCCACTCAGTCTGCCTGTTCTGTCCCCCACTCTGTCTCTGGTGAATCCTCTCACCCTCCGCACCTCTGGCCTACGCCCTAGCTCTTGTATGTATAAATAAATAAATCTTTTAAAAAAAAAAAGGAACCTCCTACCCAAAGCCTTTAAAATGTTTTAGCTTGCTTTACATTGTCTTTGGAGATAATAGTGCCTTTTCATCTACCTGAGAGGTTGCCTAGAAAATTTGGGGTGGGGGGTGGGGTAAGGAATCTGTCTTTTAAAACAATATCCATGGATCACACTCTGGGTAATAATGTCTTATGTGTCTTGAGAATAAAAAGCCACGGCGGTCCTATATAAATGTGACAGTAATTGTAATTATTGATTGCTAGATTTTCTTGGAGGGTAAAGGTCAATTTTAATCTAAAACATGAATGAATATTGTATGTGTGTGTGTGACATGTATGTGTGCCTGCATGTTAGCAGGCTCGGATTTCCTCACACACACAGTTGGGTGGCTTTTTAAAGACCAACTTGCTTCCCTCTACTTCCTAGGTATCAACAACAAAAAGCTCGGGGTGTGTGGCTGGGTCCTGTTCTCCCTTTCTTTACTATTGATGATCATTACCTTCCCTATCTCCATATGGATGTGCTTGAAGGTAATGCCTGGGGAAATAAATTGGGCACCCTATATGAGCGGATGGACCATTAAGACTAAATGCTCTCCCTTAATCTCTTAGATCATTAAGGAATATGAACGTGCTGTTGTATTCCGATTGGGACGCATCCAAGCTGACAAAGCCAAAGGGCCAGGTATGACACTGCGGCTGCCCCTATACAGACCATGGGCACCTCTTACTATTGCTGCTGCTGCTGCTACTACTACTGCTGCTGCTACAACTACTACTACTGCTATTGCTACTACTACTGCCTCGAGTACTTTCCCTGGATGTGCCTAATGAGAGGCAAAGAAAACTCACAGGAAGCTGGAACCCCTGCCTTTCTGTACAACTGGAGCTAATGCCATTGTATAACTCCTTTCATCAAATGTATTTATTTCCCTCATTCTCTAGAAACCTACAATGAAAAATGTTCCAAACTCTTCATGTTATAAAAAGATGGGATTTGGGGGGCAGGGATGAAGAGGACGATATCAGGCACTGAAACTTCATAGAAATGTGGTATTAATCTAATATTTATAACTCCTTTTAGTGTATGTTTCATTAACTTGCCAATATTTGTTTTGACTCATAAAAAGGCACTTTTTTGTGATAAGTTGTAATATCCTTGAAAGGAGAGACGATCTAAAACAGCATCTTAGGAGACACATGAAAAACATGGTTATTAGCTGTACTCCTCTAATAACATTCGTTTTCTGCCCCCTATTATGATGTATTTGAGTAAAATCATTCTCTAATTAGACTGCAGATCTCTGGGGGGACAGGAACTTCTATTCACCTTAATAACTCTGTGTGCTCTGCCCTTAGCCATGCACCATGATAGGCATCCAGATGTCTTTATATAATATATAAATACATGTTATATATGTAATATACACACATATATAAATATTTAATATATAAGAACTTTCAAAAGGAGAAAATTGTTAAGGAGCTTTGGTCATTTTTCAGTAAGGATAATCTGCTTGTCAAATTTTTGAAGGACCTAAGAGAAAAAAGACAAGAATTTCTTACCATAGATATTCTCTGAAGCATGTCAAAACAGAGGTATGAGGTTCACCCAACAGAAGGAATAGGGAACCAGACTACCCCCTTTCCAGTTATGTGCATCTAGTGGGTTTTGAGGGAACTAGTGGGGCTTGAGAGAGGCAGAGAAACCTAGAGGACTCTGGAGAAAAGTGTATCTCTTTTAAATGAATTTCCCCAGAAGATTTCACTACTAAATGTCCCAGGATAATTATTCTCGTCATACTTGTCTCTGGGGCTAATAAGTTACCTCAGAATGTCATAAGAGCCAGAGGGAAACAAGCCAAATTGCTAATGGAAACCACTTCGCTTTTGTAAATTAGTCTTTAACAATAAAAATATTAATAATAAGAGCTATCAGTTCCTCAGCACTTAATGCATAACTGACATTGTGGTTAGTACTTTCTTTCATTACCATGTTGAGTCATGCTTAATCTTCACTAACATCTTATATCTGTTAGATAACATAAAGCTCCGAAAAGTTGGATGTATGTTCTCAGGCCACCAGCTAGTAAGTTGTAGAGCTGGGATTTGACTCTTTCTCGTTCTGAGGGGAGTGATCTTAACCAGTTTCCTGACAACAACAAAGGAAGTAAAGTCAGCACTAATTCTCACCAAAAATCTCAAGAAGTCTTCTGTTACAGATCCAAAGAAAGAAAACACTTGGCAGAATTTTCTGTTGGTAACTCTAGTCCTTTCCATGGTACTCAAACTAAAACACTTGTTTCTTCTTTTAAAATCAAAACCCATACAGTTAATGGGAATTAATTGGTGCCTTTATCTTGTTGACAGGCCTTATGGTTCTAGTCTTTGTTACACTTGCTGTAAAAAATATTCATCAGAGCAATCCTAAAGAGTTACAGGATCCTCAAATAAGTTTCCTTATCTGGATCCTTCCCCTATTCAACCCCAACCCAAACACTTTAGAATTCAGAGGTAAATGTGTTTACAGTTGGGGATGCCATTATATTTGAACCAGGGTATAGCTATGGAGAAACTGTAAATTCTGCCATATACTGGTTTCAGGGGCTCTGAAATCCTAGGGAGATTTCAATTCTAACATTCTTATGATTGAAGATGAATGAAAAATTTGACAGGCCCTATATCCAAAGTCAGATGTCTTTACTTAAATCTTTTATACAGATACCTTTAACACAGGAGAACTGATTTCCAAAATAACCTTTTAAATTAATGCCATATCCAACACTTGGAGAGAAGTGGTTTGAGTATTTTAAAAATAAAATCTGAAAATTAAATGTCAAGGATCCTTAACTTCTTACCAAATGATTTCATTTCCTAGGGCACCACTTTTATTAATCATTAACTGGAGAAATAATTGTTTCCAAGATGATAGTTGTACATAGCAAAAATCATCTAAGAAGTATTTATAGTCCCATGAAATGATGTACCATTTAGCTAAGAGACAATTTTTGTAATTATTTTCAATGGGGTGAAAATTTAAACTGTGTTTTCTTTTTCATAGGTTTAATCTTGGTCCTGCCCTGCATTGATGTGTTTGTCAAAGTTGATCTTCGAACTGTTACTTGCAATATTCCTCCGCAAGAGGTAATGCTGGCTAGAGACATTTTACTGGAAACAAAACCTATATATTCTCTGTTATGGATGGTTGAAAATTTTGTAGTATTTTTTTTTATTTTAAGAGGGAGGATGAACTGAATTCCCACAAAGGTCTGTGAAAGACCCTAGGTCACTTCTGGAGTTTTGTTTTGTCCAATGCAAATAAAGCCAAGGACAAGGGTTGAATTACTACAAGAATTGAGTGACTAGGCCTGAGAAAGCCTGAGAGAGGGGATCCAGTTGGCAGAGGAACTAGGACAAAGAACAACAGAGCAGATGCTTGGAGGAGTCCAACAAATAAACAGCTGAACTTAATTTCGTGGAGGGCAAGTATTTGCCAGTTCTGGATTATAATGATAAGTTCTCCCCCATAAACCCCTCTGAAAATATTTTTTGTAATATTTGTATCACTCCACTCTTCAACTTCTGTGTGTGGATGCAGCAAAGTAGAGTGGGCATACAGAAAGAGCAGGTGTTGCACAGAATCCCCTGCATTTAGATTTCAAGTGATTCTTTTCATTTCTTAAAATACTGCAAACAAATGACCCAGAACAGTAACTGGGCAATAACAGGGTTAGAAACAGAGTTACTAATAATCATGTCACACTCTGACATTCGTGACCCAGGAAGAGGAAAGAAAAATGTGTGTAGGCAGCACTCCATCTGCCCACCTGTGACTATGCAGGTGCTTCCTTTCACCAGCTCTCTCCTGCAGGGCAGCAGCCTCCTGCCTGTCTGTGACTTGTATCGTGCGGGACTTCTCACTGACTTCCCTCAGTGGAGGCAGCTCTCCTCAACCATGCAGGCCTCTCTCAGCAAGCCTGTCCTTTTTGGGGCAGTTCTTCCTGCCTGCTTGTGTCTATGCAAGTGTCTTTTACTGTCCTATCCCCTTTCTAATAAACCTGCTCTTCAAATATAAAAAAAGAAAAAAGAAAAAAAAAATGTGTGAAAGATCCATATGGGGGGCACAGAGGTGATTAGACAGCAAATCAACACTTTTGAGTAAATGTTCATGTTCTTCTGCCCGGTCCAGGGAACTCAATCCAGACCCATCAGTGATGCCTCCACGACACTGGAGGAAACTGCTATAGTCATAATAGAGCTCAAGATGCTCATAACATCCTGGGTGCTTTCTGGCTCATAGTAGATAGTGCTGGGTAGAAGAAGGGGGTTCTAGGTCCCATGCCATAGCCCTCCCAGAAGCACTCATTTGCACCAAAGTGTCTCATCACATTATTGAGACTGGTTTATGCAGATCATCTATCTAAAGTTAAATGGATTTTCTTTATTTGAATATAGAACATGGTCTCTGGTGCCACCTATGTTTTCTAAGAAGGATTGCTATTTATCAAGTTTCATAAATATTGCAAACAAGAAAGAGTTCAGCAATCAGGGAACACCTCCCTCTGTTTGGAAGGCAGAATTTCAGAAAAGTTCTACTATTGCATTTTAAAATGAAAGCACCTTTTCTCACCATGGCAAATCAAGAGCCTCTGCCTATGGGATGTGAGACTTCTCTAAAATGAAGCTGCCGATATAGGTACAGAGTACTCATGAAAAGAATTTTGATATCAAGTAGGATGCTATTATACTCCATGCAGACCAGAATTTTGGAGACCGCTGATGTGAGTTCTCCTGTGGTGAGGGCTTGGACTGGCTGACACTCTGCCAATTGCCGTGAGAATCATAAACATGATTTTCCCTGTTCTCAATCCCCAGATCCTCACCAGAGACTCTGTGACCACTCAAGTGGATGGAGTTGTCTATTACAGGATCTATAGCGCTGTCTCAGCTGTGGCTAATGTCAACGATGTCCACCAAGCCACATTTCTGCTGGCGCAGACCACCCTGAGAAATGTCTTAGGGACACAGACCTTGTCCCAAATCTTAGCTGGTCGAGAAGAGATCGCCCACAGCATCCAGGTAAAGAATTAACAACTTGCATCTTTATTCCATTAATTTTAATTATCGGTGATCATCAAATAGCAACAATTCAAAACACCCCAACATGCCTAAGATTCCCACTGGTAAGTTAGGAGGGATATTCAACCTTGATTTTTCTTGGCAACTCCCCCAGTTCCTAAGCACAAAGATCCCAAGATTTTATGAGGCAATATCAGTTCAGCATGATAATGTTACTTATAATTTATAGGAATTTGCCGGTTCCGATGTTTCCCTAGTCAGTCACTGACTTGTAGTGAGGTGTTACCATCTCCCTGGCTTCTGCAGGGACCACAGAAATGCAAAGGCTCACCGGCAATAAAGCAGCACAAAAACCTCTGCCTACTCCCTTGGAGGGTATTACTCATCTGGTATCACCAGTTTCTCAAGGCATTCTTTCTCAGGCCCCCAACTCCAGGATAACCAGAAGAGGCTCCTATGTTTGAAGCTTTTCCAAATGACAAGAGTATTTTTTTTTCCTTTATGCTGCTTCTGCTCTTAAAAAAACATGCATTCGGGCCTCTCTGGTGGCACAAGGGGTTAAGTCTCAGCACTGTGAAGCTATTGGCAGCCACTGCAGCACGAGTTTGATCCCCGCCAGAGAGCTACCCACATGGAGTAGCAGACCTCTCCTGTCTCGCCTGCTGCTCCCCTCAGCAGTGTATTTCAGTCAATCTGCTTATGTTCTGTTCCCCACTCTGTCTCTGTTGAATTCTCTCACCTCCTGAATCTTTGGTCTACACCCCAGCTCTTGTATTCATAAATAAATCTTTTTTTTTAAAGATTTACCCATCTCTGCAAGAACTGGGGTACAGGCCAGAGGTGCAGGCAAGAGAATTCACCAGAGACAGAGCAGGGAGCTGAACAGGCAGATGGATCAAAGACACTGCTGAGGGGTGCAGTGGGCAAGGCAAGAGAGGTCTGCCGTGCCATGTGGGTATCTCTCTGGCCGGCTGGGAATTGAACCTGTACTGCAGACAGCTTCACAGTGTGTCGCTCAACCAGCTGCACCACCGGGGAGGCCCCATAAATAAATCTTTAAAAGTAAATAAACAAACAAACAAACAAACAAATAAATAAATATGCCTTGCTGCCTGCTTAGAATTGGCTACATGCAGAGGTTAAACAGAGCTAGACAAATAATATCTCATTTATTGAGTCATTGCTATGCACTATAGAGATCTTACATGTATTTTCTCCAAACCTCACAACCATCTTGAAAGGTAATCTTTTATGGGTGAGAAAACTGAGATCAGAGAGGTTAGTAACTGGCCCATTGATTCACAGTCACAAATGGCAGAGCCAGGACAAAGTCCAGCTCTGTCTGGACAAAGTCTAGCTCTGCCTGCTTGATGTCAGTAACAAGTAAATGTGGGTTATTTGCAGAAAACTAGATGAATAACCTACACTTCATTAGGGATGGTTATGGAGTGGATCCTGCTTTAAGATTGATTGGGTGTTCTTAATGAATCTTTCTGGCATTCACCTCAATTCCAGGAAGTGAGCAATAAGCATGATACCTCCTGTCTTCTCAAACAGTCTTATTCCAAAAGCTATAAATACAACAGAGAGAGGAGGACTTTATCTTGCAAATACAAAAAATGTGATCAATGTCTTTTCTTTTGATTTGGAAATAGACCTTACTCGATGATGCCACGGAGCTGTGGGGAATCCGGGTGGCCCGTGTGGAAATCAAAGATGTCCGGATCCCCGTGCAGTTGCAGAGGTCCATGGCCGCCGAGGCCGAGGCCACCCGGGAAGCCAGGGCCAAGGTAAGGCAACCCCCTCTATTCTCAGGGCCAGCTGCCTAGCCTTGGGGCAGACAAGGATAGGGCCTGATTGGAAGATCGGGTTCACATTTATTTTGATAAGAAGAGTGTTTTCTTTTTCCCAGTTTTTTTACTGAGCATTTCCCCCTGAATTTAAAGGTCATGAGGACAGGCACCCAACACCCTGAGAAGGAGACATTTAGGACACAACCAGAAACCAAATGAATAACTCCTGCATATTCTGCTGGTTTATCACCAGAGGATGTCTGGTTACCCACACAGCTGCATTTTCCAAGTTGTAGTTCTAGCTATGCATGCTAACCCTTTAGAGTACTGGAAAAGATTTCTTCAAAGTATAATCTATAAGTCACTCAATGATTCAAAATAGAAATATAATTGGAGGGGCCTCCTTGGTGGCGCAGGGATTAAGTCTCAGCACTCATAAGTTATTGCCAGCCACTGTGGCCTGAGTTCCATCTCCAGCCAGGTTGCTGACCCACAAACCTCTCTTGTCTCACCTGCTGCTCACGTCAGCAGTGTATTTCAGTAGACCTGCCTGTTCTTCTCCCCCCTCTGGTGAATCCTCTCACCCCCCTCTGATCTGCACCCCAGCTCTTGTATGCATTAATAAATAAATCTTTAAAAAAGAAATACAATTGGAGAAAATGTGGTATAGTGGAGTCAAAAGCCTTAGATTAGAATAAAACTAATGATTTCAGACAAGTCTTTTGACTTCTCTAGATCTTGTTTTTCTGATCTCAATTAAGGGGACAATATTACCTGCCCCGAATGACTTCTTGTGGAATTATTTTGAGACATAAAATGGATGTTTTGAAAACAATCATGTAAGAAAGTAACATCTGTAACCCCCTCACCTCTTTAGCAAGTTGTCTAAATTATTAGGGCCAAAACTCATTTAACAGGAGACAAATTGACTCCTGTAATAGAAGAATGACCCTGAAAATGTTTTTCCTCATTAAAATATGGTTCAATATATGAAGGAGATAAATGTAAATTAATGAGGACAAATGCACCAAAGTGATTTGAAATTATACAAGGGTTTAAAAATGAAGGGTTGGGCCTCCCTGGTGTCAAAAGGGGTTAATTTTCAGCACTATGAAGCAATTGGCAGCTACAGCAGCACTAGTTCCATCTCCTGCCAGGGAGCTACCCACATGGCGCAGCAGACCTCTCCTGTCTTGCCCGCTGTTCCCCTTAGCAATGTATTTCAGTAGATCTGTCTATTCTGCTCCCTACTCTGTCTCTGGTGAATCCTCTCACTCTCTAACCTGCACCCCAGATCTTGTGTGCATAAATAAATTAACCTTTAAAAAATAAAACAAAAATGAAGGGACAACTGCTTCACAAAACTCTCTCATAGAAAGATTCAAATAATAAAGAATCAATCTGATACTTGTAGGTGTCCATACATGGAAACCCTTACAACCAAGTCCCTGATTCAGGCAAGAGTGAAAATCCAAGTAGAACTTGTCTGGTTTCTAAATGAAAGTAAGAAGAGCCATTTTGATGTCTGTGTTTCAGAAGAAATGGCATCTTAGCTATCGCTAAATATGCCAGAATAATCGCTACAACTTTGATTCAGTGGTATAAATATATCCTATAGAATAGGCATGGGATAAATAAGTCTCTATCAAATATACTTGATCCATGATACTCCAGCAAGTTAGTTCAATTTTGAATAACTCAGAAATAAATAAATTAATTAATTAAAAAATAAATAAACAAACAAACAAATAAATAAATAGAAAACATACAATAAGCAATGTAATGTGCCCCAGGAAGCTTGGAGCATTTCTTGGGTCAATTGGGATGCTAGCAACATGCTAAGCTACTAAGCAAGGTAGGTTCCAACTCTGCTTCCTTCCTGGGATTTATCTCAATTCCAGGAAGTGATCAAGAAGGATGCTACCTGGGGGTCTCCTAGAGAGATGTGAACAAAACAAGTAGCAATTCTGGGACTCCCTGGTGGTGCAAGGGGTTAAGATGCAACACTGTGAAGCAATCCGCAGCCACTGCTGCACGAGTTCGGTCCCTGTCAGGGAGCTGACACACATGGCTCAGCAGACCTCTCCTGTCTCTCCCGCTGCTCCCCTCAGCAGTGTATTTCAGTTGATCCGCCTGTTCTGCTCCCCATTATGTCTCTGGTGAATCCTCTCACCCCTAGCACCTCTGGCCTGTACCCCAGTTCTTGTGTGCATAAATAAATAAATCTTAAAAAAAACATAAAAACCAATTCCCAGGTCTACCTCAAACTCAGTGAAGCAACGTCTTGGGTGGGCCCAAGAACTTGCATTTTTAAAAAAGTGGTGATTTTGATGTAGCCAATTTGGAGCCTGCTTTTTGACACCATTATTCTAGTATGTTAAATGTGCTGGATAAAAGAAGGTGCAATTAAATTAAATCCAGGATAGAATTATAAGATACAAGCACACCATGTCCTCGGCGTTGTTGAATCTGTTGGTTTGATAGCATTCATGTATGTATGGGAGGGTTTCCTGAAGTATCAGGAGCTGATGGAGATTAGAAGACTTTGTATATGCTCTTTGGAGTCTCACTTGTGAACCAGTCAAGGTTTTCCTATGCTCTCATTCCTTATCTATTTCCCTGGTCTGTTCTGTTAAACGCCAGCAGCTTTTAAGCAGTGGGGGGGCTTGGTCATGATGGAAGTGGGGTGCATTTGTGCACAGGCAGTGAGTGTCCATAGAGGGCATAGCAGAGTTCCAGTCTTTCTCGGGTCCTCTGAGAACTAGAAGAGCAGCAAATACTACTTAAGAGACTGCCAAAAACGGTTATCAGACTGGCTCTTGCTACTTGTAATCAAGAGGGGAGGCAATTTGAGAAAATTATTTCATTGTAAGAATGAGACAAAATTGGCAGCAGAATGAAATAAAAATCTCTCTTAAGTAAAAACAACAGAAAAAGCCAGTTGGAATTTCAGACTTCTCTGCAGCAGATGACAAGGCTCCAAAGTGATTTGAAAGCATTTCTAGGGAGGAAGGGCAAGTATCTGTTTGGCTTAAAGATAGTGCTTTTATTTATTTATTTTTAATTTTTAAAAAGATTTATTTATTTATGTATACAAGAGCTGGGGTACAGGCCAGAGATGCGGGGGGTGAGAGGATTCACCAGAGACAGAGTAGGGAACAGAACAGGCGGATTGACTGAAGTACATAGCTGAGGGGAGCAGCAGGCAAGTCAAGAGAGATCTGCCACGCCACGCGGGTTGCTCCCTGGCCAGCCAGGGGATCGAACTTGTGTTGCAGAGGTCTCAGACAACCCCATAGTTTGCGTCTCAACCACTTGCGCCACCAGGGAGGCCCAGTGCTTTTATTTTTTGTTTGAAAATGAAATCTAGGGACTAAAAATTTGTAAACTATCTCCCTGCTTCCTGCAGCCTGCTCAAATTTCTCTAATTACATTAGGATGTGAAACACATATCCTTGCCAAAGAAGCAAGTAGATGAAACACATGTGGTGAAGTTAGAGTTTGGGAGAGAGAGAGTGGTAGGGACACAGAAAGAAAACACATTAGACAGAGAGGTACATTTTAATTTCTGAACACTTTTATTTCATTGTTTTAGGTGCTTGCTGCAGAAGGAGAAATGAATGCTTCCAAATCTCTGAAGTCCGCCTCCATGGTCCTGGCGGAGTCACCCATAGCCCTTCAACTGCGTTACCTACAAACCTTGACCACTGTAGCTACAGAGAAGAATTCCACCATCGTGTTCCCTCTGCCCATGAATATACTAGAGGGTATGGGTGGTTTCAGCTACAATGACAACAAGAAGGCTCCTAACAGAGCCTGAGGGCCTCCTGCCTTAGCCAGCCTTTGCTTAGGGAGTCACAGCTTTTTCTATGGAGAACCAATCTGGCAGATAGAAGTGTTGAGAATTTCAAGACTATTTAAACAGAGTAAATTCATAGTTGGGATAGCATTAGCAGGGAAATGCTATAGAGGCTACCAAAAAAAAAAAAAAAAAAAAAAAGCAAAGCCAAAACGAGGTTTCTGTACTACTTTTATGTTTAAGAACTTGAAAGATTGCATTATTCGCATAACAATAAATTGGTAGTTGTCCCTGACTTATAGCAGGAGCTTTCTTACAGTAAGGGAAAGAAATCTTTGACCATGACTAAGGCTACAAAATTACTTGTAAACTGTTTTTAGGAGCACTTTAGATAATTTGTCAAATAACAAAGGCCTCATATTTACACTTCATAATTCCAAAGTAATTATTTGTAAGTTTCCAATAATCATAACAACCTTCCTGTCCCCCTCCCCAAATTATGCTTGAAATAATGGTTTATTTTGATGTTAAAGACAGAGGCATACCCAGCTGCAAACTTATCACCAACCCCACAGGGCAGGCTGCACTCAGCTCAGGGCCTGGCCTGGCCTGGCCTGTTGCTTGGCTTTCTGCTGGGAGTGTGGCCCATTCTCAGCCTCCCAGCACCTTTGTCACAGGGTGGGGTGAAGCACAAGAAGATGGGGGAGGGGGGTTTTCAGTTCCTTTATTTGCTTGCAAGTGAGAATGCTTGTAGAAGGTTTTGTTGGTGGATATCATTGGGGAGCATCATCCTGTAGACCTCCATTTCTCTGTTGTAACTCCAAGAACCACAGTCATCAAGAATTTTTTGTGAACTCTAATCTCACTCTAATGGGGAAAAACTTGTTAAATATAAAGAAGCCATAGTATGTGAATATATTAAAAATTGCTTTGTTGAAGATTATTTGTGTTTTCCAAATACAGTATTCATCTCTCTCCCTTCCCTCAGAGGGCCTGGTGGGGTGAGAAACGAAGATGTGAACAACAATTAGTACTAATCCTAACAAACTACTCACACTTATTGTTTATTTTATTTTTTATTTTATTTTATTTTTAAAAAGATTTATTTATTTATGCATACAAGAACTGGGGTACAGGCCAGAGATGCGGGGGGTGAGAGGATTCACCAGAGACAGAGTGGGAAGCAGAACAGACAGATTGACTGAAATACACTGCTGAGGAAAGCAGTGGACGAGACAGGAGAGGTCTGCTGCTCCATGTGGGTCAGCTCCCTGGCTGGGGATCAAACTCGTGCTGTAGTGGCTGTGGATAACTTCATAGTGCTGTGTTTTAACTCCTTCCACCACCAGGGAGGCCCCCCTATATTTTTTTAATGACATTTGCCCAGTTGCCTAAGCTTAACTTGGCATCACCTTTGACATTTTCCTTTCTCCAATTTTCTATTCTCCAAAACATCTCAAATTGTTCTTTGCCCTTTTTTTCAATTATGATCTTCCCTTATTATCTCTTATGCTAATAGCCATCTGATTTTTCTTACTTCATTTACTAAATTGCCTCGTATATTGTTTTTAACTTATAAAAATACTATCCTCTAAACATGAAACGTATTGTAAAAATATTTAAATACTATAATGACTCCCCATGGACCCACCACCCAGCTTCTACAATTACCAGATTTTGCCTAACTCTCTTTATCTACAGAAATCTTCTTCCCTTTTTTTGCCTGGACTATTTACAAAAGATTTTCAAATATTATATCAGTATGCAACTCTAATCGGCAAGAACTGGTTACACACGAATATATACATACACACACAAATATGTTATATACTATTATCTAATATCATTTTATGTAAAATGTCCCCAATTTTCTCAGAAAAAAAAATTATTATAGGTTGTTTGAATAATAACCTGAAGCTCTCACAAAGAGGGCATTTATTTCCTAGGCCGCTAAAATTTCACTTACTCTACATTTTCACACTCCCTTTTCTTTCCATGCCATTTATTTGTCCAGGAAACCAGGTCATTCAGCCTCTAGAATTTCCTTGGTGTTGTTCAACATGTTTCTGTATCCCCCACATTCCTGTGAACTGGCTCATTTGATCTGGAAGCTTGATACTATTCCATTTCAATTTTTGGCAAGCATTTATGTTGGGTCACATACAGGCACAAATTCTTTAAGTGTGTTGCTGGAACCACAAGCCCGTAAATTTCCCTTTCTTTCAATGTTTCTAGTAACACCTTTGGCATTTCTTTTGCCTGGAGACATTATTCTAATGGAATTGCAGGTTTTTTTTTTTTTTTTTTTTTTTTACTAATTCACTCTTTCTGCATTAGCTAAGAATCTTTTCTAAAGAAAATGTTTATCAACTTTATGGTGATTCAACTATGTATAGAAATTGAGTCTCCTATATGCACAATCACTACTCAGCTCAAAATAGTAGTAGCAGCCTCGCCTTTGAGGAGACCAGATGTTGTGATTTCTTTGAACTTGATTCAGTGTCTGCGGTTCTATATTGAGAGTCTCAGGCTTAAGCCTTTAGTCCTCACCTGCACCCCGATCCCTGCAGCTCTCCACAGGACACACCTCACCCAGTGGGGTGCGGAGTCTCAGGTGTCCCTCTTGTGGTGTGCAACTGAGTCAAAGCTGTTGGTCTCTGCCTAGGAGCTGCCCGCCCCTCCCTCTTGTGAATTGTACTGCACTTTATCACAGTAAACAAAGTTCACTTAAAATTTTTCCTAGCCCTTTTTGCCAGACTCTTGCTCTTAATGTGTGCCTCGATTGTCACCGCCCCCCCCCCCGCCCCCAGGATATTTTTGACTTTGTTTCACTGCGATTTTGTTGTGGGTATCAGAGAAGATGGGTCACATGTCTTCACTGTGCCGCCATCTTGCAGCAGTCCCTTGAGTATCTTGGCGTTTAGATAAAAGATTCTGACTCTTCCACTTGAGTCTACTTAACTCAGATTCAAAAGAGGGCCTGCCAATTTTCATATGCAAACCAAGCAATCCGGAATCCAGACCTCTACCACCTCCTTTATTTACAGGGCTCTTATACTCTGGATCACTACCCATAGGCTGAAATTGCCCCAGGTCAAGGTATCATAAAACTAGGGACAGCTCAGTGTGATTCAAACCAGCCAATTCCAGGCCTGTTTACCCTGCCTTGACTATCTCTTGCCACAGAAACATAATAAAAACTTTTGGCCATACCTTTTTCTTGTTTCCACTACTCCAGACTGGCCCTCAAGCTTCCCTGGGTGGCCCCTGTGGGGCAGGGGCAGGGCTCCCTAACTTCTAGGATCTCTGAGCATAGGAAGCCATCCTTTCAAAGGCAGTTGTCTCCTGACCTGTTGACCTTGCCCTGTCCAATGTGGCGCAACCATCCCAGGCCGGGTAGATACGTTGTTGGGTCTGAGACCGCAGGTAAAGGAAACTTGGACTCCTTGGTAGACTTTACAGGCCTTTAAATGAACAAGGAAACCTAGCTAACAGTGAGACAGTGACTTCATTTACCCTATATTCAATAATAATAAAATCTCCATTTAAAAGTACTCATGAGGACCTCCCCGGTGGAGCAGCGGTTGAGCGCTGGGTTGCGAAGCTGCCCGCAGCCTCTGCAGCGCCAGTTCGATCCCCAGCTGCTCCCCGGCCACCAGAGGAGGGTCCCACATGGCGCGCAGACCTCTCCTGCTGCCCGCTGCTCCCCTCAGCAGTGTACTTCGAAAATTCTGCCTGCTTTGCTCTCCGCTCTGGCTCTGGTGAATTCTCTCACCCTCCTGTGCTTCTGACTGTACCCAGTGCTTGTACAAATAAATAAATAAATCTTAAAAAAAATAAATAAAAGCACTCATGAGCCTAAGGGCCTCCTCTTGGTAGAGGGAGTACTTGTCTCTAATTCGTTGACCTAGAGCAGATGCCTGTCTTCATGTGCACAGTGTGTTCCAGGAAACAATACAATGTGGTTTTTTTTTTAACAACAGAAAGTCGTACACCTTTAAATTATAAATGAAATTAGAAACAGACCAATGCCTCTGAAGACTCTCACGACACTTGGGTGTTATCTGTGTTCTCTTTAGAATTAAAGACAAGCAGTGGTTAATGTGGAGGGGGCTGGGGGACCTGTCTTCATCAGAAGAGATGGAACCACACCAGGCCACCGCGATAGTGTGTTCTGATGCAACCTCGTGTTTTTGATCCATTGTCTTCCGAATGGTTTCAACTCAGAGTAAGGCCTGGGGAAATGTTTAACACATACCCTTTGCCAAAAATTTTTCCGCTTTCATGAACCCTGCAGGCATCACTGATTTGCCCCGACTTCCTTAAATATAATTTAAGGAAACTTTTCACCTTCGCCTCTTTGAGATTAATCAGAACAATTTTGAGAATGAAATCTTAACATTTGGAAGTGCTCTGTGTGTTTTTGGGAATAGGATTTTCAGAGATGACTATCAAACTTCCTGGGTGCATTTCCTGCTGGGTTGGGGATAGGAAGGGATAAGTTCATTGCAGTTTCAGCTGCCTGACTCTGTTCCTAGTGATGTTTTATCCCTTTCCAAATTCCGGTTTGGGAAGTTTTATAGCAGGGAGAATTTATCTCCCTTTCTCAGCAGCCTGGTGGGGCTGGATCACAAAGCTTCCTTTACCCGGTTCCCTTCCCCAGCTTCCTGAAAGCCAGGCATCCTCCCAGCAGCTTGGAAATGTCCTAGGATGCCAACTTTTCCTTTTTCTTCTATAATGAAGACTGTCTAAGCTGTACATTTCTGTTGCTGATGACACTTTTCTGCTACAGCACAGACATTTCTCCCACTGATCTTGGAAGGGCTAGAAGAACTCTGCCACAGGAATTATTTTTCCTCGATCTCTCCTTTTCTTGTGTATTTTTTTCTTGGTATTACCTTTTCAATAACTATAAGAGAATGTCTTTATATTCCTGCTGGTGTTAAAACGTGGTGACTGGGCCTCCCTGGTGGTGCAGCGGTTGAGCGCTGGGTTGCGAAGCTGCTCGCAGCCTCTGCAGTGAGGGTTCGATCCCTGGCTGCTCCCCAGCCACCAGAGGAAGGTCCCACATGGCGCGCAGACCTCTCCTGCAGTGCCCGCTGCTCCCCTCAGCAGTGTACTTCGGTCCTTCTGCCTGCTCTGCTCCCCGCTCTGGCTCTGGTGAATTCTCTCACCTTCTCGCGCTTCTGACTGTACCCAGTGCTTGTATAAATAAATAAATAAATCTTTAAAAAAAAAAAAAGTGGTGACAAAAACAGTCCATGACACAAACTTCAGAAACGTCTCTGAGGATTTACCTCCAGAAGTAAGGAAAACATGGGAGAAGATAAACAGCTGGGACTATATCAAGCTGAAAAGCTTCTGTAGAGCAGAAGAGACACTTCACTGAATGGGAGAAAATATTTGCACACCATACATCTGCTAAGGGACTGATATCAAAGATCTACAAAGAGCTTATACAATTCAATGGGGGAAAAAAAAAGCAAACAATGCAATCAAAAAATGGGCAGAAGAGCTAAATAAATAGACACTTTTCCAAAGAAGAAATGCAAATGGCCAATGGGCACATGAAAAGAGGGTCATCACTTATTATCAGGGAAATGCAAATAAAAATCATAATGAGATACCACCTCACACTTGCGAGAATGGCCCATATTAAAAAATCCAGAAACAATAAGTACTGGCAAGGATGTGGTGAAAAGGAACCCTCTTACACTGCTTGGGGGGATGTAAACTGGTCCAGCCACTATGGAAAGCTGCTAGGAATCTACCCAAAGGATACAAAAATACTCATTCAAAAGGAAACCTGCAATATGTTTATTGCAGAACTGTTTAGAATAGCCAAGATATGGAAACAATCCAAATACCCCAAAACAGATGAATGGATCAAGATATGGTATATATGTACAGTGGAATACTACTTAGTGATGAAAAAGGATGAACTCACACTCATGTTATTTGCAGCAACATGGATGGAGCTGGAAGGCATTATGCTAAGTGAAACAAGTCAGGAGAAAAAAAGATAAATATCAGATGGCTTCACTTATATGCAGAATATAGAGGACCCAAAGAAAGTGTCAGAAAAAAAGAAGACAAAAATTGCAAGCTGGCCATAGAATGAGGCATTTATTAGGGGAGGGGAGAGAAGGTGTCAAAATAGGGGAGGGAAGAGCACAAGAGACTGTGATGATGGATCACAGGTGCTATGGTGGTGGGATAACTATAGGGACCACATTGGAGGGGAGAAATCAAATACTGCCAAAAATTAGCAAAAACATAAGAAAATAAGTAAATAAAACATTAAAAAAAAGTGTTGCCCACATATTAGAAATCTGACCTTGTAACAAATCAAATAATTTTACTGGCTTGGTAAAGTTTGCATAGAAATGGCTGGACAACCTTGGCAGTAAAGATCTCCTGGCAATAGATGAAACTAATTAGTTCATCCTCATCATGCAGCTGGGCAGGGTTTCATAACTGTAGTGAGGGGTCTAGTTCCCCTGCTCCCTGGGACAAAGTGATGCTGTTTCCTCTAAATACACAACACCCCTTAGCAGGCCTGTAAAGGGTATGTCTGCACCCTTTACAACTGATGGGCAGGCATGAGAACCCTGAGGCAGGTCCTGCCAAGGAGCAGCAAGAATTTACCACCATGCTCAGGTAATACTGGGCGCAGTATCCTGTGGGATTCTGCAGCCTGCATAAGCTCATGGCTCTACAACCAAAGTGGAAATAACTGACACTCATTGCAGACTACAGGGATTCTATGATTTTAGTGTGAATAAAAGTTACAGAATGCCCTCAAATCATTTGGCCATTTAAACACATTTATATGTATATGGGTTTTATTTATATTAAGCATGTGATATACTTTGAAAGAATACAGGTGTAGTTATAAAACACAAAGGTAGCAATTCACGACTTCAAGACTGAATGACTCCAAATTATGTGCATAATTGGATTCCCAGGAAGAAAGTTCAATTTCCAGCAAATACACAATATCTTAGTAAATATATGAAAAAATTAGACAATGTTAGTTTTTGAAGAATTCCCATGGGAAAATCACAAGGGTTATTAAATTCTGCAAATAATTCCATTACACACAGATACATCTCTCATTGGCTAGATAAATATAAATGCACTGAGTGTTTTGCAGGGCACTTGGGAAGGAAGCAGGCACTTAACACAATTATGAAACACACAACTCCTTGTCCAGGATTAACTTTTCTTTTATAGACAAATGGGTTTTAAAAGTATGTTGCCAAAAACTTGAATTCCTAAAGCCACGAAGACTGCACTCTGCATTGTACTTGTTTTTGTAATGTGCTTAATTTATCTTAATTCTTCCCACTAATTACCTTTCAATATTTTAAGTGATTGTTATATGCTTTTCATTTTAAATGCTAGTTTAAAAATACAATTCTTTCTTTTCTTTTTTTAAATCACACTATTGACAATTATGTGAGAATTGTCTTCATTTATCTAAATATTGGAATAATTAAGTTATTTGTAGTAGAAACTCACTTAGTGTATTCAAATAATCATGCAATCAGTTTCGGCAACATGTGGCTATAGTAAAAGCATTGCACATTTAATAATTATAATCTTTAAAATGTCAATGCTGTTAACATTTGAACAACAGTTTTGTCATTTATTTCACACAAAACCAGCTTTGTATATATGATCTTTGACCTTTTATTCTTAACTCATAAATCCTTAAAGGATTTTTTAAAATAGCCAATATGTCAATGTTGCCTCATCAGTGAGAGATTCAAGGCAAAGTTGTTATCAAATTATTCAATGTGATGCTTTTGATCTTTTGTAGAGCTCTTTTTTTCTCCATCCAAAAGCCTTAAGATGTAATAAAGCAAGGACACTACAGAAATGCCATGCTCACTCACCAGTTTTCAGATGAATAAGAACTCCAATTATGTAGTGAAAACAGTAATGACCTCAAAACTAAAAGGGAAGCATTATTGGGAGAATAAAGAACAAGTCTCAGAGGAGGAACAAAAATTTAAGCCATTAAATAAAAAGAAAAGAAGGAAGGAAGGAAGGAAGGAAGGAAGGAAGGAAGGAAGGAAGGAAGGAAGGAAGGAAGGAAGGAAGGAAGGAAGGAAGGAAGGAAGGAAGGAAGGAAGGAAGGAAGGAAGGAAGGAAGGAAGGAAAGAAAGTAAAAGTGGATGGCATTGCTGGGCAGGTGTTTTGTTGTGGTTTTTCTTTAGTAAAACATGATATTGAAAAAAACATACAAGCAAATAAATACCAGGGAAATAGAAATGAAAGCACAGCAAGCAAAACCCCTAAAGTGTTTGAAAATTCAACATTCTGACTTTTCTCCCAATAAAATTAAAAGAAAAGAGAGACTCACATTAGTGTGTTCGACTTACCTACTTTAGTTCAAGCGAGATAATCAGCTTTTTATCCTTAAATATTTCTTATGTAGTTTTTCCTATAAAATTGTAGGAAAATACCGTGCACTTCTATTTTAACATCTCTTATTAAAATTAAAGTGATTAGCTAAATCTCAAAGCCTTAACAGCAAAGGATATGGAAACAAAGAGAAATATACAGTAAGGGATACTTAGAGCTTATAGAGGATATTTTATGAAAGGTTTTGTGTCGTTGCAGAGCAATACCAATCAAGTCTAGAAAACATCTTAAGGAAACAGATCAACCTTTATACTAATGTCAAAGAAACTGCCACAATAGCACATTTTTGCAAATGACAATTCGGTTGACCCATCTTCATATGGGTCATTTCAGTTAAAATTATGTAAAGGCCATCTTTTTCTAGAAATGAGATGTTTGGTTGTTTTTATATTCGTATATGTCTGTGTCTCTTCGCAATCTCTTTTTGTGTGTATGGTAATAGCAGTAGTACAGCTTCCTGCCAAATTAAACATTTCAAACTCTTGGCAAGCCAGGATGATTAAACATGAGTTCTACTCATTTTCTATATGGTAGTGAAAATACCTGTTTGATCATTTATTATTATGTCCAGAAAAAAATGAAAATGTTTCAAAAGATCGTATCATCTTGTTTTCAAATTTATAGTTATGTAAATTTCAAATTAAAACATTTTCACTATAAACTTTTTCCTTTTTCTTATTAAAGGACTGAATTGGTTTTCAACTCATTAAGCAGATATTTTCAAGATAATAACAGAAATCAAATTTCAACTTTCAATATCTAAATGTTATTATACTTTGCTCCATTATTATTACTTTATTTTTCAGTCTGGGAATATTTTAGTGCTGATTTGTATGAGAAAAGCTCTCTGTTATTTTTTGCCCATAAGTCCATTTCCATTTTTAATGTTGATCCTGGAGTGCTAGACTGGAGAAGAATTAGAGGTAAGATGACTTGATAAAGGTGTTTGCTGCTTACAGAACTAAAGCCCTTCTTCTTGAACCTAGACATGGTCCTTATCATATGTGTTATGCAGTGGCAAGGCACCAGCATCTAGATGACCTTTACTCCTATCTGTCAACCATTGTGAATACTTGTTAGAGCTTAGACTTCAGGAGTTGCTGATGAGGTTACTGGAGAGGAAAGTGAGTTTATGTACCATATTACTTTCTTGGACTAAGGTGTACCTGCCTTTCATTATGAGGAAGAGCATCTGCCAGGCATTCCACCTCTCTGCAATATACTTTCTTTGTGCGATCTTGGGAAAGACAATTTTTATTAAATCACCACTTTGGAATATTTTACATGTGACCTGTGATCAGAATACTCTGCAACACCTGGGGTTCTACTAGATGAAGAATTATGGACTCTAATCTCTGGTGCCCTAAATTAAAATTGTGGTTCAGAGATAAGCTTGGTGTGTTCTTGGTCCAGGAGTGAACTTAATACAAATGCAGTCCAATACATGAGCCACATTTGATTATAGCCTTAGGGCAAGCAAAGTAATTTAGTTTTTATGTAATCTCTCCACGTGGCTAATCCTAGGTGAGTGGTAAACATTAACTGAGGGAAAGAAATGGGATAAATAGGACCATCCTTGAAACATACTTTGTATTTTAATGCTTCATGGCTCATGTGCTAGGAGCGACTAGTGCTGAATACGTATTTTGCTTTTTGGGTTTACTACACAAAACAAGACCTTTTTTTATTTTTATTTTTTATTTATTTATTTATTTATTTATTTGTTTGTTTGTTCGTTCGTTTTGTTTATACATGCACTGGGTACAGTCAGAAGCGCGGGAGGGTGAGAGAACTCACCAGAGCCAGAGCGGGGAGCAGAGCAGGCAGAAGGACCGAAGTACACTGCTGAGGGGAGCAGCGGGCGGCAGGAGAGGTCTGCGCGCCATGTGGGACCCTCCTCCTGTGGCCGGGGAGCAGCCGGGGATCGAACTGGCGCCGCAGAGGTCGCCGGCAGCCTTGCAACCCAGCGCTCAACCGCTGCGCCACCGGGGAGGCCCAAGACCTTTTTTTAATTTAGAGGCAGAAGCTACTGAGTAGCTACAGAGCTATTATTGCTTGCATCCTGTTTTCTATGGGAAGCTATTTTATTTATTTGTTCTGCTAATTCAAGAATAATTCTCTAAAGACAAACATTGAAAATAAGGCTCTGTTTTATTGAACAATAAAGAATTTTGCCTGATGTTTCCACTAAAAACATATTTTTATGATTAATGTATATTAAATCACATATTAAGTAAATAGACATTAAGGAAATGATGTGAAAATCCCGGTTCTTTTTATTTAAGAAAGCTCGATTTCCCACAGACTCTTCAAAGGGAGGAGGACGAGAAAGAAGAAAAGAGAGAGGGGAGAGGAAGAGAAAAGGAGATGAGAAGAGCAGGGGAAATTTTTCTATTTTAGGAAAGGAAAGGTATGTTCTGTATTTTAGAAGTTTTCCAATTTATATATAGTAGTCTCATTAGAACAACTCACTGTAGAGTGATATTTGGCATAAACCCAGCCCAGTCCAAAGGCTCAAAACACACTTCTTGTAATACTGAGTCTCTGATTACTAGATTCTTGACAGACACACCCAAGATTGTATGATGCTAGATTGTGAAGCATCCTAACTACTAAGATAACATACAGTTGACTAAGCACTTGCTCTAACCATTCTACATAAATCAAATCTATTGCCAAGTAGAAAAAGCCCACTCACTTTGAAGCTGCTTAACTGATGCTCATTCCTATACCAGCGATGAGGTAGCCAAAGACGTAGCTAAGCATCTGCCAGAAGGCAAAGCAAAAGAAAGAGGATAATTACAAAGTGATGAATATGTATTTGATAAGTGAACTCCTGGGTTATACAGTACTTTATGGAAGCCCTTTGAGGGCCGTTTGAGTTGTATGTGAGGCCCCCATGGGAAGGAGACTACAGTCTACTCTATTCTTTAAAAAACTCTGAATGTGAAGTTGAGCTGCCCAAGAAGAGAGGTAAGTAGGAAAACTCCTCCTCAGCACCAGGATAACCTCCTTTTTCCAATTAAGAGAGGACTAGCCTGTGGGATGTGAAAAAAAAATTGGCCTAACATCTCTCCATCAAGATGTGTAGTTTGGGCAGGTTTTGGCCTGTAGTTTGGGCAGGTTTCAGCCCTAGAGGGTTAGTCTTTAGGTATGATTCTTAATCTCTTGACCCTACTTTTGTTTGAAATATATTTACTAGCTTTTGGAAGACTGGTCATTAAACGACTAACATTTTTCCTTGCCAGTGGAAATTTCTGTCATTTGGTGAAAGCACATTTCTTAGAAAGGCAATGGGAAGCACTTTAAAATCCTTGGTTTTGTGGAGTGAATGGAAAATTGTTAGAAGTTATATTTTTTCTGATATTGGAGATGGACCTCGCTGAATCTTTTTTGATACTGTTAGAAAACCATGCATTCTTCTTGGATCAAAGATTATATTTAGTGGTCCTGGCCACCTCCAAGACCTTTCTGGAGTGACAGCTACAGAAAATCCCACTGTTTAGAAAGTTAACAAAATATCCTAAAACCAATTTAAATTCTGGACATTGCTGTGTGACTATGTGACATAATATGAGGGTTAACATTGGTGTCATCTCTCAAAATGTTCCTTTACTTTATAAAGTATGTGTAAGAGGCACTTTGGTTAAAACATTTTATATTAATAAATAACACTTTCTCCCTTCACCATCTATTAGGATGTTTCTTATTATCACACCCAGGCTCAGTTCTTAGAGAACATTGTCTTGTAAATGTGAATCTAGCGCCATAGCATTTCTTTGTCATCAAAATGTGACCAACCCTCTCATTTCCTACAAATGTCGAGTACCAATAGGTGTGTTGTCATACAAGAACTCTACTATTCTATAAGAACTTCTCACTACCTACCCCAACAGAGCAATCTCTCTTTAACAAGCTCTTCCAGACTTAACACAGTCTTTGGTTTAATTTAAAATTAAATAAGAAAATAAAACTAGTGGGTCTGAGAAGGATGAGAAACAATTCAAATTCAAGTCAGTGAGTTGCTTGTCCTCTAACTTTCTTTCCACCTCCTTCCATGTAGCAGAAAAGGTAATTAGTGGGTTGAGTTACCCTGGTCATAATTTTATGCCATCTTTACCTGATAGAAAGCTTGCCACAATGAGCAGTGTGTTAATCATTCTTTCAGACTACCCATTAAATACTTTCTAGTCATAAATTGCTATACAATGAAAAAGCATTGTGATAGTTGCACCTTCCAGGTTCATACAAATACAGCAAAAATAGACTCCTCTTAAGTATCTAAGAGAGTCTGTTAGCACCTTTGAAGAGATTCATCTCCACTGTGTAGAGAAAATGCCTAAAATGGGAGGTACATTTCTTGCCCTCCATTTATGGATTCTGTGTCCCTGTGAATACAGAGTAGATGCCTCTGGGCAAGAGGAAAGAGGTGGTGTGTGGTCTGAATTTGTCCTTTGATGCATGAACGAGTAGACAATTCAAATCCAAGTTCATTAGTCCACAGTTCCTCTGAGCAGCTTCATCACAGGACTCCCAAATTTTCTGCCATGAACAGAAGCATTTGGGTTCATATTGTCTTTTCTGAGGCACTTGAAAAATAGGCTAAGTTCCACCTTCAGTCATCACACCTCTGAGCTGTCGCTGTGGTGGCTCTGCTGGGGCATCATGGGCTCGCTGCTGCCTGAGCCCTTCGGGGCGGCCTTCTTCCTGGCACTCTTCTTGTTCCTGCACATCATCGCTGTGATGGCGGTGAGGCAGAGGGTGAGTAATCCTGCTGAGATGCCTCCCACGACTGTGACCAGGTTGACCTCAGAGTCAGGACTGTTGAGTTCCCGGGGAAGGACACCATCAGGAGGAACCCGCCCTTGGGGGACTTGCTTCTTGTTGGTTCTGTCCAGGGCAATGTGCTGGATATTTGTTCCTCGGTTGTTTTCAGCACCGATTTCCCACACCAGCGGGGGTGTGTTCCTGATCTCCCTCTTCTTCCGGCTCTTAGTAGTTGCCTGGGGCTTCCCTTGACCCACCAAAGAGTGGTACTGCTCCTCCACACTTCTCTTGCCAATTCCTCGATTGGCATTGTCTTTTGATCTTACTGTGTAGACTGTGTGTATGTACCACTCTCGCCCCAGAGCAACCTAGAAAACACAACTCTATTCATTAGAAAATGAAATACTATGCCAACCTTTTCCTGATTATTTGCAAGAGAAGTTGATGACAGAGATAATAAAGGATAATTTAATCATACTCGTGGAACTAATATACTTAATAATAATTTTGTATGTATGTAGGTGCAAGTTTTTGTGTAAAAGACCCTATAAAATATACTGTGAAACTCTTTTTTTAAAAATTAATATTATTTTTAAAGATTTATTTATTTATGCATATAAGAACTTGGATACAGGCCAGAGGTGCTGGGGGTGAGAGGATTCACCAGAGACAGAGTGGGGAGCAGAACAGGCAGAATGAAATAAACCACGGAGGGGAGCAGCAAGTGACGACAGGAGAGATATGCTGCACCATGTGGGGAGCTCCCTGGCTGGCTGGGGATTGAACTTGTGCTGCAGAGGCTGTGGATAGCTTCACAGTGCTATGCTTAACCCCTTGCGCCATCAGGGAAGCCCATACTGTGGAACTCTTAAGGGAGCATAGCTGGCAAATATTTGATGATCTGTGACTCGTAGTTGCCAAAGCTATAAAGAGCTGTAGCGATCCTACAGACTGACTTGTTTGTTTACAAATGGGTACATAAGGACACAGGGCAGTTGAGTAACTCCTAGAGTCACTCAACTAGTCAGTGATGGAGGCAGGACCCTCCATCTGACCCTTCTGATCCTTAGGACTCTTTTCCAGTATGTGTTGCTGCAAAGTTATAGATAAGACCACAGAAGTGGTCAGTTTTTCTGCTTCCCAGGGCCTATAAAAAGAAAGGATTATCTGATAGCTTTTTGAAGCCTTCAAGATTTAGAAGACATCAGATGCTTTCATTAACTATAAAATCAAAATCAAAAGATGTCATACTTCAATTTCTTATTTGAAGAGATTATGAGTAACAAACGTGTTTCCTTCAGATTTCCTCCTCTGGGCTCAGTAAAGTTCTCCATTACAGCCTTAAAATTATATTAATAAATCAATAAAAATATTTGAGTCTACGAAATGCTCACTATGTGCCCAGTGTGGTTCTGCATGGTTGACATGCATTGCCTTTATTCAATGTTCACATCAACTATATGCAATATTGCTGTTACTGCCATTTACCAATGAGGTATCTGAGCCCTTCAGACATTAAGCAATGTGTGGTCACATAGCTATTGTAAGTGAGCTTGTGGCTGACTCACCTGAAAGAGAGGTGTTGAGTCGACTTTAAATCCATCAGATCCAGGCTGATTCACTAAGAGAATAGCTTCGGGGTCATCCATTGCCAGTTTAGCATTAAACAGGACATTACCAAAACTGGTGGCTTGTGTCTCTGGCTGAGCTTTGTCCTTTAAGCAATAAGAAAAATGAGGATTGTTATAGATAATGTCAACTTTTGCAAACACAGAATGTATACCTACTAGTTTTGTGCAAGTATAAAATTAGCATAAAATGTTACTATTTGGTTTCACTTGACAAACATACTATTGTTTATAAATATGAGACAAAAATGTTTAACTTTGAATGTCTTCCTAGTTCATTGCTTGTGTCAAATACTTACCACAATTTTAAATCTATATAAGAGTGAAGGAGAATCAGCTAAGCAGCCATACTCTGCATTTGTGGGACTATACTTGGGAACATAGCCATCGGCTCCAGTGCACAGAAACACCTTCTCAATGCTGCAGTAGAAGGAATCACCTAGATTCTGGACAGGATCCACCATGACACGCCCATAAATTACATCACCTGAAACCGAGATGTAGAAATATTACTTCTGTGGGCTTCCCTGGTGGCACAAGGGGTTAAGACGCAACCTATGAAGCTATCCACAGCCACTGCATCACGAGTTCGATCCCCGGCCAGGGAGGTGACCCACATGGCGCAGCAGACCATTTCTGACTCTCCCAATGCACCCCTCAGCAGTGTATTTCAGTCAGTCTGCCTGTTCTGTTCCCCACTCTGTCTCTGGTGAATCCTCTCACCCCCCACACCCCTGGCTTGTACCCCAGTTCTTGTATGCATAAATAAATCTTAAAAAAAAAAGAAATACTCCTTCTGTGTGTGATAAGGTGTGTCTGTGTGACACACTGCAATTTTTAACAATAATGACACTGGAGGGTATCTCTGCTTTCACCTCCGGCACAAAATGTTGAAGACCTTTTTGCATTAACCTCTGGATATGGTCCACTCCAGGCCTCACATAAGATCACCTTGCAGACAGACCACAAGTGACTGAAGGTTTATTGAACCTTATATGTTCAGCCAGTAGTGGGAATAGCCTCAAGTCTTGGCATTTAATTTAACATTCATTGCACCTCAATGCATCGATAGTTAAAGTCGAGATTACACAAATAAACAAGTTGGAAAAGTTGGAGATAGAGTATAAGATAGCACTGAAAAATGAAAACATTGATAAAAAGCTGAATTAACATGTTTTTATTTTTTTTTAAGATTTTTTTAATTTATGCATAGAAGAACTGGGATGTGGGCCAGAGGTACAGAGGGTAAGAGGATTCACCAGAGACAGAGTGGGGAGCAGAACAGGCAGATTGACTGAAATACACTGCTGAGGGGAGCAGCGGGTGAGACAGGAGAGGTCTGCTGCGCCACATCTGGTTCAATTCCTTGGCTAGGGATTGAACTCAGGCCATTGTGGTGATAGTGCTGAGACTTGACTCCTAGGCCACTAGGGAGGCCCCTAACAGTTTTTGAATTTGAAAGACAGTTTAAAGAAATTCCCTGGTGTTTAGTCATTATTCACAGTTATGACTGAACTCCCACACATGTGCTAGGTATTTTGTTAGGTGCTGGGAATATACCACTGAACAAGATAGATGGACCTTTGTCCAGGAGACTTTTATAGATTCATGAATATTTTACAGATTTATGTATGTGAGTCTATGCAACTTGAAAAAATATTCAAGAAAAAATTTTCAACTTGTTTCAAAGTCACAAAGATAAGAGAAATGGAGATTAACTTCCTCGGAATAAAAGTCATCCAGGGAAGCACCCCCATCCCTGTGAATGTGATAAAGGCCCAGTTATACTCTTATAACCATACAAGTAATTATCATTTCCCCCCCTCAAACATAAAGGCATAAAGCAAAGGACAGCAGCTGCAGTGACTGGCGGGACTCTAATTTGTAAAGTGATACCTTCTGCAAACACAACATCACTTTCTTGTCCAAATCCCATGGATCCATCAGACAGCCAGAGGCTCTTCTTGGAAAGCAGGTACATCTGTGTGTTCAAGCTAAACTCAGCTGCCACTGGATCACTGACCTAAAACCAAGAGCAAAAACCCTTTCACATGTTGTTCTATTGGTGCCTGAACACATTATTACAGAGACACACATTCACATACACTGACATACAGGACACTAAACACTGCTTCGCAATTTGCATGTCCAACCAGACAACTTAGGGAATTGTAACACTGACTTTGTCTTTCCTAAGAAGGCAAAACTGGTAAGGTTAAATTATCTTTTTAATGGGAGTAAAGCACATTGCTTAAGTTCATTTCCCCATGTTTATCCAGGTATAAAAAGGACTTGTAATTATCACAGTCAGTGGAAGGTCAATAAATAATATAAATTCTTGGACCAAAGGGCCCTCAAGTTTCTTTTAATACCTAATAAAATTAAGTGCTTTGAGATGGTGTAAGCTGCAGGATTTTTATTCTCACTGAAGATCAAGATCAGGACAAAGAAGTACAGAAGTACTCTGGAAAAGACTCTCTGATCTCCAAGGTAGCAAACTCCAGTAGATAAGATCACATGGGAAAAAAAATAATCCTTACATACTCTTAAACTCTGAAATTTATATGCTGAACCAACAACAGATAAAGGACCATTCTTCATACTTCACCCTTGCTTTCTTCCTGTCTGACTTCCTTTTCTCTCATCATTTAAGAACTAAAGTCATTGTGTGAACAAATTTATTTTACTGATAAAAGTAAACCATGACTTTAACAAAGTGGGATTCAACAATTCATGAGAAAACAATTCTATGAGAAGCACCTGTTGGAAACGAATGTCAAGGTCAAAGGTGACGGGCTCTCTGGGGTTGCAAGTGACCGGCAGGCGGTACTCCTGATGCGGTGGGGTGGTGCAAGGCAGCAATTTCACAGTATAGGTCCCTGAGTAGTCACGTACCTTTGAGAAGAAGAGAGGACATTCATGTTTTTCATTTAAAAATCGGAGGTGTCGTTGGAGGCAGCAAAACGGGAAAATTAAGTCTTAGCCCGAGTTACTTACTGCAAAGTCAGACACAAAGCTCCACTGTTGCACTGGCTGGTTGTAGGTTGGCTCACTCCTGATGAGGCGGAGGGAAAACGTCAGGCCCCGGTGATCCGCTGACATGACCACTGAGCTTGTGAAGGAGGCTAGGAAAGTGTCGATGACAGTAAATGGTTAAAAGAGTGTACAATGGTTTAGAGTTTTCAAAGTGCCTTATCAGACATTACTTGCTATTATTCTTGTAATAAGCTTGCAAAGTAGCAGGGTTGGTCCAGTTATCCTCATGATGCAGATAAAGAAATTGGACTGAAAGTGACTATGTGACTCTTCCAAGATCACACAGCTGAGGCTGTGTGCCTTCTGATTCGGATTTCTGTGCTTTTTCCACACTATAATTCTGTCAAAAGATAATTGTGCAGAAATGCTCAAATAGTTCAGGGCTCCTTTCCAGGGAGCAGAGCAGTACAATAAAGGCTGATGTGAATGCACTTATTGTGCACCCAAACTATGAGCTCAACTTTAGTCCATCAGTGTCCACACAGCTGGGCAAACCCAATTTATAAATGGAATCTAATTTTAATTATATTGTTTGCAATCGTATCTAAACAAAGATTCATTTTATTAGAAAGGTAGACATGTGGAAGGGAACTGTTAAGAACAGGAAATCCTCATGTCCCAGAAAGGACATTAAATCAATTAAAATAAAGCAAAATGATCCTTTCTGGTTCTGTATTTCGAAGTAGTTCAGTCTCACAAAAAAACACAATGAACTCTCTTTCTCTGCCTGAATTTTTCAGCTCTATTCCATACTGTGACAGAACTTATGCCCAAAAAAAGGAAGGATGTTGGGGGGTGGGGGCGGGAGGGGAAGGATTGGGGTCAGAATGGGGCGTTTGCAATTGTATGGGGGAATATAAAAATAAAATTTAATATTAAAAAAAAAAAAAAAAAAGGAAGGATGTTGAAGATGGTAAGTGAATTCTTTCCTCCTTCCAATCAGACATGAGTTGGCACAACAGTAAAATATGCAAAAAATTAGTAACATGAAGAATGACAAAAAATTACTTTTAGTGAAATGTCTTTTATATGAAATAAAAATACAGACATGGGACTTTAGTGATTGCCACCTTATATTCAAAGTATGTTTCATCACAGTAAAATTACATAGGTATATTTCTAAAAGAATTAGTTAAAAAGTTTGAAATTAGGTATGATAGTAAAGTACCACTTATGGCTATACTATAAAGGCTTCTAACTATATTTAGATAAGAGCTGTGAACACTCGCACTTGTTGAGTGAATCACTTAAAATACAATTTTTGTGTACAACGGAATTGAGTCTAGAGAAGAAGATTATTATTGCTATGCTCTTTAGAGAAAACTCCACTTAATATGAACTCAATGGGATTTTCTTTTAAATCATTTTAATCAGGGCCTCCCCGGAGGCGCAGTGGTTGAGCGCTGGGTTGCGAAGCTGCCCCGCAGCCTCTGCAGGACCGGTTCGATCCCCGGTTGCTCCCCGGCCACTGGAGGAGGGTCCCGCATGGCGCGCAGACCTCTCCTGCCGCCCGCTGCTCCCCTCAACAGTGTACCTCGGTCCTTCTGCTTGCTATGCTCCCTGCTCTGGCTCTGGTGAATTCTCTCACCCTCCCGCGCTTCTGACTGTACCCAGTGCTTGCAAAAATAAATAAATCTTTTAAAAAAAATCATTTTAATCAATATGTATTTTCCATAAAAGTCTATACATAATCTATTTTTAGATTATGAGATGTAGTTGGACAGTGATCAAGCTCTGATCATGTAGGTAATTGCAGATACATAATTCATTTGAAATTAAAACTTCAAAGCTCATAAGGAGGCATGCTGAAACATGTGAAGATGGAAAAGCTATATACTTGCTGTATGGAGGCATGTTGGGGCTTACCCGGATGTGACAGCACAAATAAGCCATGAAATTGAGCTTCTGTCTTGAAGTTCACGACCAAACGCCCCTCTTCACCGATCCGCATGCTGGTTGGATAGAGAGAACCTGCAGTGGGATAAGGCACAAAAGTGGAAAGATTGGTGACTGGGGCTTCCTAATGTATAGGATTTCTTCTAAGAATGAATTCATGTTCATCTCCTCTTTAAGCATTCAAGTCAAAGGGTACTATAAGAAAATTCCTGAGCAATAAGAGAGGCAGAAGTATTTTTGTTTTGTTTTCTAAGGAAAGCAGTATCAGAAGGGAGGCAAAATTGAATTAGATCTGAGTGAGGCCAATATGAAATCCACAGATTGATTACAGCAGGACAAACTTCAGTCTATGACAATGAAGCTGCACAATGTAGAGAGACACAATGAACTTTTCACATTTTGAATATTTGGACAGGTACATGGAGTTGGGTTTGGGTTCTTTAGAATAATTCCAAATTTTATATGCTCAATGAAAACTTTCAAGCTTTCCCAAGACATTTATTTAGCAGTTTTCACCACAGTTGGGTCCAGCTATAAGAAAACATGAGATCTTTTGTAGAAACTGAGAACCACAGAGTGGATCTACATTAAGATTCATTCAAATATACCTTTTCTAAGGCAAGATGTGCAATTAAAACATTTGAAATAACCTGGAATGATGATTTAGGGTGATCATATTACCTTTTATATAACTTTAAAGTAATTTTAATCTGTGCACGACAGCAGATTTTTAGATACACTATCAACAATATTTTCCCTCTGGCTCATAAAAGGTAGTACAGGCATGATCCCTGGACATGCACGGAACCAGAGCAGCAGGGTATGCTTGAAAAGTAATAGCACTAATTGCACTAATGGCTTAATTAGCTCTATGGTTGTGGACCTTTCCCTATGATCCTGACATGGAGGTTGAAACTACATTTTGCAGATGCTTAGTGGCATGCACCATGACTGTTCCAAGACATTCAGCTAAAGTATTGAGGAATAACAGAATTTAAAAACTAGATCATCAGCTTGTCTTTCAGAAGGAAGTGAGTGTCATGAAGGTTAAGCAATACATTTGAGAGCATAGAGCTAATGAACTGTAGAGCCAGAACTAGAATCCAGGACTTTTCAAACAAAATGTACAGCTTTCCCCTTTGTAGTCGTTCCTCATCTTCATTCGGGAACATCCTCTATCCATTTTCTGGAATCCAGGAAAATACATAGATTGTGTTGTAGAATGTAAAAGTTAAATATTCATGAAAAGTAGATGTTTAATAGTTACATAATGTATTTAATTTAAGGCATTAATTTTTGTAAGACAAAATAAAATGATCTTAACATAAAATATATGGAAAGTCATTTTTATTATTTTTAGATACAATAAAAAATCCTCATAAGCAATTCAAATAGGTAACTAATGAGAGTTTTCCAAGTGTATGAACCCACCTTGAAGTTCTGCTTCTGGTGGGCTGCCAATTCCATCATTCCACAAGATGGCAGTGTCATACACAAAAGTGAGACGAAGCTCTGATTTCAAGTCAAAATGCTGCCAGCCTCCTACCCCGACAGGAGAATGGAACACATAGGAGACGTAGAGAGGGACTCGAAGGGTCACATAGGACTGCACTAGGTTTAGGACCTAAAACAATGCAATTACATCTATCAACATAACTCAGTATTGTTAACTAAATGAGCCTAATTTTGTACAAGCCATTTTCTCCTTTCATTTAACTGAAGATGTTGAGTTGTCTCCTCATTTAATTTGGGAACAATTAAGTACTATCTTCCTTTGCAAATAAACTGCATTTATACTTACACCGACATTTTTGTTTTATAACAGCTTTACTAAGATACAGTTCTCTGCCATATTATTCACTTAGTTAAAGTGGACATATTAGTGGTGTTTAGTATATTCAGGGAGTTGTCATATCTCTCAGTGTTAGGGCATTTTCAGTACCTCCTTTGTTATTCTCTATATGTGTCTATTCTGACTATTTCACATACATGGAATCATACAATATGTGATCTCTTGTGATGGACTTTTCACTTGGCATAATATTTTCAAGGTGGCATTTTCATATTTTGGCATTTTCTAATACTTATATTACTGAAGAGTGTCCAAGTACAGTCATGCACCACATTTTTGTAGCCATTTATCAGTTAAACAATACGAGTTGCTTTCAAGTTTTGGGTTCTGATAAATAATACTGCTATAAGATACTTCTAAATTATTCTATGGAGTAAGATGAAGTTAAGCAGGAAGATCTGGAAGCAAATGTAATGATGAAGATGTCTCAAAAATAATTAGTTGAAGGGCCTCCCTGGTGATGCAAGGGGTTAAGACACAACCTATGAAGCTATCTGCAGCCACTGCAGCATGAGTTTGATCCCCGGCCAGGGAGCTACCCACATGGCACAGTGGACCTCTCCTAACTCACCCACTGCTCCCTTCAGCAGTGTATTTCAGTCAATCTGCCTGTTCTGGTCCCCACTCTGTCTCTGGTGAATCCTTTCACCTCCCACACCTCTGGCCTGTACCCCAGTTCTTGTATGCATAAATAAATAAATCTTTAAAAAAAATTAGTTGGTGTCTTGCTTTAAAATAATTCTTTTGAAACCAAACAAAGCATCAGACAAAGACAAACCTTGAAAGTTGACCATAAGTCTGAGTCATTCAGGAAGGGAGAGGGAGAGGGAAGAGGAGAGGACAAATAATGGGCTATGGTGGAGGACTATGAGTGCCTTGGTGGTGGGAGAGCTAGGGTGACCATATCTGAGGGGAGAAATCCTATACAGTCAACATTTAATAGGGATGTAAGAAAATAGTATACTTCATCAAAATATTAACTGAAAAAAACCCCATGTTTTTCAGGTAGATTAGGGGCCATGAAGATGTTTATTGAGCAATTACAACATCTCAGACATTGTATTAGGTACACAATAAAAGTTATTCAATATTTTTCTCCTCCATAATCTCATTTATGTGTATGTGTAGATGCATAGAAGGCTGGATGAATGCATGATGGATAGAGGGAGAGAGAAGGAAAATTAACACTGAAAGAAATAAAGCAAATTCTTTAAGCTTTCTGAGCAAACCTGATAGTATCAGAGCCCAGTCTTTGGCCCATACTTTTTCTGCTCTCTCATACTCCATCATCGCATTCCAAACAAAGCTGATGGTGGTTCTAAAATCACCTAACAAAAGTTGACAGCAGGCAAGGGAGGAAGGGAGGGGCACCACACCTCGCATAGGAATCTGCACATGTACACCTAGCACAGGCTGCACTCCAGGCTATATGTCTGTTTTCTCTCTCTTTTTTTTTAACGATTTATTTATTTATGCATTCGAGAGGTGCATGAGGGTGAGAGGATTCACCAGAGACAGAGTGGGGAACAGAACAGGCAGACCAACTGAAATACACTGCTGAGGGGAGCACCGGGTGAGAAGGAGAGGTCTGCTGCGCCATGTGATGGAACTTGTGCTGCAGTAGCTGTTGATAGCCTCATAGTGCTGAGACTTAACCCCTTGTGCCACCAGGGAGGCCCCTGATCTGTTCTTTTTAAACTAAAAATGTTGCTTTGAACTGGGACTCCTGTCCTGTGATGACCAAATGAGTGCTGGATATTGATGCCATTAGAAATTAACCAATCTCAGCAGGCCAGGATGTAATAAGGTCAGGATGATTGGGAGAACAAACCCTGGGAACTGAATGTAACAAATACCATGAATATCAATTGTTCTGATAAACTGATTCACTTAAGACTGTCTTTGTTTAACTCAATACAAGAAAGCCAGCTTGAGATGAGATGTCAATGGTTTCTTCAGGGTGATATGCCCACTGCTCTCAGATCACTGACAAGCTATCTAAATAAAAGCACTTCTTATAGATTCAATTCCTGTTTCTGCTCATTGACATCTGTAGTGACAGGCATAAGGACTCAGCATTTCCAGTAACAAACCTATCATATCTAATTCTTTAATTTTGCAGAATATTAAGGGAAATACAACTATCTTCTCCTCCCAGAGAGGTCTGCTGCACCATGTGGGTATCTCTCTGCCCCGGAATCGAACTTGTGCTGCAATGGTTGTGGACAGCTTCATGGTGCTGTGCTTAACCCCTTGTACCACCAGGGAGGCCCCAAAACAACGTATTTCATGAAAATTATATATTTTAGATTCTTTATATTATTTCTTAAAAAATTATTTAGAGTGACTTGCATGTAAGAAAGAGCAAATCAGTATACTAAGTGTAAAATAAAGGAATAGGAAGAGATGGCTTCTAAAGTATATTCCAGCCTTAAAGCTCCATGTTTCTGATTCAAATGCATTATAAAGAAAAATTATTCCTTGAACTGTGCAACAAAGAAAAACTTTCACTTTTCCAAAAGCAAACTCTTTTCTCAGAAATACACTATAATTTCATGTTCTAAGTACTGGAAGTAAGGTTGCATTTCTTATTCAAGCCCCTCAATCGATGTTAGCAGTGGCAATTTACTTCATTAGGTAAGAGTTAAGATTCTGATCTTGTAGTGTAAACTCATCAGCCAGGCTGATGAGATATAGAATGAATGAAGGACTTTTATTTTTAAAAGAAGTAATTTTTCAAGAAAGAAATAAAAAAAAAATCCATAGTTAAAAAGACTCCGTTTCACTTAGTGAATAAATGTACAATGAATAAGATGGCAAAAGCACAATTCATCTTATATTAGTTAAAGCAATCTATAGTCAAACTGCATAAAACTTAATAAAATTTAATTGCTGTTAACCAGTAACTATCCTGGATATTCCAGAAGATTCCTTCAGTTTTGTAATTCTTTCTTGTAAATGGAATAATCTGACTATGGAGGTTAGGAAACAGAGAATCGTTTCAGGGTGTGTTAGAAATAGCTTTTCAATCACAAAGAAAAATGCAAGAACTT
The DNA here is from genome assembly GCF_014898055.3 of Talpa occidentalis. Lineage (NCBI taxonomy): Eukaryota > Metazoa > Chordata > Mammalia > Eulipotyphla > Talpidae > Talpa > Talpa occidentalis. The sequence goes on along the minus strand of NW_023604861.1, from coordinate 55,357,674 downwards.
GGCACTATTTCATGGCAGTAGCTTTAGCTATTAAGAACTTTAGGGGGGGGGATCACTTCATCATCATGTTCCTGGAAGAAGCAATTATCAGGTGGTAAATTTTATTTGCACAGTTATTATCTTGATCGAAGGTGCCAAGTCTATAAAAGGACTAGAAGAGAGAAAGTGACATCTATTAGATGCATGGCCAGGATTGTGTACTTGGCAGAGGATACACAGACCTAGGGCAGCACTGGCCTGCTTCCGGTACTGTGTGCAATGTGATGGGCAATTAAACATGAAGCTGCTTGGAGCACATTTGGTCATAATGATAGTTATCATTATTTTTGTCTGATTTCCCTGCCTGCATGCAGAAATGTGAAAATTCATAAAATTCTTATCAAATTTGCAAGTACAATAGAGTGTGTTCATGAAGCATTTGGTTTGTTTTCCTTGTAATGCTATCTCATGAAATGTGTTTTCATTTACATTTGATCTACCTGTACTCAAAAAGCTGCAGACCATTGGGCTTAAGGCACAGATTTGCATAATTTTATCAGTCTTGGGTGTAGATATAATCTGGCACACAATTTTTGATGGCTGGTAGGCAGCATTCTTGCACCAAGAGGGAACAATTCATTTGCTTTTCTTACGATCATACCTATGACCATATTTGTTCCTACAAGTAAGCCATTAAATGACATTCAATTCACTCAATTAATTCCTCACATAAGTATCACAAGTGATTAAGAGCATAGGCTTGTACACAACATGAGCTTGAGTAAGGTAGTTGAATTGTCTTTGCTTCAGCTTTCTTATCTCTCATAAGTGGACAAAATTAGTATTTGTCCCAGTGTGACAGAATTCGTGAAACCATGTCAAGTACTTAGAAGAATGTCAGACCTAATAAACATTAAATAATGTTAGTTAATATCAATATTGTTACTGTTACTACTATTACTAGATATTTTCTTTTATTTCTAGAACCCAAAACTATTGGGATAAAATTAGGAGAATAATCAGAGGAACTGTGAATTTATTCCCCTGAATCATAAATAGTGTTATAAACCAATGTCACCTCAAAAAAAAAAAAGTAGGAAAATATCTCAAAGAGTCATATGTCTTCTATTATAATTCATACTTTATTTTCTCTTAGCTATATTTGAATAATGTGGTATGTGGCCAGGGCCCAAAGAGTGTAAGAGGACATCAGTAAGAAGGAAAAAGGAGAAGCTTAAGCTTAAGCTGAAGGGTGAAAGTAGGGAAAGCAAGGTAGTCATCCTGAGCTTTACTCTAGGAGAGTGAACAATGTATTTTATTAAATTGTATTACCATTTGGTTTATTCTGAGGCTTTTAGGATTTTATATCAAGATCCTGAAATTTCAGTGATTCACACTGAATCTGGTCATCTGTGATGCTCATCACCAGGACCATACTATTAAATTTTCATAACTGCAAAAGTAGAAAACTCCTTCCAAAAGAAACTAGAATAAGTATCCCATCTCATTTAAGATAGTAACACAAACCATCTCATTTAATATAGTAACACAAACCAGTTAAGAACTGGACTCTTAGGTTATGCACAGACCCCTCTCTCCCTCACCCCTAGTGTTGTATAACATAAGCCTTTCAAGCAGGAGAAACTTAACTGAAACCTCCAGTTGCCAGCTTTCACCTCATGGAGTAGAACTATTGGCAGTGCAATTGTAGAGCAGTGCTTTTTTTTTTTTTCCCTAGCTAGCAGTACAGTAATAGGAAGAAAAAAAAAAAAAAAACACTGAGCTCAAATAATTAAATAAAGGAATGGTGATTAAAAATAACACCAATGAAGCTTAACTGAGTGTGTTACAGTAAGATTTCACTGAAGAAATGAACACATTAGAGTGCAAGGTTTGCATTAAAAATTCCCGGGATCCACTGGGGAAGTGGATAGATGTAATAGGATACGGCTCAAACAGGGTAAGTGTGAAGTTTTCACTTGAAAAGGCACAAAGATGGAAAGGTGCTGCCATTTTGCTAAGAAGACAGAAAACATCCTTGAGGGGGAAAACTGACTCTAAACCCCATGAGATCTACAAAAAAGGCCCATGGTTCAGAGTGACTTAAACAAGGAAAAACCAGAACTACAATGCAATCCATTTACTACATCCATTTGGGTTGCCAATAGATCCTGGGACTAAAGCAAGATCCTGAGAAGAACAAAAAGGAAATATGATTGAAAATAAGGTCTGTGAGGAAGAGGGGACCAGAGATACTTGACTTATGAAGGCAACGAATGAGGTAGATTTAAAAGGACTCTTCATTTTTATTCTGGGCATAGGATTGCTTTTTCTTCCACACATCTTTCAGGTGGTAAGGGCAGGTTGAGGGATCTTATAAGTAATTTGTTCAAGGACACATAGAATATATCAGAACCAAATTAAATCAGCATGTGCTTGATTCCAAACCCCCAGGTTTTTCCTACCATTCCACAATGTATTTCTCTTGGTGTTTTGTTTGGGATTTTTACTAAACTGTGCAAGTTTCTGAATATCTTGCTGCTTTTAGAGGAGATGGTGGTTAAGATTAGGCCTCACTACCTTGAAATCAATAGTTCCCAGACATAGCAGAGGGCTGCCCAATCCACATCAATACCAGCTGAACTGGTCATGTTTCATTGCTTTGCTGTGAGAGTAAACTGAGAGTGAATTACCACCTACCTTTCTCTTGCTACTACTTGCTTTATATCTTATTTTATTTTAAAGCACAGAAAAAAATCATCTCAACTTGACTAAATCTTGAATGACATGATATTTTCTGGGTATCATTCAATGTTTTACTGTATAAACTTATTTATATAAGCTTCGTCCAGGACAGAATACAGCTTTTAGTTCAAATATTCATTACAATTCTAAACTACACCTTGCATGTTTTAGATTATTATAACTACTAATGGAGACCCCGCTTCTTTGTCATTTGAACAACTTTGTTGATGATGATGGTGGAGTGAAGTGTGTGTGTGTTTGTGCGTGTGTTCATATGTAGACTCTATCGGTGTTGTATGAAAAGAAGTCAGAAATTGCAAAGTAGAAAAAATAAGATTTTAATGGAAATACTTCTGTCTATGTTAGTGATAAAGAAATGAAACAGAAAGGGAAGAAAATGTAAAAGAACTAGAAAGAAAAAGAAAATGGGGATAGAAGGAGGAAAAAGATAAAAATAAGGTGATGGCGAGGAAGAAAGATAGTGAGGAGCAAGAAAAGCTAGACTGACCTAGAGCACTGTCTCTCCTTTCTCTCTCTCTTTTTTTTTAAGATTTATTTATTTATACAAGAACTGGGGTACAGGCCAGAAGTGCGAGAGGGTGAGAGAATTCACCAGAGACAGAGTGGGAAGCAGAAGAGGCAGATGACTGAAAACACTACTGAGGGGAGCAGCGGGCAAGGCAGGAGTGGTCTGCCACGCTATGTGGGTATCTCCCCGGCTGGCAAATGAAATGCACTGCAGAGGCTATGGATAGCTTCACAGTGCTACACTCAACCCACTGCACCACCAAAGAGGCCCTGTCTCTCCTCTCTTAAGACAGTACATGATGTATCACAGGCATCTATACGAGGACACAGAAATGATAATGTAGATTTCAAAGACAAATTAGTATTTGGATTTTTATATTGAAGTAGATTTGAAGCATTGCTAAAAAAAAAAGTACATACAATTGACACATTGTTGCAGAAAGAGACATGGATTTTCACACTACCCTTGCTAATTATCTCTTTCCTCTTCTGCCTAATGACTGTATCACCCAGTAGAAGACTGGAAATGGGATTTAATCCAAACCTATGTAACTATATAAAACCAATGAGTTTATCCAGTGACCAAAGCTCTGATGTTCAAAAGTATACCTGACCATCGGTCCCAATGGTGCCTCCACAGTCAGTAAGCAGTTCTGACATGTCATAGTAGCTCACAAACTCCCATAAACAGGCCTCAAGATTCAGGTTTCGGTAGAAGCGCAAGGTACCGGAGCCTCTGATAGATGAGCTGTACTGATAAGGATATGTTTCTCCAATGATCTCTGGGTTTTTTGTAGCATCAGTCAAGAAACCATGGTGGGTCTTCACTTCAGTGTAATCCAGAAGGTTGGAGCACTTGTGGTTTCCAACTCTTGTGCCATCAGGACTGAGGGTAAGCTCAAAGTTGGAAAGTTCTTTAGTGGAGATGACAGGGAGCATGCCTGCAAGAATTTTGGAGTCATTAGTGTCAATCTCACCAAGAGCAAAGGGCTGAGAGTGCTGGGTAAATTATCTCTTGCCAAGACAATAAAATACTATAAAATACTGTTGCTATAAAATACTGTTTGGTAGTGATAATCAAAGTGGTGTTCTCAGACTCCTGGGGATCCCCAGGAATTTTTCAGGGAATCTGTGACATTAAAGTCATTTGCATCATGACACAAGATAGTACTTGACTTTTCCACACCAATTTTCTTGGCTATAACACATCATATATTACAATAGATTGGATACGGAACCAGATATAAGAATATAGCTTTTTTTTATTAAACCAGAGATAAAAAATATTTTCAAAAGAATAGAACAATGCTACTCACATTAAATTTTTTGATTATAAATTAAAGTTATTCTTAAAACTATGTTTTTCATTTTTTTTAAACATTTTATTTATTTATGCATACAAGAACTGGGGTACAGGCCAGAGATAAGGGGGTGAAAGGATTCACCAGAGAGAGTGGGGAACAGAACCGGCAGATTGACCAAAGTACATTGCTGAGGGGAGCAGTGGTTTAGTCCGGAGAGGTCTGCTGCGCCATGTGGATTGCTCCCTGGCTGGCCAGGGATCGAACTTATGCCGCAGAGGCTGCGGACAGCTTAACAGTATGGCACTTAACACCTTGCACCACTAGGGAGGCCCTATTTTTCATGTTAATGTGTAACAAATATTTTCTTGTTATTTTAAAATAAGTGAAAACCTTATATTTAACAGTTCCTCAGTTTTCAAGTTCAGTTGACATAAATAAATATATCCCATAAAAACAAAAGTGAAAAACCCTAAATAATTTGAAGGGTGTCCTAAGACCAAAAAGTTTGAAAACTACTACTATCCAATTTGGGCTAAGGGTTGGCAAACCTCTTCTGTAAAGGGCCCAATTGCAAATATTTTAGGATTTGTGGGCCATAAGATTCCACTGCTTCAACTGCTCAATGCTGCCACTGTGGAGAGTAGGTTGCCATCAATGAAGGATAAAGGAATTAACATAAGTGTGTGCCACAGACTTCATCATGGACAGTGGCTAAGAACATCATAATTGGGACCTCCCTGGTTATCAAACTATCTCAGTGCTATCAAACTATCATCAGGCATTGCGGCATGAGTTCTATCCCCGGCCAGGGAGCTAACCCATATGGCACAGCAGACCTCTCCTGTCTCACCCGCTGCTCCCACAGCAGTGTATTTCAGTAGATCTGCCTGTTCTGCCCCCCCCACTCTGTCTCTGGTGAATCCTCTCACCCCCCGCACCTCTGGCCTATATACCAGTTCTTGTATGCATAAATAAATAAAAAGTAAATCTTAAAAAAAAGCACATTATTAAAAAAAAAAACAATATCATAATTGTCATATGTCATGAGATAGCCTTCTTTCAGAATTTTCCAAACATTAAACAAATGTAGGCCACAGACAAATGCTTAGCCTGTAGACCACAGACAAATAGGCAAAGATGGGATTTACTCCATGAGCCATAGTTTGTTGAACACTGGCATAAGCAATGCAGCAAAAAGGCTATGAATGAGGCCTTCCCTAGAACCTTACCATTTCTCCCTTTGAGGTTTTCCCAGAGCAAAACTCTGATCCCACAAAAGAACTGATCCACTTCTACCATGGCAGAGCTCCAACTAGTGAATGAAATGCAAAGCCAAGCCTTAGGAGCACATGGGGGATCAGTTTTTCTACAGGAGAAACTGTTAGAGGTCTGTTTTTCTGATGGATTCCTGCTAAGCCCTTTGTAACTCCAAGTCTCATTTCCCACATGACTCAAAAGTTAGGATGGCCAAAGTTAGGATCAGCATTATGCTGGAAGAGTTGCAGATTGTTGCCCATCTACCTCCCACCAAGTTTAGGCTCGAAATAAGCAAAGCAGAATTATGCTCTTTTTCTAAGGGCAGAGGATTCTACCTTCTAGTTCCCCATGTTTCTTCTTCCTTAGCTACTTAAAATATTACTAACATGTCAAGTAATAAATTAATATTAATGATTTACTTCAAGTACACAGTGACTGGAGGGAATAAACGTGAAAATTCTTGTATACATGGAGAAATGTTTATATAATGTGGATAAGGTTATTGACTCACCAATTCTGGCCACACTTTCTTAACCAGAGAAAATGAACACAAAACTTTGAGTTATATTTTTAATTTTATTTCAATGCCAAAGAAATATCTAAGTCATTACAGTTAATATGGAAAATATTTATAAAATTCCAGTTATGAAATAGCAAATAAATGTTGATGATAAGCATTGAGAGACCAGAATATTTTACCGCCAGTTTAAATTCAAGAGTTTTGAAGATACATCTTTGCTAGTACATTAACCAAAGGTTTGTTTCATTGTGTTTGGACAAGCACTAAGTTTATCGAAATTTAAATAGTGCTTACATTGTATGACTTTTATTTTTTTATTTTTTTTTTTTTATTTATTTATTTTTTTTAATAGAGGCATGTTTTTTTTTTTTTTTATTTATTTGTTCGTTTGTTTTGTTTATACATGCATTGGGTACAGTCAGAAGCGCGGGAGGGTGAGAGAATTCACCAGAGCCAGAGCGGGGAGCAGAGCAGGCAGAAGGACCGAAGTACACTGCTGAGGGGAGCAGCGGGCGGCAGGAGAGGTCTGCGCGCCATGTGGGACCCTCCTCTGGTGGCCGGGGAGCAGCCGGGGATCGAACCGCTGCCGCAGAGGCCGTGGGCAGCTTCGCAACCCAGCGCTCAACCACTGCGCCACCGGGGAGGCCCACATTGTATGACTTTTAAAAAGAAAGAAAGCAGAAACACTTGAAAGGAGCAGAAGGACTTGAAGCTCTAATTGCAAATTGAGCACTTACTGTGCGCCTCACTATTCAGAGTATTCACTAAAATGAATCAGATAAGGAGAAGCCCAAACCACTTCCATGGATTTGTTTACCCTGGTCACCTACCATCAATGTGAGGCATCGTGACAGTGAGCTTGATAAAGTTTGTGTGTTCTGGGTCCTCGGGGCCAGTGTAGCGCAACTTTGCTGAGAAAGGCTCAGCTCCCACTATCCCCGGCACCCGAGGCTGACAGAGACCTGGAAGAAAATAAACATATTTATGCTACAAGAAGATAACAGATCACATTAAAGAATATTTTTGAAAGAGACACTATTATTTTTCCTTGTACTTTAAACTTCTCTGTGGACTAAAGGCATTGCCGGGAGATGACAACATAAGGAAGTAAAGACCACATTTTAAGAAGTAATCACAGCAGACTGTCTTGTGGCTACTTCTTAATGGTTAAGTATTTTCCCAAAGGTCACAAAACACTAATTCTGAAAGGAAACTTGCATTTCTTTGTTTATTGCAGCACTATTTTAAAGATTTATTTATTTATTTATACAAGCACTGGGTACAGTCAGAAGCGCGGGAGGGTGAGAGAATTCACTAGAGTCAGAGCAGGGAGCAGAACAGGCAGACAGATGGAAGACACTGCTGAAGGGAGCAGTGGGCACGGCAGGAGAGGTCTGCACGCCATGTGGGACCCTTGCTGGTGGCCGGGGATCGAACCCATGCTGCAGAGGCTGCGGGCAGCTTCGCAGCCCAGCGCTCAACCGCTACGCCACGGGGGAGGCCCTGCAGCACTATTTTAAATAGCTAAGATACGGAATCAATCTAAGTGTCCAAAAACAGATGATTGGATCAAGAAGATATGATAAACACACCCAATGGAATACTAGTTAGCAATCAAAAAGATAAACTCATGCCATTTGCAGTAACATGGATGGAGCTAGAAGGGATTATGCTCAGTGAAATAAGTCAGAAGGAAAAACAATAATATTCCTCCTCACATATAGGAAGAATATAGGGTAACCAAACAAGGGATCTATCCTACCTACCTACCTACCTACCTACCTATCTCTTTGAATCAAAACTGTTTATATGAAAATCTTTCTTCAATGTTTTTCAGAGAATTGTGATGTTTCCATTTTAATATCATGGAAGCAACCAAGAAGCTGGATTATAATTTCAAGAAAATTCCTATTTGTACAAACAAGAGAAAATGGACATGTATTTATTACAACAGCAATAAAATCAAAGGCACAAGGCATGTCCCAGTACCTGATTTGATTGCTTTACTAATAGGGGGAATCATTTTAAGGGATTGTTTACTTTCTTGGGGAGGATGATACCAACATAGTTGTGCTTAAGAGAAACTAAAATCATATTTTAATCCTAATGCTTTTTTATTATTTATAAATATTTATCGTGAACATATAATTGTCAGAAGTGGTAAATTTCTTTATGGGACAAATATACTTCTGAACCATTGTATGAAACTGTAAGTTTTAGAAACAAAATCTTCTAGACTATTTTTAAAAAATCTAATTGAAAAGTTCTTCTACAGAATGATTTGTTTATAAAGTGGATTTTCTCTGTTTTCAGTCTTGTTTCCCACTACATGCTCTCCTCTACTCCAGTGTTTCTGAGCTCTGGCCCTGAACACAACTTTCTTTGTAATACAAAGTATGGGCACATGTGCACACTTCTTCTGGACTGACCTTGTTCTCTATCCCTGGTAAAATCCTGCTCCTCCAACGACCAAGTTGGATTGCCCTTGGCATAGCATTGAGCCACCCTTCCATCTCATTCTGCTTCATCTCTGAATCTCAGTCTTCTCTCTCTAAATATGCTTTTCATTTTTCTGTTTATAGTTCCCAGAATGTTCCATGAATTATTGCTCGTGTTTTTTTCCTCTGCTGTTTTCATGGTTCAGCTTCAGCACCTAAACATTCCTGATCCACTCAGTGTCCAACTAATGACTCCTACTTTTGCATTTCTAAATGTGTGTGCAGATAAAATATGTGTCTTCAGTTTGAGCTGAACTCCTTTAAGACAGAAATCTTATTTTTCTTTCTGTCAGTATAGGACACTTAAATGCCAGCCAAATTCTTGTAGATAACAGATCATCAAAAACATGAAATGAGTAAATATTTGTTTTCTAATGAAAATTTTTATACAAACAGATTTTCATTTTTATATACTTAGAGTGTACTGTGGAATATGTGGGACATTTGGATGAACTGATAAACAGATACAAGACATTTATGATATTCCATGGTTTTCCAGTTATCTTCACATGCAAATGGCAATGCATTACCTTCTTCTCTGCCGATGGTTACAATAGGGCTCATCAGCTCCAGGCCTTCATCGCCGTTGGCATTCACAGCACGAGCTGCGCACTGTACTCGGGAGCCAGGCTGAAAGTATATGGAGTCCAAAGTGATCATCTTGGATGATGTGAAAAAGGTGTCAAAGTCCACTTCTCTCATGGGGCTAGTCACGCCATCAGGGCCAGAGGGAGCGCTGGTCAGCCATCGGTACCGCGTCAAAGTGTCATTGATGTTCTCGCTCGCACAAATAGAGCCTGTTTTGTCATAGTCAGAATACCTAGGGTTGCAAGCCTATGAAAAAGAAATAATACCTATAAATATTTAGGACCACAAGTGTATGGAACGCAAAAAACAATAACTATCAAAACTACAGTATAGAACAGTATGGAAATCATTCCTCTCAAGGTCTATCGTAATGTTTTCATTCCCACTGCTTTTAACTCTTTCTATGTTATTCATGTAACTTTCAAATTTCTAGTCATGATAATTTTTATGAACTTAAATTTTGCATTCGATACAACTTACTGGATGTTTCTACCTTCAGCTTGCTATGAATTACAATGTTACTCATTTCATCAACTCCTGAATTCTCAGAGTTGGCAAAATCATCCTTGTTCTTTTTCCCTCTTCTTCACATTCTCACCCCTCACCACATCACCTCACTCCATGCTCTCCTTTTCCCCCACATCCAGTTGGTCAGTGAGCCTGGTTGATCTTCTTTTCAATGTTTTTTAAATTGCTCTCTTCCTTCCCATTACCAGCACCACTTCAAGTCTACACCAGGGCCTTTCTAGCCTGGTGCTGCCATGGTAACATCCACTATAACCCCTCAGCTCAGGCCATTCTGTGCAGGAACACCCTGCTACCCCACAAACTAAGTTCATCCTCCTCACTATAACATTAAAAGACCTGGCACCAAATGATTATGTCTGCTTTGTTAATTAAATAAGCATTTATTGTCTACCTATTATATTGTCTACTATTATATCAGGACCGTTGAGACATAAAAATCAGTACATTCCAGATTTTGCTCACCAGGAGCTTATCATTTAGAGTCAAGAAAAAGCAAGTAAAACAGTAATGATAATATACCATTTTTTTTCTTGTTATTCCTCTAGATGTAACTTGCATGGCAACCACTTCCTCTAGGGATGATCTTCCCTTATCTGACTCTTACCTTAAAGTCTGGATCCCCTGATGATCCCTCACACTTGACTCCCACATATGGAGTTGGGGGGGGAGCTGCAGCTACACTTCTAGTTTGTATCATTCTCATGATGATCACATTATGCCGGATAGGAGAGTAACAGACCCCTATGTAATTTTCTCTCCCTTCCCTTAAATTCTTTCAGTGTAGAGTTCAGAGCTTATTTATCTTTCTATCAGTGACAGGCTGAGATAACATGAGATAACACGCTGTGTACACATCAGTTAATAAACCTCTGTTGGAAGAAGGAAGGAAAATGGGAGCTTTATTTGATTAATGCTGTATTTTCCTTTCCAAAGTTCAAAGCTTAGACTTTGCAGTATTTTCTCACTTTATCCTCTTGTGACAAAGCCAATACTATATTGGTTAATGTTTATAATTCTTTTAAGTAATTATTTTATGATTTTCTAAATCTTGTAATTTCCAACTCACTGTGATACAGACGACAGGATAGCCAGACACGGGTCCAGCACTCTCTTTAGCTCTAGAAGTGTCATCGTATATCAGTAAGGACACAATTTGAGGAACAGACGGAAAAGTGACGTCTGCTATGCTGTTCATTTCTTCTATATACACAATGGCTTTGATTACCTAAAAAGAAAAGATTATTACCACAAACATTGAAATACTAGATTCTCTGGGCTTCTATTGTACAGAACAATACTCCCGATGCTTGGCAAGTCTCCGGCTCATTATGGTGAAGATGGTCACAGTCAAGACTCCTGGAGAGCCTCAGGGTTTGTGGGGTTGGCTCCGCGTGACCCTGGCACCTTGGTCACTGCCTTAGCCATGGCATAGAGCAGCCTGGTAGGCAAGTGGCCCATGAGGTATTGGAGCTCTAATTTTTTTCTTCAAATTGTGACAATTATAGCTAACTTTGTCTTGGGGTTGTGAGATGGATGATCTATGAAAAAGTCAATTAGTTGGGCCTCCCCTGGTGGTGCAGCGGTTGAGCACTAGGCTGTGAAGCTACCCACAGCTTCTGCAGTGCCGGTTCAATCCCTGGCCACGGGCGAGGGTCCCTCATGGTGCAACAGACCTCTCCTGTCTCACCTGCTGCTCCCCTCAGCAGTGTATGTTGTCAGTCTCCCTGTTCTGTTCCCCACTCTGGCTCTGGTGAATTCTCTCACCCTCCGCGCTTCTGACTGTACCCAGTGCTTGTATAAATAAATAAATACATCTTTAAAAAAAAAGTCAATTAGTTGATAGTGGGAAAAGTTGAAAGACTCCCTGAGAGAAGGCAGATCCTAGGGCCATGCTGGAGTGGACGCTGGGAAAGGAAGTTTACATGAGCAGAAAGTTATATGAAGTCTGAAGCACAGGTAGAGAGAGAGGCTGAGTCATGACAGAAAAGGAATCTGTGCACATCTGCTCTGGTAAGGTAACAAGACCCCCTTGTTGATGAATTTGCCTTAGCTCCTGAATAACCTCGGGCATCCAGCTATGTATCACAGATCCCAAGCCTGTATTTACATGCATATTCATGAAAGAAGCTCTCATCACTTCAAATGATTGGACTGAATCTCTGTTCCTTTTACCCAAAAAAAGTTTAATTCAACACTCTCTAAAAGCACTAATAAAAGACACATCTCATCAAGATTTATAAAAATATATTTGAAAAGGAATTTTTGCCCATACTTCTTGAATTTTACAGATGACTCTTTAAAAAGCAAGGCACTATAGCAGAAAATGTTATGAAGTAGTAAAGATTATAAAATGATAAAACATATTTAAGGAAAAAAATCTCAATTTGATTTCAAAAAAATAGGGAAACAAGTTATAAAATAAATAGAACAAATCTAAGCTTAGATATTAACAATTTATCTGTTCCTAAAATCATTCAGTTTAAAATTATTTTGGGTTTAAAGGTCAAGATTCTGTGAAAATTGTGCTTATCTTGAAGAACATCTGGTTTATAATACAATAAATTTAAAAAGTACAGTAAACAAAGATTAGGCCTACAATGTTTTGGTCACTGAGGCTCAGAAGATCAATTTGACAATACCAGGATGAGCAGGTAGGAATTTTTGAGGGTTAACGGTTGGGTTTATGGGTTATAATATATGTTATAATGAGTCCTAAACTGAATTAAAAGCCTTATCTTGGGGCTGAGATGCTGCTTCCTCTCTAGATGATTTCTCTCAACAAATTCAATTGTTTCTGACTGAGATGGGAAGGGTAAGTCGGCTGATGTGGGGCTCAGTCCTTGAGTTTCTACAAATATGATTTTTCAAAGAAAGACAGGAATTTCTTGATTGGAAAGTGGAACAAAATTTATTTAGGAAATGAAAAGGGATTGTGTAAGATTTGTACAAAGTCCTATTAATTCATTGTACACTATTGATGTTTATATGCATGTTCCCTGATAAAATGGCTGTTGTGAATTTGTAAGCACACTCTGCTCCTTACCTGCGTCTCTGCTATCATGTTCTCATCGGGTTTTAGGTGGACAGTAAAGGCCTCTCTCATCTCTCTTACTCCATCAAAGATTACTTCAATTTCAACAAAGTGCTGGTTTTCTCCCTCTTTAAACTCGATTTCTACAAATGCAAAGCCACAGAGTGAATCTTTCTATAAGTAATTTTAGTCAAGTTATTTTGATAGTGACCCACATAAGAAATACATTTTACAGTGAGGTCCTAGTAAGTGTGTATTTGTGTGTGTGTGTGTATGTGTGTGTGTGAATAAAATGGAATTGATAATATCATCAGTTATTCTTAGCATTGCACTCTATTGCTTTCTATTCTATTCCCTTTTATCCCAAGAAAAATTTAAATCATAAGTTACAAACTGATTCGTTGGCCCACAGTTTGAGAAAATGCTGAATCATGGGAAGGATGATCAACAGTTCTGATATTGGAACACAAGCAGACAAACTCAGCTCTAATTTTTCCAGAATTTCTTAACCAACAGGACATAAGTCAAAGAAATAAGATTGCATGAATTATCAAGTGTGAATAGCATTTACATTTTGTATACAAAATGTAAAATGTAAAGTTGGATATAAACTTACTGAGTTTTAACATATATCAAAAATATTTTTAAGACTTTTTGTTGATGTTAATCTTAGAATCTAAGGAAATTTTTTTAGATAAATATTTAGGATCTGCCCCTCCTCAAGAAAAATAATTGCTTCATTGTCATGAAAACTAAACCCAGTTATGAGAATCCTTTTTTAACCATTCACTTAGAAGTTCTTAAAACTTTAACAATTAATTTATTTCGCTGACTTCATGGACAAGACTCTGACCACATTATGATACTTGAATAAACTCTATTGTTGGCTTTACTATATCTTCTGAGAAACTGACTAAGGAGAAAAATTAAAGAACAGCGCAAAATCCTTCCAATGAGAGAGGCTGACAGACACTGCTTACCAAGGCAACTTCAGTTCAGCCAGGATAATCCTAAATCCTTTAAAATGTGGCAGAAGAAAATCTGTCTTCAACATATTTTTCTTTTCTGACTTCTATTTTTCAATTGACAATATGAAAAAGATTTTTTTCTTTAAAATGGAGGTAGCTCTGTTTCCAAATAAAGCTGTTTTCTACATTAGCCCCAGCAAGTTCTTGGAGTATATAGTCTTAGATTTCTCTGACCCTGAGTAAACTTATGGTGCTTGCAGAGGATGGAAAAAGCTGGCCATTTCTGTCCCACCAATTTGTTTGGCTTGACCTGTGGGACCTTGCATTAATAAGTCAGATTCTTACATTTAAAATTATGGGGATTCTCTAGGAAAATAGAATTGTGAGTTCTTTTGTACTCTCCTTCCTGACAATAGCCAGCAGGCAGTGACAGAAAGGATCTTCTCAGCAGAGAATGGATTTCCTGGCTCAATAGCCTTCAACACTCAACATTTTCCTTGAATTTGCCTTGCTTCACACATTTTAATTGCTTGCCGTAGGCCATTAACATTCCAGTTTTGCAACCCTCTGGGTTATGCAAGTCCCATTTCTAAGAAGTTAAAAACTTAATTATGTTAAATATTTAAATTATTGTTATCTTACAGTACAGTTGCTAGATGATAGTTTTCTTAATCACTTGAGTTTTCACTTCAGATATTTTTAGCACAAAAAGTGGATTTCCACTTTTATTCTATATTTAAATTTTTCTGTTCATTTGTAAAGGACTGACCTCAAGTTGGGCCATGAAAGGAGAAATTGGAGTTCCAGAACAGATCACTTAAATTTCTACTATAAATATGTTGTTTATTATACATTTAATATATAGTACACTAAATAGCATGTTGACATTACTGTTATCTAACTTTTTTGACTTCATTTGTCAGTTTACGGTATAGCTGTAATTTTGTTCTGTTTTAGCAAAATGAGGTTTTAACAGGTGCTTTCAAAAGTGCATTAAAAGGTGCTTCCTTCATGTAAAACCTGCTCATTCTAGAAATCCTAATTTTAGATTTTGTATTTAGCAGCTATCATTTTTTTTCTTTCCTTTTGGGTGGTATGTATTTTATTTCAAACATTTTTCTTTACATGAAGAATAATCCAAGATTAATGTTGAAATTCTACAGTATATCAAACTTTTACCAAATATACAAAGGAAAGTACAAGTGCTTTGGTAAATGATGTTATTTTTTCATTGTCTCAAACTTTTACCAAATATACAAAGGAAAGTACAAGTGCTTTGGTAAATGATGTTATTTTTTCATTGTCTCATTAATGTTATTACTGACTCAGTAGTATCTATCAGTCACTTTCTAAATTTTTCTAACAAGTCAGGAGATCAAGATGCATTTCTGTCATTCTATTATTATCAGGAACTAAAATGACTGTTGGGGGCATCCCTGGTGGCACAAGGAATTAAGCGCCTCACTATGAGGCAATCCACAGCCTCTGCAGCACAAGTTCGATCCCCGGCCAGCCTGGGAGCAACCCACATGGTGCAGCAGACCTCTCCTGTCTCGCCTGCTGCTGCCCTCAGCAGTGTTTTCAGTCAGTCTGCCTGTTCTGTTCCCCACTCTGTCTCTGGTGAATCCTCTCACACCCCACATCTCTGGGCCTGTACCCCAGCTCTTCTATGTATAAATAAATAAATCTTAAAAAAAAAAAAGATTGTTGGGAGTAAGGGGTAGAAAATTAGAAACAAAGTAGACAAGCAGAACTACAAATAACTTATAAATTTATCTTGCACATCAACTAATTACCTTTGTGCAAGCAAATAATCCAGAAAGAGACTGATTTGTTTTATTATTTATAAAAGGTAAAGGAAAAAGGTCCACAATTTGAAGGAAAGCATGTATGAACAGCTCCTGAGACCCAGAGAATTCATGCCTCTGTGGCTGGTATTTCTTTCATTGCTCCTATTATGACAACATTTTCTAGCTTGAAGTTTTAGATTGTTGGTATAAACTAAATGGACTTATTGTGACTATTGTGTACATTTTCAATGTAATCGAAAATATCAGGAAAGTCATTATTGTTTATGTTATTAATGTTTGATAACTGCTAATGAAGATAAAACCTATTGAAAATAAAGTAGACTCAACACTGAAGGTCATCTAGCATGTCTGCCCAAAATTTCCCTAAGTTTAAAAACATATACCCTGTAAGACAAAAAAGGAAAATCCTGGAAATCAATTCCATTGTGTTTGTTTTTCCGAAGAAGATTCATTTAAAGGAGTGTGTCTATTTTGGTTGCATATTTTTTTCTTTTTCTCAAGGTCTCTCACATTAACACATCATATTAGCATACCCCACACTTTTGGAGAGGACCCTCATACCTTCCGACACAGGATGGTAGTCTTCTCCGGAGGTGGCCGAACCGTCCTTGGTGTGGACTCTCACAACAGAAACTTTGGAAATGTCTCCTTGGCGAATCACTGGAATTTTTACCACCGACGACTGTCCTGGTTCTCTGGGCTCACTAACGCTAAATTTAGTTTCTCCAAATTTAATAATTGCCTCTAAAATTGTGAGAAACATGAACAAATGAAAATATAAGAGGAATACTTGTTCTCCATATCTAATTTTTATGTCCATGTGGATGAGTTTGCTACCTAAGACTGTCCACTCTAGGCCCTCTCTCTTCCCTCACCCAATATGTTAGCAGAGACTGAGTATGCATAGCCCCACTCCTTCCCTGGAACTTAACCAGCTCCCAGGGAGCATGTGCTCTGGGCTCTATGTGTCATAAGTTTTACGGAAGCAACCCCCTGAGAGTGGGGAAGGAGGGAGGAAACTGTTGGATTGACCACAAGTACCTCAGGTTGGGGGGTGTGTGTGTGTGTGTATGTATGGGGGGCTGTGGGGTAGGGGGAGCTAAGTATGTTTGGGATTCAGCATTTAGATAAAAACCATATTCTCAAACATTAACCTTTCATTTTAACGGTTTATTTCACTCCCTATTTTGACTTAGTCTTTTTCCCTATTTCTCATCACTTTAAAACCCTAGTTAGACAATGGAAGTGATTTTCTGTTACCTAAAACTTTAACATAGATCTATTGCAGTTTCCCATTTATGGTACCAGAAATAGCTTCTTACTATCAGCATCATCTCGGATCCTGATCAGAGTTTCATTTTGTTCACCAACTGCAGCCCCAAAAGGAGAGTTACTTTGAGGAGTGCCCAGAACCAGACGGAGTTCCTCCACCTCCTCGTATAGCGCATCATCCATCAGCTCAAGGACACAAGGCTTTTCAATCTCACCTGAAACAATGATGACAGCATTTTTAAAAAAGATTTATTTATTTATGCATACAAGAACTGGGATGTAGGCCAGAGGTGCAGGGGGTGAGAGGATTCACTAGAGGCAGAGTGGGGAGGAGAACAGGCAGATGGACTGAAATACACTGCTGAGGGGAGCAGCGGGCGAGTCAGAGAAATCTACTGTGCCATGTGGGTAGCTCCCTGGCCAGCCGGGGATCGAACTCATGCTGCAAAGGCTATGGATAGCTTCACAGTGCTGTGCTTGACCTCTTACACCACCAGGGAGGCCCATGACAGCATTTTTGAGACTTATCTTATAGTCTCCAAAAAAGATGTCTGCTAAGAACATAAGACCACAAGGGCAAGGATGTTGCTTTTTCCCCCTTGCTGTATTAATAGTGCAAAGAGCTGTGTCTGGTATATTAAACCTATTAAACCTTCAATAAATAGTTGCTGAATGATTGACTAATGGAACACATGCAATATTAGATCTTGATTTATACAAGGAATCTCTTAAATGTCTGTCTTTAAGTTTTGTCACTCATCTTAAAAAGCAAGGGAAAAAGCAAATACCAATTTTGTTTATGATTTTCTAACATCAAGATCAGAAAGCAAATCTAGCAGCTTTGTGCTGGTTTGGTCATTGTTAATTTGACGGCAGTACTAGTTTCTAGTATAATTATTGGATCAAAACGATCAAGTATTTTAAGACTACGGGTACAGATTAAAACATGACATCTATTTCCTTTCATTTCTGACATTTAAGCAGCTCTCAGTTTCATAAAACTTATACATTTGATCTGCTCTTAGCCACTGAATAAGTTTTGGAAAAACAATATAGCACATCACTGGAAGCTAATAAATAAGTGGATACGGACATAAAAAGGACTTTTATGGAACCATTTACAATCTATCTCACCTTATAATCAATTAGTGGGTATGAAATCACCTTATAAACTTGTTGAAGTCAAGAACTTGTATTTCTCTCACATATATTTCTTACCAAAACCCTGGATTCCTCAAAATTCAAATACAAATTACAAGCTCATACTCCTCAGTTTTTCAAAAAGACAAAATAGTGTCTTTTGGGATAAAATGGATAGACCTTGAGGTTATGATGGTAAGTGAAATAAGTTCAGAAAGTGAAAGACAGATATTGGATAGTTTCATGTCTCTGTGGCATATAAATAACCAAAAGACATGTACTGGCAAAGCACAGCAGAAGCAATTGTTAGACCTCATGAAAAATATACTGGTTACCAGAGGGAACGGGGGAGGGAGGAGAGGACAGGGGAATGTACGGGGAAGGGAATTGGCAGGGAGGTTAGGTGGAGGATGAATGAAGCAGATGCATAAATGGGACCAAAGATGTATTAGCAAAGTCACATAGACATATAAGCTACTTATAATTTAAAAAATGGGAAAGATTTATACTGGAGGATCTAACCAGTAAGAGAATAAAAATAAAACATCATTATAGTGCAAAAAATTTAATGAATCAAAAAAAATTATAAGCTCAAACTTACCAGGGAGGAAAGTGATGACAGAGATTTCAGTGTTGGGGCGCTCTTCAAAGTCCACCATGACTTGTGCAGACCCCTGCCGTGTGTAGCACCTCACCGAGGACCTGTACTGGATATCTCCACCCCTGTGGATCATCGCCACTACCTGCCCATCATTTTCATTGCCAGTATATACTCGTTCTTTGAATTGCATCTTAGGCACTGCAAAAACAAGTAAACATATGGATCAAGTGAGCATAAGGTTGCTCAAGAAAAATGGCATTTCAGAAAATGTGACTTAGTAGAAGGGATAATGGGATAGAAATGAGAATTGGATCCCAATCTCCACTCAGTCACTTGCCAATGTTTTGGCTTTGAGCAAATCACTTAACTCTCAGTGTTCTCATTTTTGAAAGTTTGCTCTGCCTATTTTTGTGCAGTAAAGAGATACAACGAAATGCTAAAAAGTGGAAACAACTGGATACTATGATATCTATATCAATATGTTGCTGAAACATGTATTTTTCAGGATTTCTGATAACACTAAATATTATACACATTTTTAAGCACAGTTGTCATATATACTGTGTATGTATGTATACAGTAATGACCCTGACTGATGGGAGGGGAGGGGTTGCTCAATTACAATAGAGCATCTTAAGTTATCAGCCACTTGTTCAAAGACACTGATCAACATATAAAAGGCAAAGCTGGATAAAAATCTGGCTGTGTGAAGAGGCCCCTGTAGTTCAAAATTGACAGGTGGTCCTGATGTCTTATCAAGAAGTGAAATAAATATGGGTACAGAAGTTGAGGGCAATTTGAGATGCTCATGGACTCCATGACTGTGATCCTGGAGCCTTCTTCAGAGTATGTTGAGGGCCTCTGGGAGACTCTTGCTTTAGAAGAGGCATGTCCTCCTCCTAGCAGAGGATGGATTCCCGGAGCTCTCTGGATCAGTTGCCAGTCTCTCAAACTTTGCCAAGAGGTTCATTACCCGGGACCTCCCTGGTGACTCAAGAGGTTAAGACACAGCACTAAGAGGCTATCTGCAGGCACTGCAGCACAAGTTCCATCCCTGGCCATGGAGGTGACCCACACGGCACAGCAGACCTCTCTTGTGGCACCCACTGCTCCCCTCAGCAGGGTCTTTCAATTTGCCTGTTCTGCTCCCCATTCTTTCTGTGGTGAATCCTTTTACCCCCCTGCACCTCTAGCCTGTACCCAAGTTCTGGTATGAATAAATAATTTTTTTTAAAAGAGACGTTCATTACCAGATCTTCTTTTTTGCTGCTAATTGTATGCTTATATTATTGTAATGTGATTCCCCCAGTAAATCCATATTGTGGTTATATGCATTTGGCTTGAAAGTGAAATCTTCCTGCTTCCTAAAAGTTAGCACTCTGGGGATTCCAAACCTGATAAAATAATAGTTTATCAAGACTATGTTGAAAAAATTGGTAAGTATGAAATTACGTGTGTGTGAGTGTGCATCTATATAATAACTAGGTGATATTCACGCTGGGTCAATCAAACATAGGACTAATTCACAAAAGGTTGGATGCCTCCAAGCAATGTCAAGATCATCAAGGTTGAAGATTATTCAGAATCCCCTTATGATGACATGTGAGAACCCCATTATGCATACAGAAGCTGGGTATCTTAAAACAATGATTTTGGCACCTTATTAAGGGAATTTCAGGAGTGTCTGTGTATAGAGGTGACAGAAAATGTCTTGTATTGAGAAATGGAAAAAAAAGACCTTTGGCACTCAAATTTCTATGCAGCCTTGTGTAAAATGTTGTGTAGTTCTTCCCAGCCATGGTGAAGAAATTTTTGAGGCACAATCAAGATATTAATTATAATCTCACTCTTTTTTAATTTGCAAGGAAAGGAAGACTAAAATTTTTCTTCAGAGATTAATTCTGTCAAAATGATCAAGAAGAGAAAGAAGACCTGGTCAACCCGGGTATTGTTTTTTTTTTTAAAATTAATTAATTAATTAATTAATTAATTTAAGCACTGGGTACAGTCAGAAGTGTGGGAGGGTGAGAGAATTCACCAGAACCAGAGTGGAGAACAGAACATCCAGACTGACGAAATACACTGCTGAGGGGGGCCTCTGCTGGTAGCGCTGCGGTTGAGTGCTGGGCTGCGAGGCTGCCCACAGCCTCTGCAGCGTCGGTTTGTTCCCGGGACGCCGGCGAGGGTCCCACAGAAAAAAAAAAAATACACCGCTGAGGGGAGCAGCGGGCGGCAGAAGAGGTCTGCGCGCCATGTGGGACCCTCGCCTGGCATCCGGGGATGGAACCGGTGCTGCAGAGGCTGTGGGCAGCTTTGCAACCCAGCGCTCAACCGCTGCGCCACTGGGGAGGCCCAATCTGGCTATTGTTATGGGTTGAACTGTCCCCTCCAGATTCACAGGTTGAAGTCCTAACCCTCAGTACCTGAGAATACAATCTTCGGATACAGGGTCTTTACAGAGGTAATTAAATAAAAGTGAAATCATTAGGTGGGCCTTAGTCAGCTTAATTGGTGTCATAAAAAGAGAAAATTTGGACACACGAGACATACACAGAAGATGCTGCAAAGACACATAGAAAGAAGATGACCATCTATAATTCAAATGTAAGGAAACAACCTCGTAGAAATCTTGATCTTGGATTCTTAGTATTCAGAACCGTGAATCAATAAATTTCTGAATCTGTAATACATATTTATGGCAGCCCTACCAAATTAATACAAGTATATAAATCCTAGTTTATTACTTGTTATTTGTACAAACTGTAGCATAGCATTATCATTGTAAATTAATAAGCACTCACAATCTGAGATAGTGTCATTTATGAACACTGTGGCTTTGTTGGGCTCTCCGAGTGCTGCATTCATTGGCATACGAAGCACCAGTTCAAATTTCTCAATTCCTTCCAGCACTGGTTGTCCAAGATCATCCAGAATGATCACACGAACAGTCTGCATGTTGACTCCAGGTGCGAAGTCTAAGTTGCGACTGATTCCCACATAGTCTGTTCCAGCTTTGACAGCAACAAAAGAATTACTCAACTGGGGACTGACTAAATTTAAACAAAATTATGAGACATACATTATGCAGATTTATGTATAATTACTTTAAAAACACAGACCAGCATAACATTACAGAAATTTGTATTTAACAAATTTTACATTATTATCAACACTGGCTATTGATATGGGAGAATAAAGATCAGGTTGTGAACATTATTTTAAGTATGTCTGGTGAGCTATTTCAGTTTTAGTTATTTTAACTTTCTAGCTTATAATTTCCCCATCTTTATTTTGGAATGAAGAATAAAATAATCGCATGTCAATAAAAGAGATGATGATCATGAATGTCTATATGAAATATAGCTGTTTAAATTTTACAAACATTACTAAATATCTATGGTTATTTTTAGGAGCACCTACAGAAGATCCTGTTTAGGTGAGTGGTTGTCTGCTGGTTAAGTCAACAAATTTTAGATTCAAGATTTTGTTCTACAAGCTTCACCCACACTTGTTCCAGGGGAGGAGGTCAATCCTCTATGCTCAAAGACATATTTGGGTTTTGGATTATTATTTTTTAGGCCAGGGTGGTACATACTTTGGGCTCACATTTTTATTTATGCTTAAAGTAGTTAAAAATAAAACAGTATGTTAATCTTTAGGCATAATAACTATAAAGACTGGGCATGGAGGAAAACAGTCCAAGATTATTGCTTCTTTCTTAATTTTCATAACTTTTGCTCTTGGAATGCTCACTTTTTATCTGCTTATGAGTATGAAATGAATATATCTGTCTTTAATTCATTTTTAAAAATCTCTATCAATAATCTCTTTGTGTCTCTGCATTTTTCTTTTCTTCTGCCTCTTTACCTTTTCCCTCCTCTTTCTGATTCAAATTGTCTCTTAAAAATAAATAATTTGGTTAACAAATATTTACTGGACAACAACTTCATGCAAAGTATTATATTCGTCCCACTGCATTACAAAAGATGAAACTTAAGGGTAACTTTTAAGATGAGGTGGAAGCCACTTGTTTTATATGATAAATGTGTGATTTGTCTGTGATGTGTATGTTTGTGTGTATGAATACAGAAAAAGAATTTGTGTTTTTGGTAATTTAGAAGAGAAAAAAAGTAATTTTCTTATTTTATGCTTACCCTAAACTATATGATCACTTTTGTGGTGATGTAGATTCCAGAATAAAGGGTAATCATATGTCAGATGGGACAGATTGTATTATGAAGTATGGAGAATGCTTTGGGATTTGAAGTATATGTGGGGACATCTGTTAAAATAAGGAGGGAACTGAGGTGGACAGGCATCACTGCATAACACTCAATGTCACTAGATTGCTTTGAGGGTGACCATCAAGATTGTTCTTGCCTTGTATATGGTGTCATAATAGTCAATGATGCTAGATTTCCCAAGTGAAGAGAGAGAATTCACAGATAGATAAATATAGGCATTAGAATGTAAAGATTTTGACTTATATTTTGTCACTTATCTTCTGATTTGGGGCCCTAATGTATTTTCCTGCAGTATCAATACAGTCCAGATTTACCTGCCAGATTATCACAATTTCAGAAAAAAAAATCCATTCAACTAGACTGTCTTAATAAGAATATTTTAGCTTTAACACATTTTGTGTAATGAAACTGCTCACCATCGGCAGAGGGAGGCTCTGTCTTCCTTGATCTCACAGTGACACTGGAAGACCTGGACAGGTCAGTGCCAGTCCTCCACACCTGCACTTCCACATAGCCTGTGCTCTCATCTACTGAGTACTTGACGTCGCCAAAGTAGAATATGGGTTCTATTAAAACAAAGAAGAAACCATTTCTGTTATTTCCTTTCCCACATCAAATTCTACTGATGTAATTCCAAATAGGAGTTATATTTATCTTATTGGTTCTTATCATCATCACATATTTTTTTCCCATTAGCAAGAAAACATTTCTTTAAGAGGAGAATTTCTATAGTTTTCAGGTCAAAATGCCTCTGTTAAAAAACAAAAATAGATATGGTAAGTGCCCAGTGGAACATTCTAATGTGGTGGTGTGTGTTATTTGACTTTATGTGGGATTATAAATGGTTTCTATATGGACTTCCTGGAAGGTAAAAATAGAATCAAAATGAAACAAGACAAAGTAGAATGACATTTTATGAGTTTGACCCTACTATTCATTTTGTTATTCCTTAGTGAATCTTCATCCTGGAGACTATTTACACCATGACATTTTTTAACCACCTAGATGGGCCATAATCCAGTGTACTTTGGCCTGAAATAACCACGAGAGCTAGCAACTATTGGTGTAGTGAAATTGATTACATATGGGTCCTGGAGGCTTAGAGCAGGATCTTGTCATCATTACCAGGGCATGGTTGTAGACGACCTGGGAGGTTAGGAGGATGTCTAAACCAACTGGGGTCCCAGTAGAGAAATAATCAGACATCAAATATGTATAAAAGTGATGTGATTTAGGTGATTAAAGTAGGACACATACTGGAGAATTTGTATTTTTTCCAGGATTGGTGATGAATTGATCTAGCCATTGCTCCCTATATGATTCCACAGGTGACCATCAATTGATCTTGTGAGATTGTGACCAGAAGTCTGAGGTATAGCAGTTAGCTGACCAGTAAAGAAAACTGAGTGATATTGTCTGTGCTTACTTTAAAATAAAACAATTATTTTTAAATATTTATAGACTCACAATAAGTTGGAGAAATAGATAGAGCATATACTTTATCCACTGAGAACTTTTTTATATGCAACCATTAACAATGAAAAATTAATCAAGAAAATACACATATACAGTGAATAGCCCTTTGACTTGAGACATTTTAGTCATCTGTGTCTGGTTTTACAAGACTCAAAAGAACTAAGTATAAAAGGTCATGCAATTCATACCCATGTTCTTAAAACACAAAGCCATTTAGGAGATATCCAGTATGTTTCAGAGCATCTAATCGAATTACCAAGCACATAACATCAAACAAAATCCAATAGTCATGGCTCGAAACTAAAGGAAAATCATTCTGTGCACTGCTCAAATTGAGTGAGCATTCTTAATTTTCCTGCCCCAAGTAAATTATCATTAATAAAAGTGGAAATTGTATTTTCTTTGTATCGTCATATGAGGACATGATAAAAAGTATATATAGCTCCCCCAAACTCTTGAATAATACAAAATCCACCTTGGAAATTTTGTTTGCATATTTTGGTTTAAGGAGTGATAAATGTCCCTACAGCATACTTCACCTCCTCATCCTTTCAACTTGGACGGTGCTTGGGCACGTGAGTGTGTGTGTACAGATGGACGTGTTATCTTAGTCAAAGCAGACCTCAAATACACACCAATAAATTCCTTACATTTCTCAAGCCTAAGTAGGGGGCAAAGGTGAAAACAGCCCCCAAAATGGTTATTTTGACCAGATGGCCAAACCAGGCACATCTGTGTGTCTCTTAAAAGGCTTTTATAGTTGTTACAGAGGTCTGATCATCAGTAGCCAACAAGTAGCTCCCCAAGTTGCTTTGCATTCCTGGCAAACCACATCATACAAATTAGGCTTCTGAGCAGTGGGAGGACCACCTATTATATAAATAAATAATGATACCTCTCCCTATTCCTCACAGATATATCTGGAAGTGGAACAGAATGAGATCATGTGAGTGCACAACTGCTAATCACTCAAAGCTCTATAACTTAGAGACAAAACTGTGTTCTTTGTGCCCATTCTGTCAACTGCAGATCAAGGATTTGAGATAGATAAGTAGATAGATGGATAGATAGCTAGATAGCCCTATATAATACATTGAATTTTTTTAAATCCAAGTTATCATAAAAGAATAAAAGATAAGAATAAAAGAATAAAAAAATAAAAAAGAATAAAAAAATAAAAAAGAATAAAAGATAAGGATAATAGTCACCATACATAGAACATTCAATATGTGTCTGACATGTGCTTTGTGTGTGTGTGTGTGTGTGTGTGTGAGAGAGAGAGAGACAGAGAGAAGGTGAGCAAGGAGGAGAGAGAGGTAGGAGTGTACAGCATATGCAACAAGCAATAAATTATGATTTATGTGAATGATCAAACCATGTTATATTACCTATTGTATAGGATGTTGTTACCACCAGTAGAAAGAAAGAGGGAGAAAGGAAAAGGGTTTTAATTTTCAATCTCTCCATTTTACCCCAGCAGCTAATAGAAGGCATATGAAAAGGTATTTATTTCCTAAAATGAATTCTTTTTAATCAGCAGATTATATTATGTATGTGACTTATCTCCTAATCAGTACTCCACACATGACAACTGGAAAAAAAGGGTCCATTAATCAATTATAATAATTTCTGTTAAAAAATAAACAATTACCTGTGAGATCTAACACAATTTAATAGTTTTTATAATAAAAACAACTCTTGTCAATTACCTAGCTTCTTATGCCATGAACAAACAGAAATAGGTATATATTAACACCTATATCCTTTCAGTGTAGGTGAATGAGAACTGAAATTGTTATTTCAATTTCTTGACACCTTTTTAAAAAATCTCTAAAATTTAAAATGTTGTTTATATTTGTTGCCATTTGTTACCATTTGGACAGAATCTTAAATAAATTAGTAAAACTCCTTCAGGTAATGAGTTGAGTTGTAAATAGCACTCAAGGTATATGAGTGGATTTTTTTTTAAATTTTTTTTTTAATTTTATTTTTATATTCCCCAAACAATTGCAACCCCTTTATTTTGACCCCAATCCCTCCCCCCGCCCCCCTCCCCTCGTAAAGTGTCTCTGGTTCATAGTTGTTTGTTGATTATGATTTTCACTTTCTTACAGATATTCATTTTCCTGGTCCCTTATTTAAGTTTTCTAGATTCCTGCTATGAGTGAGACCATCCGGTATGACTGGATGTTTTTAATGCATGTTAACGGGTTCTATGTCATGAGCAGATGAAAAGGATGAATGAAGACTGTCAATGATTGAAATATATGCAAAATCCAGAAGAATTGCTTGTTTCAGCAAATTATTATAATCATGAGTAAGATTTTAATTCACCTCTCTTTGGTAACTCAGTTTTTGTCTATGAGCTTGGTTTCTTTTAGAAGTTAACTGTAGGGCCTCCCCGGTGGCGCAGCGATTGAGCGCTGGGTTGCGAAGCTGCCCGCAGCTTCTGCAGCGCCGGTTCGATCCCCGGCCACCAGGTGCGGGTCCCACATGGTGCACAGACCCCTTCTGTCACCTGCTGCTCCCTTCAGCAGTGTACCTCAGTCCTTCTGCCTGCTCTGCTCCCTGCCCTGGCTCTGGTGAATTCTCTTACCCTCCTGCGCTTCTGACCCAGTGCTTGTATAAATAAAATAAATAAATCTTAAAAAAAAAAAAGAAGTTAACTGTAGACATTTATCAATTAGATTTGGAAATACCCACATTACAATTTAATGTTAATTAGGAAAAATCTATTAAGTCTGTAAACAATACACCGTGCTATGTAATTTGCCAATTTTAATGGAGAAGATAGACAGTGGCTGAATGTTATTATCTGGAATGAGAGCGTGATCAAATGAAACCACCATATCTGCCAGCCAACAACCACATAAAACCATAAAACAGTGATTCCACATCAATCCCCCACCCAGGAATCACACTCCAGAATGTTTTTATTACCTCTGCCGAGAAAGATAAATTATCCAAATCGTGTGTGAGCAGTGCAAGGGAGGTTTTAAATTGGCCTCTTGGAATAGTGTGAAATTCATAAAGGAAGCCAAATTCTACTCTTTGTATCCTTTGTGTTGTTGACCTTTCCAGTAAAGAACACAGATCAAGGCACAGACTACAGAAGAGTCTATTTTAGCTCATTACACATGAATATGCTATTCAAGTTTGGGGATACTTTCACTATAAACAGCACACATCGGAGCATGTTTGTTTAGCTATGAGGAGTGTAGCTATGAGGAGGCTAAGCAAGCCACACACCACACACACCTGCAGCAAAGATGAAGGGAAAATAATTTAAGTTGTTTTTTTTTTCCCCACAGGGAAAAAGTGAACTTTTTCTTTTGGCTAAGTCTGCGGTGTCTAGATTGATGTTTACCATTACATTGTGTCTCGTGAGATGAAAGGAAGAGGTACCAGTAGTAATTGTCATCTGGAGCCAAATCTTATTTACTCACGTGTACATGGACCATCAGTCAAGTAAGCTTTGTAGCTTTAACATGTTTGCTCAGAACTGAATGAAATGAAAGCTTTTATGCTGTCTTTTGGTTCAATGCTGAAAATAATACAAAGCAACCTCCCCTGAATTATTTCCAATTCAGATCTCTCTGCTGAGGTTTAGACTTGATAAGCACGTGCCTATTCAACCCAGTGCCATGGCAGCTCAAGTCAACTTCTCCCAAAAAGAGTAGACAAGAGTCACCGCTACTCTCAACTCATGGTTTCCCTCTGTCTCACTGCCAATACCCTCGATGTGGCCAGCGTCACCTGTCAGTTGAATTACAACAGACTCTTATCCAAAGAGGGCATAATTCAAAACAAATCTCATCCTGGTAATCCCTTTATTGAAAATGATTCAGTGTTTTCCATTGTTCTTAAGATTGTTTATTGATTCCTAAACAAGACACTGAAACATCTGATCTCAGTTTGCTTTTTAAAATTCATTTTAGTCCTCTTAGCACCCTGTCTTGAATGTCCTTAAAGTGATATTCCCAGTGTCTGCTACACCACCCCACCACCTTTGCTTCAAGCCATCCCCCACCCCCGCACGTCCTCCCATGAGGATCATTCCTGCTCCTTTTAGGCTTGAGTCTAGAAGTCACTTATGGGCCTCCCTGGTGGCCTAGGGGTTAAGTCTTACCCCACCACAATGGCCTGAGTTCAATCCCCAACCAGAGAGCTGACCCACATGGCACAGCAGACCTCTCCTGTCTTGCCCACTGCTCCCCTCAAAAGTGTATTTCAGTCAGTCTGCCTGTTCTGTTCCCCACTCTGTTTCTGGTGAATCCTCTCACCTCACACACCTCTGGCCTGTACCCCAGTTCTTCTATGTAAAATTTAGAAAAAAATAGAAACACTTATGCTAGGGAGAACCTAGGATTCCCCATAAAGTCCTCACCCATCCTGGGCCTCCCCAGTGGTGCAGCGGTTGAGCGCTGGGTTGCCAAGCTGCCCGCAGCCTCTGCAGCGCCAGTTCGATCCCTGGCTGCTCCCTGGCTTCCGGAGGAGGGTCCTGCATGGAGCGCAGACCTCTTCTGCCACCCGCTGCTCCCCTCAGCAGTGTACTTCGGTCCTTCAGCCTGCTCTGCTCCCCGCTCTGGC
The DNA here is from genome assembly GCF_014898055.3 of Talpa occidentalis. Lineage (NCBI taxonomy): Eukaryota > Metazoa > Chordata > Mammalia > Eulipotyphla > Talpidae > Talpa > Talpa occidentalis. The sequence continues at coordinate 55,328,594 of NW_023604861.1, read as the reverse complement.
CCTGGTGAATTCTCTCACTCTCCCGCGCTTCTGTCTGTACCCAGTGCTTTATAAATAAATAAATAAATAAATAAAATAAATCTTTAAAAAAAAAAAAAGTCCTCACCCATCCTCCACCGTCATCACATGCTTGCATCCCTCACGACCTCTGAGTTCTCTAAGAAAAGGATGTAAGCCTCCTTTATTCACTGGTGGTTTCCCTACATTTAGTGTAATCAAAGTCTGGCAGGAGGCGCTTAATTAATACTTGCAGAAAGAATGAACTTCAAGTAAATTTGATGATTTACTTGTAAGAGAGAATGAATAAAAATGTGTCCGGGGTGAAAGTTAGAAAAGAACATTCTTAGTGGGAGTGAAGTGGACCAAGGGGTTGTCGGTGCAGTAAGATGACTGTGGAGGACAGTGTTCTCAGTCTGGAGGAAGTCCACAGAGGAAAGGTTACTGACTCATGAATAACTAAAAATAAATAAATAAATGAAAGATCTGTTTTCCTTTTTTTTTTCCCTACTATTTTTTATTGAGGCATATTCCTTTTTCTTTGGTAAATACTTTGCCTCCCCATCTTCCCAAGTTGGGTGTGCATTAGAGTCCTCCAAGAGGACTTAGGAACACAGGTGGCAGGCCTCACCTTTTTAGCTTTTTATTGTTTGAATAGACTGTATTTTTCAGAGCAATTTTAGATTCACAGAAAGTACAGTTTTAGATTTTCATGTTGCCCTGTGCCCACACATGCATCACACTGGTGTTTTTTACGACCCCCTCCCTTCTGCCCCAGGTACACAGGTTGTTTTAGTTCATCTCAGTGTCTTTAGCATATGATAACTGATTATTATATATCACACTAATTGTTTTGAATTCATTATCTTATTTCATTTTCACAAATAAATACTTCATGAAGTATATACTACATTAATCCCATTTTCACATATAAGGATATTGGGGTTTAGGGAAATAAAGAACTTTATCCAAAGTCATACATGAGGGAAAAGGTCAATTATGATTCATACTTAGATAAAGCTTTGATCTTAACTAAGCTAACTAACCTTAACTAAGGCAAGAAAGAAATCATAGCATAAAAAGTCTTTACCAATTTTCATGGACCTGATTTTTATCCAGTAATTTAATATGTGGAAATTTATCATATAGAAACTCATAAGTGTAAAGAATGTTAATCATTCTTCATTTGTAGTAGGGTACAATTGAAAAGGAACCCAAAACCCATTGCAAAGAGGTTGCTTATATATAGTTCATTCATAAAATGAAATACCAAGCTCTGAAATAGATTTTATTTTCTTTGTTAAAAAAAAAAAAAGCTAGTGGAGACACTGACATTTGGTTAAAGGTGGTTTTGTAAAACAAATAAAAAACTCCCATAAATTTATAACAAAGATTCTAACAGCAAATGGAAAAAAAATAGAAAAATTATGTAAATATGTACTGTTGCAAATTATGGATCTGAGACAAACAGAAAGGGAGGAGGAGGAAGGGGGTCAAAACATGGAAGGGAAGAGCACAAGGGACTATGGTGATGGTCACGGGTGAGGGGATGATGGGGATTATGCTTGAGGGGAGAAATCAAGTATTGTACAAAAATGAACATGATATAAGAAAATAAAAATAAATAAAATAAAAATATGCACTGTCTCAGAAGAGAAAACTTGCACTACTATATAAAAATAATTTTATTAATACTCAGGGAATGAAAATTAGAGTAATAGTACTATTTAATAGTCATAAGATCAGAAAAACCTAAATAGCTAAACATTGTGGGCACGCAGACATTCTCAGAAGCTGCCGCTGGGAATGTAAGTTGATTCAATCACTTTGAAGAGATTTGGCAGTGGTTGCTAACATTAAAATGGTATATCCAGCATGACCCACAAATCTACCCTTTGGTATACACCTGCACATGCACACTCAGAAACACCAGCAGGTTTAACACATTATTTATACTGACCAAAAAGGGAAACCAAATGTCTTCGGCAGGGGAGAGGGAATGGATAACTACAACTCATCTAACTGCATCAAAACAGCCAGAGCTTGAAAACACAATGCCAACTTAAAGGATCAAAAAAAGCAGGTTGAGGGGCCTCCCTGGTGGCACAAGGGGTTAAGCGCAGCACTATGAGGCTATCTGCAGCCACCACAGTACAAGTTCAATTCCTGGCCAGGGAGGTGGCCAACATGGTGCAGCAGACCTCTCCTGACTCACCCGTTGGTCCCCTCAGCTGTGTGTTTGGTCGTTCTGCCTGTTCTGCTCCTCCCCCTCACCATCCTGCGCCTCTGACCTGTACTCCAGTTCTTGTATAAATAAATAAATCTTAAAAAAATTTAAAAAAAATAGCTGTTTCTTGAAAAAAAAATTAAAAATGTATAGCAAAGGAGGTTAAATTTCTTTATAATCTCATCCTAGGAAATTAAAAAAATACACATCAAACTGCTAACTGGTTAATTTTTATATCAATTAGTGATTTTTTAATGTACATATACCACATTTTATATAGAATTACAGACTCGTTTTATGCATACCATTCTATAACATAGCAAATTTTTTTCACTACAGAAATGTACGACAGCATAATAGGCCTTTATCTAAAACTAACCAATGTCACCACTTTCCGTAGTTGCTCTCTAGTACCACTCAGCTCTCATGGCAGACAGGAGAGGTCTGCCATACCACGTGGGTTTCTTCTTGGCCAGCTGGGAATCGAACCAGTGCTGCCAAGGCAGTGGACAGCTTCACAGTGCAGCGCTCAACCTGCTGCGCCACCGGGGAGGCCCCATCTATTGCTTTTTAAAATAGGAAAACCAAAGAAGGAAACAAGCTGATGAACTGCTTCTTATAAATGAGATATTTTTTAAAATTTAGTTTTATCTGAGCCTTTAGTTTTGACTAGGCTTTTCCCTACTTGTCCCTCCAAAATATTTTAAATACAAAAGAACCGATTGTTAAGAATCACCTCGTATCTAATATCTACTCTTTAAAATGCATTTTCAAAATTCTTGTTGAAAAAAGTAAAGCTCAAATGTATATTTAAGGGAAAAATTTAAGAGTATCAGTTTAAAGGCATGTTTTGACATTTCTTTTTCTTGCCAACTGTAATTTTCTCAGAGAGAATAAAGAAAAGTCAGTACATGTCAGAATGCTGGTGATTTAAGGACTGACTCTTTCCAATATTGCACTTGGGAGTAGTTGGCCAAACTTTCTCCAAAAAGATAATATTATCAGAGATTCTACTGTCAATCTAGTTTCACTCCAAAACTCTGATTTTGTCTTTTTTCAGGGTCAATACAAGTTTAAAATAAAATTTAAATGTCAGTCACCAGAGTTTTCTGCCATTTAGAGGCATTAAAATAAGGTTTCATGAGTGATCTTTTTAATCATCAAATATTTTGAGTACCTTGCCTTCTAGGGGATCATTTTTTAAACTTCTTTTTTTCTATCCTACCTGATATTATAGCACAAATGAGGGAGGGGAAGGAAAAACCTGTCATCATCCACTAATTGATTTCCCTAACTCAATGGGACACAATTATTTATGGCAATGTTTTGCAAGACCCAGAGGGATTTTTGAAAGGTAGATTTCTGGGGCTCCATCCCAAATCAAAATCAACCAAATTTCCAAGAGTCAGAGTTTAAACTGTCTCAGGTGAACCTTGTGCACATAAGGGTCAGGATCACAGCCCTTTGGCAGCTTGGGGGTCTTAGGGAACACAACAGTTAATTGCACCACATGATGGGTGCAATAGTGCACAGGTTGTCAGGATGGTGGGTTGGAGACCACCAGGTGATATTCTAGGAAAGAAAAGGTGAGCTTATAGACTGAACAGGTAGAGGGAAGGTAAGGTGTGAGCATGCTGGAAAGTGGGGTGGCAAGAGTAGAGGGAGCTGGAGGAGAGTATAGAAGCCAGGGAATAAGGAAATTAAGATTAGACAGGTTGTGGCTGGCAAGTTCTTTAATTTCATGCTAAGAATTACAAAAATGGGAAGTCACCGCTGTTTTTTGAGCTGTAAGTGACAAGACCAGAACTTGGTTTGCAAAAGAGAGCCATGGTAGATGGACTGATGCAGGGAGAGACTAGAGGCAGGAAAGCGAAGGCTGAAAATTCACATTTTGGAAGAGACTCAGAAACTAAGTGACAATTTCTTCGTCATCAATGAAATGTGGAGGGCACTATCAAGGTAGATGATTGGGGGTATTCCAGCTTAATCAACTGGGTAGCTAAATTGTAAAAGTATTTACAGCATTATTCACTGTGCCATTGCCTAGATTGCTCTGTTCCAGTCTCTATGCTCATTTGCTATCGTTCCCAATACTCTTTAAAATCAACTGGGTAAGAATATCAATATATCAGCATGCTCTATTTACATCTGTGGATCCTTCTCTTAAATTTAGAGGACATTTCCCAATTATTCTTTAGGGTTAAAAATCCAGATGATGGTCCTCCCTGGTGGTGCAAGGGGTTAAGGTGCAACCCAGGAAGCTGTCCACAGCCACTGCAGCACGAGTTCGGTCGGTCCCCAGCCAGGGAGCTACCCACATGGCACAGCAGACCTCTCCTGACTCGCCCGCTGCTCCCCTCAGCAGTGTGTTTCAGTCAATCTGCCTGTTCTGTTCCCCACTCTGTCTCTGGTGAATCCTCTAACCCCTCAAGTCTCTGGCTTGTAGCCTGGTTCTTGTATGCATAAATAAATAAATCTTTAAAAAAACCCAGATAACATTCTCTATTTTCAGAGATAATATATTTAATTAATTAAATTGTATAAATATAATTATTTTGGAACACTAGTAAAAGGAATATATTTTAGCCAACATTTTATCTCTTTTAAAAGACAAAAACAAAGACAACTCTTGTGAGTGAATCATGGATGGAAGGTAGCCAAGTTGTTTGATGTGGGTAAAATAAATTCTTTTCCAAACCTGTGTATTCCATTTATATCTTCTAGTTTTCAGATATCATTGACATACCTTCTTTGATGAAAAAAAGCAGTGAACTTTATACTAATTTAATAGGTGAAATCAACACACTGAATACAAAATCTGAAAAAAAAAAGTTATTGTGTTTCACTAATGCTTCTATTCCTATGCTATACTACAAATGTCATAGCAGGCCCCAAATGCTACTTTCTGTACCACAGTGTTTGTATTTTTCTTTATTGTTAATAATGAACTTTTACCTTTAGACAAAAAGAAAATGAGAATAAGTAATTAAAGTCTTCATAAGTTAATGAAAAAGTGTGATGTACTTATTTCCAAAGTCAAGTTAAAGGAATCTTGGGTAGGGTTGCTCTATCATCAGACATGAATAGGGGTCATGTTTGGGTTAGTCTCATATCATCAGGGGTTGTCTGCTAAGGGACAGCATGTGCACCCTTTCTTATTAACACCCAAGTATTATAGGTTATGGCATAGGGGGCTCAATGATGGCTAGTCTTTCACAATTAAATAATTTTTCTTCGTAAGACTTCCTGTGTTCCACCCTCCACCGAACCATTTTCTAGCAGTATGCCCTTGGGTAAGTTACATAATATGTTTGTGTCTCAGTTCTTCATTGTAAAATTGGGGATTACAGCAAGAGCAGCTTCATGGGCTAGTTGTAAAGTCTCAATGAGAGGACACAGCAAAATGCTTACAGCAGAGCTTGGCATACCAGAAGCTCTCAATGTATATTAGTACGTAGTTATTGAAGAATACAGATAGTTCCTAATCACTATGCATTTTATTACATCTAAAACTGATTGTAATATTAGAGTATAGGCAAATCATTTGCTACAGCATGTGTATGATAGATAAAGATCAGAAAACAACCTAAATGTCCATCAGTAGTGTGCTATGGCCACACTCTGAAATACAAGACAGTCGTTACAAAGAATGAGCATGGTTTATATGTACTGACATGAAAAGTTTTTCATGATACATTGCTATGTAAAATAAGTATATCATAATACACATAATACAATCATGTAGTCATGACAAACCGGATTTTTGGTGTGTCTGTTCCAAGTGCTAGATAGATGTACACGCACTTGTTTAATCACACTAACCCTTTGAGGTAGGTACAATTATTTTGCCTATCAATACTTTACAGATGAGGAAACTGAGACCACTCAGGGAGCTGCTTGGAAGTTTAAGATCAATAATCAGTATTTGGAACAGAAACAAGACCAACTGCTTCTAGAACATGTGCTAGTTGCTACTTCATTATAGCAATAATTGCCGCTAGCCAAAATGAAAAGAAAATGTGTTCTTGGAACTGTGTGTATGAAAGATACACACAGCGGACTAAGTGACCTGAAGACAGAGGTGTGGGTTTGGTGAGGGAGATGGCCAGGCTACTGCCCTGTAGTCAGTGTACTTCTGTTTAGCACTCATGTAATAATTTTGTACCCAAAATATTAATATTAAAAAGGGATTAACCGGCACAATCTACCTCATTTAAATGTAAAATCATAATATTTGATTAAAGGAAAAATACCAGGTTGTCAGAAAAGTCAAGGCGCATTTTTTCTATGCTTTTCAGAGAAAATATATGTCATGACTTTTCTGACAACCCACCCAATATTAATAAGTAGAGCAAAAATTCCCTTTCCTGCTATAAAAAATCTGTAAAACATTTTTACTCAAAGGATTCTGGCATCTTTACCATCTTGCTCATTTATTCCACAATGCTGTGGAGCAATATACTCTCTAGGGAAGTGAGTAGTTATTTACACTTTCAAAAAAGTCATTATCTAAGAGCCCCCAAGGTCCTGCAAAGTTTGTGTCTTTCTATTCTTAAATATAACCTACTCCCAGCTGACTGCTGTCAACAAGTCCTGTCTTCTCACACTTGTCACATTGTACTTTTCATGCTATATTCAAAAAATTATCTACTCATTCATCTCCCCCAATTGACAGAGATCTTCCCAAAGGAAGAAATCATGTATTGTTCTTATGTAAACTGCAATAAGAAGCATGGAGCCTGCCATACGGCAGTCATAAAAAATGCGTACAGACATAGGCTAACTGATACCACTTTCAGCGTTTCTAATAAAAAGAAATCTTTTTGGCCCTAAACTCATCTTATAAATGAGAATATACTAGTTAAAATTATAGCTAGTATAACTGCAATATCATAGTATTATAGTTACATCTACTGAATGTCTGCAACTCCCATCAGAATCTCTAGAATCTTTGTTGTATTGATTTCTATTTTTTGCAAGGTAATTAGTTTTAGCTGCTGCTTATAAGCAAAATTAAATTGAATACAGAGGTTAAAAAATTGGCTCAAGGTTATATAGCTAGAATGTGGAAAAGTGAATATTTTTGGAATATTTTCTTTTCTATTCCAAAAATTATCAATGAGAAAGTATATATGTACTTTCATTTCTGCTAACTAACATGAATTTTGTAAGTCAGATTTCAGAATCAATGGTGACTTTGACAACACGGTGATTTACATGGGAATCCCAACAGCTGAACCGAGCCACATTAGGATCAACATGGTGTCAAATACAAGCTGTGTGAGGTCTCAGGAACAAAAGCATGTGGTTGACCTGGAAAAACAAATAATCTCGACCAGAGGCTACTCCACAAATGACACTTGAAACATGCCTGCAGGTGGCAAAGCAGGGGATTCCAGAATAAATTGCTAAACCTACTCCATTTCAAGTGGAGAGGAATGTGCTCCCTTTCTGCAAGGATTTTTCTTCCTGGCTTCTCCTGCGAGCATTACTTAGGAGCAGCAGTCCACTCTGTTCCACTGCTTCCTACTAAGTTCATGAACAGCGGTCCCAGAGTCTCCGTCCTTCTGTGATGTGATGGGGATAAACACATCAAATTGTTCTATAAACCCAAGATGCGAGTCCCCGCTGGGTCACTTATGAATGTCTGACACTGGGAAGTCATTCTCTTTGGTTCTTGGATTTCTGCTCTGTAATATGGAGTTGATTCAGTTGGGCCTTGTGAATTCATCACTAAGTTCTCAGGTCCGTGTACATTTTCCTTCCCATCTCAGAGAAGGAAATATGATACTATTGTAATTGGCAATTATTTCTCTCAACAATCCTGCAAACTACTTATGCTTACTTTCTGCACTCTTTTTTTTTTTAAAGATTTATTTATTTATTCATTCATTCATTCATTTATTTATTTATACAAGCACTGGGCACAGTCAGAAGCGCGGGAGGGTGAGAGAATCCACCAGAGCCAGAGCGGGGAGCAGAGCAGGCAGAAGGACCGAAGTACACTGCCGAGGGGAGCAGCGGGCGGCAGGAGAGGTCTGCGCGCCATGTGGGACCCTCTGCCGGTGGCCGGGGAGCAGCCGGGGATCGAACCGGCGCCACAGAGGCTGCGGGCAGCCTCGCAACCCAGCGCTCAACCGCTGCGCCACCGGGGAGGCCCACTTTCTGCACTCTTTATTGAAAATGAAACAGTTGCTTCTTGTAGGAAAAAAAAAACAGGAATTATAAAACTAGGAACACTTAAGAAAAATTAGAATTAGAAAACCGTTCATGCCACATAGATGGTTTGTAAACTAAGGAGAAGCCACAAACCAAGATGATAAAAATATAAGCACTAATGATTTTCATATGACTTCTTATATGCAGATAAAACTTAACTGATAACATACATGGTTTCTAATGTGACATCTTTTTTAATCATTTAAACTTGGGAATTGTTTTAAGTTACCCAGAACAACAACAACAAAAAAAACACTGAATACTTTAAAAAGTAAGATAACAAAATAAAAACACACATCACCTTCTTGGGGGAAAGCAGGCTGTGGAACAGTATTGGCTGAGCTAAGCGGCTAAAAGTTAGCACAAAGAGGAGGTGGGTAACGGAATTAGACAGTTAAATCAGTGGCTTATTTGGGACAACTTAAAAGTCAAGGTTATTCATGTTCAGATAAATATAACATCACTAAGAAGCTGTTCAGCATCTCTGACAGCTAATATAAACTGGAGCAGGCAGAGCTTCCCAGAGCAATGGCCATGCTTCTTTGTAGTCTTTAGGTGGGAGCCTGGTCACTAGTTTTCACAGAAGGAACTAGAAAAATTGAAGAAAGCCAAAAGGCTCCCTTTGGGCATTTTATAAACACACTAAATGTATTTTTTTTTTGATAAAGTGAACTCTATTCCTTTATTGGAATTTTTTTTCCTGTTACAGAATACATAATGTAAGAGCAGGTAAGAGTAGTCCTGGCCAGCCTGCTCAATTCCAGGCAGGCTTCCATTTACTGCATATTTGTTGAACACAGCATTTTCCTGGTACTGTACTCCACCCTGCACAAACTCATAGAAACAACTCTGCTTTGAAATGGTTCTGATCCAGTAGTTGAAACTGAAAGAAAATATACTATTGCACGGTTGTCTTGGCAGCCATAATGCAAACCACATATGTTGGAATTCTAAGTGCTTTTCACATAATTTATACATTCTTCATACCAACCCTATGAAGTAGCTGCTATTATGAGGAAATTAAGTAAGAGAAGGTGATATATCTTATAAGTCAGAGGCAGGATTAGACACCTAGGCAACATGGCTTCCTAAACATATCTTGCCTCTCCATGCATGAGGAATTATAATTGCCTGGATTGTGCTACCCAGTTTTACTGCATTACTCATGTTCTAAAACTCTATCAACTCACTTCTTTTTCACAACTTAAAACTATGATATATAATCTTTCCCTCAATATTACATCTTAGTGCAAGGTGATAAGTACCACTATTTGATCTTAGAGTTTCTCCTTTCTTTTCACTTGAATAATAGTTTAAAATACTATCCATTATTTTCACTTTTTCAGCTCCCATTAAACTTGAAATTCATTGACATTGACTTTATCCTCCAAACAGTTTAGAAATGCTCTCTCCAAGTTGACCAGCACTCGTCTTTCTACAAAGTCTATATTCACATAGTATTCGTTTCCCTCCCCCTCTCTGCAGAATTCAACACTGTGGACACCATCTGTCTTCCTAAATGTCTGTCTTCTTTTCTGTCTGAGATACCATTCTCATCTGTTTATTCTTTATCACTCTCATTTCTTCTGGCTTCCTTTATTGTAGGTGTTTTCTTTTAAAAGACAAAATAAGAGAGTCATAAAGTGCTTAGCGTCGGTTAGTAAACTTACTATTGTTATTGCGAGTAACTAGATTTTTGAGCCCCTAAGATGAGTTATCCAGGTGAAGTACAGGGAGGTGAAGTGAGAGGACTTCCCAGAAGAAGGCGTAGAGTTAGAACAGATGATAGGTGAGCTGGACCATGTGTTTGGGGACCTCGGAGAATTCGCTGTGGTATTATGGTGTGCTGCTTGGGGTAAGGAGATGGGGGCAATGAGGAAGAAAGGAGGCAATGGCCAGGTGATGCAGGACCTTGTTTTCTAATCCAAGAGGCTGGAAACTTACTCCAGAAATCATCAGGTGAGAGGTTTGCTCAGTTGTAGGCAGAAGAGCACTGTAATTAAACAAGCATTTAAGGAGTCCAGAGATTGGTAGGTATGGGGGTGGGCAAATTGGTGGTAGAGAGATTATTAACACAGCAGCTGCAAGAATCTAGGTGACATCTGTAGCTGGGATGGATGAGGTGGTGACAGTCCAAATGGGAGATGAGGGCCTCAATGATGGCACAAGGGGTTAAGTCGCAGTACTATGAAGCAAACCCCAGCTACTGAAGCATGAGTTCTATCCCTGGCCAGAGAGGTGATCCACATGGCACAGTAGACCTCTCCTATCTCGTCCACTGTTCCCCTCAGCAGTGTATTTCAGTAGATCCTCCTGCTCTGCTCCCCATTATGTCTCTGGTGAATTCTCTCACCCCCTGCACCTCTGGCCTGTACCCCAGTTCTTGTATGCATAAGTGTATAAATCTTTAAAAAAACACAAACAAATGGAGGATGATAGGATATAAAAGAGGTCCAACCAAGGATTTGGAGTAGTGAGTGAGAGGAAAGAGTCTAGTACTGGCAGAACCATTGTAGTGGCAGGAATGGACACGGTGCAGGTTTTCTGATCCAGCAGACCGGGTAAAGGAGGAGTCAGAGTCCTCAGTGCAGGTTTTTGTTGGGGTTTACCTGGTACACAGGAGGCAGAGGTGCTGGGGGACCAGTAGGCTGGCAGGCCTCCCAGCCCCCAGTAAGTCTGCACTCTGGGCTCTCCCGCCTTCTCTCAGCTTCTGCTGCTTCTCAGCTTCTCTTTCGGCTTCTACCGGCGTCCCCATGACGCCGCCCTTAAAAGCCCAGTCCCAGCCCAGGTGAATCCCATCTACCTATGCCCACACCCTACTCCAGGTGCCCGCCTTCAGGCATGCATTCAGGACCGCAAGGATCCATCATCTATCCTGATGGCAGGAGGGCAGAAAAGCCTGACATTTTTCCTTACCCTACAATCATTCACCAAAATTAGGAATACAGGAGAAAACTCAGGGTAGAGCAAGGACTAACTCCTCTATTCTATTTTGTTTGTTTTTTCCTGATTTGCTTTGATTTCTTTCAGAAGTTAGGAGACTAAGGCCATGTTAACTCAAGTGCCAGTATTTTTTTTTCCTTTCCTTACTTAGAAAAAGGAAAAAAAGAAACATTTCACACCTAACTAAATGTTGGATCTTCCATAATAATGACACAAAGGTTTAATGGAGTTTCCCTCTTCACAAAAATGTCAAGGGATGCAATGTTTTGCAGAAGGTAATGAAGCTTTCCTCAGAGAATTAATCAAACATCTCCGCCTGCTAACAGTTTACTTGTCCTCTCAGTATATTGAACTAAATCCAGGACATATTGCTGACATTTAAAAGAACTTTAAAATATGTATACAGAACCCATATCAGTTAAAAGATGCAAACTAGATTCGTTGGGATAGTGATCCCCTAGAAAGAGGACTAAAACTCTGTACCTCTTTCAACTCTATTGTGTAGTAGGGATAGTATTTCACCCAGTTCCCAAAGCTTCAGACCCAGCACCCAAGATCTACAAGGTGTACAGCCAACACCTGTACTATTTACAAATTTATCTTGTATTTACGGGATCATCTTGCAGCATAACAATGTGAAGGACCCTATGGCTTTGACTTTTTAAAGCTTTCTCTTGTAGTGAATGAGGCCTGAAGATTATCCCTGTGAATAGGTGTGATTCTTTCAAAAAAAGAAGAAAAGAATGAGCTTCTTGTTGGCATTTTGACCACCAAGCGCTGGCTTTGTGGCATACTTCCTGGGACTGGAAGACAGATTATTTGTGAAACACCCTTGGGGAAACTGAAGCTGATATATATTTCAGCACTGTGTGGAGAGAGAAAGCTAGTTTTCTCTCACAATGGCCATATTCTGGCTATTCTGAACTCTTTATTTCCCCCCTCTGTACCGACCACTTTCTTTCTTTCTTTTTTTAAAAGATTTATTTATTTATACAAGCACTGGGTACAGTCAGAAGCGCGGGAGGGTGAGAAAATTCACCAGAGCCAGAGCGGGGAAGAGAACCGATGAAGAAATACACTGCTGGGGAGCAGCGGGCGGCAGGAGAGGTCTGCGCGCCATGTGGGACCCTCGCCGGTGGCCGGGGATTGAACCGGCGCTGCAGAGGCTGCAGGCAGCTTCACAGCCCAGCGCTCAACCACTGTGCCACCGGGGAGGCCCCGCTACCGACTATTTTCTTTCTTTTCACAGGGCTGTGTTTAAACAGGGACTGCTGATCAGTGCTGTGACTTGGCTCATGCCAACAGTACAGTCGTCTTCTTGAGGGAGAGACCATGATAGCCAAGGGGACACGTGACAATGCTCAGTTTTCTCAGTTCTTTGTGTGCAGAACACCTGACCTTTCAGGAACCTGAGGCCACACCAGATGCTCCTTTGAAAGCTCCTGCTCCACACGGAGCCTGATCTTAATCATCTGGTCTTAATCATTTTGAACATATGCCTATTTCCTTGTTGGAAACATCTGTAAGTTGGGCTCATCTTGGTCACCCCTTGTGCATAGTGCCTGGGAAGTACCCCCGCCTAGTAGGGGTCAAGAAATATGAAAAGTGAGGATAGGGTCTCCTCTGGTGGCGCAGGCGACTGAGCGCCGCACTATGAAGATGTCCGCAGCCTCTGCAGTGCCATTAGATCCCGGCGTGCCAGCAAGGGTCCCACATGGCGTGGCAGACCTCTCCTGTCGTGCCCGCTGCTCCCCTCAGCAGTGTATTTTGTCAGTCTGCCTGTTCTGTTACCAGCTCTGTCTCTGGTGAATCCTCTCACCCTCCCACGCATCTGGCCTGTACCCCGGTTCTTGTACAAAAATAAATAAATCTTTAAAAAAAAAAGAAAAATGAGGATAGGGTGTGTTACCCTAGCACAGCATCTGTCAAATTAGAGGTGCTCAGCAAGCACTTAAAATGAATACATGTATGAATGAATAAATGTAATTGCAAATGTCTGTTTCAGTGCAACAGAATGAAGACCTATTTCTTAGAGAAAGGATGAAGAAGATGCTTGATTTCTCTAGAAGTGGGATGGAAAGCTTTATCCATGAATTTAAATGCTTCAAATTGCTACTGGCCTACAGAGGCATTTTTAGTGTTATGAAAATTGTATAATTCCAATATAGATCACTACCACAATTGTTTATAGCATGATGAAGTTCACTGGGCTTATAAAATGATATTGCCCAGATAGTTTCCTAGGTAACCCCTATAGGTCAGCAGCAAGATTTTCTACATCATTTAAAGAAAGATTTAAGGCCAATTACCAAAAAAAAAAAAAAAAGGTATAAGATTTATAAACTAAGATTAAAGGGAGGGAAGAAAAGAGGTCCAAATATCTGCCTCAATAAGTGGGGATGAAGACCTGCTTTTTTGGGGGGAAGCATAAAATCTACTTGTATCCTGTGAAAAGGAACATCTACCTGGAAGGAGGAAGGCTCCCCAGCAACAGACCACCCTGTGAGGACCCCCAGAGGGGAACTACACTATTCTGATAGATTCACCCAGAAGTGAACTGCAGGGCTTAGGGGTAAATGCTCTTGTGTTTGTTTTGTCTAATTCATGGGGACATTTCCTACTGACTCCCATCATCTCTTCCATACAGGGCAGCAAAGGTTGGTTGTATATCATCCTGCAGACATCATATTATTGATTTATTGTCATTAAATTCTGAAAGCAGATCACTAAGTATTAACAGGAACCTTAAGATCTCAGTCTTCATAAGGAAAGAGACTAAAACATTCCACATTTCTTCACTGACCCATTGGTTTATCAACAGTGTCATATATTCCAAAACTGTTTTCCTAATTTTTCATCCTACTATCAAAAGAGGAGATGCTATTGTCTGGTTAGTAATGGATTTTATGAAGTACGAATTTTCAACAATAGGCCATAGATACATAGTGCCTTGTCTGGAGCTACTAAATAAATAATCATACCTGTGTAAATTCATTACAGCATTTCATGGGATACACAGGACAAGATTTTAAAGTGTTCTTCTTTTAGCTAAGTTGCAGCTTTTGATTCATTAGCATTTTCTTTGTGTTTTTCAATTTCAATAGAAAGATACACCAGATCTCTTTTGTTGGTGAATGATTAGGAATTTCTGATACTAGCCATAGTTATTATGAGAACTTTTCTATTTATTTACCCTCTCGTGTATTTTGTTGTTGTTTTTATTGTAGTAGCCCCTGGAATAATTCCAAGCTTACAAAATCTGAGGTCTAGTATCTGAGAAGTTGCTTCTCAGACTCCTGTGATTTTGAACATTAAAACGGAGTCTGTCTGTATGGGAGATCTTGGGGTTCCTATATATGTTTAGGGATTTACTTTCAGAATTTAGTGATAATAAACCAATAATATTTATCCTTTGAAGTCTAAAGTGATATTACATGGCTAGCATCCACTCTCCTGTGTGGAAGAGATGGGAGGCAGACAGATAATGTTATCATGAGAAAGATAAACCAAACAGAAGATGGAATTTATTCATATGAACTTGACAAGATAGTGCAAACCCAATCCTTCAGGAGAGCAACACTTTCTTTCCATCAGGCAACTTAATAAATGATGTGGAAAAAGCAATGATGTTCCAGTTGAAGTGCCAGACAACATAATATACTCTCCTAGTGATCTCTAAGGAATTACAATTAGTAAAAGGTGAATCAGAATAGTCCACCTGCATGTTAACCTGTTATCTAACTGTTAACAATTTAATTTTTCTAAGATCCTTAGGTGCAGGAGGCATATACACATGGCTGGCTTATTTCATTTTGTAAGGTTCTTTATTAGAATACTAATTACTACCTTTGAGAATTATAGTGCAGAATCACAAGACCAGTGAAATATGAGTCGGGCAGTACAGTGGTTAGTACATTGAAAGCTACTGTTGTTTAAGCTTCAGCATGTTTCTGAACTACTTCGATGATGAACCTGTTGTATAAACATCCTTGCTCATAGTTAGTAAATGGCTTACCACCCTGGAAAAGGTACTCTTCGGGGGGCCTGCCTGGTGGCCCAGAGATTGAGTCTCAGTGCTATCACCTCTACAGTCTGAGTTTGATCCCCAGCCAGGATGCTAATCCACACATGGCACAGCAGATCCCTCCTCTCTCGCCCCCTGCTCTCCTTGGCAGCATATTTCAGTAAATATACCTGTTCTGTTCCCCACCCTGTCTCTGGTGAATCTTCTCACCCCCTACACCTTTGGCCTACACCCCAGATCTTCTACACAAAAATAAAAAAAGAAGGTACTCCTTAAGATCATATTATTATATGACATAAATGACATCCTAAAACTCTGACAAATGAAGACATGAGTTGATTTAATGTGAAAAGTAGATCCGTAGTCAACATTCCAATCTTACTGTCTTAAAACCACCCTAGCAGACGGCGTACCTGCAAATTTACACTCCAGGAATTTGAGAGCTTATTTCTGGATGCACACATTCTGAGATCTGGCACAGTTCCCCATGCTCACTTACTTGTGGGCCTAAGGTCACTCTTTAATGTAAATTACACAAGCCTGTACAGTTCTCATAAAGAACTCTGGGCCCTTTGCATTTTCTGGTAATGGTGGTGAATGTTTTCACATGAGTAGCAGGAGAGATTCAAGTGGCTGCTTGCCAGGCTTGCGTGTGTGTAGTGGAACAAAGCTCTTAATGCCTTTCCTGCTGGGAACAGTGCATTGTACCATTAATTTAAAAGTGAAGAGGAAGTGAGGGGTTTCACAGCAGCATAGCAGCACAGTCTTTTTGAGTTACTGACCATATGAGGTAAAGTCCAGTGTACTGCCATGGCCATGAGCTCTCCAGCAGCTGCCCACCCTTGCTCACCTGTTTGTGAGTATGCGCCCTGCACCTCAGTTCTGAGGGAATGTACCCCCTCAACAGCTGGCCTGCTTGGCTCTGAGTCCAGCCAGGTCCAGAACCTAGTAAGAAAGCTTGTGGGCTGGAACCCTAAGGCTCCTCCCAGAAGCAAGTTTGGGAAGTCTCACTTCTTTGAACCCCTACTCATTTCTAGTGAATGACTCACTCTTTCACATTCATATATGCTTTTCCTCCCACTCTTTCCGATTATGAGTTTGTTGAAAATGAATTAACATTATAATTTTGTAATTCTTTTTCCTGAAACCATTAAGATGTAAAAAAAAAAAAAAAAGATTTGCAGTGACTCTTACCATAAAATGTTTAAATTTTATGTAACTACCAGGATGTACCAAAGTACCAAATTAGGGAACTAAACCACACTTTGTATCTTTGATTTTAAGTATTTTAAAAAGAGGCAACCTTTTTAAAAAGTTTGTTTGAAAGGCTGAAAGGTGGATTGACAACTCCAATCATGTACTTAAATTTGCATGCGTCTCCAATTTTCTTGTTCTAGAAGTGATAGTTATTATTTGCAATTAATAGCCAAAATGTTTATTAGTACTTAGTAGAAATATATTCCAATAGCTTTTTGTTATAACTTTACATAATCTTTTACTCAATACATACTTTTTTAGACTTTACAATGCCCATTTTATTATAAATATATATGAAATTCTACTGCACAATAATTTACTCTGTCTACCCTCTCCTTTCTCTTTTATTTCTCATGTATCTTCCTGACTCCTTATTTTTAAAGATTTATTTATTTATTTATACAAGAACTGGGGTACAGCCCAGATGCGCAGGAGGGTGAGACGATTCACCAGAGACAGAGTGGGGAACAGAACAGGCAGACTGACAAAATACACTGCTGAGGGGAGCAACAGGCACGACAGGAGAGGTCTGCCATGCCAGGTGGGACCCTCGCCAGCTGGCCAGGATGGAACCAGCGCTGCAGAGGCTGCGGACAGCTTCACAGCGCGGTGCTCAACTGCCTGCGCCAACAGGGGAGGCCCAGATTTCTTTTTTTTTTTTTTAAAAGATTTATTTGTTTATGCATACAAGAACTGGGGTGTAAGCCAGAGGTGTGTGTGTGGGGGTGGTGGTGAGAGGATTCACCAGAGAGAGTGGGGAGAACAGGCAGATATACTGAAATGCACTGTTGAGGGGAGCAGAGGGCGAGGTAGGAGAGGTCTGCTGCACCATGTGGGTTGCTCCCTGGCCAGCTGTGGTGGCTGGCGATAGCTTGTTAGCACTGTCTTTAACCCCTGCAACACCAGGGAGGCCCTATCTTTCTGATTTCAATTATCACTGTCTGACATGAGATCCAGAAATCTCTAACTCCAGTGTAGTCAGTTCTACTTTTATAGAGGTCTGTGGGCCAGTTCCACTTACTTATCCTATAGAACTTAAATTTAGCATTTTAACAGAATATTTCATCTTCATCCAGCTTCCTTTCCTTTCTGAACCTTTTTCATGAATGGAAGCTCCATTCTTTGAATCTGTCAAGCACAAGATTTTTCAGAAACATGTTTCTCAAATACCCCTCCCCCTCCTGCCTACATAAGGTCAAGTCAAAACAGGTTTCCTCAGCAGCAGGTCGTTCTGCTTCTGGCTTCACGGTCCTCACCCTATGTTTTTCTTTTGTTTCTGAACCCATCTCCGTACACTGCTAGCTAATTAATAACCTTGAAACACTGCTCTCTGATTACTTAACTTTTGTTCAAAGGCTTCCGGGTGCTTCTGCTCATAAATTCAGACTCCTTGTCTCATTCAGTGGCATCCATCATGTGCTTCATATTGATTTCTCCTGCCTCTACTGCTAGTAATTTCCTACCTTTCTTTTGCTTAGCAAATGTTACGGTGCTTTCATACACATCAAATTATTTGGAACTTACAAAAATTCTGTAAGGTAAGAATTGCAGGTAATAATATGCTCTTTATTCAAATAAGGAAAACAAACCTCAAGATTTCTTGACTAGAAAGTAGCAAAGTTGTATCTACACCCCAGGTCTCCTAACTCCCAATTAAGGGACTAGCCATTAAAACTTTCTCAGAAAAGACAATCTGGCCAAAATGGACTGCCCACTGCTCCTAATGCCTTTAGCTCTCTCCTGCGTCCACTTCCACACTCTCACAGTTCTTTGCCTCATTCAACCCCTTCTATCTGTACACAGCGTGGTCTGTTCCTTCTGACTCACAGCATGATCACACACTGCTTTTGATCACAGTCTGCCTTCACAGTTCTCTTTCTTCTATTTCAAATTATTATTGAAGTAAATTGTTCTCATTTAACATTTTATGTTCTTAGTTTTCTTCTCCTGGATAGAGTTTAAGCATTGTAAGATCCTGACCTATGTCTTAAATATCTGCTCATCCCACCGATCACACGTACTAGGTACACAACAAATACTCTGTGTGTGTGGTGTGTGAAATTAGGTTTTTAAATGAAAAGAGACTTCATATTTTATTTTATTTTTACTCTTTTATTTTTTACTCGATTTTATTTTTGTTTTCAAAGGGTGTGACATTTACACCATTATATCTAATATCCTCCCTATGTGTAAAAACTGATTGTATAAACTTTATTATTATTCAGTGTACGCTTGCACTGCCTCCCACAGAACAGAGATTCACTAAATGGCTTTCCGGAATCCTTAACGTCATCAGTTATACTAAATAGTCAATTGGTGATGGCAATGTATATTCTGAGCGGTTAAAAACTCATTTTTCCATTTCTTGGTTTTTATTACAATGTTCTAACTCAAGCATGCTCAATACAAAATGTAACTTTGTTTTGTCAAGCTACACTGTAGTTAAATTTGCATTCCTTACAATGATGGGCTGGCATTACTTAATTGAAGCTTACACTAATGCAAATCATAGTGTTCAAGAAGAAAAAAGGATGGTGACCAGGTCTTTCAACTCAGCGCAAATGAATAAAACATATTTCACCCACACACCATACATAATGTATTTTTCTAGCACTAGAAATGTTTTCTTCTCTGCAGTACTCCTGCTGTTGAGAAAGCTTTTCTGATGTCAGTAAACTTGTGAATGACACTGAATTGAGTTACATTTATCCCAGTGCTCACACGCTGCTTTTCATGTCCCTGGCTCATATTTAGCATGGTAATTTTTCTAGGGTGGTCGAGGAAGTCAGCCACTTTAGCTGAAAGCCCTGTGGGTGTCACACAAAAGCGGAAAATGGAATCAGCTTGAATGCTCCGTAATTAATTCCTGAAGACTGACAGCAAAGATTAGAGAAATATTGTTAGCACTGTCTTAATGTTTTTCCTTATGAGGAAATGAAGGTTAAATTGTAATCTTTACAGAAGTACTGAGGACAAAAGACACCGATGTAGCATGTTTAGGATATCAGCACAAAATCTGAGCATTATTCTTACCACAGTGTGCTTCTCGTGGGTAGGTAAGTTTCTTCCAATAAAAACAACAATTTTAGCTGTTTCTTAAAGATGCAAAATAGATTTCATCAAGATATATTTTTGTACTTCAAGCCCTGGTCTACTCTCATGTCATTAAGAATTAGCCAGGACAGAGAATACTTCCAGTGCTCTTGAGATTTTTGGACGGGTGTACCTACCATGAATTACATGGTGCAGCTCGTGGTTCTTTGATCTGCAGTTTTAGAGAATCACTTTACTTTTTAAAAAATTTCCGATTGCTCTGAATTACACAGTTGCAAAAGATTTGCTTCTTTTTAGTCAGGGGGTAGTTCACGGCTTGATTCATCATTTGGTCTATTATCACAGAAATGGACACAGTGGTGGGGACAGAGTGTTGGAGAATCAAGCAGATGTTTTCACTCAGATTGTGTAGTAACAGGTTTGCACATTTTCCCTACTCTAATTACATCATCGTTAGTGATTGGAAATTGAAAAATTGGCCTTTTCAGAAAGAACACTCCCCTTTTCCCCCCAAAGTTGACCTGTATATATTTGGATTATTCTTTTCTAGATTCTATGACAATTGCTTCAGTTATTCCATTAAGTATTAGTGATATTTTGAACCCTTTGATGCATTTCAGGATTCATAATCGTCTAGTGATAAAGTAGCTCATTAAAATGACCAGTTTAGTACATATATCCAACACTTTATATGTGTGATTTTAAAGAATTTGCTTAAACTTTTAAGACTATCTAGTTTTTTTCATCTATCGGATGGGGAAGATAACTGCCTATTGCATAGACTTGTTCTGAGATTTAACTGGATAGCTCATATAGTGTTAAGTGCTTAATATAAAATTAGTCATGAAGTCCTTAGTATAAAATGAGTATACACAAGTGACAGATAGTTAGTAATGTATCTGCATTTACTGTATAGGAAAGAAATTTTACTTCCCCCCCATTTAATTGAGCATTCTTTCTTGTCTTCATGAACTGGTGAAGTGTTGCATAGACTACTTGTGGCTAGAAGTATTTACTTATAAATTACATATACAATAAGCAAAATGTTAGCACATGATTTTAACTTCTAAAATGAGAAAATAAAGGGGCCTAAAGGTTAAGTCTCAACACTACCACCAGTACAGCCTGAGTTCGATTCCCTGCCAGGGAGCTAACCCACATGGCACAGCAGACCTCTCCTGTCTCTCCCCCTGCTCCCCTTAGCAGAGTATTTCAGTAGATCCACCTGTTCTACTCCTCACTCTATCTATGGTGAATTATCTCACCCTTGGCACCTCTGGCCTCCACCCCAGTTCTACACAAACACAAAAATTCAAAAATATGAAAAATTAAAAAATGAGAAAATATAGGTAAAAATCTAATGTCATCATAAGATTTTAACTTCTAAAATTAAAAAAACCTAGGTTAAATAGCATACTTATTTTATTCACAGAAAATGAGATTGAGTGATATTAATAAAACTTACCTAAAAACTAGTAAGATGTGAAATGTTCTGACAGAGATGATCACAAAGCAAATTCCTTGCAAATAAGCTTTGGGTTTATCTTTCCTTCCTTTCACTTTAAAAATGAGTAAAATATGTCCATACTGAAAAGGCTGATATAAAACTATGAATAAACAAGAGGAATTAAGAAAATTCTAGCAACTGCAGATTTACGAACGTTTTCCATAAATGGATACTGAAACATACTCGATTTCTTCCTACCACTTTCATTGCTAGAATTTTCATATCCTTATACTCACTACCTTCCTCTTTACCATTTCCTATTCTCTGCCCTCTTCAACAATCATTCTTCTCTCAAGACTTTTATTATTATCAGTAGTGATAACACATGACTTCATGTCTGTAGTGCAAACTATGTTGCAATTTCCAGACCCATATCTTCATTCCCCTTGTTGATGTCCAAGCACTTTGAAGTTACGCCAGCTCTTCAAACTAACATGTCCTGAATGAACTCATTGTTTTGTCCCTGACTGGTTCTACTCCTGTTCTCCTTGTGTCAATGAACTATGCCATTCTTAACTCAACTGCCCTATAGAAACCAAGACTTCATTCTTCAGTCTTTCCTGTCTACAGTCCTTTCATGTCAAATCAGTTATATGTCATGCGAATTCTTCCTGGGCACGAACTATTGGTTGTTTCCTGGTCTCTTATCCCCTTACAACCACTCTTTTCGGCCATTGTCACCTATGACCTGTGTTCTTCTAAAAGCCTCCTGAGTTCTTCAATCTATTCTCTACATTTAGTTAGACCAAAGTGATACCTAATTCTTTTTTAAGAAAGAAAAAACTTTTATTATTGAATAAGCATTAAATCAGAGAATAATGCATATTATAAATAATCCACTAGATTGTTTATAGTGAATTGTGTATTGTTTGTTTTTTTGCTGTGTATGCAGTATGTATTTGCTTGATTCTTCATTGCACTGAAAGCTTTCTGAGGGCAGGGATTATTTATTTGCTGTTTTGGTGCATATATTTGCTTTGGAATCCATGTGGTGCTTCCGACAACATAGGATATTAGTGAAAGTTGAATGATAGAACCGTGTTTCACCTTTAACACAGGAAAATAAAAAGTGAGTTGGTGTTTTAACCAATGTTCCCTACTCACGGATAGGAAGACTCAACATCATCAAAAATGGCCATCCTACTCAAAGAAATATACAGATTCCATGCAATCCCAATAAAAACCCCAAGAGCATTCTTCAAAGAAATTGAACAAATATTACTGAAATTCATATGGAACCACAAAAGACCTTGAGTAGCTAAAGTTCTCCTGACTAAAAGGGGAAAAAATGGAGGCATCACACTTTCAGATTTCAATTTTTACTTAAACCCATAATAATTTAAACAGCATGGTACTAGAACAAAAATAGACTCACAGACCAATAGAATAGAATCAAATAGAATAGAGAGCTTAGAAATAAAACCACGCATTTATGTTCAACTGATCCATGACAAAAGAGTGAAGTATATACACTGGAACAAGGAAAGCCTCTTCAATATATGGTGTTGGGAAAATTGG
Source organism: Talpa occidentalis (assembly GCF_014898055.3). Taxonomy (NCBI): domain Eukaryota; kingdom Metazoa; phylum Chordata; class Mammalia; order Eulipotyphla; family Talpidae; genus Talpa; species Talpa occidentalis. The sequence goes on along the minus strand of NW_023604861.1, from coordinate 55,305,848 downwards.
ACTGCCATATGCAAAAGAATGAAAATAGATGTTGGACGAAAGAAGGAGGAAAGATAACTACTGATAGCATTCCTGAAAACTACTATTCAAGTATTGGGGCCCCATGTCTGGGCTGATCCAATGGCTGCACAGTACTTAGAAGCCTGAGAATGAAAGCCCATGGAAACAAATCTGACGAGCCCTGTGTTCTGGGCTGGAAAGATTCTGAGCTTTAACTTCCTGACTCATAACAACACCGAGGAATAACAAAGTTCAGAATAAACATCGTTAACAAAATGTATTTTACAAATGTTACGTAATTGTAGCTACCAATGATTCCAAAACTTTGTCACCACTAGGGACAGATTTTAAAGACAGAGTGACAGCATAGAACTGTCCTGCGCTTGGGATCCGACACTGATCCCTTGTACTGGCTTGGTAAATTCCCTTGTACTGGCTTTGTAAATTCAAATCAATCATTTGGTGTCTCTAAGACTCAGTTCTGTCATATGTAAAAAGGGGACAATGATGGCACTCTTTATTCTGGTAAATATGAAGCAGCATACATGTGGCACCTAATAAATAATGGTTTCTCTTTTTACTTTTACTTTTTTTCCCACATGCTTTCCATAGCAATCCATTTGGGAAGGATTTTGCCCACAAAATGAACTGAACTAATATAGTCATTAATTATATTTTCCATTTTAAAACTAATTCTATCTCTAGCTATGTTAACAGAATCAGCTATTTATTTATTTATTTATTTATACAAGCACTGGGTACAGTCAGAAGCACGGGAGGGTGAGAGAATTCACCAGAGCCAGAGCAGGGAGCAGAGCAGGCAGAAGGACCAAAGTACACTGCTGAGGGGAGCAGTGGGCAGCAGGAGAGGTCTGCATGCCATGTGGGACCCTCCTCTGGTGGCCGGGGATCGAACCGGCGCTGCAGAGGCCACGGGCAGTTTCCCAACCCAGCACTCAACCACTGTGCCACCGGGGAGGCCCCAGAATTAGCTATTTAGATAGCAGGTGTTTAGGGTGAACTATTAGCTCTATTTTGTCTGTCAAAATACTCATCAACTGAACTTAAAATTTCTGTACTTTATTTAAACGCAGAATAGAAAAGTTTTTGAACTAATAAGCTAAAGAAATATTAAAAATATTAGAACATTTTATACATTTAGGGTTTTATCTAAGGTAGAATCAAGACTTTCTTCAAACCTCTGTTGATAAAACCATTCCTAATTTTCATCACCAGCATTCCCAAACTTTTTCAATAAAAACTAGACATTATTATATTTTCACATGATTGTTAGCAGGATGAAACACAACGAGGTACCAAGAAGCAGGGTATGTCTGCACACTCACAGGATGTCTTACTGCCTTCTTTGCCACATACCTATAGGATTACTTCCTTGCAGGTCAGTTTCAACTTCCTGAGTTTTAAGATTATTTGGGATTCAAGTCTTTTGATGTTCCTTCCACAATCTCTCCAGGCCACAAGATTCATCCCCCCACTTTCTTCCCCTTTCATCTAACAAGGAAAATTCAAGGAAAAATTTTACTCAAGTACTGGGGGCCCATCTTCAGTTTTTGCTCTCACGTTTCTCACTAGATTATTACAAACTTTCCTCTCAGTCTCTCTTGCCTCACAAGAAACCATGAACTTGAACTGAGAAGCTCAATATGTTTTTGCTCCCTTTTCTTTTAAATTCAGAAGGCGAAATTACTTTATGTAAATTTATTTTCCCTAGGGAGAGTAGCCTAGAATACCTCTCCCTTTTTTTTGGTGGGGGGGGGGTCAGGGAACTGCCTGTTAGACTTAGTTTTCCATATATTTATTACCTTTCTAGTTATTCATTTAACAGCCTTATCTGATGAGTTTCTTTGAAAAACCAGTTCAAACACTAAGATTAAAGTTACTACACATAAGCAAAACAAACAAAAAAGATATTAAGTTTATTAAAATTGTTTTAATTTCTCACCTTGAAATTTTAAGTTGGATCACCTAATGGGAAATATAAAGAAACTGGAGGAAAAACATGCACACAGGTGCATGTTTTTTTTTTTTTTAAAGACTTTGTCTTTTAAAAACATTTAGTCAAGAAAGACAACTTGATTGATGCAACCAAATTTGAAGCTTTTTCATACTATAAAATCAAGCATAAAATAAATATACATTTAGTAATTCTTTGACATACTCATTTTTCTGTCTAGAAGGTTGTGCCCGATGTTGGTCTTCCTTATAGGAAGAATAATTTTCAGGTAAATTAGTACTTACCATCATCCTTGTCAGGGAGGATTGTAATCTGAGCCCCTGGGAACTCTGATCCAATTCTCCCTCCCATGGGCATGCTCAGAAGCACATGGAATGTTTCCTTCTCTTCATGCAAGGAGTCGTCAATCACCACGATCCTGCACATTTTCTCTCTCTCGCCTCTGTCAAAGCGGACAACACTGGTGTGGTCCTCGGGTCTGGATATATAATCAGAGTAGGACAGCACTGAGGTAGGCACAGTTCCACTTGCTGATCCTGGAGGGAGAGAAAATCCAAAAGATGTGTCTGTAGAACTTATTACAAAGGTATTTCCAGAAACCATTATTTTATTTGCAGCATTTTAATGGTCAGTCAGTATCTGTGGGCACTTCTAGACCTTGCAAGCATCATGAGTCAACTTCATAATGGTCTCAGACATATGGTGAATATTACATTTCAATTGTTTTCTCCTCTATTCCTGCTAGTGGTCCTTCATATCAACACAATGTTATAAAATTATAGCTCCTAGTATTTCAGTGCTTACTCTGTGCAGGCAAAGTGCCAAGTGCTTTAGAGGCATTGCCTCATTAATCCTCTCCACCCACTCCACTGGGTTTTATATATTTGCTAACAAAAATTTACAAAACCTTAAACCACTTGCCCCAGGACCCAGAGCCCAAGACTCACCCTGAAGTCTGTGTTTTTAATCACTGTTCTCTATTGTCTTTCAACTTATATACCTTAATGGAAATTTTAAAGTACATCTGTTCAGATATCAACAGCATATGTAACTTTTTCCTTTGCATTATTAGAAAACCTATTTCTTATATATGAATGAATATTATGTATTAACTTTAATTATGCATTCTGTAAAACTACCTTTAAGAGAAAGATTAGCCAGAAACAAAACAAGCATTTTAAAATTTGATCGTAATGAGTTTCAAACTACTTTGAAATTCATTTCCTTTCCTAGGGCATGCATTTCTTTGCCTTTTTTTTTTTTAAACAATGATCCTGTTCTACTTGAGCTGGCTTGGGTGACAGAGGGGAACCTCAATCTTTTGCAATCCCGAAGCCCTTGAGTAGATGCAGTCTCTGCATCCTCAGAAGCCTTCTGGAAAAATGCTTTATTCCTTATGAAAATTGTGATTTTCATGTCTGCCTGATGGCATAACATATGGCTCCAATCTGTTAGAGAGGCTTATTTAGATCTTATTTAGGCTTATTCAGTTCATTCACAAATGGCTACCTTGTTGCGTATAACAGATCACCATCAACTCCTGACTCACGTCTCCACTTCTCCTGACAGGGATGAACAGCTCACCAACATCTTCTTCAATGGAATATTCAGATTGGGGAATAAATACAGTTGATTCTAAAAGAAAATACCATTGCAGTCAGTTACTTTTGTCTGAACTTATCTCTGAAACAATCTTAATGCAAATTAAAATTGCTCTAATGATTAGTTTTTCCCATTGCCTATTCTTTCAGAATATCATCTGGACCCACAGCTGGTCTCTCTTCCTTGAGCCCCCTCACCTCCCAAGAGCCTCTCCTTCTTCAGGCCTGGTCTATGGCAACAGCAAGAAATAGCATTCTCCGCTTCAAGTTATGAGCCAAAGCTGACTGTGAGAAAATTCTAAAAGGCCTCCAGTCCATTTTCCAGAAGAAGCCCGTGACAGAGTTGGTGCATACCTGGCAGGACCGATGCTATTTAGTGACCTACATAAACAAAAATGGCAATTTTGCCAACTTGAAAGTGTATCCATATGGATGGATGTCGCTATGACTGTGATGCATTAGGTTGAAGAAGAAGTTGAAAGTCTTTTGAACAGAATAGAGTAAAGAATGGACAAAATGAGTCAGAACATCACTAGGTGGGTGGTGGAGACGGGGTAACATTATGTGAAATAGTCAAACTGAAACCAAAGTTGGTCATGAGGGTAGTGATTGGTCAAATGGTGATGGATGGATGGAAGGAATATATATGATTGTGTGGTGATGTCTTACACAGTCTTCAAGAGACTGCTATCAGGTTCTAATAGAAGACTATCCCAATACAAAAGACGTACGCTGAAGACAGAAGGCAGTTTGATTATGTATTAATGATTTGAGTGCTATTATGATCCCTGTGTCTCCAGAAGATTCCACAGGGAATATCTCAGACTGATTCTTGATCTCAGTGAAAGTGCCGAAGCATGGGGAACCATGTTAATTTGACTGAAGCCCTGCATCTGTACAAAGAACAATAGTATTGTTCTATGGGATCCTCAGAGGAAATCCTCTGTGTCCCTTCATACTTGGAATTATGGGCATTTTACACTGTTTGGAAGAAAGCTCAACCCTGAAGGTCAATATCCTCTCATTATGTACTAGAAAGTCTTCCTGACCTTTCTGTGCTGCACAGTGTGTCAAAATGAGTCAGACAACTGCTATGAATTCCTTCCAGTTTTCTTCATTATTATCATTAATTTTAAAAAGCTAATTGAAAATGTATTTATTGATGAGTTAGGATGTTATTTTTGAAAGTCAGCTAGAGGATCATTAGCCAGTATATCGAAAGCTGTTAAGTGTACTGAACCCCTAAAATGTGATTTCTGTTCCTTTTTTTTTTTTTTCTGTATGGGTCCTTTTTGTTTTTGGTAGACTTTCAATCTGTTGTCCGGAGAAATGAACATCATTTATTCTGGAGGAAAGTTCTTGATGGTATTTTTTACTCCAAAAGATTGACTCAGATATTAAAATTTGGTGTTTCCAAGAATTAAAAACAGTGAATAGCAATGCCTCAACTAAAATTACAAAAGAGGAAAAGAAAGGAATAACAATGTGAGGGAAAGTAGGGAGGACAGGGAGAAGTAGGTTTAAAACATGCAGGCTCTGGGCCAATCAATTCTTAACCTAGAAATAAAACCCAATTTATATACAGAAATTGCTTTTTTCTCAATTAATAAGCACTCTTGACACACTTCTATAAATGTTACTGGGTTCTCTCATATGGATCAATATCTTCCAAAAGAGTAGCTGAATTTTAGAGTGAGAGCACTCTCTGAAGCCAGATTGCTCTACATTTTACTTTACAGATGAGAAAACTTGGGCTCATGGGATTGAATTTATTCATCAAGGGCTCTTACTGAGGGAGTCAGGATTTAAACCTAGCTCTTGCAATTTCTACTCCATTGTGCACTTAGCCCAAATATATTCCTTTAATGATCAATGATTTAAAATATAACAATTCAATCTTCAACACTTTTTTCTCTTGGTTTGGTTTTTTAACAACAGTTCCTTTAGAATTCACACATTTATTTATCAGTCCTATGGACCATGTCTTCAGTTTTCTTTTCCCCCTAGAGAAATGGCAATAACAAATAGTATACAACATTATATTGATGCAATTTTTAAAGTCTCAAAGATTCATTTTTAAGGTAGTGGAAAGGTATACTAAATAATAAAAATGACATAACTGAATGCTGATGGATGTGGTTCAACGTAAAACTACATTTAACTTAATAAAACATTTAGTTTCATAGTTTGATATGATAATCCCTACAGATACTTTGGGATTTGACTGGGAGTCTGTTTCACTGAAAGTCTCACATAATACCAAAAATGCTTCATGGTTACTTTTAAGCCAGCAAGCCACATTGCTTTTGATGATTATAAAAGGCCGCTGGAACAGCAGACACAGGCCCTCGAGGCCTTGTTCCACCCACCCGTCTCCACCCTGTCCTGTGCCCCAGGAGCTGACAAATGGGAACCACATCAAAGGTCTTCTTTGCTCGGACTTCTGGTCGGGTCAGCCAAAGGAGAGCACAGTCAGGAGCTGGGGGCAAAATCATTGTACGGGCCACAGTCATTCTCCTCAGGGCTCCAGTGCTGCCCCCCAAGTAAAGGTCTGGGTTCACCTAACTTCTTTCTTAGCCTCTCAGGTCAAGAGGTGTTCATGATACCCACTCTTACTGGTCTTGGGTTTTTTTTTTTATGATGCTTGGTGGATTCTCAAACCCTCCCTTACCTTTGTAAATAGTTAAATTGTTAAGAGCAGAGTGGTATTATTAAATTATTTTTAAAACACTCATTTTAAATGTGTGCAATTTTTTTCTCTTGGGACTCTCACTAATACACCAATGTGAAAAATAGCATCATTAAAAAATGATCTGTATATGAGATTGTATGACTAATTATTCATTCATCAAACATTGGTTGGGTGATTTCTACTCGCCAGACACTGGACTAGGCACAGGGAATATGGAATATACAAAGTCCCTGGCCTTGTGAACGTTTATTCCTGTGGTAGGATGGAGAGAAGGAAGAAATAAACAAATACTAGAAAATGTAGTGTATATTTCTAAGTGGCAAATGATATTAAGAAAATAGTGTGTGCAAAGGACATGGGGGGGGGCTATGGCAGTATAAGTTTCATGGGGGACTCTGTATTATATAAAAAGTAACTCTGATAGGGCCTCCCCTAGTGGCGCAGGAGGTTGAGCACCACGCTGTGAAGCTGTCCGCAGTAGCCTCTGCAGCGCTGGTTTGATCCTGGCTGGCCGGCGAGGGTCCCACATGGCACGGCAGACCTCTCCTGCTGCTCCCCTCAGCAGTGTATTTCATCAGTCTGCCTGTTCTGTTCCCTGCTCTGTCTCCGGTGAATCCTCTCACCCTCCCGCGAATCTAGTCTGTACCCCGGTTTTTGTATAATAAATAAATAAATCTTTAAAAAAAAAAGTAACTCTAATAGAGTCACATTTGAGTTGAGATTGCACAGGGGTGGTGAAATGTTCTATTAGAATAACTCAGGGAAGAGAATTCCAGGCAAGGGATGAACAAGTGAAAAGGGCCTCAGGCTAGGTAGCGCTGGGTGTGAACAAGGAATGACCTAAAGGACAATGTGGTTTGAAAACAATTGGCAAAAAGAAGAGGGTAGGACATGAGGCCAGAGAAACAATGATGGGATGGGATGGGCCCCCACGTGATAGGCACAGCCAGGACCATTGGAAGGACTTTGACTTTCGCTCAGAGTAACATTTTATGAAAATAAACAAAGACCACAAAATGGGGTGAAAACATGCAAAAGCTATATGTACAGAGTTTGCCTTAGAAAGGGAGTCAGCAACCATGACTTGTATTTGGCAGAGACTCAAAGACATGCAAATGCATTGGAAAGCTTTCTAGTGGAAAAAGGGGATGGTTTCAGGTAAGCCTTGAAGAAATCATCCTCTGCGGCTGTTGGGGGAGGATATTTGACTTTCTCCTAGTTGGTCTTCAGTTGGAAGTGGTGACCTAAAATTAGGGAAGCTGTCAGTTTTGATCAAGTCTTGATTATTTTGGACCGAATTCTATAGAGGTTGTGGTTTGGCTTCCCAGCTACTGTAGGTTGTGGGTTAGACTTGCATTTTTTAAAAAAAGATTTATTTAATTATTTCAAGCACTGGGTACAGTCAGAAGCATGGGAGGGTGAGAGAATTCACCAGAGCCAGAGCGGGGAACAAAACAGGCAGAGTGATGAAATACACTGCTGCGGGGAGCAGCAGGCGCCGCAGGAGAGGTCTGCGCGCCATGTGGACCCTTGCTGGCGGCCGGGGATCGAACCACACTGCAGAGGCTGCAGGCAGCTTCACAGCCCAGCGCTCAACCACTGCGCCACCAGGGGAGGCCCTAGACTTGCACTTTAATACACAGTCTGACGATTGTCTTTTTGTGTATCTAATCTCTCAACATGAAAGCATGAGAAGGCTTTGATTACAAGGTGCTGTAATCTGACATATTTTAAGAACATTATTTTTGGCTACTGTGAGATAGATAGACATTAGTGGTCAAGAGTCAATGTCTTGCCAAGGAGCAAAGAATCTATTTAGAAAGCTTAACAACCATCCAGGAAAGAGACTGAAAAGATTGGACCCGGTGGTGACAGTGGAAGTGGTACCTTATTGCTGTGTGCAGAACAACTATAGGAAGAGCCAAAAGAGTTTTCTGTTCTATCAAATGAGAACAGAAGATGAAAGATAACTCTTTATTTTGTTGTCTTGACCAATTGGAGGATGAAATTGCTTATTTATAGAGGTGAGGATTGTAGGTGAATCAGATTTGGGTATGGAAGTCAGCAGTTCCATTTTGGACATATTGAAATTGAGGTATCTTTTAAATATCCAAACTGAGATGTCTGATTAGACAGTTGGGTATATAATCCTGGATTTCAGCAGAGGTGTCCAGATGGGAAATATAAACCTGGGAGTCACTGGCATGTGGATGATTTTGTGAAGCTAGGCATCAGCGTAAAATCACTTAGGGAGGGAATGTAGATATGGAAGACAATGGACCTTAGTTCTGACCTGGGGCATTTGGAGGTCGGGAAGATAAAGGAGAGAGCAAAGGAGTGAAGAAGGGTCCCAGACAACCAAGGAAGTGTGGGTACTAGAGGCCAAGTGAAAAAAGTGTCTCTCAAAAAAAAAGGTATCGATCAATTGTTTCAAATGTTGCTTACAAATCAAGCAAGTTGAGAACAAAGATCATTAGATTTGGCGAATGGAAGTCACTGGTAATCTTCACCAGAACAGTTTCAGTGGAACAGAGGAGGCAAAAGTCTAATGGAGTGGGTTTAAGAAAGAATAGAAGGAGAGGGCCTTCCCGGTGGCGCAGCAGTTGAGCACTGGGTTACAAAGCTGCCTGCAGCATCTGCAGCATCGGTTCGATCCCCGGCCGGCCGGCGAGGGTCCCACATGGCGCACAGACCTCTCCTGTCGTGCCGGCTGCTCCCCTCGGCAATGTATTTCCTCAATCTGTCTGTTCTGTTCCCCGCTCTGGCTCTGGTGAATTCTCTCACCCTCCCATGCTTCTGACTGTACCCCAGTTCTTGTATAAATAAATAAATAAATCTTAAAAAAAAAAAAAAAAAAGAATAGGAGAGAAATAGAAGACCATGGGCATAAACATTTCTTTCAAGAAGTATTGTTTTAAATGGGAAGAAAGTAGCATCTAAAGAAATAACTTTTTTGTTTACTGTTAAGTTTTAATAAGGACAAAAATTATTCCTACCATTATGATGCAGGATTTTATTGAATATAAAATTTCAGTATAGAAATGATAAAACTTCAGTGCAAAATAATACACAAGTGGGGCCTCCCCTGGTGGCACAGTGGTTGAGTGCTGGGTTGCGAGGCTGCCCGCAGCCTCTTTAGCGCCAGTTCGATTCCCGGCCACCGGCGAGGGTCCCACAAAAAAAAAAAAAAAAAACAAACACAAAAACACAAGTGTCATCAAATAGTCCAGTAAATTTTGATGAGTTTCTTTTCATTAACTCTGGTATGACCTGGGCTTTGGCTGTCTTCAGGTCCTTTATTCTATGGCATTGTATGAAATATTACAGAAAGTCTAATTTCCTTATAAAAGTTAGTTGTGAATTGAATGTCTGTATTTCTCAAAATTCACATGTCAAAGTCCTAACTCTCAATGTGTTCATATTTAGAGGAGTAGTCCTCAGGAATTAGGTTTTGCTGCTATTGTTAGAATGGGACCCTCACTAAGGGATTGGTATCCTTGTAAGAAGAGGAAGAGAGATGTCTCTGTCTCTGTCTCCGCACCCCCCCTCTCTCTCTCTCACACACACACACACACACACACAGGCCATGTGAGTAAATAGCCAGAGGGCAGTTGATTAAAGTCAGCAGAGGGCTCTCACCAATAACCCAGTCTACCTGAACTTTAACCCTGAACTTCTAGCCTACACAACTGTGAAAAACAAATGTATATTTTATGCCACCGAGTCTGGGGTATTTTGTTCTAGCCTCCCGATCAGACCAATCACATACAATATTTATTATATGCTGCTAATCTATACTGGCCATTTTTTTCTCAAATAATGTATTCAGATAAGTTCCAAGTATGTGATTTTAATTTAATGCCTTGAGTATCTGACTTTCAGTTCCTCCCACACCCTATGGCCTATACAGGTTTGATTAAACAAGCCAGAACTCCTTGTCAGTGCCAGTAGGTTTGAATTATGAATAAAGCAGAAAGCCAGGTGTTCAGAGCTTGCCCTTAGCTCTGGAATCCACTCCTACACTTGTTCTGACAGAGGGTAAACAGACCCAGCACCAGGTTTAGATCTTTTGTTCACTACCTTCTGGCAGAAATGTGTGGTCTGTGGGAAGCACTAGAAAGGGGCATCAAAGAGATGAAGAGAGACTCTCTGATAGATTTTCCAATTAGCATTATTTTTCAATTTCACTTTCTATACACAATAGAAGGTTCTATGCAGACTCCCTCAAATAAGTCTAATTTTTTAAGTGTAAAAATCCCCAAAAGTGGAATTCTTGTATTACCCTTAAATTATTAGCTAAGACACATGGCTTTTTTTTTCCTATTGGCTGAGCTTTATTTTTTTTTTAAGATTTATTTATTTATGCATACAAGAACTGGGGTATAGGCCAGGGGTGCGGTGGGGGTGAGGGTGAGAGTATTCACCAGAGCCAGAGCGGGGAACAGAACAGGCAGAATGACTGAAATACACTGCTGAGGGGAGCAGCGGGAGAGTCAACAGAGGTCTGCTGCGCCATGTGGGTTGCTCCCTTACCTGGGGATCGAACGAGTGTTGCAGTGGCTGCGGACAGCTTCATAGATTGCGTCTTAACCCCCTGCGCCACTAGAGAGGCCCTGAGCTCTACTTTAAACACTTTACATTTATCAGCTAGTTTTATTCTTGCAATAAATAACCTTTTTAGGTAAGAACTACCAGGACTGTCATTTATGTCTGAGGACATTAGGCACTCAGAGGTTAAATCACCAGCCAAAGGTTTGGCTGGTAGGTGCTGATGCTGGTATTTGACTCCAAGAAATCTGACTCAGCACCTAGTTCATAGCCAACATGTTCTATTTGTAAAGGAATATCTCTCAGAGTTGCACAGAGCAACACTTACACCAAGAAAAAAAAAGTTAAATTGAGATTATGAAAAAGAGATAAATGGTGCTGCTAAACAGTGAATTGGAAGGTACAGCAGAAGCAAAAAACAAAAAACAAATCTAAAAAAATTTTGAAAATTTCTTGAAAGATCCAATGTGTTCAGCAAATTACATCGATGTCTATATAGACATAGCCATTATTTGTACATATGAAAATAGAAAAATATTATTGAAAAAATATATTGGTTTAATATACATATAAACATTATAGGAATACAATACATGTAATAAATATAAATACATGTAATATAAAAGTATCTAACATGTCAAATCTCATTAGCACATTAGATCAACACAAATTGCAACAGTTTCTGGGGAATAGTAAGAGTTACATTATGAAAATAGTAAAAACTCTCTATTAGATAAAGTGAGACAAAAGAAAATGATTGCAGGACTGTTTTCTAAACTTCATTAATGTTTATTTCCACATGGAAGGAGTACAGGTGACTTTTGTTTCTTTATTTCTCACTCTCACTGGCTTTTTGTCAGTGAACATGTGTTACTTTTGTATATTTACATTGGTTTCATTACTCTTTATTCTGAGAGCTAAAGCTGAATAGACTGAATGCATTATTCTTTATTAGTCAATGGGACTATATTGTAATGAGTAGTTTAGGTGATAACTGCAGTTTTTATTTTTAGGTTTTGACTTAGGATACCTTAGGCAAAACATGACTTCTGTTCTCAGAAACAAAGTAGCTGTAGTTACATTTGCGAGAGAATGTCAAACCGTCCTTTTCTCAATTTTACTGAACAGATTTTTTAAAAGCCAGACTTCCAAAAACATGATGGAACAAAATCTCTCCTAGAAATCTTTGCTATAATAGAACAAACAGGGGAAAGAAAATGCAGTGATGAATGAAGGCACTGAGAGGTTGTCATCTTTAAGAAGTTTGGCCATTTTAAAGATGACTTAAAAGATATTCTGTCTAGTTCCATCCACATTGCTGCGAATGGCATGAGTTTATCTTTTTTGATTGCTGAATAATATTCATTTGTGTATATATGCCACATCTTCTTGATCCAATCATTTATTTTTGGGTATTTGGGTTGTTTCCAGGTTGTACCTATTGTAAATAGTGCTGCTACAAACATAGGGGTACAGGTGCTCTTTTGAATTATGCTCAGTGAAATAAGCCAGAAGGGAAAAGAAAAATATTGGATGGTTTCACTTATAGCAGGGATATAGGGGAACCAAATAAGACATCAGTGTTAAAAAAAAAAAAGAACAGTACAAAACACAACAAAGCAAAAACGGACAATTATAAATCAGAGACATACTGCAGGGGAGGAGGAGGGAGAGGGATCAGAGGGAGGGAGGGAGGAGCACAGGGGACTGAGGTGATGGTGCACAGGTGCATTGGTGAAGGAAACTCTACGGGGACTATAACTGAGGGGGTGGGGAAGTAAATATTGTTTAAAAATGAACAATGGTGTAAAAAAATAAAAAATATATAAAAATTAATTTAAAAAAGAATTGAAAAAAAAGATATTCCAGTACATATTCAGGCTATTCTGATCGCCTTAGATTGGCCAACAAGTGGTAAGTGAGCCTGTCACCAATATATTTGAATTTGGACAGCTCTCTGGCATTTCTATGCCTTGGGTTTTTTTTTGTTTGTTTGTTTGTTTGTTTTGTTTTTCTTCTGAAACAGACATGGTAATATAAGCTAATCTTAGCAGGGACTTGAAAAAGAAACAAATGAGAATAGTGAAAACATTTCTAAGTCATGAAAATAAGTATTACAAATTAATATCAGGATACCAAGAATTCTCCAAATTATTCCTTGGCACTATTCAAAGATGTTGGGTTAGTGTGAATCTTTTTTTATTGAATGGTGATTGCAGAAACTTCCAAAAAGTTTGACATCACTAACCTATCTTTTTTTGCACTACTTTTTTTCTTATTCACCTGTTGGTGCCAGAAACTGTGTGCTATACTTTTAACAAGTGTTTAGAACATTTTGTTTCTATTAAAATGATGGCCCACGTTTCACAGTGATGGAATTCAAAAGGAAAAGATCTCTGATAACCATTAAAGTTGAAGCTCTTGCACACTTTCCTCACCATTTCTCTGTCATAAGCTGCAGTTTACTATCATTTAATTCAGGACCTTCAAATCTGGCACACATCTTGAGCTATCAGCTAGCCACTGACTTCCCTTTATCAACACTGTCAATGGTACAAAATATTTTAAATAATAATGCTTGGATTTCAAGTAACGGTCAGCTTATGTCGCCTGGATCATATCTCATGAGATGGGCCTCGTTCACTCAGAACACACAAAAATTTGCCCTTTGTATCCCAGGAGATGAGTGTTGTTTAGATACACATTCTACCTCTGCATAGAGCAAGGTATTTATTCTCCACTAAATAAAATATAGTATTACCCTCATTTGTTCCACCAAACAAAATTACAGACATCAAATATTTTATCCACTAGTTCCTAGATATATTTTAGTATAATAAAAATATCAGAAGGGGTCCATTGCAGTCAGAAGTCTGCAGATACTTCAGGTGTACAAACTGAATAATGGCATAAAATAGTTACAGGCTTTCAAGATTGGTGCTAGGTATCTGCACTCATATATCTATATATATCTGAGCTTGTGTTCTTTTAACAAATGTACATAAAACTCAATTTACTCTGGTTAGACATTACATAAAGTAAAAAAAAAGTAATAGCAATTTTATATAAATAAAATTTTAGGTCCTGCATATATTCCTCTTAACATATTTCCTCTGAAGAAATTAAAATGTTGGGCCTCCCTGGTGGCGCAGCAGTTGAGCGCTGGGCTGCGAAGCTGCCCGCAGCCTCTGCAGCGCCTGTCCAATTCCCGGCCACCAGTGAGGGTCCCTCATGATGCGCAGACCTCCCCTGCTGCGCCCACTACTCCCCTCAGCAGTGTATTTAGTCAGTCTGCCTGTTCTACTCCCCGCTCTGGCTCTGGTGAATTCTCTCACCCTCCCGCGCTTCTGACTGTACCCAGTTCTTGTATAAATAAATAAATAAATAAATAAATCTTTAAAAAAAGAAATTAAAATGTTTACTATTAACTAATATCTATATGTTTCTGAGAGGATGCAATTTTTCACAGGGAACTTATTCTTCCCATTAGGAAGCTAAGAGTCTTTTTTTTTTTTAATATTATGTGTGCCTACAACTTTTATTTATTTATTTATTTATTTATTTATATAAGCACTGGGTACAGTCAGAAGCGCTGGAGGGTGAGAGAATTCTCCAGAGTCAGAGCGGGGAGCAGAGCAGGCAGAAGGACCAAAGTACATTGCTGAGGGGTGCAGCAGGCGGCAGGAGAGGTCTGCGCACCATGTGGGACCCTCCTCTGGTGGCAGGGGAGTAGCCAGGGATTGAACCGGCGCTGCCGAGGCTGAGGGCAGCTTCGCAACCCAGCGCTCAACCACTGCGCCACCGGGGAGGCCCCAGGAAGCTAAGAGTCTTTGTCCGAGGTCAGCTACTTCTATGGGTGCTGACTCATTAGCATGTAGCACCTTGCATTAGCATGTAGCACCTGTATTGCTAATTGCAACAGTTTTGGGGATCAAAATCAGTGTGCCTTTTTCTCTAGCACCTGTATCCCTTGCTCACAAGAGAATTCCTGGCATGCAGCCGATGCTCAGTCAACATTGGACATATGGAACATATGGAAACATTATGCAAAGGTTGCAGTGATGTTGATTATCTTCCTAGAAAAACTTTTAGTCACATATACTAGTATATTTGAGGTGTGACACACACACACATGCATATACACACATATATGTATATACACATGTATGTATACACACTTGTATGTATATATGACAATATAATAAGAAAGAAGGAAGTAGGGTTTTTTGTGTGTATGCACTGGTACTAACACAAGACTTAATTGCAATAAGGTTGAGACCTCCTGCTGCAGTGTCTGGCTCACAGAGGAGCTCTCACATGGTAGAGACTGGTAATGGAAACTCTGGACTTTCTGGATTCCTTGGACTAGGTTAGATACTAGGGCAGGAGGAACAGCAGTGATGGAATTTCCTCAAAGTCCTCCTCATCTCATGGAAATCTGCTGTCTGCTTTTGATCATAGTCCAGCCTAGCTGCAGCAGATCTTCTAACAGAAGTCAGCTGTCACCATTCAATGGCATTTCAGAAGAGTATTCATTCCCTCAGATGAAGTATAACTCCACCCATCTCTACCAGTACTATGGCTGTTCAAATAAAACAGACTTCTAGTAGCTGACTTTGATAGAGACTAAAGGATGGATCCATTCTTCAGGCTTCCCATCCACAAAATGAGTCAAACATTAAATACACATTTCAATCCCTTCCAAATGGAACTTTCTATGTGATATGAAGGAGATTGTGGAATCAAACTGAAACAAGGGAGATTATCAAAGGCATAGAAAAGGACAGAAGAATGAGGGAAAACTCATGACAAAAATGATGATAAAGAAGATTTTCTACAGGTGGTGAGGGGGAACAGACATCTGAAGCCTGTGAGGTGTGACAAAGAAAGCTCAACATCTGCTCAGCGATGTTTTCTTATTGTAGTTTTTCTCTTTATACAATTGCCTTCAATTCATGGGCAAATTAAATCTGTTGATCTACTGAAGAAATGACTAAACCCATTTGTCTAAGGTGTTGTTGATATTCACAATGATGTCCAAACAGTCTAGTCCCTAGTCTGGTTTCCCACAGCATTTCGGTGGGTAACACGCAACAAAATATGTGGTTTCCCAAGCCTTTCTGAGAGTTGACCTGTGCCTGGGAGGTCCTGTGATTGGCAGAAACAGGTATCAGGCAGCAGCAGTATCTGCATATGCTCATGCTGGAAAGCTACCTCCACTTAGTCATGGTCACCCCAGAACAATCAGGGCCAGGGTTGGGGTGTCAGTTGCCATTAGACTCTCATGAGCCCCTGGCATTTGAAAATGGGGGTGCTCCTCAGATGATGAGGATAGTGTGATGACTGGACCCACTCTTTATTTATTTATTTTTTTAAAATATTTATTTATTTATTTATTTATATAAGCACTGGATGCAGTCAGAAGCGCAGGAGGGTGAAAGAATTCACCAGAGCCAGAGGGGGGAACAGAACAGGCAGACTGACGAAATACACAGCTGAGGGGAGCAGTGGGTGTGGCAGGAGAGGTCTTTCGCTCCATGTGGGACCCTTGCTGGCGGCTGGGGATAGAACCAGCACTGCAGAGGCTGTGGGCAGCTTCGCAGCCCAGTGCTCAATCACTGAGCCACCAGGGAAGGGCCCTTGACCCACTCTTTAGAGGGGGTCAACTCTATTTATTATAGAGCTGTGGTTCCCAGTGACAGGGTCACAAACATCTGGAGGTGTGAGAGTTATTACTGAGCAGCCATAGGGCACTGAATGTGTATAGATCTCTATGTGTAGATGAAGGTCCAGGCTAAATAAAGAAGCACATGTGTGTACACATTATTTTTGCAGTGGGTATAGATACTTATGCATTGAATGAAATAGCCACTTAAAATATTTACCTAAATTACAACTATGTAATTTAAAAAATACAAATAAAAATGTTATGAGTATAATTATGAACATGTAAGAATACAGAATTGTATGTATATCTATGTTTGTGTGAATGTGTGTGTGGACAGAGCTTATGTGGGTTTTTTTTTTGATCATAAAATTTGGGAATTAATATTTTAAAACCTGTCACACATGAGATTTGAGAGCATCCTAAAAATAGCAAATAAAAAGCACATGGTTGGTTGCCAGTGGCAAAAACCATGTGATTAGAGGACTGGAACTTTCTTTTTCTTTCTTTTTTTTCTTTCTAAAGATTTATTTGTTTATGAATACAAGAACTGGGGTATAAGCCAGAGGTGTGGGGGGATGAAAGGATCCACCAGAGACAGAGTGGGGAGCAGAACGGGGACATCTACTGAAATACACTGCTGAGAGGAGCAGCAGGTGAGGCAGGAGAGGTCTGCTGCACCATGTGGGTTGCTTCCTGGCCGGCTGGGATCGAACTCGTGCTGCAGTGACTGGCAGTAGCTTGATAGTGCTGTCTTTAACCCCTCTGCCACCAGGGAGGCCCAGGACTGGAACTTTCAATCACACATACACCCCAACTTCTGGAAAAGGGGAGAGGTACTGGAGCTTGCCTCTAATACTCATGGCCAATGAGATGGTCAGTGATGCCTATCTAATGAAGCCTCCAAAATGCCTGATGGACTGGGCTGTGAACCCTGGTGGTGAGTTTGCTGGGTGGTGAACCATGATGTTTCCATGTACAATCATCTCAGGTTCCAAACCTCACAAGGCTCCTTACTTCAGGACTTCATCCTATGTGTCTCTTCATCAGACTGTTCATTCATTTCCTTTAATATCATTTGTAATAATTCAGTAACCCTGATAGTTAACAGGTCTCCTGGTTTTCATGAGCTACTCTATCAAAAATAATTGAATCCAAGCAGGGGACTGGGAACTGCCAATCTAATCAGTTGATCAGAAACACAGGTCACAAAGCCGGGTTTGTTTTTGGCATCTGAAGTGGCAGGCGGTCTTGTGAGACTGAGTCCTTAATGTGTAGAAGAATCTGAGGACATCTTCAGAAATGAGTGAATTGAGAACTGATTCAGGATGGAGTTGAACTGCAGGACTATTGAATTGTTAGTGTTTGGTGGTAGGGAAACCCCTCACCCATTGAAATGTCAATATTCTACTTCTCAGATTTATTATGGGTATAGAGTATGGAGTGTCACTATGGGTTTATAAATAGGAAGGCACAAGTGAATTTAATGTCTTATGCCTTAAGGTAAAGTATGACAATTATACAAATTGGGAAATAAATATCAAGAAGTGGTTTCAAACAAACTTTAATAAGTCAGTTTATATATATTAAAGCTATCATAGATTTATTCAAATGAAAGAAGCTTTATTATACTTTATTATACTAGTTAACCCAAAACTCAGGACTAGAAGAAAAATTAATTATTTATTCCTAGATAATGAAGACAAAATTAAGTGTAGTTAAATGCTAACTGTTCTTTAATGGAAATTATAAACATAATAGAATTTCACATTTAACTACAGGCAGAAGTGTTATTAAACAAACAAAACCAAGCTCCAGTTCTCTCAGGCTCTTGATTTAATTATGCTCAGTCTTTTAACCCAGAGATTTCCACACATGTCTCCATTTCATCTGCTCAGTAGATTGTATCTTCACAAAACATGGAAGAGTTTTTTGACGGACAAAATAAAGTAGGCTGACTGTTTAAAAGAAAGTCACGCCTGGTTTCTGACAGGATTTCAGCTTTAGAAGAGTCTCTCCAAGCTTTGTATAAATGCCAACACTCAGAAAACCATTCAACCTCCCCCCTAACCCCCCCACAACTGCATTGAGACAAGCCAGGACTGTAGAAGAAGGTCAAGTTACACACAAAGCAGCTAGGTTCACTTCTACCAACAACAGCCAAGGGTGTGCATGAACAAAAAAAGTCATCTAATAGAAATTAAGAGCAATGATTCAAGTGCTATTCACAAAGAAGTGGGAGTTGGTGGGGGATATTAGGTAATAAATGTAGGAACATATGGCCAAATGAAAATTTTTGGCTGGTACATGAATCCATGAAGGAAACTTGAATAATTAAGTATAATATGTAGAATAAATTAATTCCAAAATGGTCTAGTTCTTAAATTGTTTGCTTAAAGGAAATTTTAAAAGACAGTTTAAAAACTTAAAAAGTAATGAATTAATTCAAGACAAATGAGATGAGCAATACTGGTTCTAAAGAACAGAATTATAATGAGAGAACATGCTGATAATCCTATCCATATTTATAAATCATTCACTTGAAACAATGTAGTTTCTCTTCATGAGGTTTAGATTTCCTCTCCTGTCAGCACAGTATCTGAGAATATTGAGCCAGTAACTCAACAAAACCTCTTATAGAAAGTCTAAATGTTAAATTTAAAACTTCCTCTATAAGGTTTTTTTGTAATAGAAATTCAACAGCAAAAATGAGTGGGTGATAGCTCTTACCATCTCCTGGGTCAACAATCTCCACTGTGATCACTGCAGGGAATTCCAGGGCAGCCAGCACCGGCTCTGAGAGAACCACCTGGAAGGTTTCAGATTGCTCGTGTTCTCCATCACTCACGATCCTCACTCTCCACGTGGCCCTGGTCTGGCCAGGGTTAAACTGCACTTGTTTCTGTGCTTTGCCCTTGAAGTCTTTGTCTTTTTCTGCAGTCCCATCTTTGGTGCCAATACCTTCAAAGAAACACAATATCGTTTTCAATTGGACTACTAGAGTTTGTTAATTTTTTTTTGTATGTCACTTTATCCTGAAATGCAAGGTTGATCTTCCTTTGATTTCACAAAATGGATACTTGGGTATGGGTCTTATGATCAAGGAGTTCTAGGGTAGGGGCCTCCCTGGTGGCACAAGGGGTAAGGACAGCAGCCTCTGCAGCACAAGTTCAATCCCCAGCCAGCCAGGGAGCTACCCACATTGCACAACAGACCTCTCCTGTCTAGCCCTCTGTTCTCCTCAGCAGTGTATTTCAGTCAGTCTGCCTGTTCTGTTTCCCACTCTGTCTCTGGTGAATCCTTTCACCTCTGGCCTATACCTCAGTTCTTTTGTGCATAAATACATAAATAAATCTTAAAAAAAAAAAGCTCTAGGGTAGATGTAGAGCAGTTCATGATTCCATTGGAATCTTGCCCCAATTATGGTTTTGCTATCTATTCTTTGGGCTAGGTTTGTGTTTTGTAAAACAAGGCTAAATCGATATTTGTTTCTCCTACATGTTCATACAATCTAAAACTCTTCACAACACTCTAAAATTCTTTACATTTACTTTTGCATATGTTATATTTCATGCTTCAGGTTATAAACAACATAACGAAAATTCCTACTTAGAAAATAAAAACCAAGAAGAGACTTTGTGAGTCAAAGAATATTCTGATAATCTAAGTCATCAAAGGCCAAGCATAAAAAATTATAATTTTCCCTAAACATTTAATGGATCAAGACCCTTAAGAGAATTTAACTCTGTGCTTGTTAACATCAACACTGTCAGGTTTTCCTTCATGGACACACCAAAATTACAGAAAACCATGTGAGTAGTAGAAAGCTAAATATGTATGGTTATGATGGGGAGTATGTTTGGCTTACTTTGTTGGCTCATTCAAGGTCAATTTCAAGCCAGTTTCTAAGTACATTACAAGAAAGCTTCACTATTATTATGCTATGTAGTCAAATCATAGAATATATTATTTACACCAGGGAGTAACAGTCAACAAATTTAATGTCACAGAAAAATTACAGAATTACAATATACTCATCCTAACATGTCCTGAAGTTCTGCATTAGAATCTCTTAGTGAGTTAATAGAACCAAGTTTTAAATATATGTTTTTAAACACTAATTTTTTAGAACATTTGGTAGGAAAGCTTTAAAAAGAAATAAAATCTAATGACCCAGAATTAAAACATTCTTCATATTGTTTCTCATTTACTTGAAAAACTATCACATTTTTAAACATTCCTTTTGTTCTTCAAACTAGAACTCAAGCCATAAAAATTCATTGAGTGAGGGCCTACTCTGTGCCTATTCTGTTCTAAATACTGGGATTATATCAGTGAACAAAAGAGAAAAAAAAAAATCCTGCTCTTGTTGTGCTTATACAAGATGGATCTGAATGTTTATTCATCTAAATATACCACTGACTGTTAGTTTCATCTAAAAAAAAATGAAAGTAAAACTTTCGTTAAGATATTTCTGCCTTATAGATTTCAGAAACATAAATGGGATAAAACAGCAGGTACAACATGATTTATATAATGGCAAAAGAAGAAATGGCACAGAACCAGGAAATCAAGCACTACATGTTTTGCTGAATGTTCCAGACTTCCTGTTAGCTCTCTGGTTCCTAATGCACACAGGGTGGTTGTCAACACCTCTTAGATCCACCACAGTTCACTGCCAAGGTGAAGAAGAAAGGAACCATTTTCCCTGAGACCCAGCATTCATTGACCCATCCCCAGTGGCATGAACAGCAAATGAATCTGCTGGTCAGGCTCTGGGCTACTGCACATTTTTCATTTTGTTTTGTTTCACCAAAAACATATTATTTTCTTGGAGATTCAAAAGGTACGTTTTTTTTTTTTTAAAGGAGTTGATAGACTACAAAAATGTCCACTACTGGGCCTCCCCGGTGGCGCAGTGGTTGAGCGCTGGGTTGTGAAGCTGCCCGCGGCCTCTGCGGCGCCGGTTCGATCCCCGGCTGCTCCCCGGCCACCGGAGGAGGGTCCCACATGGTGCGTAGACCTCTCCTGCCGCCCACTGCTCCCCTCAGCAGTGTACTTCGGTCCTTCTGCCTGCTCTGCTCCCTGCTCTGGCTCTGGTGAATTCTCTCACCCTCCCGCGCTTCTGACTGTACCCAGTGCTTGTATAAACAAACAAACCATCAAACAAACAAACAAATAAATAAATAAAATGCCTCTATAAAAAAAAAATGTCCACTACTTCTAAATAATCACCTTTTCTCAATGATAGTCAAATCACCCAATCTAATAAAAAGTAAGTTGTAATCCCAAATCCCAACTGATGTTGCAAAAGCCCCCATAACTTTTCTGGTAGATATGATAAGTTTCCCAATCAGATATAGATTACAAACTGACATTTTTGTTTCACCAAGCAAAAAAGAATGGTTATGAAAAAGATGGTTGCCTTAAAACGCTTCTAAAACATGAGATTAAACTAAGAAGGATGTCATTTTCTTAAGGTAAAATAAGTTCAAGATGGAATAATAAAATTGCTTTGGGTCAAAAACAGTGACTCCCTTTTTAAAATTAATACACAGACTTACTCTGAGAGAGTGCTACTCTATCTTGTGACTTACTGTATGGTCCAGAGACCAGCAACACGAGCAACATTTGGGAGCACCTTAGAAATGCAGAATCTCAAGTCTCACCAAGATATACTGAGTCTGAATCTACATTTCAGGAAGATGCCCCAGTAAGTCTTAAGTATGTTGAAGTCTGAGGGCGGGCAGACACTTATTAACACTTCATAACCTCATCAGTCCCTTTTATAGAGATGCTTAATGAAGAGGCCTACATTGAGTAAATGTTCAACAACAGGTAGCAATGAGATCTTTGAAATTCAAATATTTTGTGAGATGCAAATGCATTTTTAATTCACTAATGGGTTATGGGAGTTATAAAATACGTAATCATTTCTGAGAAAATATATAGAGAAATTTCACCACACGTTTCTTCTGCTATACAAAAGTATAGCATTCCTATGAAACCCACTGTAAACTGAAACAGTGTAAAGAGAAGAAACAACTACCATTAATGGATATGGAAAATTTTTTGAGTGTTCCAACACCTTTAAAACAGCCTACCAAATCACATCAAGAAACACATAAAACCAAAAATAACACTAACACATAAAAGAAGTAGGAGTGATGTGATAAATATATAGCTCAGATAAAGCAGTTCCCAGGGGAGGGGCTTGGTGTTCCTCTCACTGCTTGGTGGTGCACAGAGCCTCCACGACAATTTGCTGCAAAACAGATGCTGAATGCTATCTTCAGTTTTTCTCTTTTATCATAAAAGCAAAACTCCTCTTCAGATTTCTTTGGTTAGCAAAAACAGGCACTCGTGTGGGTCTCTCTCTGATGAAAGTGAAATGGTGAAATGTGAACTTTCATAAAGTGGGAGATACCTGTATTCATAATTCACTAACTGTGCTCATGAAGGTAAGTGATATTCTGTCTTCAGATACAATGCAAATAATTTATATAGTTATTTATATGAAGGTGGAGATTGTAGTGGAATATTACATGATCACTAAAAATCTTCTACCAGGCTAACCCTGCCATCCATCCCCAGTCCTAGCACGAATTCCATTGCCATCTGCAATGATTGACAGTTATGTCCACACACAGAAGCGTTCCAGCTTTCTCCCACTCCAGGCTAGGAAGCAACCATGGGAAGTTAACCAAGTAGAGTTGTAGAATCTTTCTAGAATAGGAGGTGCTGATCTCTGGAGGGGGGAGGAAGAACTTTTGTTTGCCATTTTAGTATTCAGCTTAAGAAAAAAGCAATAGAGAGAAAAAAATCAGAAAAGATAGTTTAAAAATACCCTGTCATTAACTTCCCCATGGTTATCGATGGATGGGCTATTTGTGAATGAGTAGGTAGATAGCCTCACTGGGAGAGGATATTCGTGTAATGCCCAGAGGTGATGATGACATCCTTAAGAATTGCTAAGACTCTTTTTTAGAAGTTATTACTTCCCCTATTTTCAAGCAGAAACATAGTTAAGGCTAATTTCTTAGTGACGGGATCAGATTCCTGCTATGCAGATCATGTGTATGGTGAGAGATTATGCTCTTAACAAAGAAAAGAGCATTCACCATGTTCCAGAAGGTGAAACACAGAGAGTGTAAATGACAGCCTGTGAGGAGGTGCATAATAATAGAGAAGGGAGACCGGCTGCCCTGGCTGTGGCATGGGTGAGCCGGTGACCCAGAACCCTGGCACCAGAGTTCCCTGAAAGGGATCAGCAGAGTATAGGATGAAAACTTTTAAAGTTAAAAATGAGACTTCTTTAAATTTTGAAAATAAAAGGCAACTAATATTCAGAATGAAAACATATCAGAAGAAATCATAATGGGCATATGAGATCGTGGCTCTGGCAAAGATCTAGTGTAGGGGTGTGTGTGTGTGTGACTGTGTGTATGTGTGTGTGAAACATCTATTGTTTAAGACTTTTGAATTGCATGGACCAATTATTGCTCAGGGTGCTACTATTTCTCATCAACATTTTGTGCTGAATATATTACTGGTTAAAATGATCAATGTACTTTACTTTGCTTTATTTTACACTTGCATGAAATTGAATGTGACCTGGCATTGGAATTGAAAAAGTTAATACTTCTGCGTTTTAGTTAAAAGAGTAAAAGATCAGAAAATGATCAGTGCTTTACAACCTTATTGTTAATTATGAAGAAAAGCCACAACACATATTTCTACTTAGAATTGGGGTTCTTAAAATTTTTTGGACCTATCAGAAAATTAAAGTGCAACAAAAAGAAATTATACTTTAAAGGTTAATACTGCCTAATAAGTTACTGAACAGATTTTTTTGGTTTATATTGAAGTAGCCTTCACATACATTTTACATTGATATTTCAGCAGACTTTTACCTTTGGATAAAATAGAAATTTGCCTAAGTTGATTATAAGATATATTCATATATAAATATTTTTTTAACCTATGAGTACTTACTACCAGTTTTGTAAAGCTATTTTTATATAAGAGAAAGAAAGATCTTATATTAGTAGAAGGTTTGTAGAGTTATGTGTTTTTGTTACACATTTCTTTCTGGTTTTTGCAGTCTTTTGTCTCTGTGATTTAGCTTTGATACAAAAGTTTTGACATTTTTTTTTTTTTTTTAGCAAAGAGCCTTGACATGTCAACATCTCCCAAAGGTTTAAAACTAGAACAGTAAACTAAACATATTTTTGATCACTGTAAAAAATGATGAACTTGTGCTAGAAAATGAGATTTTGAGATAGCAGTGTGAATGAATCTTACTTATAAATGAAGTTTCTCCCAAGTAACCTCGACGTTTAAGTACAACATCTAGAAATTTGGAGTCCTCGTTGATGAGGTAATACTCCTTTTCGAAGGAGATCCAAGCCCAGTTCAGACGAAAATGCTGCTTGGTTAACTTGTTTCCACCTGCCAAAAAAAAAAAAAATTAAAACTCAAATTAGTGCTTTCCAGAATGATCTTAAAGATTCCAAAGGCTACTTTATTTTTTTTTTTTATTTTTTTTATTTTTTTTATAGAGGCATTTTTATTTATTTATTTATTTGTTTGTTTGTTTGTTTATACATGCACTGGGTACAGTCAGAAGCGCGGGAGGGTGAGAGAATTCACCAGAGCCAGAGCGGGGAGCAGAGCAGGCAGAAGGACCGAAGTACACTGCTGAGGGGAGCAGCGGGCGGCAGGAGAGGACCCTCCTCCGGTGGCCGGGGAGCAGCCGGGGATCGAACCGGCGCCGCAGAGGCTGCGGGCAGCTTCGCAACCCAGCGCTCAACCGCTGCGCCACCTGAGAGGCCCACCCAAAGGCTACTTTAATGAGGAAACAAATCAATATAGCTACTTGGTTAGATACACATCTAGTTTATGTAGGAGAGGTAGCTTACTGTCAAGTTATTGTTATGCAGAAATACAGTGGCTGAGGTAATCTTTCACAGAATTCCATACTATTTTAGGAGGAGAAGAGGTTAAAGAGGAAGAAACACACAACTATCAGAGGCAGTTTTGTTGACTCATTTAATAAGGATCCAAGCTGCAGGATGACACACTTGCCACAAGGTGCCGTTGAAGAGCAAGTTTTACTGTGGCGAAGGCTGCAAGGCTCATTTGGCTGTTAAAAACACACAACTCCACAAATACCCTTTTCTGGTTCACAGAGCAATTGGATGGAAGGCTTTAATTATAACCACTTAAGAAAAAAACAAATATCCTTTCTTTACCTCCCTTCCCCACTATAATCTACTTCATTCCCTAGAGCAAACAGACAGCTCCTTTCATTGATTCCATTCTAATCTGAAGATAAGACTGTCCCCTCCCACCTTCACACTAAAATAGCTGGCTGCCTATCAGGAAAAAATAAACCTTGTGTGTGATCTCTCTAATGTGAGAGCTGCTAGGCTTGGTAAATGAAAGGAGAAATGGTTATCAGCTGATCATTCTGCAGTACCCTCCCTCTGCTTCCTTTGATCTACACCAATTATTTCAGAGTAAGGTGAGGTTTATAAACAAAAGGCATACATAATTTCTTTTAAGCCTTTAGGTAAATGGGAAGGGAAAAGGCCCAAATAATAAACAGAGCTAGAGGCACAATTTTAATCCGAGTTTCTTTTCTTTGAGTTCACACAGATGAGACAGGAAAACATCGAGACTTGAATAGACTGAGGGCAAAATTCGGCACAAGAGGAAACATTGTGAGTGAACAAATGTGAAAAAATGTTCAGCTTGGCTGGAAATTCTTAAAAATAAATTACAGCAACTTTGCATTAGCACCTGATGTATTAAAGATTAAAGGGAATACCTAGTACAGGAATGCTTATGCATGGAAATTGGTTTTCTTGTTCGTTGTTGCTTGAATTGTAAATTAGCACAAGTCTTCTAGACAGCTATCTGGCAATGTGTGCAAGGGACAAACAGATGTTCTTACCATTTGACCTTGTAAGTTTCTCTGTGGGAGAAGCAAACATGTATTTACAAACAAATAGTCATTAAAATATTTCTCTAACAGTCTGCAAGCTAAAAATTTTGGAGTTTACGATTTATGGGCTAGCAATGAGTGCTATATTATTCATCATTAAACAATAAACATGAACTTTTTGTATAAATACTTAGAGCACTTAAAGACAGACACAAATAGCACTGATGCTGTACACTTAGCTATAGAAAATGGGGCATTATAAATGTGGAACAACTGGGTTTGAAATAGATGGGACTGTGGTATTTAATCTTGATGGAATTTCTTAATTTTCAAAATGTAAAATATAAACAGACTGGAGAGCAGGGATTTCATTATAGATTTTGTCCTTGTGAACTCTTCCTGCTTAATGTGTCCTGGATGCTGAGAGCTGTTGTGGCAAGGAAAGAGCCACAGACGGTGGGCCCCCAAGACCCGGAGTGATAAGGTCCCCCATACTCTGTCTGTGGTTTTGCTTCCAGCAAGTTTCTTCCTTACACTTATTTCCTCAGCTGGAGAGTCCAATGAGAGTAATAAAAATAAATGCTTGTGTTTCCTGTGAGCATCAAGTGAGATAAACCACATATGTACACAGTACAATGTCATCCAACAAGTGTTAGTGAGTGCTCCTTGCTACGTGGGGCATGTAGCGCTTCCTGCTACGTGGTGCAGCTCAGATCTACCTGAGCACCCACCGCCGGGCTGCTAGTCAGCTGCCTTAAATCCACCTGCACTCAGTCCTCAGTGGCCTTTCATACCAACACAAGTCTCTTCTTCGCAGACTCCCAGCTGCGCTCTGCCCTCCTCTGTCTTTTCCCAGTGCCCTCTACTCTGCTCACCCCACCATCCAGCCGAGAGTCTTGCCACCCGTGCTCCCTGTCATCTGTCTTCTCACCTACACCGTGACCCCAGGTTCTTCTGCTCACCATCTATACCCCAGAGGCTCCCTTTCTCTACCTCCTTCATGGAGTCTCTTGCAGTGACCCCAGCCTTTCACCTCTTTAAGATTCTATAGCTAATTGATGACTTTGTACAGTTTTACACTTCAGTGGATATTCTCTCATGTTCTTTAAACTGTCCTATTTGACTAACTATATTAATTTTGTCAGAGATTGAGAGCAGCTATATGTTCTTTTACTATTGCCAATACTTGGTCTTATTGTCTTTAAAAATATCTTTTAGGGCCTCCCTGGTGGTGCAACGGGTTAAGTGTCAGCATTATAAAGCTATCTGCAACCACTGCAGCACAAGTTCGATCCCTGCCAGGGAGGTGACCCAAATGGCACAGTAGACCTCTCCTGTCTCGCCCGCTGCTCCCCTCAGCAGTGTGTTTCAGTCAGTCTGCCTGTTCTGTTCCCTGCTCCGTCTCTGGTGAATCCTCTCACTCCCACCCCCACACCTCTGGCCTGTACTCCAGCTCTTGCATGCATGTATGCATAAATAAATAAATCTTTTAAAAAATCTTTTAAAATTATTGTGTTTATGTCTTATTTACTTATGTCCTGTTTACTTGCTCTAGAAAGTATCAGGAAACGAATAGGAAAAGAAGGATATCAGTTAATACATAAAACATCTGATTTTTCAACTGATTACATGAAAACAACTTTTTGCCACACTTCTGTCTCATTTATATTGCTGACCCAATGAGCTCCGGATTTTATTTCAAATCTCTTATCATGCTTATACCACCAAGTCATTCCTCATCCATCCAAACACCTATAGCTTCACAGCCTACACTTCTTGCAGAGAAACTTCTATTAACACCCAACTTCTGTTTTCTGAGCATGATGGATACCTTTGTATATGTTATGTCTTCTGCCCAGAATATCCTTAGCTTTTCTGTTCCTCCTAGCAATCCAGATAGGTCCAACTCACCTAAGGTCAGGAAGCCTGGTTAAGCTTGACCGTGGCTTCTCTGTGAGACCAGAGTAATTGTAATTCTTCATCTACACACCTGTGTCTGTCACTAATTGCCTGAGCTCCCCAAAGTAGCCATGTCTAAATTCATTCTACTAATCTCCAAGTTCAATGTAGTGTCTGAGACACGAGGACTAGAGGCTAATTCTTCTTCATAGAAGAAGCCTACAGACTAAATATGATTTTTAGCAGTAAAGTGGCTATTGTATGACTCCTGTTTGTTTTAGTCCTTTTTTTTTTTTTTTAAATTTTTCAGCTTATGCTGACAAGCCACATATTAGTTTTATGGGATTTGTGATGAACAAGCTCTAACCTATTCACTAACTCTTGTATTTAACAAATTTTATTTTATGGTCTGTATAATTCATTCCTTACTATTTCTCCCAAGGAGACATCTCTAAGATGACTAAGCATGTGGCTTCTCTCTCAAGATTTTGACAATTTTTTGGTAGTTTTAAGATTAAATTCTAACCCTGTCCTGAAATATTGCAGGAAATATTATTCTCCCTCTTAATAATGTATGTTACAATAATATTGAAATAATGAGACCTTCCCTTTACACTCTTTATAAAACACCAAGCCCCAATTCAAACCTCAGCATGCGCTAGTGCCTTTATTTTGGTTAATTTTTCTCTCCAGTGCTTCCCACAACCTCATATTCTACATGTTTCCTTTTTTATTTGTTCACTTTCTCTCTTTCCCTACTGTAATGCATGAGCCAGGGGGGCAGGGATTCATTTTACTCATTGTTGGAAAAATGCCTATTAAATAAACAGATAATGAATCTAGAGTTTAGAACAGAAATGAATAGTAAACCACCTATTCAATGAATTAAACATTCTGATGTCCTGGTTGAAAGAAATTCTGTAATGTTTCATTTATTGGAAAATATATAAATGCCTTATATGTGTGTAACACATCTCATGATAACCTTTCTAAAATGTCTTGCCTGTCTTTTTTGAACACTATGAAAAGACTTTAAGTGATTACCTCTAAATTTGTGCTTATCTGATGCATTAACCTGCAAGCGGTGTGGGTGTCTACTGTTTAACCCTTGTATTCCACTATGAAGTAGCCTGAATGGCTTAGAGATAGCCAAGTTCATCTCTGCTTACATGTGTCAAATATATTTTCCAGTTGGTGCTGATGTTCTGGAAGGATGAGGGTGCAAGGTTACTGGTTAATTATGGGTTTCAAGTGACACACAACTGAACGAGCTTGTCAGGATTTCATATGTCTGTCACTTTGACATTTCATTTGAAATAAAATTCAGAAACAATACCGAGAAACTTTTTGTGAGACACTGATATGCCTTAGGGTAATTATTTTAGATGCTTACAAAACTGTCTGGTTTATACACACATGAATCCTATTGTATTTCAAAATTTGTAAAATCTTATGTACTACTGATTTTGGAAGAGTATACAGGAATTTGGGGAACTAAACTTGTAATTTCCTGTAACTCTTGTTATTAAAACTCACCTTGTACAACTGAACTCTTTAAGAATAGAAATACATGCTATTTATTTGTTTATTACATACCATGTAAATTCCTCTAAAGCCTCAATAGATGGCAATAATAAATGCTGACATTTTTAACAGCAAGAGTTACAGCCTATTGTATGTGGGAATTTAGAAGTTAAACGACTTAAAAAACGGGCGTGTTTATTTCATTGTGATTCTTTACCTTTCTAAAATAGAGTCTATCATCTATGATGCCAAAAAGCTACTCTCAATGTCTCACTGGAAACAAATTAAAATCTGTAACTTGTACAGAAATCCATACAACAGGTGTCTGACAGCTGATCACCACACTCCCCAATGCTTTGTCCCCAAACCCTGACACTAAAGCCATTAAGGTTTGATGAAAAGACCTCTTTTGAACTTTTCCAGCTGGTCTTTAGGCTTCTTCATTTTCTTTTTCAATGGGAAGACAACAGTATTTTTTAGAATAACAAAGAATCACAGTCTTCAATTAGCCCTCCTTAAAATCATAGGGTTTCCCCAGACAAAGCAAACTTCTTCAATGTGAAACTAGTGTCATGCCTTTGAGTGTGCTTGGTGGGAGGAGGGAGTTGGATCAAAATAGGGGCGGGAATAGCATAAGGGACTATGGTAATGGTAGTATTTTACTAGCTGGCTAAGATTTTTCAGCTTGCTAAAATTCAACTTGCCCGGAACAAAATTCAGCCTGAAAGTTGGAATTCTATATACAGTCATTTCAAAACTTAGATATCATCCTTTTAACCAACAATAGAAATAGATACTTATATTAGAAAAGACTGAAATAACAATGTTACCTAAATTATTAAGAACATTAGATACTTTTTTTATTATTATTTATTTATTTATTTTGTGTAGAGGAACTGGGGCGTAGGTCAGAGGCACGGGGGTAGGATTGTGAGAGGATTCACCAGAGACAGAGTAGGGAGCAGAACAGGCGGTTTTACTGAAACACACTGCTGAGGGAAGCAGCAGGCAACACAGGAGAGGTCTGCTGCGCCATATGTGGGTTAACTCCTTGGCTGGGAATCGAATTCAGGCAGAACTGGGGCCACAGAAGTGACAGTACTGAGACTTAACCCCTGGGTCACCAGGGAGGGTAATTTGATTTTTAAGCAATCTTGCGTTCTCTTAGACAGCGAGGACAGTGGTCAGCAACAAAGCAATGGCCATTAACATCAATGCTATAAATTATTGTGAGAATCAAAAATTCAAGATAAATAAATTTATTTCATTGCCATTTCTATGATTTGATGATCTCCCTTTAAACTTTGCTTTGGGGCCTCCCTGGTGGCATAAAGGGTTAAGTCTCAGCACTATGAAGCTACAGCACGAGTTCGATCCCAGGCCAGGAAGCAACCCATATGGTGCAGCACACCTCTCCTGTCTGCCTGATGCTCCCCTCAGCAGGGTATTTAGGATCATCTGCCTGTTCTGCTCCCCGCTCTGCTTCTGGTGAATCCTCTCACCCCCCCCCCACACCTCTGGCCTATACCCATAAAATAAATAAATTTGTATGCATAAATAAATAAATTTAAAAAAAAAACAATAACTTTGCTTTGCCTAATCATCTTCCCGCAGAGAGTTTTTCCAAGAGTTCTTGGAATCCTGTTTCTCTGGCCCTTGAAGGCAGGTGGATTGTACTGTTTACTGAAAACCACCATATGCAAAGCTGAGGCCAAAGTGGCTATTAAACACCTTCTGCATCTCCCTTCTCCTCCCCTGCTTGTCTTGCTCTCCCTCCCCCAACCCGCTGCCCTTCCACTCTTGGAGCTGGCACACTAGCACAGATAACCAGGTAAGCTGGAGACCCCCAAAGGCTGGGAGGGAGGCACTGATAATGAGTTGTGGGAGTGCAGGGGAGTGAGGGATTACTTTAACCTGAGGGGATCAAAGAAAAATTCATGGAAGAGATAGTGTTTAAATGGGGCTTTAAGTACAGGGTGGTATTTGGACATTTAGAGAGTGGGGGGGGAAGGCCTTCCTGGAAGATTAAGTATAGAAACAGAGATAAGAAATCCAGTAAAAAGAAAACTTCAAAGAATTCAATTTGGTAGGAGCTCAAGATACTATTTCCTTCTCTTTTTCTTATATAAATTATTGCCTATTAAAGACAAAAAGAGGGCCAAGATGCATACAAAATATGCCCTGGGGGTGGAGGATGCTAATCCTGCCTTGACCCAAACACCTAAAGTTGCCCCTTGACCTGAGAGCAGCTGTGCCTTAACATGACAGATTGGGCTTCGAAGAACTGGGAGGGAGCCAGATAAGTTGTCAGTAGATTTTAAAATTTTGTAGATAAATTAAAATTCCAATGATTATTTCAGTAGGAATCTATTAAAAAGTTGTCTGGGCCACTCTCAAGAAAAGCGCCTCCAAACACACCCTGCATAACCAAAAGCACAAATGAAGCTATGAAATCTCAGTGATTATCCAAGAATTACATGGAATTGAACCCAAGAATGATTAAAATATCACCCAGTTACAGTGCTTGAGTATTGTCCAGTGCTCTAAGCACATGAAAGTTGTGCCATGTCTTAATGAGAAAACAAATGGTTTAGAAAGCTTGTTCAGACACAAGTTATTGTGTTGTTGGCAGTGAGTTCAATGTCAATGAATCAACAACTTTAAACAGAAAAACAGGGCCTCCTTGGTGGCTTAGGAGTTGTCTCGCGCTACCACTGCAACTGCCAGAGTTTGATCCCGGGCCAGGGAGGGGACCCACATGGCAAGCAGACCTCTCCTGTCTTGCCCGCTGCTCCCCTCAGCAGTGTATTTCAGTAGATCTGTCTGTTCTGCTCTTTACTCTGTCTCTAGTGAATCCTTTCACCTCCCCGCCCCTCCCCGCTGTACCTGTGGCCTGCACCCTAGTTCTTCTATGCAAAAATAAATTAATTAATACATCTTAAAAAAAACACAAAAGAGAACCACATGTAAAATAAAGTAATGCATAAACTATGGTAACCAGAGGCTGGGACTCTAGCTATATTTCCCCAGAGTAATCCGTGTCAACAGCGATTTTACCTTGAGTAATGAGACTTGTGTTTACTCAATGCAAGTCATCAAAAGCTAGTCTTTTGAGACACAGCAAAATGGAGCAGAGACAATGGGACAGTGCCTGTCTCTACTTTACCTCCCTTTTGGTCAGTCCTTTCCCACACGGCCAAGAGTGTGAGCTGAAAAGAACCTTCACTGCATTCTCAGAGGGCAACCCTGGGCTCCTCCAGCCATCTGTCCCTTGACCCAAGAGCAATGGGCTGCAGACACAGTTGTGGCTCTGGGGTAAAGGAGATTCCTGCTCCTGCAAAGCTGCCTGCTGTAACATAAGAATATGCAAAGGGAAATTACAGGACACTTTTTTAACTTGTAGGAAAATAATGTTTAAGGGATGAATTCTGATGCAGAATAACCCTGTTCTACCAGAGAATTTAGGATAGTTTGTTACAGGATCTCAGTTTGAACAATAGCCCACATCTGGGATCCATGCCTGGCTCTGCTTATATGGGGAACTGGAAGCTGATTTTTTCTTGGGTAGTACAAAGCCTCTGGAGAGAAAACTCATTACAATAGAAATGGATGTGTCACACACAATAATACAGACTTTCTACAAAGTCTTACACATCTGAGCAAAGAAGGAATTCATACTACAATGTAAGGCTATATTACTCATTTCTAACTCGTGCCCAGGCTCCTGAATAAATTCTAGGGTCCTAAGAAAAAAGAAAGCCTCAAATGGAAATGTAAAGAGCTGTTTCATTCATTTTTTTTAATGCCAGTTTTTAAGTAGCACTCTTTCGGAATTCTGTTCTTTCATTACAAACTAACAGAAAAGATCACCACACCCTTCTGGTGTCCACCCCTGGGCATCAGGTGGGTCCTGATGGGGCAGCTGGGCACAACCACTGGTATTTCAATCCATTTTGGGATTGGGCTTATTGCTGAAAACATCTAACCTTTGGCAGAGGCATGGACTCTGACCAGCTGGAATTGGCTCAACACAGACACTGGCCAGAAACAACTGGAATTCACTGAAGTCAGTGCAGGTATAGACTGGCTGCTTGTCAGTTCAGCCCTGGGGATCCTGAAAATGCCGGAAGAGGGGGACTGGACATACTGGAGGCCATGGTCAGGGTGATTTTGATAACACATACATGATTTCAATGCCTCTCACAATAACCCTAGAAGTCAGACATTTCCACATTCTATGGATGAGGTAAACGATGTCAGGTTAAATTGCTCACTGTAAGTTCCTACAATTATAATATGTGATAGATCTAGGACTCAAATCCAACCTGCTTGTATTCTTTCTGTACTTCCTTCTAGTAATCAGATTACTTCATTAGGGTCGATATTTGATTTACAGTGACTCTTTATTTTAATGTGCTTGAAGTGAATTTATAAATGAGTGCTAGTGACTGGAACCAAATAAGAACCAAGTGCATTTCCCTCTACCATCAGCAAACCCTTGAAGGCTAAGGAATAGTGAGGCCAACAAAAGTTAAGAAGGTTAATAATTTCCATACATTTGAGGCTGAATCACAGAAATATTAAGACAAGATTAGGGTAAGACCCTTTAGATTTATGAATGAATTTGGGGCCATAGTCAAAAATGAGGGAAGCTAGAAGAAAATGACTCTTCCAGGTTGAGTGATGAGTGGGTCAGGGCACAGCTGGGTCAGAGTCACAAGCCTGAGCCTGTAGGAATCCCCCACATTTCTCCAGGTATGGCCCCTCCCCCAACTTCACCTATTAGGGAAAAAATAAAAAAGGAATGTGCCCCTGTAACAAAAGGGGAAAACCGCAAGTTTACAACCCTTAACCTAGGGCTTAAAATCTTTTCTTAATCAAACCTGATCTAATTCTGTGACACTTGGTTTTCTTAATTAGAAGTTTAAGCCCATGGCATGAATGTCTTCCCCTCTGGTATGCAGGCCTGGGACAGGGTGACCAGGTGTACATCCACAGGGGACAAAGGACAAAATGAACAAGTAAATACAAGGTGGACACTCCTTTAAACACACAGGTTTCTCCTGGACATGTGCAGCCTCACTGAATATCTCCCCATCACAGCACAGGAGTATGAGTGGCCAAGGAAACAGTCCTGAAAGTGTAAGAGTGTACTTTCGACAAGAACACAAACTAATTTGAGAAATAACTGTGTTGGTGAACCACAGATATAAACTCCAAGCATCGAGAGCTCGGGACTGCATCTTGCCTCACTGCTGGGATTTGAATGAGATTACAAACCAGCTGTTTCCAGGAGAGGAATTCACTACCAGGAGTTTCCACTTCTAATCTCCTGTGTGGTCTTTCCATTTCACAGACTGACCTCAAATATTGTCTTAAGCATAAGATCACGGTATTTGTGTTTATAAAACATAAAATTATAAAATATTTTTTCATGGGGGCCGGCTTCATTACTTCTCTTTGAAGTCTCCCAGAAATAATTCTTTATCATATTTCCATTGTAATAAAACTTTTTTTTTAAAGACCCCATATTTTTATAGAAAACAATAACTGCTTTATCAAAAGCTAAGCTGAGTGTGTCAAGAAGATCCCCGCCCTCTCCTGCCTCTAGGGAAAGGAAAAAAATACAAAACAAAACACCTGGTGCAGTAAGAATGCATGCATGCACTGCCTGGAGCTACGTATAAATTTATTAGATCTCTGGCAACACATTCTTAAAATAAACTTAATAGCAGTCAGGTCTCTGTTCAAACCAGAGCCTAATTCCTTTTGTGGCGCCAGACATCTACCCCCACCCCAAGGAGACTCTGCAGGGAAATGAAAGCAGTGGTTGGTTCTCAGCACCTCTCAGAGTAACCGGTTTAGCACCATTTAGCTAATTCCTTGTGAAGTGTGGTTGTTTTCTAATTCCTATTTGTCTAACAGTACCATGCACATTACTATAAGACACAGCCATTACAATTACCAAGGATTACAGTGTGAGCTATATTTTGGATTATCTTTTGAAATTGTGTTACATCCATATTGAGGCAAAGATATAAAAGAGAAAAAAAAAAAAAAAACCCTTAGAAGTGCCTCAATCCGAGTGTTTCAGAAAAAAAAAAAAAAAACCTCAAAACCTTTAACCTAACTTGTTTCTGTTATTACCAAAATTTGAATTTGATGGTTAGGATGGAGAGAGTAAGGGGGGATGGCAACACAAAAGCCATTCTACGAATTAAAATAATGTGAATGCATTTTGACTTAGGATTCTAGAATGTTAGAGCCACATGAGAACTCCTTGAAGATATTTTTAGATTAATCTTTTGTTTTGGTTGTTTGAAAATCTGAGTTGGTAACACACTTTTAGGTTTATTTGTTCTCAGCAGTTAAATCAGGATTTGGAAGTCTTAGATTTCTAGATTTAAAATTAAAAATATATGTGGATTCACACATGGTTACCTGGTTATTACTCCTGTGACAAGCTAAATCACTGGGGTCTGACAAAGAAAGGAGAAGGGAGGGGGCAGGGACAGGATGGAGAATACCAGCAATACCCTTGTTTGTTTTTCACATTTTCTTTCATTTATTTCAGATTAGTTTTACAAAGCCAGCTTTTGTATTTAACTCATGTATTATTTAATTAGTCCAAGCCTTAGGTGACGGCTCTGATGCCCTTAAAAAGATGCTAGGGTTCCCAATGTAGCCCTCCTTGGAGATTTTACTATAAGAGCCGATCTTTTACATATTTAACTGCCAAAAGAAAGTATAAAGAGTTGGGATGGTCTTAGAACAACAGACCTTGAAGGAAGATAATTTAGACAACACACAGCAATGTATTTGAACAGAGCTCTGCAAAATACACGTCATGAAATACAAAGGGGTTCACATTATAATCCATTCTGTAAAGTGAAGAATTCATAAAGGAAAGCAAACCAAATACCATAGATAAATTATGGTACAAAATGTAAGGTAAAAATGGTAAACATTCAGTACCTGGGGTAGACTATTTTTATAAAAATAATTCTTAAAGGAGGGAAAATATATAATTAGCAATTAGAAGTCATTACTACTAGTAATGATATGATATCCCAGTTATCCTTTAATGACCTTCTGTGTTAAACACTTTAACAAACACTATCGTTGATCTTTATTAGTAATTTTCATAATAAATATTATATACAATAAATCAGGGTGAAGAATTAAAACTTTTATTTGAAGAACCTAAATCTTAGGCATTCATTGTACTCAGAAGTTTGAATACCAGGAATGTACATAAATTCTTAAGTTCTAACCTTTTTTTAAATCTTTAATGATGTTAAGAAATGTACTTTAAGAGCTCACTTATTTTGAACAATTAAAAAAAACAAACAAACAATGACTATTTCTTGGAAGAGTTTGGGACTTAAGTATCTATTTGGTAAATTTCCAAGCACATACCACAGATAAAGGTGAAAAGGTCTCTCTCTCTCTCTCTCTCTCTCATTAAAAAAAAAAAAAACTGTAATTGAGGATCTGTGTGACAATATGCCCTTCTGATCCAAAATAAACTGACTTTTTCTTCATTTGGTTACTATGCAATGCTGGTGGCATTCTAGGAAATTCTGAGGATTTGAGATAATGATTACTGCAGAGAATTCATGGGTTGCAGAAACATTTTTAAAGGCATATGTGGAAAGCAAAAATATTAGCTTTGCAAATCCTAATAGAGTCTAAACCAGTAGTTCTCAGTAGGGGATAGGGGTGCAATCATTTTACCCCTATGGGGACACCTGGTAATGTTGGGAGACATTTTTGCTAGTCATAATGTATGTAGAAGGATGCTACTGGTGTCTAGTGGAGAGAGTTTAGGGACATGAGAGACTATGAGACCCTTAGACTCTAAGACTCTAACAAAAAGTTAGAATTATCTGACTCAAATGTCTATAGTGTGACTGTTGAGAAAACCTGGTCTATATTTATTATATCCTCAACATATCAACATATGTAACATAACATACACATAGTTTCATACTTCCTCCAAAAATTCTACATTTTCTTTTGAATTGGTAATACATGGTCAATGGTAAACTCACCCCTTCTTACATAAATATGCAGAACTTTTCAGAACCATCATTGATGTGGAAAAGTACAAAGGGTTTATTCTCTTGTTGCAGGAAGTAATCGAGCCAGTAGTTTTCCTACTCAGTCAAATTTATGGCTAATCTCCTGGGAAGTTAAGGGTGAAGATCTTGAAAAATGCACCAAACTGTGTCAAAGTGATATTGCATGCATGATTTAGATTTTTAGTATGAAGCCAAATATTTTAGCAATGATTTGCATTCTAGAACTTTTTAGTATACTAGGATTCACCAGAACAATTCAGAGTATGAAGTAGAAGATTATAAGGATGAGAGTTTGAAGTAAGGTCACTTTGGGAAGGCAATGGTGGCCAATGAGTGCAAAACATCTAACTTTTCATGCTTTTTTGTAGCTGAAAAGATAAATTCTACATTTTCCAATGCCTGTGCCTACTTGTGTGTGTGTGTGTGTGTGTGTGTGTGCCCGCACACACACACACACACACACACACACACACGGGCGCATACGTGCGCTTTAACTTTGCTGACCTCATTTTCCTGTCTGATAATAGGTATTATGTTTTAAAAAAAATCACTCTGACTCAACAAGAACAGATACGTACTGGGATTACACAATGTGAACAGAATTCTTTACTGCAGTAATTCTTAGGGTCTTGAATATGGGGATGTGCAGAAGGTAGGAACAGAGCATTCAGCATTTCCTAATCTCATTTCACCATGGAGCCAATTTCCAAAGGTGTCATGAAAGGCAGTGTTCAACAGAATACACTTTGGGATAAACTGACTGTGAGTACAATCTATTTAAAATAGAGATATGAACATACAGTCTTGGGTAACATCAGTCACATTCAAGTCATACAATTTTTAATTATCCATATTTGACACCAAAAATTGGAATTATACTCATAGTCCAGAGGCACGAAAACCGATAAAATTAAGACATTTTCCTCCTCCGGTCAGCTATACAAATTCTGCTTCAATTCACATTCATTTCCTAATCTGAATGGTAGAGTAAATATATTTTAGCTTATAGACTGCCAAGCAAAATAAATAAAATTAAGTAAACACAACTGACTACAGTATATCTGTTCTCTAGAGACCATATTTTTTTGTTGTTGTGACACATGCTTTGCTTTATTGTGGCTTAACAGTATAGTGTCCTCATCCTGTTTTTTAATTAGTCAAATGTGGGATCAGATGTCAAAAGAGAAAAAGATTAGGATTTTGACCAGTTCCAAAAAACACAGCTAAAAATGCCAACCAGTACAACGAGCCATGCCGGGCTCCCATTTTCAGTTGGATCTTACTCCATGTGGATATTTGAACCTTATGATCTGCCCAGCTCTGATAAGGGATTTAAAGGATTACTAAGAAGAATGCTTCTGAAGCTATTAAAATAAGTGGGCCTGGAAGAATGAACTAAGCTGGGTTTTGGAAAGAGAATAATGCTGCAACAAAAACTGTAAGTCTGATAAACAGATAAAAAATCTGAAAGCACATTGTTCCCTGGTCTGTACTACTTCCTCACCCTGATTAGTAACTACTTCTCATGAGAACATCAATAAAGACAACAGTTCTGTATTCACCAGTTTTAGAAGGAAGCAGAAAATAATTTTTTGTTATCAATTCACATAATAACTGATAGATGTAATGAAATTAACCAGTTCCACTGAAAAATATATTTTATTCATTCAAGAAACAAATGTAAAGGAAAATTGTTAATTCACTGCACTACTGGGTTATAATATGTATAGAAATGTGTATATGTATAAATACGGAGTGTTATAAATATCTACAGCAACAAATAAACTCCATATATATTCAAAGTATATATATAGGGTAAGTGATGGTCAAGCTTTTGTGCTGTTGGCCTCTGTAGCTATCACCTGCGGCCTTGAATGCAGGAGGCACTTGGGACCGAGGGCGCAGGGCATGCAAGCCTGATGGCGGACACCTGGAGTATGGTATGGGCGTGTGTGGGCACAACTGAGCCTAGACGCTGGGGCTATAAGGGCAGTGTCACAGAGGACGATGTGCGGTGGAGAATAGCTACAAGAGGAAGAGACCAAGAGAGAATGCCAGAGAGCCCAGAGAGAGTACAGATTTGTAGGAGCCTGGGAAGCCTGCCAGCCTCCCGGCCCCCAGGCTTCCCTGCCTGCCCACCTCACTACAATTGGCATAGGAAGATCATTAAAACCTGAAAAAGCCACTGAGGGCTCTGGACTCTCCTTTACCTGTCTGCCAGGACCCATAGAGAGCGTGCCCTGTGCCTTGCTGGCATATATGAATATGTATGTGTATATACACACACACTTGGAATATTCAAGAAATTGAAACTGAGTCTTTATAAGAGAAAGTACACACAACAGATAATTACACCATGAGTACTTTTTAAAAGATGGTAAGTAAACTGTCTTTTAGGAATTTAGAAGAAATCCAGAATGCTCTTGATAGAAACAGCTCATAGCTATCTTTTAGTACATTACTGCTAGCTAACAAAGTGAATGAAGTGGTAGGGAACACACCTTCCCTTTATAACTCTCTTGCCTCTCTTTTCTCATTATGGAATGTCAAGATAGGAAGGAGATGTGACTCAAATAAGGAAATACCTGATGGAAGCTCAGTTAAATGAATTTGAACAAGGAGAACTGGACTGAGCTGCCTTAGTCATAATCCAGATCCCAATGGAGTTATCTGGCCAGTGTTTGACCTCTACCCTGGCTTCCACCAAGGACCCAGTCCATGTGCCAAGTAGGCAACAATTGTCTCTGTCTACCTCCTGCACGATGACCTCTCACAATTTAACTTGTTCTGTGGATTAGCCAAGTCACCCTTTGGGCATTTTATTTTATTATTTTTTTTTAATTTTTTTTTGTATAGAAGCATGTTTTATTTATTTGTTTGTTTGTTTGTTTGTTTGTTTTTTGTTTATACATGCACTGGGTACAGTCAGAAGCGCGGGAGGGTGAGAGAATTCACCAGAGCCAGAGCGGGGAGCAGAGCAGGCAGAAGGACCTAAGTACACTGCTGAGGGGAGCAGTGGGCGGCAGGAGAGGTCTGCGCGCCATGCGGGACCCTCCTCTGGTGGCCGGGGAGCAGCCGGGGATCGAACCGGCACCGCTGAGGCCGCAGACAGCTTCGCAACCCAGCGCTCAACCGCTGCGCCACCGGGGAGGCCCCCTTTGGGCATTTTAAACTCTCATTCCTTTCATGCAAGAAAGTGCTTCAGCTCTACAATGTCCCTTCTTTCCTCCTAACCTCAGTCACAAACCTCTTTACCTTAACATTGTCAAGAATAGAATAACTTGCTTTAGTTAGGTTATGTATCACTTTATCTTTTCAAGATTTCTTATAAACAAGGGTCTTCTTGACATCCGTATCATTTTAGTTGAGAACATTTTTTTTAGCATAGATATTACACCTATCATTGCCTACTCTGGACCATTAGTCTCAGTTGATTTGCCAGGGATATAATTTTTTTTAAGATTTATTGATTTATGCATATAAGAACTGGGGTACCAGCCAGAGGTGTGGAAGGGTGAGAGGATTCACCAGAGACAGAGTGGGGGGCAGAACAGGAGGATCTACTGAACTACAGTGCTGAGAGGAGCAGCGGGTGAAACAGGAGAGGTCTGCTACTCCATGTGGGTCAGCTCCTTAGCCCGGGGATTGAACTCATGCTTCAGTGGTGGCCAATAGCTTCATAGTGCTAGACTTAACCCCTTTTACCACCAGGGAGACACTGCCAGGGATATAATTAATGAAAAATCACATGGTTGGTTTATCTGGTCTTCCTACTACAACCTACTGGCTAGCTCCCACCTGTCATTTCTGCTGAGACAAAGTGATCTTTGTGAATATTAATGTACGTTAACATAATGCAATATAATATACTGCACATTAATAACAATATGGCCTTTTTCACATGTTATGCAAAATATAGATCAGAATCTTAATCACTCTTTGTGCCCAACACCCCTGTATAGCATTTACAATTTTTTCTTTGGAAACAGACTGAAGACGTATGGTGGCTTCCATTGTGCAAACTTACAAATTTGTTTGCAGGCTTATCAAAAATTTAAATTGGCTTGGGATGCTGTTATTAAATAAAAAGTTCATAGTTATTGAGCTTACATTTAGAATTTCTAGTTAGTATAAGTGGTTTAATGACCAAGTAGGAGAAATGAGAGATAAAAGCAACTATAAAAACACAGTTTCATATCTAATAATGAATATTTCTTTTGTATTTAATGAAGCAAGATTTTGCAATTTATTTTATTTATTTTTATAAGGAAGTAATATTGGTTTACAACACTGTGTATGTTTTAGTATACAGGCTCACACCTCTTCAAATATATGTTACCAGATCACAACCACCAAAGCACCAACAACTTCCACTTCAGTACACTGGGGATCCTAATCCCCTAATCCTTCTTGCCTCCTTCCCCACTCTCCCTACTTCTCCCACCAACTCTCCCCTCTGGTGACCAGAGTGCTTCAGTCAGAGTAAGAGATTGTTTGTCTTTTCCTATTCCTTTGCTTTGTTTCTTATATTCCATATCTGAATGAAATTATCCAGTATTTATCTCTCTCCTTCTGATTATTTTGCTTAACAATCCCCTCCAGTTCTATCCATCTTGTATCAGATAGCAAGATTTCATCTTTTTTGTAAAGATTTATTTATCTATGCATGTAAGAGCTGGGGTACAGGTGTGGGGGGTGAGAGGATCCACCAGAGACAGAGTGGGGAACAGAACAGGCAGACCGACTGAAATACACTGCTGAGGGGAGCAGCGGGTGAGACAGGAGAGGTCTGCTGCATCATGTGGGTTGCTCCCTGGCGGGCTGGGGATCGAACGTGTGCTATAGTGGCTGCGGATAGCTTTATACGTTGCGTCTTAACCCTTGCGCCACCAGGGAGGCCTCAAGATTTCATCTTTTTTGTTATTGTTGATGGTATGAGTTCCTTGTAGATCTTTGATATTAATTCCTTCCCAGATATGATGTGCAAATACCTTCTATTCAGCAAATTTCTTTTCATTTTAATGATTCTTTTCTGTGAAGATTCCCTATTTTACATGGTAGCTGGATCATGAAAGTAAGAAATGGGATCAGATTCTTCATATAGGTAATTAAAGGGATGAGAAAGAAAACACTATTATCAGAATGTGAGCTTGTCATAAATGTCAAAACAGGGTTGCTTGTGGAGTTGAAGAAGAGAAAGGAGGTTGGCAAACCTCTGGAAGAAAATTCCTGAATGTTAATCCCAACTCTGATTTCAGAATTTGTATAATACCTGCACACTGACACCATCAGATTGTTGGTTTTAATCTGTGACCATTACATATTGAAGAAAAATACCTCAAATTTTCTATAGGAATTTATACAGATGATGCCCAAAAATAGAGACTGTATTAGAACACTAAGCCAGACTTCTTCCCTCAATAAAGGAGAAAGAGGGTATTTTTAAGGAGGGCAAAAAAATGTGAGAAAACCACATGAGTGCTTTGAAGGAAATGATTATGCACCACCTCTTGGCCTTTTTAAACAACATACCAGAATGAAAAATGAATAATATTATGAAATTTAAGGAAATATACCCATAGCTTGAGATGGAATACTAAACTTTTAAAATGAGGTATGTTTCAGAGTTGGTCTTACAGTCTAGTTTGGAACTTTTCACGAAGATGTAACAAAATATGAATGGCATGCTCAGGAAAGTTTTTTTTTAAGAGTATAATTATATTATTTAAAAATCAACAGAGGGCCTTCCTGGTGGCGCAAAGGGTTAAATGTTAGCACTATGAAGCTATCCTCAGACACTGCAGCAGAGTTCGATCCCCCAGCCAGGGAGCCACCCACATGGCACAGCAGACCCTCTCCTGACTCGCCCGCTGCTCCCCTCAACAGTGTATTTCAGTACATCTGCCTGTTCTGCTCCTCACTCTGTCTCTGGTGAATCCTATCACTCCCCCAAAACTCTGGCCTGCAACCCAGTTCTTGTATGCATAAATAAATAAATCTTTGAAAAAAAAAAAACCAACAGAATTTAAAATAATTGAATCAGACTAAAACCTAGTCAATTTATGAATAAATACCCCCAATCTTTCAGATTCTATATACTCTTTATGTACTTTTAGAGGTCTTTGTTCCATGCAGGCCCTACCTAAACATTGAGGATTGTTGAGTCATTCACCATAATTAATAATTTAATGGCAACGAATTAGTTTTCTCTAGAGAAAAACAAGATATAATCCAAAGTATAATTTAACTTCCAGTGAAAACAGATGATTCAGTGAACTTCAATGACATGTTATTTTATATGAAACTAAATAAATAATGACTGTGATTATTTGTTATTGCACCATAGCCTCCTGTGAGTAAAAGTACTGTTGAAAATCCACCTAATCACCTGGAGGAGCAAGGTGGCATTCCTTTTTAATTAAAGAGTTGGCTTCTTTTCTGTAGAATTACTTGGGATTATTTTAAGTTTAGTAACAAGCTAGGGTCATTAAAAGAAAAACCAAAGCTTGCCACTGATATGTAAGCTACAGTTAAAGCAGGATATTTTCCATACTTTTCTCCTGACTTTACAGATATTACTAGTTTATATTCTTAACTGACAATCTTTATTTTTTATTTATTTTTTTTAAAGATTTACTTATTTATTTATAC
Organism: Talpa occidentalis; assembly: GCF_014898055.3. Lineage (NCBI taxonomy): Eukaryota > Metazoa > Chordata > Mammalia > Eulipotyphla > Talpidae > Talpa > Talpa occidentalis. The sequence continues at coordinate 55,261,260 of NW_023604861.1, read as the reverse complement.
AAGCACTGGGTACAGTCAGAAGCGCGGGAGGGTGAGTGAGAGAATTCACCAGAGCCAGAGCGGGGAGCAGAGCAGGCAGAAGGACCGAAGCACACTGCTGAGGGGAGCAGCGGGCGACAGGAGAGGTCTGCGCGCCATGTGGGACCCTCCTCCAGTGGCCGGGGAGCAGCTGGGGATAGAACCGGCGCTGCAGAAGCTGCTGGCAGCTTTGCAACCCAGCGCTCAACCACTGCGCCACCGGGGAGGCCCATTAACTGACAATCTTTAAATTAAAAACAACTTTATGCTTATGCTGTTTACTTTCTCTTTTTTCCACTTCTCCCCTTCGATTCTTGTAGGGAAATAATTTCTATAAATTTTGTTTCAAAAGTATTTCACAGATCTTCAGCAATATTTACATATAATTGTTTCTATTGTATATATGCACACACAGACATATTTCCTAACTATTTTTAACAATTTATTTTACAAATAACCATAATAACTAAAATCATGAGTAGCTACCATGGTCCAGGCACTATTCTAGGTGTCAGGGATATATTAAAGGCAATCTTGGGATGTAGTAGGGGAAAAGACAAAGGAAGACACCCTGTTGTAGTTGATAAGGACTGAGATGTGAGAGAGAAAAGGGTGCTATGGTAGTGTCAAGGAGGAACACACACTTTTAAGGACTCTGGGACAACTGTTTTTACACTGTTCTATAACAAAGTGAGGGCCTCCCCTGGTGGCGCAGTGGTTGAGCCTGAGTTTCGAAGCTGCCTGTAGGCTCTGCAGTGCCGGTTTGGTTTGATCCCGCCGCCAGGCGAGGGTCCCACATGGTGCACAGACCTCTCCTGCCGCCCGCTGCTCCCCTCAGCAGTATAGTTCGTCCATCTGCATGTTCTGCTCCCTGCTCTGGCTCTGGTGAATTCTTTTGCCCTCCCGTACTTCTGACTGTAGCCAGTGCTTGTATAAATAAATAAATAAATCTTTATAATAAAGTGATGTCTCAGCTCATTGAGAGGTGCAAGATTTTGTGTAGGGCCTCCCTGGTGGCACAAGGGGTTAAGCACAGCACTTATGAATCTATCTGCAGCCATTGCATCATGAGTTCAATCCCCAGCCGGCCAGGGAGCTACCCACATGTCGAGGCAGACCTCTCCTGTCTCACCCACTGCTCCCCTCAGCAGTGTATTTCAGTCACTCTGCCTATTCTGTTCCCCACTCTGTCTCTGGTGAATCCTCTCACCCCCCACATCTCTGACCTGTACCCCAGTTCTTGTATGCATAAATAAATAAATCTTTAAAAAAAGATTTTGTGTAATTAGACCAGACCCATTGTGCCATTTGAGCTGTGGCCTTCTTTTAAGGCAGATATTCTTTCTTCTATTATTATAAATTGTTTGCGCTCACTTATTAATGTTCCACTCTTTACCTCTTATCTCAATGTTATCCTTGAAATCTGCCCAGGGCCTGAAACCATGAGACAATCTGAATTCCACTGGCTCTGAGTGAACCAAATAGAGGAAACCTTAAAGAAAATTTACTCGAGCATGCCAAGTATAAAGTGGATGGAGCATCCCAGGATTGCAATCTTTCATGCAGATTTGGAGCAAGAGCCCCTACATAGTGGCATATCTGTGAGTAAGGTGGATGAGATAGTTTGTGAATTTAAAGCCATCAATTTTATCAGAAGCTTGTTTGGCTTATTTGCTCTTAACATATGGATAAGCTTGCCAAGTATGTTGAGTTGTATACATGTGAAATTTTCATAGTATTTATAGGTCTTGTTCAATGTCTAAGTTATCCTAGAAAGCCTACTTCAGACCTTGCTGTTGGATCATTTCCACCAACATTATGATGGCCATTGCCTTTGGGATTACGTAACATTTAGAATAATTCACAAGTGTTGATTCCTGCTAATATAGAAGACAGAGAGTAAGCTGAATCCTACTTTAATTTCTAAATTCAAGACTCATTGAAAAACTTTTGTGTAAAGAACAAGGGTTGAAGCTCATGTTTAGAAGATTACATACAAATTACACATTCATAGTTCTACACTCTTTGAAAGCCCCACAAAAATTATAATTCGATAAACAATAAAATGGCATAATCCCTTAGGAGCAAAGAGAACAGGAAAGAATGCAAAAGCAGTAACATTTGCAATCTGAAAAACAGATGGGCAAGTGAGACTGCAGATTACAGAAAGTAAAAAGTGAAAAAACCCAAAAACCACAAAGACCTATTTTGTGTCCAAGGACCATAAAAAGGTTTAAAAATAGATGGTCATGGGGGCCTTCCTGGTGGTGCAGGGGTTAAAATCTAAGCACTGTCGAGCTATCGGCAGCCACTGCAGCACAAGTTCCAACCCCGGCCAGGGCCAGCGAGCTGACCCACATGACGCAGCAGACCTCTCCTGTCTCACCCACTACTCCCCTCAGCAGTGTATTTCAGTGTATCTGCCTCTTCTGCTTCTCATTCTGTCTCTGGTGAATCCTCTCAACCACCCCCCCCACCCTCTGGCCTGTACCCCAGTTCTTGTATGCATAAATAAAAATAAATATTTTTTTAAAAAAGAAGAAATGGATGGTCCCAGTTAGATCCTTGCAGAGATCGGTTTTGTTCCCTTGCTAAATTCACAACTTGATAGTGTATTCTTGCTAGTTCTTATAATTTCTCCCTATTAGAAATTCATTTTTCACTTTCATGATCACTGCACCATAAAAATTAGGGAATCTTGCTTCAGGGAATACAACAGCAGACATACGCATTATTAGAGATGCAAATATATATTTCTGTAGAACTCATATAGTTGCATTTGTCTCCATTTATATCTCCTAAATGGCTCTTTAAAACACTTATGCTGAGTAATAACTCTAAATATAGACTCAATAACAGGTAAAGATACATAAAACCTGGACACTTGAGAAGAGAAGACATGTTGACAGATAAGAAAATGACTAATTGTTATTGTAATTAAAGTACTACTTTTCCTTGTTTTAGCTCAATAATTCAAAACCACATTTTTAGTGTACTCAGAATGTATTTCTAATCTCTGAAAAACATGCATTTTTCCAAAGTCAATATTTATTTGATGAACAACAGAAAAAAAATCAGAAAAAACTCAGTGCCTCCTCTATCTCCAGACAAGCCTATTAGACTTCAATTCTAGATTTAAGCTCTTTGGTTCTGGAAGATTTTATATTGGTGTTTTGATGAAATGATTCCCACTTTCACAGCCATACAAAATTGCATGCCAAGAGCAATGACTATACAGCCTTCCATGTGGATAATTATCCTCCATGACCGATGAATACAGCTGGTTCAACTCAAGCAATGGAATGAAAACAATCCTTCCTAAAGGTTAGGGGGCCTGTTAAGTGAAGTGCTATTAAGGTAATAACTATCTCAGATTTGAGATGTTTCCTAGGAAAAAATAAAAGCAAGTATATCCACTACCAATTACCTCCTTGGAACAACAAAGGTTCACACTATGAGTTGTTTGAGTGTGTTACACACTCAAGAGCTGAACTCAAATGTCTCTATATAATGATTTTTGAAAATAATTTTGAGTGCCAAATTTGTGGTGATTCAATGACTCACTTCAGGGCACAAAAAAGATTTTCACTGGAGAGAAATTCTGCCTATTTATACTTTGGTAGTTATAATATTCTTCCATGTTTTAAAATGTGTTAGAGTAACACAGAATAGCTCTGGCACTCAGTCATTCTTACGCTTCTCATGTCTGGCACTACTGCCCCTGCTTGTCCACTCTCCCCCTGCTAAACCAGGCTTGAGCCTACTTTGTGGCCAAACTGTCCTAGCTTAAGCCACCATGACTTAGTGGAAGAAATGTGTGCTCTGTAAGTTAGATATGCAGGCTTCCATTCTAGTCCTGCCACTTACTCAGTGTGACTTGAGATATTTTATTTAATCTCTCTATGCTTCATTTTCCTACCTTGTTACATGGGGTAAATGTCTTATAGAGCAAGGAACTGGGGTCAATGGGTATAAGGTGTATTTTCTTTAAAATTATTCTGGATGTGTGTGTGTGTGTGTGTGTGTGTATACAGAAGGTTCCAGTGTTGAATGGTGAAGCTTTACAAAGAAACTGTGTCTTTCTTGTCACTATTAGAACAGACAGGAAGAGTTAGAAGTCCAGATCTCATTCCTATCTTCCTTTAATATTAACAGTAACAATGGGGCAAGCTTCCAAATGAATGCAGAGCAAAACTGTCTTAAAACCTTAATAAGAAAAAGATTAGTTATCATATATACCTGTGTTTCTATTTGCAATTACATTTTCAACTATCATCAATAGGTATTGATGCCACAGGTCAATAACACACTACTGAATTTTCCATCATGACAGGTGCTGTAATGAAACCAGAGTCCAAAGGCAACACGATTCACATATTCCCTTATGAGGAATCATGCTTGCAGACAGTATATTATAATTTTCTTTGTCTCTTTTGTTCTTCACTGAAGAGTAATGCAGAAAGAAACATGTTCATTACATTTACCTATGGGCTCCAAGCGATCACATCAATAATTCATGTATTTTCAAGTTCATTTGAGAAGCCATAGCTCCAAATAGTGCATCTATTGTTAAAACTCCATTACAAATTGTGCATGTCTAAAATCTCAGTGTACTCTCACTCCCATTTTTGACTTCACAACCATTCTTGAATGTTTATAACGATACTCTTCTACAACACGAAACTGTAGTATTAATGTAAATATTATATAAAACCATTTTTCTCTAGAGCTTACTAAGTATGTGAACAACTTTATTCTACTACTTATATTTCAACTATTAATTTATATAAAATATTTACCATAGACATACTGAAAATACTTTCCTATAACTCACAACTGAAAGTTTCCTTAGAGTTTATAAAATACAAAAGTTTTGTAAAACAACGGATTTTTTTTTTTGGCTTTGAACTTCTATAAGGAATCCAATGATTTGATTATAAGAGTGGAAGGAACCATTGAAGACCTGTGACCTATTTTATTGTTTTAAAGAAAGTAAATGTAAATCACTATAAAGAGAAGGATAAAACTGTGCTGAAATCAGCAGACAATAAATACCCTTTTCTGAAGGCTCTCGGGACTTAGTCATGCTGTCAATGTGACATTCTGATACCAACATCACTGTTTCTAGGTTAATGATAAAAGCAAGTTTAAATTATGTTATAATGTGTTGCAACTACTTTGTCATTATCAAAAAAACAAGTTCCACTCTCCACTGAATAACCAAATAGAACCTGAGATCCCTGCTCTGCAAGGCACTGGGTAGAATCTCTTTGGGGGTAGGCGGATAGTATTAAGGCAACCCACAGCAGGTGTTGTGAGGATGGTGCAGGGATCCCCTAAGGGAGTAAACACAGGAGAGTAAGAGTGGAGGAAGGAAGAAGAGGGGAGACTTCCTAGAGAAGTTGGAGATTGGCCAAGTCTTAGAGAGAGGTATGATCAGCCCTGGCTCACATTTTCTAGGAAGGGACACAGTGTGAGCAAAAGAAGCCAGTGATAGGTAGAACAATTTGATTTCCTGAAAGAATAGGTTGGGATAGGCCAGAAATGCTAGGCTGACACGGCTATCCCTAACTGTTGCTTTATTTTCCTCGTTTTCATGGAAGTTCAAAGAAGATTCTACATGATGAATCCTGTTCTCTTCATTCCTGTTACCACTGCACCCACACTGCAGTAGGTCTTCTGGCCCCACTAACTTTGGTTAAGTGAGGTCATCAACTAAGTCCAAGTCATCAAGTCCATTGGGCAGTTTGTAACACATGTCCTCCGTTATTCCTCCCAGTATTTGCCAAGTCAAAAATATTATATACAACTATTTTTGAGACTTTTAATTATATTAAAATAGTGATCATAATCATTATGACAATTACTACTTTATAATTTCTATTACTACTATACAACCTCTACTAACAGCAGCAATTATTGAGTAGTTGCTATGTGCTAGACATTGCCAAACATTCTCTATTTATGGTATTTCTTAATCTTCACATAAATGTTATCTAATAGAAACTATTATCATACTCATTTGCAAATCAGGAAGCTAGAGCTTAGGCAGGTTAGTTACCTTGCCTACTATGATACAGCTGGTATTCCTGGAACTGAAGTTCAAAACTGACATCACCCTTTTTTGGCTTTTTCCCAACCTCTCTGGATGTCTCATCTCAGTTTCTTTCATGAGCTTCTCTTTCTCAAGAGATTCCTTGACTGCTACTGCTCTTCAGGGTTCTATGCTTAGCAACCTGTTGGTCTTACACTGTGTCTGGATGATCTTTATCCATTCTCATGGCTGCAGCTTCCACTTTACTCCAAATACTTTAACATCTCTAGAATGATCCAAACCACTTTCATCAAATGCAAACTGAGATGATTCCCTTCCATCGCAATTTCCTGCCTGCCTATATGTTCCACAGACACACAGAACTCACGTATGTCAAAGATGGATACATAATTTTTTTTCTGCAAAACCACTCCTGTTATATTCCATATTCTAGAAAATAGTTATTTTTTCCTCTCAACAACCAAAGCAGAATATGAATCATACCAGGTTCTTTCATTCACTCACTCACTGCCCTATCTAATCAGTCACCAAGTCCTAACATCTCTGGAATTTTTTTCGCCATAGCTGCTTCCTTCTCTCAGCCTCAAATAATCTTTCTGCAATGGCTGGTGCATCCAGTGCCTGTCTCACAGTCTTCTACACATCTGCATTATCCCCATTTAGTCTCCAATAGTCTTTCTAAAATGCTAGCCCATATCTTATCATTTCTTTTTTTTTAAGATTTATTTATTTATGCATACAAGAACTGGGTGTGAGCCAGAGGTGAGGGGGGTGAGAGGATTCACCAGAGAGAGTGGGGAGCAGAACAGGCAGATTGACTGAAATACACTGTTGAGGGGAGCAGCGGGTGAGGCAGGAGAGGTCTGCTGTGCCATGTGGGTAGCTCCCTGGCTGGCTGGGGATTGAACTTGTGGCTGGCAATAGGTTGATAGCACTGCCTTTAACCCTTGTGCCACCAGGGAGGACTTATATCATTTCTATGTGAAAATCCCACACTAGCTACATACTGACTTGAGGATAAATTTCAAAACATTTGAACAACATACGAGAATGTTCATCATATGCCAGCTCCTTATAGCTCCAGTCTCATTTCCCTGATGCCTCCTCACTAGGCAGTTACTTAAATCAACCAAACTGTCTGCTAGTCCAAAGCATGAAGCACTGAGCTCTAATGAATATTTAATGAAGATCTATTACATACTGAAGAGTGAGCTAAGCTGTTTCCCTCACCGTTAGATCATGTTTTCGTGGAAAGTTTCTGAGTCACCTTGTTTAAATTTACCATTAGTTCCTGCTTTCAAATTATATTTCAGAATTGGTGTGTAAGTCACAGACCAAAATAAAATACTCCTTAGTTTTATGTACTGCTCAATAATCACTCCCAACCTGCATTTTGCCATATATAATTAAGAGAAATATGCTAACATTGTTTTATTCTCCTTAAGATGTGTCTTAGATTCTGTTTTATATTAGTTGAAATATAACTGACATTTAATATTATATTAGTTTTAGGATAAAATATAATGGTTTGTTATTTGTATATATTGTGAGACAATTAGATTATTTTTTAATTAAAAAACTAAATAAAAATATGTACATTCCATCTGTCTAACATTAAAATGACAACTGTTTAGAGACCTCTTGGCTCCCCAACTCTTCAAAAGCTAAATCTATTATTATTTTACTTATCCAAGAAACCATGAAAATATGTATTGTGTAAAGGGTTAAATTACGGGTAGAGGATATGAAACTGAAGGAGATGTAGCCCCCAAGTAGAGATGGACACTAATAACAACAACTGAAAAACACACATGCCCAGGGCTTCTGTGGGTGAGGGAGCATAAGAAGTAGCTTCACATTAATCAGTAATGGTTATTAAAAGAGACCATGCTAAAGTTGAATCTTAATAGAAAGAAGCAAATGGGATTAAAAAAAATGTCAGGGGCCTCCCTGGTGGCCTAGGGGTTGTTCTTGGTGCTATCACAGCCACAGCCTGAATTCAATCCCCAGCCAGCGACCTAACCCACGTATGGTGTAGCAGACACCTCGTCTCGCCCTCTTCTCCCCTTAGCAGTGTATTTCAGTAAACCCACCTGTTTTGCTACCCATTCTGTCTCTGGTGAATCTGTTCACTCCCTGCACCTCTGGCCTACACCCCAGTTCTTATACATGGAAATAAAACAAAATAAAAAGTCAGATAGAGTCATAATTATATCAGATAAAGAAAACTGCCAGCAAAGAAAGGCAACATGAGACAGGGTGAGGTGTTACATGATGATTACAAGATTAATCCATGAGGATACTACCCCAAACTAAAAAGCTCTGCATAGCAAAAGAAACTATCATTAAAAAGAAGAGATACCCTACTTAGTGGGAGAAAATATTTGCACATCATTCATCAGACATGGGACTAATTCCAAAATACAAGCAAACTCACAACAAATCAACAGGAAGAACTCAAATAAACCAATGAAAAAAACGAGCAGAAGAGTTCAATAGACACTTCTCCAAAGTAGACATACAGTTGACTAACAGGCATATGAAAAAATGCTCATCCTCACTTATTATCATCAGGAAAACATAAATCAAAACCATGAGATACCACCTCACATCTGTAAAATGGCCCATATCAAAAATACCATAGGGCCTCCCTTGGTCGCGCAGGTGGTTGAACACCACACTGTGAAGTTGCCTCTGCAGCGCGGGTTCGATCCCAGCCTGCCGGCCAGGGTCCCACATGGCACAGCAGACTTCTCCTGTCTCGCCCGCTGCTCCCCTCAGCAGTGTATTTCATCAGTCTGCCTGTTCTGTTCCCGACTCTGTCTCTGGTGAATCCTCTCACCCTCCTGTGCATCTGGCCTCTACCCCAGTTCTTGTATAAATAAATAAATAGATCTTTAAAAAAAAAAACTAAAACACCATAAACAACTGCTGTCAAGGGTGTAGCTAAAAAGCAACCCTCATACACTGTTAATAAGAACGTAGACTGGTCCAGCCCTAAGGAAAACAGTATGGGGATTTCTCAAAATATTAGGGGGTAGATGAGGGTTGCAGAGCAAAGGGAGAGAGGACAGTGTAGAGGACAATGGGAGCTTTGGTGGTGGATGTGGTATTATAGCATACCTCTGAAGAGGTGTGACTCTGTACCCCTAAGTCACATATAGTATTATAAGGCATGTTGATGTGATTATATAAAAAAAATAATTAAAAAAAGTTAAAATAAAGAGAGGACTTAATTTAAGTAAGAGAGGAGCAAGTAAGAACATTTGTGCAAATGCAGAGGAAGCAGGAACAAAAAATCAACTGTTCATTTGTGGGTTACCTATTTGTATCTTTTCTGCTGAAAGTGAACACTATTTCTTGGTTAATGGAATTTCCATATCAAAAATAAATGCTTTGCTCTTTAGCATCAATATATTTTTTTCCCAAGATGATTTTGTATTATATATTTAAATTTGGAATATTCACTTATTCTTTGCTTTGTCTTTCTAATGGAGAGGTTTAACCACAACTCTATACGTCAGTTTTTTCCATAAGCTACATGCTGATCTGTTTAATATTGTGACACATCGTTATTAATAGAGAGCTGGAACCTGGATCACAAATAAGCATATGAGATGAGGGTATAAAAAAATGGAAACATTTCATTGTATACCATCAAAAAGTTTTCACATCTTGAAACAACATAAAATACTACAATGAATTAGAAGTACCTCAAAACAATGCCTGCTCCCTGCATGCAGGGAACAGTTTTGATGATATATCAGTTCATAAAACTCGTGAAGCTCCTAAACAAGTTTCCTTCACAAGTCAACCCCTGATTCTGGTCATCTGCTGTTTGACCTATATGTTTCCTTTCAAAACAATGTTACAGCAGCCTAAGGCCAGAAAACATACCCCAGTTAGAACCATTTGCTAAAAATCATTCTCACAAATAAGTTACTTTCTAGTTAAAAATTATCTTTCAAGGTTTGAGGTATCTTGTTTCAGTAAGTGAACTTCTGAGGTAAAGAAAAACCTGACTGAGTAAACAGAAAATCTAGCCTCTTTTAGAGGCCACTGTGGTCGGGGGCGGTCAGGATTCCTTGAAGTGGTTTCATACAACCAGAAAGGGGCCAGCTACCTTCTGTGCCCTCCTCAAGGTCACTGGCTGTTCCTTCCTTTTCCCTGGAGAAATGGGGACTCCAATTTCCATACCAGTCGCACATTTATAACTTTGAGGTGGTCAGGCAATGAAATTCTCATCACCCGCAAATATCAGTGAAGACAGAGCCTCAGGAATGGGGACAGGGAGAAGCAGCGCTCGCAGAAATTTTCTTGTTCCAGTTTCTGGAGATTCTCTAAAAGCCACTCCATCCTCTTACTATCCAAAACATCTGGACTCTTTACTGTTGTGTACTCTGCAACAACTATTTAAGTTGTCCTAAGTAGTTCCTGAGTAGGCATTTTTTAAAAGCTCTTGCTATAATTTCCTGCTGTGACAAGTAATTACTATTTTGATAAATTGATTTTTTTTTTTTTACTAAGAGTAAAAACTGAACACAGAATGACAAAGGAGTGGTTAAAATATAATCAAAGAGACCCATCAAAGACAGCAGATAATTCCTTCCTTCAATGAACTTCACTTTCAAACGTAGCTATTACTGGATATGTATGTTGCTAGTATAGGTATCTTTATCTAAATTCCACCACATACTTTCTAAACTAAGGGGCACATTTATAACTTGGAATATAAGGATCTTTGTAAATTGAAATGATTTAACATCTTACACATAAAATTGAATCTCACCTTCTAATAATTTTATACATATGAATTAATATAGAATTTTAATAGTTATAATTCCAAAGTACAGCATTCCTCATAAAAGGAAAAGTGGTGAGTCTCGGTTATCCTAATAAACGGTCACCAAAATGACACATCATCACAGACTGAATGCACAATCAGATACAAGAATGCAGCTGTCTTCTAGGCAGCCAAACACTAGAGTTCTAAAAACGTGTAGCAATGCCACTCTTTTCACTAAGATTTTTATTTAGTAATGCATGGCTACTATCTAAATTTTTATTTAACATGCTATTGTTTATTGTTGTTACATTGAAATCAATAAATGAATACCTAAACATTTTGCTTAAGTTTTAATATATAACATATACTTATACATAGTATATTTTATATACTATACACATATACACTCCCTCCCCCAAATAAAAGCTCTTTGAGGTCATCAAGAATTTTTAAGAGTGAAATAAAGTACTTGGTTCAAAAAGCCTAAAAACTGCTACTACACAAAAAGTATAATTTAATCACAAAGGGTCTACAATTATCAAAGTCTTTTAATTGTGTACACATAATAAGATATATAGTATTTCATAGCTGAAGAAAAAAATGCATTTCTTCCTACAGATGATCTGAGGATCTCCCTATGCCTCCTGCTAGGCTTAAAAATGTATATTGAACATGTAAAATTCTGAAAAAAAAAAAAAAAAAAACACATGATTATTGAAAAAAATATGCTATTTTTTTAACAAATCAAAACCTCATAAGTATATAGGAGGTTCATATTTTTTAGTTTGTTAACTTGAAAATGGAATTTTATAATACCATAGGTAACCACAAGGTGATAAAGTTTATAATGTGAATAACTAATTCCTTTATCAACTTTACTGATGTTATACAGTCTTTGTCTTTAGGCTTCCTAAATATTTGTTTAGGTGAGTTGCTTTTTCTGGGAGACTATACAATTCATTTATGTTTCTATATCAGAAATATTGTCAAATAATTTTTAAAACAGTAAAACAAAGGAGAGAAATTCGAACTGAAAAATGAAATACCATGCTTCTCTTTCAATCATGCTACTTGTTACAGATATGGACTAAACTTTCTTAAATACATTTTTATTGCTAAAAAAAATCGTGTACTATAGTGTTTTCCTAGCAAATTGCCATTAGTGCTTCTGAAATCATTTAGCCATAAGCTATAATCAAAATTTTACAAAAGGAATAGAATAGAAAAATGTCCAGTTATTATAGATAGTATGATTTCAGGAGACTTCCTACTACTTTCATTCCTGTCATAGTAGAGGCAAACACTTCCACATATTTGAGCTTTTCCATCATCCTTTACTGGTTCTTCCTTTCATAGAATCTACCCACTCTGAGGGAAAAAACGCTGTCCCCAATGTCCTTTCCAACAGAGGCTGCTCTGCTTCTATTTTCTACTCCCTGCAAAATGAGGAGGAGGTGCTGGTCTACTCCTTATTTCTCAGTGTCTTTTAGAAACTGATGGTTCTGCTGGCATCTGTTGGAAACACTTTCCCTTTTTGGACCCACATTTTAAACTAGAACTTCAAGATATCTTTTCTCTTTACTTGACAACTCTAGCAAATGATTTATTGTTTTCCTCGCTCCATCATCCAATGCTAATCTCTAAGTAACCCTAATACTCCCTGGTGAAGCTCCTTTGTCCTTGTCAAAGATCTGGCATCAGCTCTTAACAAGTTTCTTAACACACTATCAGTTACTGAAACAATATCCAAACGATGCAATAAAATTTCGCACCATTTACCAAGCCAGTGTGACTCTCTCCCCTGACCCTAGGCTCGGCTCCTAAGCTCTGATGGAGGATCCACAAAGCAGACTTGATAGCATTCTCCACAGAATCACTCTATTGGCTGTACTTCATTAAGATTTGCGAAGTCTTTTATTAATTCCCTGTTAACTTCATTCTTGCTGGAATCATTTCTCCCTTTAGGATCCCCATCTTCATAGTGCCTTCAGTGATATTTTAGAAGGAGTGCACAGCTGGAGATACCATGCATAAATTGTGCAATTTGAACCAGTCTGACTGACCCCCATGTCAGTTTTCTCCCCCTTTCTACACCCTTCTGGCAGGGACTGCCCTATGATCTCTGAATCATTATAAAGAGCCTACACAGAACAATAATTCAATAGACATTTGCTGAATTGGCACATCATATGCTTTGAAAATAATGACTTTGATAACCAAACTAGTTTATTAAGTAAAACTAAATCACACACTTTATGAATACACCGTATTGATGTTTTATTATTAATGGCAATTCTGTTCAACTGGCAACATCCATGGATTTGCAAAGCCTAATTAGGAACTTGGCAAGATCTGATAGGGAACATGAATTGAAATTTCATTCTAAATGTATTTCTGATTTATATGTAGTTCTGACATTAAAAAATCTGAGAAAATAATATCCAAAATTTCCACTTTAAGGACTACTAAGATGTGAAATTTTGTCCATTTTTTAGTTATATTCTCTTAAAAGGACTTTAATGAAGCTTAGACTTTGGGCACATTTAATACCACATGCTTCAAAACGGAAAGGGATAATGCATACTCACATATTCCTTATTTCTTTTGCAGTCACCAGTTTAACTGAATATGAAGTAATTGGTAGTATCAACTATTTTAATATTTCAAAGCTCTACATTACACATCTCAAGGTGAAAATTCAAAATCATCTGCTTTTTATGAATTACCAATTATTCATGGGATATCTTTGCACTTCCACTATAATTATTTACTTAGTTCCTACTGCATACTGAAAGCTTTTTTTTTTTTACATTTTATTTTATACATGATCAGTAACTACTTGACTGAGTTCATCTTTGTTAGCCACTCTCTTCAAGCAACAGTTTTGACTTGCAGTCAGTAATGTAGGTAGGATTCAGGAGGACAGGCCTGTCTGTCCATTTCAGCTGTTTCCCACTGCTTTGAACACAAAAAAAGTAATTATGAAATGTAGTTACTGAAGAGTTTTCTTTTCCCCTGTGAGAATACACAATCTGTAGGTTGACAATTCTTTCCTATTTGCTCAGGACCATTCTGGTTTTTGTTGGTTGCACTGGTGTCAATAATTTCTCCTCTCTTTCTCTCTCAAAAGTATCCTGATTGCATAATAAATTATATCATCTACCCGATTCCCTTAGATAACAACTCAGAAGTTCCATTTCTCAAGCTAATGTATCCAATAAAGGATTTACTGCCTGTTTACTCTTCATAGGTTTCTTATAACTTCTGGGATGCCCAGTCTATATGCTGTTTATAAACCTATATTATCTAAGACTAATCTTTAACCATTTACTTTATATGTTTTAGTCATTATAATTTTTCTTAATTCAATATCTAAAGTAGATACGAAACAAAATGAAGTTCATTAAGCAGAAATTACTTCTTCAGGAGCTACATTTTCTAAAAGTTAACACATTTCTCTGTCTTTAGCATTTTTTTCTTGTCATGTTTATATAAAATTCTGATACAAAATTTTATACAGAAAGATTTTAAAAAAATAAAAGGCAGATAGAAATTGACCACTAAGCATTAGTCGACGCATCTGAATTCAAATCCAGGAAGAAAGTTATGGGTTTTTTACACAATATTCATGGGAATATTAACATTTTGCAGGAAAGACACGTGAGAAATGCAGAGAAGAAAAACTGATAGAAAATTAAGTTGCCCAAGAATACTTTTTATATCCATTTTGTACAGTTGAGCAAAGTTTCTTACTTGAAATCTTGAAGAAAAATAGTGTCTTTGGAAGTTTCTCCCCTTTAATATGCAAAAAAATTATCTCTGGCTATTTGTCTCATCCTATCTGCACCTATAAACTGAAGGCAAAGAACCTTGTCCACATAACAAATGATAGTTCAAGAAAATTGTTTTAGTCTTATAAGATTAAGCTATAAACACATCTCAAAACACATAGGTGCAAAGAATACATTTGGGAGAGGGTGTGGGGTAAGGGTCAGCTGCCTGAGGAATAGGTCAAAAATAATTCTTTTGCTTGCATCTTGCAACTCTTTCCAAGAAAGTGCCAAAACCTAATGAGATTCTCCAGCAATCCAGCATTCCTTTCTCGGAATGGGATACTGATTCACACTGATAGAAAAGCAAAGCTCACCGAAATCCCTCTATCAAGCATATAAGTACCTTATTCATTGCCAAGATGCCATGTTCACATTCCCTGTACATATTGCATCTTTAAATTCTTAGATTCCATTTGCATTTTTACCACTGAATAATGGTTAATGGAGAACCCCTTCATAAACAAAAAGGAATATCATTTATAAAGAAGTTAAATGTATAAGAAATCCATCCTCCCTTTTTATAAAAACAAATGCACCATAAGCATACCAGGACAGTGCAATGGATAATAAGAAAATTCCAGTCACAGCAAATATCCCTTCACACTGCAACTAGATTCAGCACTACCTGGAGATGTGAATAACCATGGCCTCTCTGTTTACTTAACACTAGGCAAAGGCAGGATAGTTTAATATTCTTTTTAAATTCTTGAGCATCATGGGTTCACTTCCTTTTATCACTCCTCAACAACTATCCTCATAATTATGCAAAAAGGAAAACTGCTCCTTTTATTTTTGATCTCTTCCTTGATCTACTTCATGGCCTTGTTGATTTATTCTAACAGTTGTTGCTGTTTTATTATTTAACAGATCTGGATAAACTATAGTCAGTCCATGGAAGCTAATTTATGTTTACTACCAGACCACCGGTAAGACTATCACTTCTCCCTATATTACTAACTCACTAAATGAAATAAAAATTTAAATATGCTGTAATAATAAAATTTTAAATATGCTCTTTTCAAAGAAATTTTTAGCTACTTTCATTATAAGCAATGAACATACACCAAAGGTCTAAAGAAACCCTCAGTCTATGCACATATCTACTGTGTACATTGTAATGCACCACACAGAAAAGACTATGGGGCCTTTAAAAAAATATCCTTTGGTAAATAAAGGTCATCAAGTCTTGGGGTAAGTCTGAAGATGCTAGAAATAAAAGTAGCCCGATTTCCTACTTTGGTCAAGAATTTAGTGATAATTATCAAAATAAGAACTGCTTAAATCACAATCCTGTACATTTTTCTAAGAACTGCTTAAGCTAGAGGAACTCAAAGAAGGCTGAGAACAATGTGAATGGCCTAGATATGTGAGTTTAAGTGGGGTCCAGAAGTGGTTGAAAGACTTGATGTGACCTTGGGTTTAGTGCATCAGTGGACCTCAGTCAAAACCCCAGACAGGAATCAGAAACTCAAAATCCATCACTGATCATTTTGCAAAATGGCCAAGTCTCACCAGCAGATGTAGAAATGTCCACAGAAGATGCAGGTTGGGGCCTCCCTGGTGGTGCGGGGGTTAAAGACAGCACTATCAAGCTGTCACCAGCCACTGCAGCACGAGTTCGATTCCAGCTGGCCAGGGAGCAACCCATATGGCACAGCAGACTCTCCTTTCTCTCCAGCTGCTCTTTTAGCAGTGTATTTCAGCAGATCTGCACGTTCTGCTCCCTACTCTCTCTGGTGAATCTTCCCACCCTCCAATCCCACACCTCTGGCTTATATGCCAGTTCTTGTATGCATAAATAAATTAATCTTTAAAAAATGAAAAAGATGCTGGTTAAACAGGCTACCATGGAAAAGCCTGAAAATGCTAAGCAACTGCAAGCTCTTGGGAGAAATGGAAAGAGGTGTGAGTTTTTTCAGAAGAAAGAGCAGGAGAAAGTACTGCGATGACTGCCACTGAGAAAAACAAGAAAAATTCCGATAAACTGGATTTCCTTGAGGAAAATCAGAAACTCCTCACATGGGTCACAAAGCAAAGAGCTAAAGGCCAGCAGATGAAGAAGGGTCCCAATGCCAATGACTCTATAAAAACAAGGAGTTTGGTTTTAGTGTAAAACAGAAAGGATCCAAGTGGGACACTTGTCAGAACTATAATGATGTATCCAGCTTCCAGGCTAAGAAAGCTCCTGGCAAGGGCTTCAAGAGGCCTAGGCAAAAGGACCAAATAAAAGTTCTGGAAAACTAACAAGAATGAAAGTGAAGAGCAGAGCACACTAATCCAGCAGCAACTTTTGTATGCAAAGAACCAAGAAAATGGGACGAAGACTTAGAATTTCATAATTTAATTTGATCTCTTCTGTTGTTTTTTTAAGTCTGTCAATAACAATGTTTTTAAAGGAAAATAAAATAAGCCACAATCCTGGTTATATTGCAATAATGGACACTTTATGCTAATATGTCCTGAGGTATTGACAAATCTACATTGTCTTTTTAGAGGGTAATGTGACCACACATTAAAAAAAAAAAAATACAAGCTCTAACCTTGATATAATTTCACAAATAAAATAATGCAGGAGAAAACTATCACATATAGAAAACATCCATCATTCTATCCCATGATGTTACATGACGAGCTGTTGTCTTTGAGTGGCAAATTCCATCATGTACTAACTGGTGTTACTTGAAAATATGTCCCTGATCAAATGAGTATGGAAAACGCTGAGCTAAGGCTTCCCTTTCTTCAGAACTCTTACTCTTGTGATTCTCTAGGAGGGATAAAGTAGGTGACATTGCCCAAACATATGTGACCATGAAACTTTCTTCATGGAAACTCTCATACGCTTAACACTTTGTAGATCATATTCATGGCATCAACAGGATGGGAGTATTATTGGAGGTTCTCTCTTAAACAGAAAGCCTTTGTTCCCTGTTATGTGACCCTTTGAATAAATCAAATGGAGAACACAGAAGTTCGTGTTCATTGTACATTCACTCCTGTTTGGTGAAAAATGGTAAACAATGGCAATTTTATCAGTAACAACAGGTGTCCTGATCCTTATCAGAGATTCAGAAAACCACCAGGCAGAAGAATATATTCAATGGCCTGGATTACTCATGGTATCATGTGCTCATGAGGGCAAAGCTTATCTGAGAACACTCCTTCTTCTTTTTTAAAGATTTATTTTATTTATTTACGCATACAAGAGCTGGGGTATAGGCCAAAGGTGCAGGGGAGAGGGGTATGAGGATTTACCAGAGACAGAGTGGGGAGCAGAACAGGCAGATCAATTGAGATACAGTGATGAGGGAAGCAGCTGGCGAGACAGGAGAGGTCTGCTGTACCATGTGGGTTAGCTCCCTGGCTGGGGATCAAATTTGTGCTTCAGTAGCTGCTAACAGCTTCATAATGCTGAGACTTAACCTCTTGGGCCACCAGGGAGGCCCAAGAACAACCGTTCTTAATCATTATCATTAAGTATCCATGTACATCTAATTGATGTGAAGTACATGCTAAACCTTCACCTGTCTTATTTTCTACATCTGAGGCATGGGCCAACATCATATCTGGGGCCTCCCTGGTGGCGCAGTGGTTGAGCACTGGGCTGCGAAGCTGCCAGCAGCCTCTGCAGCGCTGGTTCGATCCCCGGCCAATGGCGAGGGTCCCACATGGCGCGTGGACCTCTCCTGCCGTGCCCGCTGCTCCCCTCAGCAGTGTACTTCGTCAGTTACCTGTTCTGCTCCCAGCTCTGGCTCTGGTGAATTCTTTCACCCTCCCGTGCTTCTGACTGTACCCAGTGCTTGTATAAATAATTAAATAAATCTTTTAAAAAAGAAACCCACCATGTCCTATATGAATATGGTAAATATGATGTGCCTTAAAGTTCTGGCAATGCTACTGTTGTGTCACTGGCTATACCTAAGCTATGTTCCTATAACAAACTTGGATTCACTTGCAGTTATAATTAAAAAAGAATATAACTAATTTTATAGTTGAGTTGTTCCACTTTTTCCATCATAAAATTACACAATAAAATTATGAAAAATTATTGGCAAAGCAAGAGTTCTGAAGAAAGATAGAGTCTAGCAGTGTAAAAAAAAAGCATGAAGATATGACAACACTTACTGCCTAGAAAATGATTGCTGCCACTGTACTCCAATGGTGCCAATTCATTCATTCACTAGGATTTAGTCATAGTTCTTTTTTTTTTAAGATTTATTTATTTATTTATACAAGAACCAGGGTACAGGGCCTCCCTGGTGGCGCAGCGGTTGAGCGCTGGGTTGCGAAGCTGCCCGCGGCCTCTGCGGCACCAGTTCGATCCCCGGCAGCTCCCCGGCCACCGGAGGAGGGTCCCACATGGCGCGCAGACCTCTCCTGCCGCCCGCTGCTCCCCTCAGCAGTGTACTTCGGTCCTTCTGCCTGCTCTGCTCCCCGCTCTGGCTCTGGTGAATTCTCTCACCCTCCCGCGCTTCTGACTGTACCCAGTGCATGTATAAACAAACAAACAAATAAATAAATTAAAAAAAAAAAAAGAACCAGGGTACAGGCCAGATTCACGGGAGGGTGAGAGGATTCACCAGAGACAGAGTGGGGAACAGAACAGGCAGACTGACGAAATACACTGCTGAGGGAAGCAGTGGGCACGACAGGAGAGGCCTGCCACGCTATGTGGGACTCTTGCTGGCCAGCTGGGATCGAACCGATGCTACAGAGGCTGTGGACAGCTTTATAGCGCTGCGTTCAACTGCCTGTGCCACCAGGGGAGGCCCGATGTAGTCATAGTTTATGCTGTGTCAAGACTTATGCTAGATGCTACATAAAATGGTGAACAAACATGGTCCCTGACCTCAGGTAGCTTGCACTATTTTCTCTATAAAAGTTTTCAAATGCATTTGAAGAGCAGGATATTTATCTGCATTATTTACAGCATCTTAAATAAACAAATGAAACATGTACTACCAAGAATGATCGTTTTTATATTACTTATGTAAATAATATATTAACAATTTCTTTCTTTTTTTATTTTATATATATTTTACATCACTTTCGTATAATGTATGAAGGATCAGATAAAGCCAAACTGAGAATTAAAACTGGAAATATGACTAAAGAATTGGGGACCTCCCTGGTGGCGCAGCGGTTGAGCTCTGGGTTGCGAAGCTGCCCGCAGCCTCTGCGGTGCCGGTTCGATCCCTGGCTGCTCCCCGGCCACTGGAGGAGGGTCCCACATGGCCGCCTGCTGTGTATTTTGGTCCTTCTGCCTGCTCTGCTCCCTGCTCTGGCTCTGGTGAATTCTCTCACCCTCCCGCGCTTCTGACTGTACCCAATGCTTGTATAAATAAACAAACAAACAAACAAACAAATAAATAAATCTTAAAAAAAAAAAAAAGAATTGAGGCTACCAGAGAGGGACAGAGGTATGTGGAGAGGGGGAGAGGTGAGAGGAAAGTGAGGAGGTAGCAAAATGGGCTGTGGCGGGTGCTTTGATGGTGGGGGCAGTGTGGTAATAACACCCGAGCAGGAAGTTCTTATACTTCTAAAACACAAACAATAATGCACACAATAAAAAAAAAAAAAGATTCTCGTTCAGTACAGCTGAAATTGTATCTAAAGCATAAAAACTACCTCCAGGAAACTCTAGGGAATTAAAACAATACTTTCTTTGCACCTTAATTAAAGTCAATCAAGAGCCTTTGTCAGACCTGACAATCACTACCTTTCATTTCAACTATTTTAATTAAAATACCTAGCAAGCTGGCAGAAGATTTACTGATTAACTGAACCACCATTCAGCAATTTTAGAGACTTTATCAGATTCCAAATTAAGGTGCCACAACAGCTGTAAGTTCATTATATGCATAATGGGTAAATATTTTTATTTCCTCCACGCACAATCAGGCATCTATACTAAAACATCACATAAGAACAGCTTGGGCAACAGGATGGGGTAAGGGAGAGCAGCTGCAATTTTTTTTTTTATTTTGGTCTAAGCTCCCCATTGTTATAATCTTTATCTGGGAGGGGAGAGGGGCAATAAAAGGAAAGAATATTTCCCAACATTTTTTGGATCCATTTTCCAGAATTTTACCAACGGTATCTGCAGTAGTGAATAGATCGAAACCTTTATCTATCTCCCCTGGTCTCCACTACATACATGATAGTGACATTTACAAGTCCATAGCTTTAACCAAATATTAATTGTATTTTCTTTTTTTAAAGATTTTTATTTATTTATTTATACAAGCACTGGGTACAGTTAGAAGCGCGGGAGGGTGAGAGAATTCACCAGAGCCAGAGTGGGGAACAGAACAGGCAGACTGACGAAATACACTGCTGAGGGGAGCAGCGGGCGCGGCAGAAGAGGTCTGTCACGCCATGTGGGACCCTCGCAATGGGCTGGGGATTGAACCAGCGCTGCAGAGGCTGCGGGCAGCTTCACAGCCCAGCGCTCAACCACTGTGCCACCAGGGGAGGCCCAATTGTATTTTCTTATTTTCTAAATTTTCATGCTCTGATTCTGGCTTCTGGGGACTTGATGATGGGAGAGACTAGATTGCCCTTGCCAGGGCTACCTAGTGACAACAGAGTGCAAACTATTCCCCGGGCAGCATGCCTTTCACAGGCAAGCCAGCTACTCCAGAGCATATGCTTTGAAACACCTCCTCTATCTCCTTACATTTCAGGAGGCAATAGTCTTCTGCCCCAAACATCCCAGAGCCAAGGGACATATAACTACAGAGCCTGTCCCTAGACCCCAGATCTTAATGAAATTATTCAAAGCCTTCAATCCTAATGTTGCATGCTCTTTTTTACTTGCCCACAAGAACCACAATAAAGGCTCCTGTCCAAGCTTTCCCCTCACTTTCTATGGCTTCCAGCAACCCTGGCACTTTACTGGCTTGTCATGCTCTCCACCTGAGAACTGTAATAACAAACTTTTCAATGGCAGTCATGTGTTACTCTGTTGACCTTACTGTATCTGAATAACCATAAAATCTACATTTGAATCTAGGGCCAGATTTTTGTGCATTCCACACCACATCTCCATATGAAATTATATAGTTGACCTCCTCATCCATAAACACCTCAATCTTGACATTTGTAAAGCAGACATATTTCACCAAATCATATCCTCCATATCACTAAAAAAACCTTATCATTAATCCAATTACTTGCCCCTAAAGCCCCCATCCAGTTCTCCATGCATATACAAAAGTAAATTAGATGAAATCTTTCAGTGATTTAAAAACTTTCCATTACATCCATTGCATTTTATATGGAATCCATGGTTCCTCATCAGGGTAAGGATGATCATGACCTGGGTCCTGTTCAATTCCTCCATTTTCCTTCCTGTCTACTTGCCTTTGGTTACGTAGTCTCCTCTCAGTTCCAAAGAACTGAAACTTCTCTTTACCTCAGACCTTTGCACAATGACCCACATTGTTCCTTTTGAGAAACTCACTTTCTACCAAGTGTCTCCAAAACTAACTCCTTCTCACCTATTGGGACTTAAACACAGATTGATTAGACTTCTGATGCTTATGCTTATGTATACCTTATATCTACCCACTTTCCATTATTGCCCAGCTCACCTATTTGGTTTATTTCTCAAACCACTCATCATAATCTGTAGCAATTTAAAAAATTTACTGTTTAACTGCCTACTGTTTCCTTTCCTTGTGTAACTAAGTACCATGAAGTCAGGAATTCTTTATTTCTGTATTCATTTTTCTGAACAAACCTTTGAAAACCTCTGCTTTAACACAAAATTTCCAGGTAATGGACAGTTAGCAATAAGCAAATGAGTAATAAAGGAATTTGTGCACATGCATTCCCATTTGTACATCCAGATTATTGGTTGTGATTTATATAGCATAGGCTGGGACTTATATGTAATTCCCCAAAGTCCCAGTTATAACTACCCCTTTCTCTCCTTCCCTAAAAAAGGCTATTTAACAAGTAAAATTCGTATTTAAAATTTTTCATTCCAAGACATGTTTCCTTTTCCCTAGCAACATCTCTGGATCAAGGGTGGTGCCTGTCATCTAGGTCTGTATCAACGCTCTTTCAGGTTCATGGACGGGCACATGATCTTGGTCGGTGCATTCAAGGTAAGTCTGAGATACCTGTGAGCACTAATGCAAACAGGAGTTTGCTCTTTCTACTGGAATTGACCATGATTGATGAGGCTGGAGTGCTGTGGTCATCAGGCTACTACATGACTTGCAGAATGAAGCCAACCAATACAGGTAAACTGAACCAAACTGAGAAATAGAAAAACCACAGGCCCTCCCGATGTAAAATGTCATCATCCCTGAAGTTAGCTTCGCCTGACTTTTAAATATATGAGGAAATTTTTGGCTTAAACAAAAAGCCTTGTTAGATACAATGTATAATGATGCTACTATTATAGATATTTTGATTTTTGCCTGAAAAACTAAATTACTTTAATTAAAATCTTTAGTTCTTTAAGTGATTTCTTACAAATGATAGTGATAAACACCTCTAAATTTTAGTCTCTGGAACCCAATACTCTTATCACTAGAGTGAATTCTGTTATATGTTGACTGTGGGATTTGGTTTAGCTAATTTATTTTTCTGAGTGTCTGTGTCTTTAAACTATAAAATATTTTTAGAATAAAATTAAAAATAATGTTCTAATGGAGTTGAACTGAGATATTATGTAAGGCTCACAGCAGATATTAAGCCAAGGTTAGTTTCTTACTACAATTAGCAGGCCTACCTTCCATCTGATTGCCATTACTTCCTATTGTACCTTCCACTACCATGCAAGTTGTAGTTATATAACTAGTTCGCTATGGATATATAATATGATATGACATATGACATAATAATATGCGATATGATATAAGATAATGTATAGAACAGAATGAGTAGCAATCTCAGGGATAATTCTAGAGCACAGATGTACAAGGTCATATAATTCATTAAGTAAATCTTGAAGAAACAAAAGCCTAAATTTATAACCATCTGAATTATAACTTAAGTAGTATAGCAGAGCAAATAAGGGCATGGGTTCTAGAGTCAGAACACTGTTGTCTTGTATCCTGGCTCTATTATTTACCATACGCTTTGGGCAACTTACTTAGTTGTACTTCAAGCTCCTCATCTACAAAAATGGTGATAAATAATAGACTCTCCTCTTACAAAAGTTGTGAGAACTAATTAAGCTACTATATACATTGTACTTGGAATAATATCTAGATTCCAGCAATATAAGAAATGCTTTGATTTTCTGAATTCTCTCATGGTGGCACATAGCTAGTATCATTTTAGATACATACTACAGAGGTCAATTCATTTCAAACAGTTGCTTTCAAGTGCTGGGGCATAACTCTATCATGGAACCCTGGACGAGAAATGACAGACACAGAAAGAACTCAGTAAATATTAGCTATTAATGAAATTCTCTTTAGGAGACAGTAAAGCATCTACATTACATTACACACAGAGAAAGGATCCTAAAAGTCTTTTCCAAATATTTATAAACCAAAAGTTTTTCCTCCCCCAACCCCTCATTCCAATTCACTAAAATCTCAGTTAGTAGTTTAGCTAACAAAGGGTATTTTCTCTATATAAGTAGATTCAGGGGAAGGATTGCAAAATATTCATAACTTAGTTTAGTATTTAAATTTTTTTTTCTTATCACATTTGACAAAATGAAGAATTTATTCATGTGTTAACATGTTCTACATAGTACTTACTATGTAATAGACCCAGATATTAAAGCATTTAGATGAATTAAGAAGAATAAACAAATTGAATGTGAAATACCACGATAGGCATTTCCAGCTGGTTTTTTAAATACTTCAAAGCTTAAAATTTCAACATTCAGCTAAAATTCTCTGTAAACCTCTTCAATAGGTTGTCAGAAATGAGTAATATAAAGTGCTTGAAATCTGTTTAGTATTAACTCTGGGTCACAGATTAAACCTCTGAGGTCAAGTGGATAGACAATAGGAAAGAAAATCACTAGTTATAAACTCTGCTTTATCAGATATAACTCTGCTTTATCACTGTCACATCATCTTGTTAAAAGTGGTTCTCAAAATGTGCTTCCAATGTCAGGAACACTGGTGTTGTCTAATCCCCACCTCAGACCTGAGTCAGATACTCTGGGGGTGGGGTCCATCAATCTGTGTTTTAACAAGCCCTCCAGATTAGTCTAATGCATGCTAAAATTTGAGAACCATTGTTTAAGCAATACAGACATAACTCAGTTAAATCTGTTTTAATAACAACAACAAAAAGGGTCAGAGATCAAGATAGGATTTAGAATCTACACTGTTTCTCGGTCCTAACTGCATATTACAATTAGTTGAAGAGTTAAAAAATTACCAACACTTGTATCCCATCTCCAGAGATAGTCTCCTGGAACTGGCTCGGACTTTGACAAATTTAAAATATCTCCAAGTAATCCTGATATCTGATCAGGCTTGAGAGCTATTTTCTCTAAACTATATACAGTATATGGGAAAGATGAAAACTCATCATCTTCAAACTTTGTTTCTTCTAGGTTTTATTTTTTGACAAATGAAACCACAAAGAGATAATGAGCTTGTATTTATTTCACTAAAATGCAAGAATTAATATTACTTAATTTACTGTTACTGAGGCTTGAAATTTGACAAATTTCATAAAAATGACTAGATTCATTAGTGGTAAAATATTATCCAAGAACTAAACTAGTCTCAGAAAAAGTTATGAAACAGTTAATATTTTCTTATCTGCAGCTTCATAATTGTTGATATTTTATTGCTTAAGTATGCATAGTATGGCCAACTAGTCTGTGTCATAAAAATCACTATTATAATGCCTTTTGGATTAGTATCAGCAAATGTCATCTTCGACACACCCTTATTTGGTCTACGATAGGTTATGGGACTGCTCTGTGTAAAGGATCAGCTTTTCACTGTCACACAAAAAATGCACAAAAACTATGGAGCTATTGGGCTGATGTAATTTTCCTGTTATCCCAGGTGGTTACTTCTGTCATCCTGGGCTTTTCATGCCTGCTGTCTTCATCCAAGGCTGCTCCTTTGCTTGGGTTGTGCTCTCCCCTTCCTGCTCCCCACCTATGATCTCTATTACTCCTTCCCTCGGATTGTGTCAGCTTATCTTACTATCCTCAAGTTCTAAGGACATTTGGACTTAAATTCAAGGGCACTGTTAGTGAAGAATTTTTTCACCTAAACCTACCAAACACACATGATTACTTTAATTGTCATAGCACCTATTTTCATATAAAGTCCTGCTTAGAAATCTCTCCCTACTTTCACTTTTGAGGGCACACAGGATCCACACTAGGAGAACAACAACACATCTAGGCATTATGGATTCTTTTGGACTCTAACCCTCTGGGCACCTGACACCTCCCTCCTTACCCCATGCAAGTCAAGGGGCCCATTGCTTCCCAGATTCAGTCTTCCTCCTCCTATTTGAACCTGGTCGCTCTGCCCTCGTTTCTTTAGCATACATCATTTTGCCTCATAAAGTATTTGTGTACCACTTCTCAGAATTGTAATTGGATAGAGGATGTTAGGTGTCTGCCCTTAGGCTGTGGAATACAAACCTCCTCATACCCTGGTCCAGATGAGACTCAGAAATACTGCCTGGATCCTTGGGACATTCCAGGTACCAAATTTTATAAAAATATGAGTCAGAAAACATTTCCTGGGGCCTCCCTGGTGGCACAAGGGGTTAAGTCTCAGCACTATGAAGCTACTGGCAGCCACTGCAGCCTAAGTTCCATCCTTAGCCAGGGTGCTGACCCACATGGCTCAGCAGACCTTTCCTGTCTCCCCTGCTGCTCCCCTAAGCAGTGTATTTCAGTTGATCTGCTTGTTCTGCTTCCCACTCGGTCTCTGGTGAATCCTCTGACCCTCCCTGCACCTCTGGCTACACCCCAGCTCTTGCATGCATAAATAAATTAATCTTTCTAAAAAATAAAATTCATTTAAAAAAGAGATTAGATTCAGATTCTGATCTGAATTTTATAAATCCAGACTTTTATGTCAGTATCTACCCAGAATTAGAGATACAATTAGTATCTGCTAGAGCATGTATAAAACATATAGCTTTAAGCAATGTGACTTGCACATACTAAGAATTCAATGAAAATTTGTTCAATTGAATTGACTACATTAAGTGTCAATTTCTGTAGACACACCTCCATCTCCATTCTGGTTGATAGTGGGCCAACTGATTTTCTTTAGAGTTAAACTGTCAAGTATCAACAAGATAGTAGTAAATAAGGATTAATATTGTAGAAAATACATCAAAGGAAAGTTACTGTGCTGTTTGCACACGCCTCATTCCCTAAGTAAGGGGGAAATCCTGCCACTAAGACTAGCTCTGGGTCAAATGATGTAGTAGGCTGGAAAGAAAATTGGCATCATTATACTTCCCCTTTTAATGACCTTTTTTACTATCCTTTTCTGCCCTGGTTTCTTGTCCCTGAACTCTGCCTTGTGTCCTCAATAAGTTGTTGATAAACCTTCTCCTATCTTTTCCTGAGCACCTGTAATGTTTGAATTTTACTTAAGAATTCCTGGACCTCCCTAGTGGCGCAAGGGGTTAAGCACAGCACTGGGAACCTATCCACAGCCTCTGCAGCACAAGTTCGCTCCCCAGCTGGCCAGGGAGCTACCCACGTGGCACAGCAAACCTCTCCTGTCTCACCCGGTGCTCCTCTCAGCAGTGTATTTCAGTCAGTCTGCCTGTTCTGTTCCCCACTGTGTCTCTGGTGAATCCTTTCACCCCCCGCATCTCTGGCATGTACCCCAGTTCTTGTATGCATAAATAAATCAATCTTTAAAAAAACAAAAAATTCGTGGTGCCTTTTATGTGTTCAAGCTCAAAGAAACTAATTCTACTGAGAGAATTCAGGTATTATAGAGATAGTAGGTTAGCTATTTTTGCACAGAAG
The DNA here is from genome assembly GCF_014898055.3 of Talpa occidentalis. Lineage (NCBI taxonomy): Eukaryota > Metazoa > Chordata > Mammalia > Eulipotyphla > Talpidae > Talpa > Talpa occidentalis. The sequence continues at coordinate 55,233,619 of NW_023604861.1, read as the reverse complement.
GACCTATTTTATACCCCTTAAATTTCACGAACATGTGGACTTACTTTGACCTGACTCATTGCTTGGCTTATTTCCTAAAAACAGTATGACTTTAAGAGGCAGAATAATGAATGGCTCCCCAAAGATCTCCATATCCTAATTCTTAGAATTTATGAATTGTCACTTTATGTGGCAAAAGGTATTAAGATTGTAGATTGAGTTAAGGTTGCTAATGTGAGGATATAAGGATTATCCAATATAATCAGAATAGTTCTTTAAAGCAGAAGAATGAGGCAGAAGGTAAGCATTAGAGAGAGGCTTGAAGCTTTTTGGCCAGAGGAGAACAACTAGCCAGGTAATATATCAGTCTCAAAGACTTGGAAGAGATTCTCCTGTAGAGATTCCAAAGGAACACAACTTGTCTACATCTTCATTTAAACCCAGTTAAATCTGAGAACTCTGATCTTCCAACTGTATGGTAATTCATTTGTGTTGCGTTAAGTCATTAAATTTGTGGTAATTTGCTACAGCAGCAATAGGACATTAATATGGTGACTGGGATATTTATTTTAATTCGTCAAATCTCACTTTCTTCCCAAGCAAAATGGGGAAAACAGGAACATTTGATTCTTCCTATAATAATCCACAAATTGATTTGGGTAAATGTCTGGTCACAAGGGAGGTATTCAATTAGTTCCCCATCTCTTCCCTCTACCTGCTGGACCATTCCCTACCTGCCATGATAAATTTTGCAATGATATCTACACTCAACACTGAGGGTATGTAATTAGCAGATAACTGTCCAATAGATTTTACAGAATTATCTCTCAAAAGTATTAGTGTAATTTTTTATAGTGAAGGAAAGAGAGAAGCTAATAGAACAAGAGTCATTAGAAAATACTAAAGTAACTCTGTTTATATACAGCTTATCGCTGGAGGATGTAAAATGAATTCTGAGCTAGTAGATGGTTGAATAAGCATCCCAGGAATTCAAAGTTCAAAAGATCATTATAAACCACATTTTCCTTCTGTTAATACTAAAAAGGAAAAGGAATGCAAAGGGGGTTCTTGGTCTCATCAGTTCTTGAAGGCAACAAAAATGAAGCTTGATTCCACCTGTTGCAGTGGAAGAGAGAATGTAAATAGGTCAAAAATATTTTATCATCCCTGGAATAGGATGCCATAATTAGTAATGTAAGAAGACTAAATTCTTTTAATAGTGCATCTCTTAAAAATACAAAAATGTCTACAATTGTTTGGATAAACTAGAAAATGCTAGCATATGGTAGAATACACAGTAATTATTAAAAACAATTGTAGATATGTGTTTTTGTAGAAAGGTGTTTAAGACATACTATGGGGCCTCCCCTGGTGGCGCAGTGGTTGAGCGCTGGGCTGCGAGGCTGCCTGCAGCCTCTGCAGTGCTGGTTCGATTCCCAGCCACCGGCGAGGGTCCCACAAAAAAAAAAAAAAAAAAAAAAAAAAGATATACTATGAAATGTTAAAGCAGGCTTCAGACTACTACAATTTGAATGATAGACCCTTAATTTTTATAAAAGACATGATTTGGAAAGATAACAGTTAACTAGTTTATTTACTTAGAGTAATTATTCTATCGGTTAGTGATATTATGATTTATGGTTTTAGCTCTGTAATTGGTAACTTCCCAACCATGCATACATATGTACATACACACACATAGCATATATATACATAACATATATGTATATACATATATGTTATATATAAAGAAAACCTTAAGTAAATACTACTGATGAAAACTCACTGTGATCATTTTTCAGGTATTGGGTAAATATTACTGATGAAAATTCACTGTAATAGTAAAGTGGGAATATTTTCAAGGAAAAGCTCTTAACCCCTTTCTATATTTATCAAGATAAGGACTTAACCATTTTCATCTAAAAGGTCACTTTCTCATTTGAAGCTTGACTTACAGAAACCTAAAATAATATCTAATCCAGTCTCATCCTATGTAAGAGTCAGTTTCAACACTGTAGACAATGGTCACTTAATCTTCACTTGAGTACTTCCAGTGACAGATTATGACATGACAGCTCACTTGAATTTCAGGTAGCACTTCACAGCTAACCAAATCATCTTTCTCCCACTTGCAGACATTCGTAGTGGTTCCAAACTCAAGGTTTTTAAAGACCATTCTAGTAAAAATTTTATCAGGATGGACTATTAGGAACAAATGAAGAGAGTATTTAATTCAAATGTATGTGTGTATGCAGGTGTGCAAGCATGTGCGTGCATGAACTTATTTATGTGTTGGTAGGCCAAGAGAGAGTAGATATGATTTCTGAGCCAGCAAGGAGGGGATAGCAGTGAGGGAAGCAGAGGAAATGGAAAATGCAAGGGGTCTATGCTACAAGTTTACTGCATTGATATTATGGAACCACAAAGATGTCTCTTAAAGGTCCTGGGGATGAGGGGGTAGGCTCTTAGGAATGTTGTTTCTGGGGACTCCCTGGTGGTGCAAAGGGTTAAGACGCAACCTATGACGCTATCCCCAGCCACTGCAGCACGAGTTCGATCCCCTGCCAGGGAGCTACCCACATGGCACAGCAGACCTCTCCTGTCTCGCATGCTGCTCCCCTCAGCAGTGTCAGTTAATCTGCCTGTTCTGCTCCCCACTCTGTCTCTGGTGGATCCTCTCAGCCACCCACCCCCACCTCTGGCCTGTACCCCAGTTCTTGTATGCACAAATAAATCTTTAAAAAATGAATTTTGTTTCTGTATCTGTTTTTGACTGAAAATAGCAAAGCATATTGCACAAACTGGATCACAGGAAAACAGAAAGTTACAGCGAACAAGAGGTGGTAGAAAATTGTTATGAGAAAGAGAGGCTTCCAAATATTCAAATCATGTGCAAAGAGCTTATTTCTAGTTTTGTTAGAAACCCATTCACCCCATTTGAGCAGGATAGTAGATTACATGCCCTAATGTCCCCATAAGCTATTTAATAAAGTAAATCAGTTGTTCTGTTATTTATACTCTGCTTGAAATCTATTTTTAATTTACTGTGTAACTTTGGAATTCAAAATTGTAAGCACTTGAAATCCTATTTCAAGTAAAAATTTATATACATTTAGCACCTTTTTATAGTTTACAACAAATTTTCATTTCATTTTATTTCTTTTTAAGATTTATTTATGCATACAAGAGCTGGTGTGTAGGCCAGAGGAGTGGGGGTGAGAGGATTCACCAGAGATAGAGTGGGGAACAGAACAGGCGGATTGACTGAAACATACTGCTGAGGGGAGTGGTGGACAAGACAAGAGAGGTCTGCTATGCCATGTGGGTCACCTCCCTGGGCGGGAATTGAACTCATGCTGCAGTAGCTGTGCATTGCTTCACAGTGCTGATGCTTAACCCCTTGCGCCACCTGAGAGGCCCCATTTCATTTTAATACTTAAAGCTTTAAGGTTAAGCTAACTAACTTAATGCAAAATAACTTTTTGTCTACCTACTAGTTCTAATAAAAAAATCATCAGGCATTAAGCAAACACCTAATAGGGCAGAATCATGATTTTTTAGACAAAGCTATTGCAGAAGAACCTTCTACCTGCAAGATATGCACCCTATGCTCCCTGTTCGCCCTGTTGGCCTCTAATTTCTAGACACTCAGTCACAAAATAAACCATGATATGTAAAACTGTGATCACTGGAGATATTTGTGAATAGCAAAAGAAATGTGTCATAAGTAATAAGTAATTAGTAAATAATTACTAATAAGAAATAAGTGTCATATGTAAATAAGTAATTAGTCTAATAAGAAATAGTATCATAAGTAATAAAGTATCAACTGCTCTTTTTATAACCACATGTTTTATAACTGCAATAACTCAGTTCGAGTTTGTTTTTTTAAATTGCTTTAAATTCAAAGGATTTCAATATTTTTTAAAGATTTATTTTTATTTATTTATGCATACGAAAAAACTGGGGTCTAGGCCAGAGGTACAGGGAGTGAGAGGGTTTACCAGAGACAGAGTGGGGAGCAGAACAGGCAGATCTACCAAAATACACTACTGAGGGGAGCAGCGGGCGAGGCAGGAGAGGTCTGCTGCACCATGTGGTTAGCTCCCTGGTGGGGGATTCAACTCATGCCTCAGTGGCTAAGGATAGCTTGATAGTGCTGAGACTTTAACCCGTGTGCCGCCAGGGAGGCCCTCAAATGATTTCAAATTTTTAAGGAATATGGCTTCTTTAAAAACTATCTGAACATGAATATAATATAATAAACTGGTGATTTGATATATATTAAAACTTTAGTTCTCAAAATCAAATGCTATACGTTATCTATTATACAAATGGTCCATAGCACACAGTCTTTGACATATTTTCCACATACATTCGCACTGTGGATAGTTAATCAAGCCTGTTTAGGGAAGAACAGACCTAAAAGGGACATCATGACAAAAGTGATGTATCCTAGATATTTTTACTTTACCATATCATTTAGCAACACCATTTATTTGAACAAGTCTTCAATACAAAATGCTTTGCTAATCTACTTTATCTCTACAGTGTGTTATCTCCCAAATGAAATGAAACAGATAATCAAGTGTCATTTAACTGACTTTGCACTTTTTCTGAAGGGTGCTTACTTTACCACTTACACACCTGAGATGGATAGCAAATGGGGAGACAGAACGATGTAGGGAAAAGGGGAGATAAGTGAGTCTACTTAAGTATAAAGTTCCATTCTCAATAGTGTGTAGAACAAAATCCGTAAGATTCACTATGCTTATTATAAGACCTAAATCAAAGAAATTGCAGCATCTGCGAATGCTGAAATGTCTAAGACCTAAATTTCTAAAATGAGGAACACACCCAGCCATATACACATAAAAAGAGGAACTTCATTTCATAGTAAGCAAGACAAAGAGTTCGTGTCATCATAAAAATATATGCAAAAAATACAGGAAAAACGTTATGTTCAGATATACTTATGTGAGTTAGAGTTAGTTAGTTATGTGAGTTAGTTATGTGAGTTAGTTATACTTATGTGAGTTAGTTATCTACAAGTAAAAACAAACTTCTGTTTACTCTACTCTTTCAAAAATGTGTAAGACTATTCTATTTTCCTTTATATTCCTGTATTAGCTCCTGAAATTACTCCGCATACAACTTGAAGAGAAAATAGAAATCAGTAGTTATTAATGATTAGCATTTACTCTTGACTTTTCCACATAGATTTACTGACCTCCTACTAAGTGCCATGTGGAGACAAAGCACTATATAAGGAGACACAGATGTAAAAACAGCACCTCCTGTGGTGGAGAAACTTCATATAAACACAAATGCATGTACTGGAGTCTGATACAGAGCGGCACATTCCAAGCTGATGTACTGATTGCTAAAAAAGTGAAAACACTGGTAACGATTACAAGGTAAATGGAAAGATTATTAAAACTTTGCAGTGAGGGGCTTCCCTGGTAGCACAAGGGTTAAGTCTCAGCACTATTAAGCTATCACCAGCCACTATGGCATGAGTTCAATCCCCAGCCAAGGAGGTGACATACATGGTACAGCAAACCTCTCCTGTTTTGCCCACTGCTCCCTTGAGCAGTATATTTCAGTAGATCTGCCTGCTCTGCTCCCCTCTCTGTCTCTGGTGAATCCTCTCACCTCCTGCACCTCTGGCTTAGACCCCAGTTGTTGTATGTATAAATAAATATAAATATAAATCCTTTAAAAAACTTTGCAGTTAGGATTCAAGCCAAAAATGCCTAGAAAACAATGTTAACCAAGATATGACCCAGCCTCTTATTGATCCTGAAGTATTAAGTTTCACCTAATTAAACCTTGCATTCCTGTGACTAATTCTTACAACTTCAACTACAAAGATACTGAGTATTTAAGTGTCTCATATATTGTGCAAGATTTAAAAGGAATTTGTGAGTAATTTGTCTAGTTCAAAAACAGTTGAGAGTAGACTTAGCATCGTGAGCAATGTTGTTGATGTTAAGAACAATTTCTACCAGCTGAGGTTATAAGTCACCAAATGGTAAACAGTTAAAGGGCAAAGTCGTTGGAGTAGTTTGACTTCATGTCTAATCATGGTTCAGGGAGAGGGCATCCTTTAGTTTGTGAAAACTGCTTAAAATAAAAGATGACATCAAAATAAAAGATTTTAAATTATTAGTGATTTGATGAGCCATTTGTACAGAACATTCCACTTGTAGGCACTTAAATAAAACACAGATAAATACATATATATTATACTGCACAGTATATTAACAACCTTACACATTTTACTATTATTATTCTGCTACTTATACCACTTGATAAACAATTATTCATATATATTTATATATATGCATTCACATATGTGTATACATAAAAATAATTTTATAATTGACATATTTAAATTATCATTTAGTTCAATGTATGGATATAAAAACTGATATTTGACCAGCTCTGGCTACAAATATGAGTAGCTGTGAGGACAGAGACGAAGTGATGCCTATACTTCCGGACAGGAATAAAAGTCAGGGAGAAAATGTGCTCTCTGGACTGAGTTTTATGCAGAGACAGTGGGAAGTATATTTGGAAAGAAAGGAAAGACAGGAGTGCGTGAAATAACATGGCCTGCGGGGGCTCTTAAATCGACTGTGGCCCAGTGCATCAGAAATGGCTCATTTGTGTATCATGAAGAGTCTGAATTTTATCCTGTGCCTAGCAAGAGTCAGTCCCTTGAGAGTTAGAAAGTATAGATGACATCAGCTTTGCCATTTGGAAAGTTAACAGTGGCAGTAGAGGAGAGGATAGAAGTATTAGTATTTTTAAGAGATAATTTAGAAATCACATTTGTATTTTGAGGGAAACAAGGCATATCTGGTTAGAAGGGAAATCAACAAGAGGCAAACAGATCCATTAGGAGAATCACATTAAAAAAATTATTCACTTGAGAAATATTTATTGAAGACCTATATGTGCCAGGCACTGAGTATACATAAGTAAAAAAACAGAGATGAAATCCTGGTCTCATGTATATTGCATTACATTATGAGGGGGAGGGGGAACTGGCATTTACTCTGTGCCAGTCATTATTTTAAGCAGTTAACATTTATTAAATCATTTAAGTTAAACCTCAATGCAGTTCTAATGAGACCAATCATCACGGAGTTAGTGAAGGAATCTGATTCAACTAAAATTCAGGAAGCAAGTATAACTGATTGAATTTAGTAATGGGTTGGACATGCATGACGAAACAAAACCACACTGGAGACAAGAGTAAATTTTTCTTAAAAGGTTAATAATTTCTTAAACTATAAATGCAATTCAATGCTGCAATGATGCAGTACACTTGGTTTTGGGCTATGTCTGTATTAAATAAAGTAAATTAAAATGAGAACTATAGCTACATCAAATGGTTCTTTCTAGCCTCTGGAGTTTTGAAGTCCACTGACCAGTTTTTCCACTTGCTTTTTGATTTCTGAAGTGGTTCTTTTGAACAAGGTTAGAAAACATTGTTTTCAGTGTCCTTAACTCACGCGTTCCACAGCTGTATACCTGCAGTTAAAGGGAGCAGGGGAAGCACTACCACAACACAATAAATGATGAAACCTGTCTACATAGAGGAGCCAGCAGAGAAATGAAAAGCAGGCCTTGCTGCCCCCTCATCTGAAAGTATGTAGTCAGAGCTCTCTGGAAACGTAAAGAGGAAAATTGCGTGCAGGCTTCCTTCATCAAAAGATACCACAAAGGGGGCTATTTTTCACATTTATCTAAAAATTAACATGAATTAAAAAATGGTTCTAAATTGAAAACCAAAATACATAATTATTTTCCCTAAATCCTTTCTTTTAATTTCTTAGTATCAAGAATACCAATACCTTTCACAAAAAGTGAATCTTATATTCAATAGTATTTAGCCATAGCTGACTAATTCATTCTGGAAACTTCTACCATAACAATACATGATTTCTACATGTAAGCTATTTAAAGGTACACTGTTTGCTTAATATGACATTTATTTCCTTAATGGAAAGTTGCTTATATACACTGGTTGGTAATTGACCCTTTAGTTCTTAGAAGCAGAGCCAGACTAATAAATTAATGATCTTAGTAAATTTACGCTAACTATTCTAAGACAGAATGTTAAAAAGACGATCTTTTTCATTTACATAAATATTTCTGCTCATAAAATAGGTACAATATGAAATCATTATGAAATCAATCTGTATTTGTTAAGCAAGAACAAAACACCTATATTTGTTTGTGTGGGGTTCACTCATTCATCACTTTATCACAAAGTTAAACTTTAATGAACCTTATTTTTCTTTATTTGCAATCAGGATTAAGTATGATATTTATCCCTTTAACCTCCCTGGGATACTACAGAGAGACGCATGGCTTTAATACATGAAATGTTTGTTATAATAGCTGCTAAATAAAATTCGTATATCACCCAAACATTATTTATATGATCATTAGAGGTGCAAGATTATAAAAGTAGATCCTTTTCCTACAATATCACATGAAAAGAAGGTTTTGCAGTTTTATTAGAATCTTTTTACTAAAAATGATTGACAAGACCAATACTCAGCTTTTAGGGAACATGTTAGGAATAACGTACATATTCACAGCACTTATTTCCTAGTAACCTTAGTGGAGAATTTGAAAGTGTGTTTTTCTTACTACCTAAACATTTTAGTATTCTTAAAGTTACACTTAATTGCTTTTTTCATTATAATGTTGATTAGCTGAAACATAGTCGACAAAGACTACAGCATTCTATATGCTAACTATATTTAGGTGATTCCAAGATCTGAATAAATCCTATATTTTATCAATGCCTTCAGCCAGTTGTGGCTCAGTGCATTAGACTTGTCACCAAATCTACTCTTTGTAACCCTTATTATTTGCTTAAACCTAACTGTTTCCGAGTGCTTCATTTCAACAAAAGTTGGTTATTATATTAACCTTTCAAGTTTATGAAATTCATACTTGGGATCACTAAAAATGAGAAATAAAATATGCAAACAGAGCTCAAGAAATATAAGGTTTTATATTCTGTTTTGTGATTGCAGGGAAACTCATTATTAGTTTAATGAAAATCTTGGTTTAGCCACTTACTCAAGGTGAAATAAATTTGGAAATATTATATCCTTTAAGCTCAGCATAACAAAAGGATTCATCATGTTTTCCATTTCATCCCAACACTGCACCCCAAACAGACAACTTCATTGAGTCATACAGTCAAATTTTAAAGATAGCTGGTGTGAGAAAGACAAGAGAAAGGAAGAAGAAGAAACAGAAATAGAAGAGAGAGGAGTGATACAGGAAAGAAGGGGGAGGGAGAAGAAAGGGAAGGTGGGAAGTTCTGGAAACCTTTTTAGCAGCAGCCTCAACAGCAGCTCTAGCTCCCTGCACTTTCATCATTACAGTGCAACAGGAATTGTACTGCCTGAGTGATCCCATTTCCATCAATTATCTTACTCAATCTTCAGCGGAACCCCATTAGCTTGGTACTATTACTGTCTTTCTTTACAAATGGTACCAATGCTAAGAAAGTTTCATTCACTTGTCCAAGGGGACATCACCAATTGCAAGGGGCTCTGCACCAGGCACACTGACATGCTGACCCTCTTCTGGTGAACTGAGCACAGGCAGCCCCAGGCCTTCACATATGCTTTTCCCTCTGCGTGGCACATGGCTTCTTCCCTTCTTCCTGTGGCAGCTTCAGCTCATCCTAATCTAAACTTAAATATCACCTTTCAGATGCCTTTCCTGACAGCTGCATCTCTATCTTGCATTTAATTATAACCTTCATAATACTTTAAACACTGCATAAATGTTTCATTTGTCTACTGTTTTATCACCCGTACCTACTGGAATCTCAGGTCAAAAACATGACAACTATGTTCATCTGTGTTTTCTCAGATCCCAACAGATGCCTAGAACATAGCGGATGATTCAGAAACACTTGTTGAATAATTCAGTAAATAAATGAACACAGAATCTCTATTTAGCAAGTTAGGATTCACACTATATTCTGGTTCTCTGTTATATTCTCACCGGTTCTAGAAAATACAGAATTACATCTATCACAACTGTATACCGGGCCATTGAAAAATACGTTGCATTCCTCCCAGCTGCCCAGAACAAACTTAAAGAGATAAAATGAACTATTCCTAGTTATAAAATATATATCCTGGGAAGATAAATATTTCATTTGTGATTATGGCATATTAATCACTAATGAGTGATTTGCTCAGTTTTTGAAAGGCCACTGACACTGATTTTGAGCATAAATGCAAAACCAAGCTAAACCTCTAGAAATGTTTTTAGTAAGGATTCAAATTCACTGAATGATTTAATGAGTTAAGAAAAGCATCCTTTAAACTAAAGCCAATAAAAATAGTATATACATCTGAGATATAATATTGGAATAAGGCTAAAGAATGAAAACTAATAAAATTTAGTTTATATTTTTCCTATTAAAGGGGATAACTTCTTTCATGGACACAGTCCAGGTCGCTTCTAAAGTCATACTTTTAAAGGCAGGAATCTGGCATAGAAAAACTTTGATGACTTGAACTGTTTTGAACTGCTTAGTGAAAAAAGAAAGGCTTATAGACGTTTAGTCATAGTAGACAACACCTCTTCCCAGGATATGTATTTTAGTAGATCTCGTGCTCGTTCACAGATTAAAAATATTTGTATCAGTGCCTAACATTACTTCACAGTCTTATTATAACTCCCTAAGGCACTAGTATCTTTCCTCTGGTTCTCATGTCACTAGCAATTAATTTTATTGCCAAGAATGCTTGATTTTTTTCTCTAAGCTGAGTATGTTTGTATAATCTTTTAATGCCTGTACTCAGACCTTGTTATCCAATGTACTGCACTTATTTATATTTTTCCAGCCCTTGCTTTAAGTTCAAGCAAATTATCAATAATTGCTGTACCTTAAATTCTGAAGTTACTGTGGTCACCTTCAAGCAAAAACTTGTGCGCCTTTTCACTAGAATGAAAAGTTTCTAGTCTCCCTGTGTCTGCGTATTCAATCTCAGTAAGAATGAAGAATCCAAAATCCTCGACTTAACTGACATTTCATAGACAGTAATGACTTTGCAGCTCCTCTTACTATGTCAACATGCTATTTATATCTCTCAATAGCATATGAATTAAGAACCTTGGCAGATAGAAAAGTGGGCACCAAAAGGCATAATCAAAGAGAGTGGCAATAAATGTCTGGCTACAGACCAGATATGTTATAATGGCCAAGACAGAGAGCAAGCCTGACACTCCTGTTTCAGTGACAAAACTTGAAATGAGGAAGTGACAAACCAATTTGCATAATGGAGAAAAAAGCAGGACTCCTCTTACTCATTCTATCAAGCAGATGATCATAAAACCTAAATCTTAACACCTATCAAGAAATATCTTGGATATGAGGTAGAGGCTTTGGACTACCAATAAGCAAAAGCTAACAAAAATTTATACAATGACTTTTTAATGAGGACAGAGGATACTTTATTCTAATATAACCTTCTACTACTCTCCCTGTTAACCGTGTCTCATGTCACATGAAGCAAAAGACAAATAGGGTAACTAATACTTAAGGTTGTGGTCTGACTTTAAAATCTCAATGATTTATAGAAAAAATGTCTATTTCCCTTTAAAGTTTAAAATTCTATAATTGTTTATATAATACACTGACAATTATTTTTGTCTGAAAAGAATTCTTAAAGGATAATGTGAACTCCAAACTGGTGGTTACCATGAATCTCTTCAATCTTAAATATATTCACTGAAGGTTTCAGAGGAATTTTCCTAGCAGTTGATTTCATGTGTCTAAAAATGTGAAAGCTTTACTAAAATCTTTCTTGGTGCCACAGGGATTTAAATTAATTCTAGGATATAAGAAAGTTCTAAAAGAATGCAAAGGGTCCACTGGCAATTGCTAATAGGCGCTTTTCTTAGAATACTATTTAATTGATCCTTATATAAAAAGAGGTTCTTTTTCCCATTTATCTCTTCATTTATTTTAATGTTTGTTAAATATTTACCATCTGTTCAACCCCGAGTTAGCACTGTGGTGCAGAGATTAATGACATCTCTATTCCTTTTCTAGTAATCGAGATGATCATAAAACCAAAATCTTACACCTATCCAGAAATATCTTGGGTATGAGGCAAAGGCTTTGGATTACAAACAAGCAAAAGCTAACAACAATTTACACAATGACTTTTTAGTGAGGACAGAGGATACTTTAGTCTAACATAAATTTTCTAACTACTCTCCCTGTTACCATGGTAACAGGATCAGCAAATAATCAGAAAACAACATTCTTGCTGTAAATAAAGGTAGGAAGAGAAGCACAAAGAAGGGTGCGACTGACTTTGTCATCATCTTGTTGGAAGCCACTTTGGAGAGGAAATGACATTTGAGCTGGGTGTTGAAGAGTGATTAACAGTCATTAGGGCTGAGGGTGGGACATACCTGGAATAGTTATGTGAGATAGGCTTTCACATCACAATACAGAGCTAAAGAAGTTCCTTGGGGAGAAAACTGAAAAGGGTAGGCACAATTCATATTAGAATACTTTATAGAAAAATTACAGTTATATGCAAAGGAGAAATCAGTTAAAATATGTTCAGTTTTGAAAGGGAAAGGGAATACGTGATTTTTCCTCACATGAAAATTCCAGAATATTAGATCTAGAATTAGAATTCCAAGAAGCAATGATCAAAGAAAGATATATTTTCCAGATCTGTATTATTATATTGAGTTACCCTCATGAAGACATAAAGAATGACAACAAAATGGAATAGAAGACAGTTCAGCTAAATCCATAGGTGATGGCTACATACATAGAGGAAATTCTTAGGTGAAGGCACAGATAATGGAGGCACATTTCCAAACTTTAGAGTTTGACCTTATAAGTTCTAATTATGAATTCACATGTCCATTGGCCCTACCATATCTGGATGGATGGCCTCTTTGATATCATTTCCATATTCTTTTTTTTTTGAGGGGAGCAGTGGGTGAGACAGGAGAGGTCTGTGGATTGAACTCATGTTGCAGTAGCTGTGGAGTTCTTCATAGTGCTGACACAACCCCTTGTGCCACGAGGAAGGCCCCCCATCTTAATTTTTTAAGTGTCTTTGCAGTTTAACTGATGAAATACATATAAAATGACCTCTCGAGGTTGATTTGATTTGTTACTTATGAACTTTAGAAAGAAGAACTATTTTTGCATAGGTTTAAAAATAAGAATAACATTACTAAACCTGAAGCAAATATTATAAATTTTAAGGCACAAGTGGCCTTTAATGATTATAAAATAAAAATTTACACTCTAGAATACACACACCTTTTTGTCTACCAGAAGATCTTACTCTGACATCATTCTTATGTATTAAACTTTTCTAAAAACTTGTCCTGGAGAACCCAGAATCATTTGAGTTGTTCCCTCTCATGCTCATCCTGAATAAATGTGGATGTTATTACTTAGGGGGAAAAAAATCTAGGATTCAAGTAAGTCTCCAGTTGTCTGGTTATTTAGTCAAGACCAATTTCCCCATCTGCCAAATAGGAATAATAATTTTTTTAAAACCAAAAGAGCATCAAAGAAATGGTATGAAGAAGTTGTATAAATAATAATAAATCATATAAAAGATTTAAGATCCAATTAAAAGAACCGTGTGTGTGTGTGTGTGTGTGTGTGTATATGTGCTCTATCAACCAATGTTTATTAAGTTCAAACACAGTAGAACTTCTTGAAGTGAAAATCCTGACATTTATATTTCAAATAGTGTAATCTTTACTTTGTCATTTGGTAATAGCCCCAAGGTGTCCCGAAAGCCAAAATTAACTCTCTCCTAAGCACTATCTCACTAGTTGTAGATCCTAACCCATTACTATAACAGAAGAATTCCATGGCTTGCTACATTTTTATGATAATACAATTAAATCTGCAATAAGAGATTTTAACTTTTTGTTTTCCTCAATCTCGTCTCCTACTTCTTGACTCCCGAAATTAAAAGTTAGAGTTCAAAGGTTATTTGAGTATTATCCTTGCCCCAGTAATTTCTTTAGGTAATCACTGTCCTAAAAGAAAGTGAGTGCAAAATACAAAAAAAAAGTATCAGATTAAAACAACTTGGAAAGCGATATGGAGCATTCTCAAAAGTTTACAAATGGATCTGAGACATGATCTAGCAATTTCACTCCAAGCTATCTACTAGAAGAATAAAAAAACACTAATTTGAAAGGAAACCTGCATTCCCATGTTCACTGCAGCACTATTTTCAACAGTCAGGATATGGTAACAGACTAACTGTCTAAAAACACACAAATGGCTTAAGAAGATGTAGAGGGTGTTTGTGCATGAGTATGTGTGCATGCAGACACAGAATGCAATACTACTCAGCTATCAAATGGCTTAAGAAGATGTAGAGGGTGTTTGTGCATGAGTATGTGTGCATGCAGACACAGAATGCAATACTACTCAGCTATCAAAAAAGATAAATTCTTGGCATTTGCAGGAACAAGGATGGAGCTGTAAGGGATTATGCTAAGCAAAATTAGTCAGAAGAAGAAAGACAAGTACTAGATGTCGTCACTTACATGTGGAATATAGAGGAACAAAACAAAGGGTCAGATAAAGGAGGAGGGACAAGAACAGAGGGCTGCACAAGGGTTGTTGGTGGACTACGGGTTCTTGGGTGGCAAGTACTTTGTGATAACAACACCCGAAGAGGGGAATCTTACACTTCTAAAATGCGAATAACTCTGTAAACCAATATTAACTCAATACAAAATATATTTAACAAACAAAAACCAAAAACCTGAGTAAATATGTGACTTTAATTTTTAATCTTGCAGGTCGCAGTGTTTATCTGTAAGGAAAGTTTCCTTACAGTAGGGAAATTAAGATCAATGATGTTGCACAGTGTGCCAGATCCGCCCAGGCCCCACATGTGATGCCGTGACAATGGGAAGAGGAGGCTAAGGAGCAACATCTGGGAGTTTTGTCTTTCATATTAAACTACAGCTCTGAAAAAGCTCCTGAAATGATTAAGTTCCTATTTCCATAAACACAATCTTTAATGGCTCAGCTATATTTTCAACAAATCCAAAAATAAGCCCAGGCTGTTCAGCTAATCATTCCTCATTTAAGATTGGCAATATGATACTGTATAATTTTTTCCAAAGTTTGAATACTTACCAAAAGTTTAAAGTAATGCTACCATTCCATCCAGCTAAAAAAGGAATGTGCAGGATAATAGAATATATACACGCACATATATATTCATCATTGCATTTAATGAAGGAAAAAATATTGAAAGAGGACAGGATATGTCGTCTTCGAATTACAGCCCTTGGATTTCAAACATTTTGGTAATTTTGAAGAAAGTCACATTTTTGCTATTGAAGTTTATTCAATAATAGTAAGAGATAAACATGGTGTCTTGAATTAATAATTTGTTTCTTCAGTTTTGACATACTACATGGTTTTGATATAGTATCTCACTCTAAAGTTTCCCTGTAGTAGAATTTCCCATTTGAGTAGCAAGATTCAATGAGCAGATTACTTTTTTATAAGTTAACGTCCTACTTAGAAGTTGATTCCTTTAATCATTATATAGAATACTAAACTATGATTTGGTCACTATAAAAATAGATATTAAATTTATTAAATCTATGAACCCAAATTAATATACTTTTTTTTTTTTTTACTTCTCTGGCACACAACTCCCAGCTGTCACTTTTCAGAGCTGTGATATTTTAAACAAATGTTCAATGATATTTTAAACAAATGCTATTTAATGTTTCAAAAAATACGAAGGATAAGCATGTTATCTTTTTGAGACAGATGACATAATAGTTGCCGTTTTGAAAAAGTATCAGAAGGAAACAGATGACTGAATCTGAATCATTTCTTTTCTCCCTTCCTTTTCTCTCTCACACATCTCCCCAGTGATTTTGTCCTGTTCACAAAACACATGTACTTCCTTACATTTATTTGCTTCTCCTGAGAGCACAAGAGTACAAAAACATTTTTATGATTAACTAGAAATAGCCAGTTATTTTCTTCATTTACAGGGTTAGGAAGAGATGCCGTCGGGAGCAGTAAAGAAAGTGAGAGATAGTCAGGACTTTGAAGGAGCCATGACAATAAATTGCTGAAGACACTTAGATTGCAAATCATACCTTATTTCCACAGCAATCTTGGGCTTCAGCAGGCACAACTTTAGCTAGACTACCTCACAGAATCCCCAACACTAAGAAAATCATTACACATACTGATACTGGTGAAATAAAGCATACATTTAAATAGCACTGATTTCTTGTAACTACAACATGCTACACATCGAAAATAGTCCACGCAGCCTCCATGTACAAATCAGAAAAAAAGCACCATGTGCTAACATGCACATGGCAGACACACCCTCCTGGGCACACCCGATAGGCACAAGGCTTGCAAGTGGAGATGGGCTGGATTCCAGCATCCTTCCTGCATCTCATTTCATGCAGAGCATAAACTGAACAACTGGACATGGGGTTTTATTTATATAGATCTTTCTCTTGAGTGCTTTACAAATCATAAGTTAAAATAATACAAAACTAGAACACTTAACATTGCATTATAATTACAAGTAGGACTAAGTAGGATTGAGAATAGATATTCTACAGCAAATATCAACTTTATAGATTCAGGTGAGCAGGAAGTGATAATTGACATGGATGCCTTGTAATAAAGTTGTCAAAGCGCAACTAATACAAGTTGTTCTCTTCTTTTATACTAACAGGAGAGTGGAATACTTACCACCATCTTCAACTGTAAAATGGAATACATCACTTGTGGCATTGGCCCCTTCTCTTAAAACATAGCATATTTTCATGTCGTCAATGTCAGCTAGAAGAATAACCAAAAAGGGAGGTGATTAATTACTAGGGCAAAAGCAGTGATTCTTACTCACGGTAGGTCCTCTTGGCTATTACTTTCCTGTGGCCATATTTAGCTTTGTTTCTCCTAAGGGAAACAGCCCTCGCTTCTCATATCTCTAAGCCCCTGGATTTCAGCTGTCCCATGGAAATCTGATCCCTCATACAGATAAAAAAAAAAAACAAAAACTAGATTATAATAATAGCAAGGTATTGCCCCTCCCAATAGTATCTGCATGTTCATGCACCAAAGGAGTGATTATCTAAATATGGAATGTCAGACTCCATGACAGGTGGAAAGGGAGATATTTTGAGGCATGGCAAATTTCCTATTGAAACCACACCCTTTACTGCCTTGGAGGACTGCCCCTAAAGGAAAGAGGTTCCCTTGCCCTCCCTCAAGCTAATTTTTCTTACCTCTTGTGGCAGAGTAAGCCTTTTTTAAGCTCTCCAAATTTTGAAAGAAACAGTCAAGGAGATATTTTTAAATCCCACAGATTGACAACATGATCCAATGTCAGAGAGAACTTACAACAGAAAATATCTAGTCACTACGCCAAGCTTTATTCAGAGTGAAAAGTTATTCTGCCTCAGAAATGCTTTCTGCTGCTTTCTATTCTGTCAACTTAGATAACTACCAGCTTGTTTCATGCACACAATTTTTAAACTTTATTATCCATTTGACCAATTTCTCTCCTTAATCAAGCCACACAGATAACATAATGCAACAAAATATTCTGTTCTTAAGATATTCACCATAGACCGTTATTTGATCCAAACCAATCACCAAATAGTTATTTCCAAGGCAACCTCAAATCAAGATCATAGCTAAAAATAGCTTCAATGATGGTGTGTCATATTTATTTTTCTAACATGTGTTGTGTGGTTTTTCTCATCTCCTAGGGGATCTACTATGTTCATGCTTTGGGGCTTTCAAAGGCATTTTATGTAAGAATAAGTTTATGATGCAGATTAGAATCAACAAGTTACTCCATAGATTTCTATAGCTCCACTTTACATATGTGCCACACACACTCAACTGTGGCTTACAGTTTTGAAAGGTGACTTGCTTACCGTCAGACATCTGAAGAGGGAAAAATCTGACTTAATATTTAATGTTACCATCTGGTTAACAGCAGTCCTTGGAGGGGAAGTAAATTCAGTATGTTTTTTTCTCCTGGAGCATTTCATTTCTAACTTCAGTATAATGTCACCAACTTCTGCCAAATGTCATTTTTATGTTCCTGCATGACTACCTTTCCTAGAAGATTGAAAGCTTATGGGATTTTATTTTTTATCTTCAATTCCCACAGTCCTTTTCTCAAGGTCAGTAAAGGCTCAACTACTTCTTAATTCAAAAGGAAAGCGCCCAGAGGTCTGGGGTAACCACACTTGCGCCCCTACTTGTGCACATGTGATGTGTTTGCAGGGGGAGACATGAAGCCCCTGCACAGCTCCTACCTGCTTTCCCTTCAACTGCTAACTTTCACAACCTCGAGCTGACAACTGAGGCATGACATGAACTAGCTCTTAGCTCTAAGACACTCAGCGTCAGAACCCTGCTCTAGCTGATGGTGGGGGGGCTTTCAATGGTTCCATTGTCTTTAATTTTGTAAAACAAAAGTCTTTATTATGAGAAAAGAAAAAAGTGTTCAGTATACCCAATCTCTATTGCAGCATCTGCATAAGCAGAAACTATCATATGTGGGAGACAATTAGTTAAAATAAAATTGATTTTTAAGAACTTCTTTTTTAAGTAAAGAGAACATGGATATAATTCTATGATGCTCATTTTTCCTCCATGTAAGGGCAAACAAAATTGATTGGTTGCAACAGAGTAAAAAGCCTTTTCATTTTCTTTACAACTCTGTTGATATAATTCATGATTCATAAAAAGAACAGGCTTTTAAATAAAATCTCAAAGAAGTAAAGACTTTGATCATGAAACTATTGCTGTACAGGTGCCTCTAAAAATAAGGGAAACATATTTATAAAGATAGATTGGTATCTGGTGATGGTGTCACTAACATGCAGAATATAGAGATCGCATTAAGGGTCAGATGAAGACAAGCTTCAAAACTAACCCTAAAAGCTGACTATAGAAGTGAAGCATCCAAGGGGAGAGAGAAGGGGGGGATAAGAACAAAGAGGGAAGGAAGCACAATGGACCATGGTGGTGGGCTGTGGGTGATTGGTCGTGGATGTACTATATTGTTGGTATCATGAGGGGAGGAATACTCATGATAGCTCAATTAAAAAAATAAATTTACAAATATAAATAAATAAAAACACTTTTTAAGGCACAAAAGTATTAGGTTAAAAACCTCATAACCAAAATGTTATCTTTTTTAAACACCCCAAAATCAGTTAGACTTTCTTCTAATTGCAAAACACACTTCAAATCTAATTCAATTTATTTACACAATTATTCCATGGGTTTTCTAAAATTTTTTTTTTCTAATATTAGTCCCCAGATCCTGGTTCCAACTGGGGAAATTTCTGAAAGAAATCACCATGTACTTGTTGTAGAGGGACTTGAGACAAGTGATTTAGACCTGGGTGGAAAGAGCAGGAACATCTTAACAAAGAGGAAAGCTTTGAAATAACCAAATAATATCTTTAACTTATCTAATTCCACCTTGTTAATTTTTCCTAATAACAACATTCAATTTATTTAGCGAATAATTATTTTTTTTTCCTCTTAGGGAACATTTAGTCAATCCATTTGTGAATAACCCTCTCTGGCACATGCGTTAACTTGACTTAACTCAGTGCATTGAAAGGCCATCAAAATACAGTTTATGCTTTCATGACAAATCGAAAACAAAGCAAGTAAGAGCATAGTCATCACTCTTGACAAGGCTTTCATTTCCCACTGGGGAAGCAGCCATGGCTGTGCTAAGGTGGCGTTTTCCATTTTTGCTCACTTATCTAATCTCCACAAATAACTGCTATGAACTGAACTCCAGCCTCAACTTGTTCAAATGAGTGCTGTGTGACTAAATACCAACAGTTTTCCTAGTCAATATTTGGGTTCTTATTGGAATGTATAATTTCTCTTGGAAAGATAATCTTAAAATTATATCTTCACTTTTTATAAGAAACCTATGCCTACTCTATACTTACAATGACCATAAAAAGCAACTATGGTGAGTTACTGTCAGGGAGAGACAGAGAGACAAATAACATCATTTTAGGGGTCGATATTTAAGAAATAATATTCCAGTATTTTGAGCTCTTTAACATAGAATTTGAGTTGTTTCTCTACTGAATTTAAATGAAACCATTTGCCTATCTTCACCCCCAAAATTCCCTTTTTAAAAACCTCTAAAATCAGATTCCTTCAGGTCAGTGGAGTTATTTAAAGTAACATTTTCTCTTCTCTAATACATTCCTTCCATCCTCTTCGCTTTCCATGAAAATAAAACAATCTAAGATTGTATGCCATCTCTAGCCCCAGAAAGTATTCACACAAAAGTTTCCTGCAGTTTCTGGCGTGACACTTGGCACTCTGAGGTTTTCTTGTCCCTGCAGGCCCTAGGATACATTCAGGCTTTCAGCCAAGAATCAGGAGGTTGGAGTGTGGGGCTATTTGCCAGCATCTAAAACAGAGAAGCAGTTCACTTTAACACTATGCTTTGCCACATCCATGTTTATTAATGTGCTTGTTATCGAAGAACATGACACTGCTGCAGGAAAAGCACACCCCCATTGGAGTGCCATGGAGTTAAACTCCATCTCCACCCACACAGCCACATAGGCTAGAACTCCCTTCCCTTCTGACAAGGTGAGATTTTCATGAAAGCAACCCAAAACCCTTTATAGTGAAAGTCACACGTCTAGAGAACACAGCCTTGGCAGCAAAGCCAGCAGACTAAATGGGTTTCTTCCGTCAGTCACTGAGTAATTCAGCATAGGTCACTTGCCTTTCCGGTCTCAGACTGTGTCCACACACAAAGAAAATTCAGGTGCGAAAATCACTTTAGCTTCAAGAATGTAGCAGAAGTGGCAGCTGGTGTACTTAACAAGGTAGAGAGAAGGTTTGAAATGAGGAATTCATTTCCTCCTTCTACTCTCAATCTTGTTAACATATCTTCAGGGTCTTAATAATGATGTGGATGTCTATTTTGGTGATGAACAAATTATGTTCTTATACACCATTAAGTATAATCTCTCCTTTATGTGTGTATCATAGAAACACACCTTGTACATGTCGTTGTTATAACCCTAGGTAGGTGTTAAGCTTCTATGTCTTTGGACAGGTGTTTGCCTGAGTCAGTATTATTAAGTAATTATCAAGAAAAATCTACAGAGTAAATATAGATAAATCTTTTTTTGTCACAAACCTCCTAACAACTGTAATAGTATTACAATACTTTCAAAAATTAATCAAAGTAATATAAATTCTAAAGCTCTATTTGAGAGGTTGGTGAAAATAATAAAGCCATAGAATTTGGAAAGCACAGCTTTCTTCAAGGGGCTGAGGTGCTTCACCACCCTTCTACAGTAAACACACTGGCTGCTAGACATTCGTGCAAACAGCCTACTTCATTGTTACTAACCCAAAGTCTGCTTTTATCTTGCCACTATTAACATGCACCCAACCTCCCTCTAATAAAGGTCACTGCAAGAAAGGAGCTGTTCTCCCAGGAAAGGGAGTCCCTGCATTCTACCATTGCTTTATTTCCTTTCTCTTGGACCCTAATTTGATGTTCTACTTACGAAGTTTTCAGACAGTACTATTCTCAGAAAATAAGACCCAGAAGGTCCTTTGGTGGAAAGGAAGGAAAAGTGAGCATACCTTGTGTGAACTGAGAGACACTGTGATTGCCTTTGCCCAAGTTGAGGAGATAGCCATGCCGAGGAGCCTGGGTTACAATGAACCTGAGAGAAAAATGTAAGCTGTCTCTGTCCTCCACTTTCAAGATTTTGCTGGTGATCATGAAGCCCAAGTGACCAGTGGCCAGAGTGCGAAGGGTAGAGGCCCCTTTGTTCACAGCAATTTGGGGGACATTATTGTCAACAGCTAATACCTGAATCGTCATCACTTGGGGCCTCCTTGTTTCAAATACCGTATCAGGAAAAACATAGAACTCAGTATGGGACCCGTCAGTCACTGTGAAGGAGAAGCTGTCTTCACTTGACTCAGTGCCATCATGTCTGTAGCTGATTAAGTTCTCATTCAAGTCTTGCTTGGTAAAAACCATGGCAGGTCTAGTGTTGTTGAACAGGAGTTGACCATGAACAGGCACCTGGGTGATAATGAACTTCAGGAGTTTGTCAGGAGTATCTCTGTCTTCCACTGTGAGTTCGAAAGGCGTGATTAGCTTGTTTTCACCTTCGCTGACAACCAGCTTGTGGATGGTCACCACTGGCTTCTTGTTGTCCACATCACTAATGGAGATACGGAAAGTTCGGAAGACAGGGTTACGTCCATCGGTCACCTGAAACTCAAAACTGTCCATCTTCACCTCATCGTCAGCTGTGTGGATATAGTAGATTTTGTTGCCAGCCAGCTGGAGCTGAGTGAAAGATGTGATGGACACACCAGGTTGATCAGTGCACTCTAAGTGGCCTCTCGTGGGAACTCTGGTGATGGTAAAGACTAAGTTTTCATCAGGACTGTTCAAGTCACTAGTACTTAGCAGGTCTGTTGTGAGGGTGACTTGACCGCCTTCTCTCAAGGATACTCCCTTACTTATCACATCAGGGAAGACGATGTCAATGCCCCCAATAGACACATAGAAGTAGCGGTCAATGAGAGCATTTATCCCATCAGTGACATCAAATTTAACTAGATCCCGAATTCCCTCTTGCCCAAAATGGACATACTGGATTAAATTTCTGTCCACTTCATCCTGGGTAAAATTCATGCCCAGTGTGATATTTTCAAAGGTACCTGTAGGGCTCCGCCTCTGTAATGAGCCATGTCCTGGCCCAAAACGAATAATATAGACTAAGAATTTGTCTTCAGAGTCTAAATCAGTTGCCATTAATATTTTGTTGTTGATCACTTTGGTTTCCCCAATTTCTATTTCTAGTCCATTATTGATGGCCATTCTGGGGCTCTCATCATCAACCGGGATGACCATAATGAGGACTGTCTTCTCTACAGAATGGTTACCATCTGTTAACTTAATCACAAAACTGTCTTCCTGGGTCTCAGAGTCATCATGCTCATAAATAATGCTGGAACTCTCTATGATCTGGTCCAGGGTAAAGCTCTCCACCAAAACTGTGCCATTTATCAGCTGGTTCATGATGTGACCATGAGTAGGAAATTGGGTAATAGTGAAAGTTAAATCATCTGGGGGAATGTCGGCATCTGCAGCATTGAGGATGGGTGTATCGATCACCAGACTCATACCTTCCATCACCATAAATTCTCTCATAAATATTTCTGGCTGTTCATCATTGGTGGGAATGATTATAATGGGAAAAAATTGCCTCTCTGAAAAGTTAATGCCATCAGAACAACGAAATACAAATCGATCTTCCACAGGTTCCACCCCTTTATGAACACTTTGGACATAATTAATATGACCCTGTCTCAGATCTTTCAGAGTAAAGGCACTTATGGCAATTCCTGCTCTTGATTTTTCAGAGCCTGGTGCTGGAGAAATGTTTTCAACATAACCTGAAGTAGGCTGAATAACTATAGTGCACAAAATGTCATCATTTAGGGAATCAATATCTTCGGCACTTACATGCATTGAAGTTATAACACTTTTATCACCTTCCGTTACTACAAACCTTTCACCAACAGAAATTTCTGGGCTCTGGTTATCGACAGGGAGGATGGTCACCCATACTGTAACTCCTTGGATAGTATTGCCACCTATTCTCCATTCTTGAGACATATCGGACAGACTCAAGTTAAAAGAGTCCTGCTTGGGCGACAGACCGATCTCACCACTGGTGTGAGCATAGACGACAGAGCCCTCCAAGATGTCCCTTTGGGTAAACTGCTCTGCTGGGACTCCCTTGACCAGGATTTCTCCATATGAGGGTGGATCTTCCAAGAGGAAAGTCAACATCAAATCATCAGTGTCCTCATCGGTTCCCTTAATAACACTGGCAGTGATTTCAGTAGCCCCATTTTCTAACACATCTAAATATGATCCCAGGGTACCTGCAGGAAGGCTCAACATGGGCAACTCATCATCCACTGGCCGGACATTCACTCTGAGAGTGATGGGCACTACGTGATGCCTGTCACTGACCTCCAACAAGCAGCTATCAGTCAGGGACTCATCCCCATTATGAGCATAGGAAATCCGACCCTGCTTTATGTCCTCCAAATAGAAGGTCCCTCCTACATGCAATATCTGTCCAGACACCCTTATGTGGCCATGTCTGGGTGCCTGTGTGAGAGTGAAAGAAATATGGGCTACATCAGTGTCTACATCCTTCACATGCAACTCTGTTTCACTCAGGATGTGGTGGCCTTTCTCCTGAATAGTAAAACCAGTGTTGAGAATCTCAGGTGGCTGATTGTCCACTGGCTGTAAGTACAAGGTGAAGGTGCCTGGTGCCACATTCCCAGCTCGGTCTTCAACCTGGAACTGGAATTGGGCCACTCGGGCAGCCACTCCCAGCTCTTGATCTGGAGGCCTATAAGCAATTTTATGGTGGTTAACCTGGGCCTGGGTAAAATGGGCCACCACCACTGAGGGGTTGTCTGTTAGCACCAAGGTGCCCAGGGGGGCTGGTGAGTGGTTTTCATCTGTATCCACAGGGGGCTGAGTCACTGTGTAACGCAGTTCTCGGTCATCTGTGTCCAGGTCAGTGTAGCGCAGCCACTTCTTCCTCAGAGGTGTGAGCTGGGATTCCTGCACCACCATTCGAAGGGGACAGCCGCTGCCCAGTTCTGGAGGAAGGCGATCCACAGGATGAATGCGTATCACAAACTTCTGTAGTCCAGACTGATTAGGGGGGTCATGATTATCTTGGACCCGAAATGTGAACTGGTCCATCAATGGCCTAGGACTATGGGGCCCAGTGTGCCTGTAGAAGAGCCTCCCCTCCATGATGTCCCGCTGCAGCCACTCTGTCACAGTTTGCTCATAGAAATCTCCTTGTTTCCTCCAAGAACCCCCGAGAAACTCCTCTTCCTCATGGGGAGGATGAGTTTGACGGAGAAGCAAATGCCCCGTGGTTGAGAAGGGTGATTCTAAGACAAAAAGCAGCAGAGAGTCATCTGAGTCCATGTCAGTTGCACTTAGAGTGAGGGGCAGGATGGGCACTGTTTCACCCTCTGCCAGTGTCAGTCCTGTGTTGGCATTGAGCACTGGTGGCTGGTCATCCACAGGTACTAAGGTGATAGGGAACAGGAACTGCACATGGTGCCTGCCTCCTCCGTCAACCATTCGAAGCACCAGGTTGTCACTCAATGAGCCATCTTTGTCATCGTGATGGTAGACCACCTGGCCTGCTGCCAGCTCAGCCACTGTGAAGGTCTTAGGGGCTGAGCTGCCATGGGAGGCACCCAGAAGGGCCAGGTGACCATGGCGGAGTCCAGCCACCACCTCCAGCCGCACTGCCTCTAGGTCATCCTCATCACTGATGACCAAGTTTTGTGGTCCACTACCTGCAGGACCTGTGAGGGGCCGAGACTGACCCTCATAGAGAATGAGACCAGTGTTCCGGGTAACTACGGGAGCCAGCGTGTTCATGGGCTTCACCACTACCATGAAAGCAAAAGGGTCTGAGGCTGCTCCTTCTGGGTCCACTACCTCCAGCTCCAGTTCAAAAAGACGCTCCTGGTCAGAGTCCTCTGAGGGGGGCTGGTAGGCAATCTTCAGGAGGCGCAGATCCCTTTGCGTGAAGGAGGAGAGAGGCAGGCTGCGATCATCAGTGCTCACCAGGTAGCCCTGGCCAGGCTGCAATGGAGCGGTGAGGTTGAAGATCAACAGGTCAGGAGGAGACTCAGCATCCTCAGCAGCCAGCATGTCTGGGGTCAGGGCGGTCAGTACAAACTGGTCCACTTCCATCATCATCATTGCCACAAAACTGGGCTTGGGTGCAGTGTTCTCGGTCCCTCCTCGGATTCTCACCAGCACCTGGAAATGCTCGCGTTTCAAAGCAGGACTGCCCAGCAGAGCCCCTCGCGAGCGCAGTTCCACCACCATGGGCACCCAGTCCCTGTTCGGTGAGCGACTGGGAGCGGTGTGACGGTAGCGCACGCCTAGCTCCTGGAAAGCTTTGCAGTCCATTAGAAGAGGCTCTTGGGCGCCCCCCTCGCTGGCTTGACCCGGTACCTGCGGGTAGTGGAGGAGTTCCCCATAGCGAGGCAGCGCGCCCAAACCCGACAGGATACCCACGCGGCACTCCTCCGTCTCGGGCTGGTAGGCGAACTCCAAGCTCCGAGCGTCCAGGGCATTGCTCGTTCCCAACAACTGTTCCACGACCAGGGGCAAGTTCCGAGTCACAACCTCTAGCTGGGTGAACACCACCTCCACCTCCAGCACCAGGGGTAGCACGGCCGCTCCTCCTGGCGCGTCATAGCGCAGTTGCAGCCGGACGCTATCCCGCGACGGGCTGCGCGCGCCTAGGTGTAAGTAGCGCACCTCTCCGGGGCCAAAGTCGCACGGGAAGCGCTTGGGACTCAAGCGGCCCGGCCTCTGGGCCAGCGCGTCGTTGTCTAGCACAGTCACCGTGCAGCGGTCCCCCGGCTGCACCTGCAGCACCAAGTCGTGCAGCGGGTCGAGCCAGACCTCGCGGCCGAAGGGCACCCGGAGCCCACGATTCGCCAGCACTATGGCCTCCTCGGCGGGGACCCCAGAAACCCCTGCAAAATCCGGAGACGCCGACGCCCGACCCGGGGCAACCGGCTCTGCCCGGACGCGGCTTACCAGTGACAGGAGAAGCAGCAGCGCTAGCAACAGCCGGGGCGATGGTGGAGGCATCGGTTGAAAATTGGTGGGACAGGCTGTCAGGCGCGCGCTGGAGGCGACCCCGGGGGTCCCGGCTGCGCACATGGTTCTGTTAGGTTTGAGGCAGGTCAGTCTGAGAGCGCACGGTCAGTCCCCTGGGGGAGAGCTAGCGACCCCTCCGGAAAGTGCCGGGGACTCCACGCGCTGCCTACGGGATCCCGCTGTAGCCAAAGCTGGGCCAGAAGGATGGGAAAGCTGCTCGGCGCGGTCCTGGCTGGAGCGGCCGCGAAGGAGGCTCAGCCCGCCCGGCCGGCCCGGCCCGCCCGGCTCTGCGACTCGCGGCTCAGCCTTGCGGAGACTTGAGTGACTCCTCTCCTTCTCGTCGGGTCCCCGAACTCTAGGCGTGGAGGGAAATCCCTCCCCTGGAACCCCCTTACTCCAGTCCTCTCAGGAGGCCAATCGTCGGCCCCGGGAGGAGGCCCGGAGTCCCGGGTTGGGTAGTGATTTCTGCCAATCAGCAACTAGGGGCCGAGGCGGGGAAACGGCGGGCAGGGGAGGAGAGAGAAGGGGTAACAGGTTGTCTTGGAAGTGAGGGGACAGCGGCCTGGAGCTCCCCCCACCCCTTGCTCGCGGTTTCGGTCCGGCCGGCTAGGGTTGAGATTCTAGCTGCGAAGATCACGCGGGAGGCTAGATTCGTTCTTCAGAAGTCTGCGCCCTTGGAGTACCCATTTGGTTCCCATCCCCCAAATTCCAGAGAATCCCGAGCAAGGGGGGCTCTATTTCTCACCGAAATTTGCAAACCCTTGAGGAAAGATAAACGCAAAGGGGCCTAAGTTTGAATCGACACCCAGAACAATTTGGGCGTAAATTGCGGGGCATATTTGCAAAAGAAAGACAGCGGAATTAAAAGTCAATGATGGAGCAGGTGGCGCCCCCATAACCCCACCCCCTGCCGCTATAGTCTCCTCGTAAACTACAATGGGCACCGTCCTTGGATTGGTGAGTTTTTAACAGGTCCCTCCTTTGCAACCAAAGTTCAGAGCAAAAGGAAAAAAAGGGCTTTTGGAATGCGTGAGAAATGCAGTCTGATTGGAATCGCGAGGCTCGCACCAAAGAAGAAATTCTAGAGAATGTAGCCCCAGGCCCTCCCAAAGCCGCCCTGTTGGGTAGCTGTCTTTAGGGAGGTTCCTGTTCTCTCCGCAGTAATTAGACCAAGTACAAACTAAGCCCACTTGTCAGCATCACATTTCTTTGCATGCAAAGGAATTGATAAATATCCGGAGGGCGAACTAAAATCGGTTACCTCCCATTTCAGCCAGTTTTGAAGTCAGTTTGAGCTCTTTCTGCCCCCTTGTGTTTGTCGGGTTTCAGAAGTGTAGATTCCTTTTCTAAATTTTCTACCTACCTTCTTAACCCATCCCCTAGAGGACAACAACCCCTCACAATGAAAACCCGAACACTTTCAAGAGTAGCTTTTTGCAGAGCCGTGCTTATCCTGATTAAAAATTTTTGTTTGGAGTAATGTTTATCTCTGATATTACAAATCAGATTATTAGTTGAAATATAGAATTGGAACAATGGTCATCCTGCCCTTTCCCTGCTTAAAGATATTTTGGATTGGGAAAGGAAGGGGGGGTGCTAAGAAACTGGTGTGTCCTTTTTAAATTTCAGTCTATATTGTAAGATACAAGATGCAACGTCATGAGTGCATTTCAGTAAGAAGAATTTATCTTCAACGCTTTGGTGTCTGGTCTCCTCTAATCCAGGATTTTGCTCCCTACCTAAAATATTCACAGCTCCTTTCCAGACCACAGCACAACCATTGCACTTAAGTAACACTGTGAGATCCAGATTCTGCTCCACGAAGCAAATTTTGCAGTGTTTTCTGGGAGTCAAGAAATTAGGAAAGTTATGAAATCTTTCAAAAAGAAGCAAGGGAGGGGGGATGAGAGGTGGGGGTGGAGTGGGCAGAGAGGTTGAGTGAGAGAATTAGAGAGATTTTAAGGAATTAATACAAACAAAAAACATTTGGCTAATTGTATATTGAGTTGATTCTGTAGGCTTTGCACGTTTCAGAACTTTTTATTTATTTATTTTTTTATTTTTATATTCCCCATACAATTGCAATCCCCTGATTTTGACCCCAAGCCCTCCTTTCCCCGCCCCCCCCCAAAGTGTGTCTCTGGTTCATAGTTATTTGTTGGTTTTGATTTTTTCTTTCTTATAGTTATTCTTTTTCCTGGTCCCTTATTTAGGTTTTCTAGATTCCTGCTATGAGTAAGACCATCGGTATTTTTCTTTATTTTTCTGGCTTATTTCGCTGAGCATGATCCCTTCCAGCTCCATCCATGTTACTGCAATTGCATGTGTTTCAAAACTTTTTACTGCATTTCTCAATTGACAATTGATAAATACATTTCATAATTTAGTACAAAATGAACATTAGAAACATGGAAGGAAGATAGCCAATATTTAAACATATGAGAAAACCCTCATCCGAGCCTTCAACTTCCAGTTTTCTTTGACATTATTATTTTATCATTTATTATGACTATTTTATTATTACATACAGAATTCAAACTGCAGTGATGAGGAAACCTACTGTTTCCTGTTCACAAATCAAACAAATAGGAAGACTCCAAGTGAAATAGAATATGAATTTCAGAATATGGCCCTTTATATATTAATTTTCAAATTCTAGTTTTTGTATTGTTGAAAAATAGCTGCTGGAAGCAAAATGTGTCCCTCCTCCAAGGTTCCCCCCCCACCCCACCCCCGCCCCCCTACAGGGCACTGTGACTCTGGGTAAGTTCCCACCAGAACCAGACCAACAGGTTGACCCCTGATGCTTCCCAATGGCTCCGGGTTTCCTTTCTTCCTTTTAAAGTCCAACTCTGTTTGACTTGCAAGCGATGATAAGATCAGCATTTGAAGTATGGTAGCATGCCGAAGGGCAGAGTTCAATATTTGTTTCATGGTAAGAATAATAGAGGTCCACTTTTATTTTTAAGTAGCCTAAGGAAATTAATAAACTCTAATCTTTTTTTTTAATGTTGTAATTTAGCCTACCTTGATTGAAGTGATGAAATGAGTGACAGGAATTGGGGGGAAGGGTAAGTATCTTAATTTTTTGGGTCTTTTAATCACATAAAGGTAACATATCATTATTTTCTTAAATATATTTTGCACTGATCACTGATAAAATACTAAAATATTAAATTCTTGATTGAAAAGGAAACACTGATAATAATGATCTCTCTGTAAGATAAATACCTCAATGTTAAAAGGTCATTATTGTTATGATAACAATGAATTATTATTTTAGTAAACAGTCTCAATATCATAAAGGAAAAAGACTGGACAAATATAATTTTTTTTCAATTTGTCCTTATTTCTTCAGTCAATTCTTAACTTCTTATGTCTTTTAAAACTCCCTGTATACAATCTGAACAAAGTATACTTTTAAAATAAATTCTTAAATTTATTTAGCGTGTGAAAAACCACCAAAACATTTTAAATCTACTTGAAGCTAAGATTATTGCCTATTAAAACTCAAATGATTTCTGGTCCAGGGCTGAGCACCAGAGAACTTAGGTTGTAAAACAAAGCAGATAAGGTGATGAGTTTATGATACAGGTAAGATATTCAGGTAGAGTCTGTATGTCTGGGACTCTAAAGTCAGATTGCAGCAAAAGAAACCTCTGGTAAAATTTTGAATATTTCAGTGTCATCATAGTTTGTTTCCTTATGTTCCTCAAGGGCTCATAAAACTCCAGTAGAGCAGATTGACTCACAGACAGTTTGACAGTATTTACAGATGAATGGTTGAAGCTTTATGTCAAGCATCTTCTATAGCTCTTAACAGAATTTTATTTTTCAGTAGCTTCAAAACAATGGCTTACCTATAAACAAATTTGACTGATTTCAGAGAAGCACTGAAGGAGTCAATGCCTGGACTGATTAAACAAGAGCTGCATTCTAAACTTAATTCTGATATCTGCTATTGACTGGAGCAATTCTCTTTGATTTGCCAGTATGGGCTCCTCATCTGTAAACTGAGGGTCTCAGTATTTCTGGGCAAATTTCCCCTTTGGCTCTTCATAGGTGACAGTTGTCATTTTTGCCAGAAAGACTCATTCTGTTGGGAAAAAAAAAAATCTCTGCTGCTAGGTCAGAAATCTCCAAACTGAACTCAAAGTTCATGCCTTTGCTCCTGAAAGAATGGTTCCTCTTTGCAATATATGAAACAACATTTGCATTCTTTGATTTGGACAATTTACCTATGACACCATGAAATAACTTTTTTTAAAGATTTATTTCTTTATGCATGCAAAAGCTGGGGTACAGACCACAGACACAGTGGGGGTGGTGGTGGTGAGAGAACTCACCAGAGACAGAGGGGGGAGCAGAATAGGCAGATGTACTGAAATACACTGCTGAGGGTAGCGGTGGGCGAGACAGAAGAGGTCTGCTGCGCCAGGGGTTCACCTCCCTGGCCAGGGATGAAACTCGTGTTGCAGTGGCTGTGGATAGCTTCATAGTGCTGATGCTTAACCCATTAACCATTACTTAATGGGAGGTGTTCCATTAAGTAACTTTTTTTGATCAATAAGAAAATTAAAATAATCTAGCAATACAAAGCTAAACAATTCATTATGAGGACAGGGAAATTTTCAAGATAGATCTATAATTGCAAATACATGTAATATCACAAACACCCAAACTTGCCAAACAAAGCTATGCTCAGAGAGGTCTCCTGTGGGGAAGAAGAAAGGACACTCGACTAGGAACCAAGTATCTTTCCCACTTGCTTGCTTGGAGTCACACAAGTCACCATATCCATCTCTAAAACTGTGACTGGGAAAGAGGTAGGGAAGGTTCAATTATTGTCTTGACTATCCTTGTGGAGTGATCAGAAAGATGAAGTAACAAAACGTATATGTGCTTTGTGTATGTGTGTGCATGCAAAATGGAAATGAAGAGGGCCTCCCCGGTGGAGCGCTGGGTTGCGAAGCTGCCCACAGCCTCTGCAGGGCCAGTTCGATCCCCGGCCACAGGGTGAGGGTCCCACATAGCTCGCAGACTGCCCCCTGCTCCCTTCAGCAGTGTAGTTCGTCATTCTGCCTGCTCTGCTCCCGCTCTGGCTCTGGTGAATTCTCTCATCCTTCCGCGCTTCTGACTGTACCCAGTGCTTGTACAAATAAATAAATAAATTTTAAAAAAATGGAAATGAAAAATGATCATACTTTTTAAAACATCTTTCTCTGTGAATCTATAGATATTAATAGATAGATAGGTAGATAGATAAATACATGTTCCAGACATTTACTATGTAGAGACCACAAAGCTGCTATTTCAACTTCCTCACAAAGCAAATTTAAAAGCCTCCTTTATGGTGAATTTCACCCTACATGTTTCTTGACCAAAGTTCCCTCATTCTCTACAATCAATCATTAAGTTGGAGAGAATCTGTCTCCACAAAGTCTTTCACAGCTGTCCTCTCTTTTCACTCCTACCATTCCCCTGACTCAGTTTGACACTTTTTCTTTTAGATTTCTTCAAATCTTAGCCCACGTTGCTCTAGATAAAACAAAAATCCATCTTTTATTTAACATTTTGTTAAAAGCTTTTCTGGCTTCCCATTGCCTATCAAGAGGAGCACTCTCCTTTTTTTAAAGATTTATCTATTTATGCATATAAGAGCTGGGGTACAGGCCAGAGGTGAGGGGGATGAGAGGATTTACCAGAGGCAGAGTGGGCAACAGAACAGGTGGACTGACTGAAATACACTGCTGAGGGGAGCAGTGGGTGAGACAGGAGAGGTCTGCTCCACCCTGTGGGTCACCTTCCTGGCCAGGGATCAAACTTGTGCTGCAGAGGCTGTGGATAGCTTCATGATGCTGATGTTTAACCCCTTGTGCCACCAGGGAGGCCCTGGAACACATTCTCTTTATCTTTACATTCCACCCTAAACTAACATGTCATTTGGGGATTGAACTTGCTGTCTCACTTATAGACCTTTGCTCATCTCATATTTTTTTTACCTTTAATTTTTAATTCACCATGTTCCTTCCACCTGCAGTGTTTCCCTATCCCCCTATCAGAAATTGAAGAAACTTTAAATGTCTTATAGATTACTTACTGTAACTTTCTCCTTTCATAGGTGAGGAAATGTAACCAAGGAGGTTAAGACCTGGAAGTGGAGAATGACAGATTCCAGACTCCAAGGACAATGTCTGTATCTTACCGTAAGCTCTAATTCAACTTTTATTAAAGGATGATGTTAAATACTTCCTTCCCATGGAATCTTTGTTCATATACTCAACTTAGTGCAAGCTATGCACCTTTTGGCTCTTTTTTAACCACCTTTTCTGCTGTGCACCATATGCTTTTGCTTGTATTTCTCCTAAGACTCTTGCCATATGTAATAACATGGTATTCTGTGTTCTTGTACCCATCACAATTTTTTTAAAGATTTCTTTATTTATGCATACAAGAGCTAGGGTACAGGCCACAGATGTGGGGGGTAAGAGGATTCACCAGAGACAGAGTAGGGAACAGAACAGACAGACTGACTGAAATACACTGCTGAGGGGAGCAGCGGGCAAGACAGGAAAGTTCTGCTGCACCATGTGGGTAGCTCCCTGGCCAGCGGATTGAACTCGTGCTGCAGAAGCTGCAGATAGCTTCATGGGCTGCATCTTAACCCCTTACCCACAAGGGAGGCCTGACTCCCATAATTCCTTGAAAGGTAGTAGCATAAGACTCAGAAAAATGAGCATGAACCAAAAGGCTTATTTGTTTTTAAAGATTCATTTTATTTATGCATACAAGAGCTGGAGTGTAGGCCAAAGGTGCGAGGAGTGAGAGGATTCATCAGAGATAGATTTTTTGGGAGTAGAACAGGCAAATCTACTGAAATACACTGCTGAGGGGAGCAGCAGGCAAGACAGGAGAAGTCTGCTGGGGCATGTGGATTGGCTCCCTGAAGGGGGATTGAACTGGTACTGCAATGTCTTTATAGTGCTGAGACTTAACCCCTTGTGCCACCTGGGAGGGCCCCCAAAAGGCTTATGTCACCAGAAGAAAAGCACCTGCTTGGTAATGATCTGGCAAGGATGACACTGCAGTCACCACTGGACACTAGACTCTACAGGGGTCATTCCTGCAACCACCAATCACATGTGTGAATCAGTAGCCTAGACCCATTGCCTCAGCTTCCCTTGAACTGAGGATGTCATAAAGCTACAGCCAAATGAATTCTTTCTCTGTCACTGTAATTTCAAAGGTCCAGCGAGGACTGAATTATTGCAGTTTCTATTATGGGTCCATATCTATGCAAAGGGCATGGGAGAAGTATGTATAGGAACTTTTTGACTTCTTGGCTTGAGTGGCTGTTCTTACCACTACGATTTTCTCACTTAGAAGAAAGAAGCTCATATTTGAAGAAACCCAACTATGCATCAGAGCATCTTAAATATCAATGTTATCATTTTATGTTATATTTGAGGAAACGAAGATGTAGTAGGGTTCAGTGCTTTTCAAGTTCATGTGATTATGGACAAACAGAATAAAACAAATTACATGAAATAAAAATTAAAATAATTATAATTCAAGTTGTCTACTACTAGTTCTTTCTTTTACATTCTGAAATATGCTATTTTTGCTTTTTTAAAAAGATTTATTTATTTATGCATACAAGAACTGGAGTACAGGTCAGAGGTGTGGGGGGTGAGAGGATTCACTGGAGGCCAGGGAGCAACCCACATGGCTCAGCAGACCTCTCCCAACTTGCCAGCTGCTCCTCTCAGCATTCTATTTCAGTCAAGCTAATTTTGTTTTTAAGGACATTTGGCAAAACTTTCTTGCATTTTTCTTACTCGATAGAAAGAGGAGACAGTTGAGAAGAGAGCAGGGTCCTTGTCTTCTGACTTTGGTAGTGGGGGTTACTGCATGTGTACTCCTGGGACACTCTTCAATTCCACAAGGTTGTGAAAAATCTCTCTTGTTGAGAGAAATAAAAGGAGGAGGGAATGGAGTGAGGCTAGTTCACTGTGCTGCAAAGGCCTGAGCTAAGCCAGCAATAAGAACTCAATATGACCTGAAGGTTTAGCAGAAAAGCCTCCACTTGGCATTCCGGACTACTTGGTTTTCCTAAATATTTGGCTACATTGCTTGCTAAGATTTTTTTTTTTTAAACTAATGAGCCTAGGACATTAATATACTCAGATTCTCCTCCTATAAGTTTTCAAACAAAACTCAGTATGACATAGATTTTTAAAAACAGTTTAAATAAGAGACCAACACTTAGCAGGGTCCAGAAGAACCAAACAAAGAACAAATAAGGGAAAAAACTCTTCTCTTACTGAGATTTTAAATTGGAGGGGAAATTATGGGATAACATCTGTATGTTTCTCATAGCAATCTTATATTTTGACGCTTATTCATGTACCTCCTTTGAAGTCCCCTTGGTGTCCTGGAGAAATACAATGTGAGATTTAATAAAAGCCCTAGTGAAGTACAGAGCTTTCCCCTATCTACTCTTCACATGAATTAAGTTCTGGAAGACAAAGTAATTTAAGGGATACACTAAATTAATTTTAATATGCCATGACTAGTGCACACACTTCTGGGGGGGAATCCTCTTATTTTAATAGCTTCAAAACAGAATTAAAAGCCATAACATCGAAAAATAATTACAGATTTATTTTCAGGAATCACTACTTAAGATGAATTTAGTTCTTAAGAAGGATTTTATATTGGTAGGTCCCCTAAAGTTTTACAAAAAATTCTTTTTTCTTTCCCTCTTTAAAATTTATGCATTAATCCCTAGTCATTTTCCTGCCCCAACCTAGAAAGCTGCAGTGCCCTGCCTAGAATCTCATTCAGGGTTCCCCAAATGCCTTCCACAAGACAGCCTCGTTATCTTTTAGTAGGTGTCTCACATTCCAGTTTTCCATCCCCTGCCTTCCTGTCTAGACTTCAGCATTTAAATTGAACCATCTATGGTAGGTGGTCATTTGGGTGCAGCTTCAAATGACAGAAATCTTTGAATGGCAGAAAACTTGCCACTCAGGTGAAAATCATGTTGATCACAGAAAAGCTATAATTACTACAAAAACCATTCTTCCAGAAAGCTGAAAACTGCTTCTTTCTGATTTCCATCTAGACTCTTCTCTAGCATGAAATGGATTCTATCTACTCCTTCTTCCACATGACAGCTCTCCAGGTATTTGAGGTCAGTCATCCTGTCTCTACCATGTTATTTTTCTCTAGACTAAATATTGCTGTTTCTCTCAACTGTTCCTAACAGTGCATTTCCCAGAACCCCCCCCCACCCCCATCTTGTTTGTTCTGTTGTTCGCTTTCTCTTTTAAAAGATGACACCAAGACCTAAGCACAAAAGCTTTTTTGGGATTGCATGGGTGGTAAGTGATTGAGCTGGGATTTGAACCGGATTTGAACCCAAGTAGTGTAGACTGGGAGACAGGTTCTTCTATATGAGACAATCTCAATCTTATCTGTCAACAGCATACCTCCATTATTTGTGGTTCAAAAATACTGTAAAGTAAAATAAGCTACATTATCCCTCTAAACATATTTTGAAAACGCAGAAGAAAATTAACTGGAAAGATGCCCAGCTCCATTTTTTTATGGCTTAAATTCCCAGAAAAACAGAGAAGACAGCAGCAATGAAAATTAAAAGGAAAGGGGGAAAAATAGGAATGCTAAGTTTGGAGGGTGTATACATAGCTACCACACTTCTTAGAAAGCAATTAATTTGTGTATTAGTTATCTCCTGGTGAGGAGATGATACACACACACACACACACACACACAACATATATTTTAAATCGTTTATACATATATTTATGTTAAATAGTTTATACATATATTAAATAGGTTATACATGTATTTTAAATATGTATATATTTTAAATAGATATGGCTACTTAAAAAATTGTTTTTAAAATTAAGCTTTAAAAATTTATCCTAGGAATTAATCCAAAGTTGAAATAAGCTCTATAAAATTACCCTATTAAAAAGAATGTACTGATTTTAAAAGGCGCAAAGAAAATCAATCTAAAAGAAAATGAACTAGTATTTTAATATATTAAATTTTAATAATAAATTTAATATTTATTATTTGGAACATGTATTGAAAATACTAATTATTTAGGCAGCAACTTAGAAAATTTACAATATTAAGTATGTATACTATGATTGCAATATATAAAAGTAAATCATGGGCAAGAACTGGGGGAATATGGAAAAGGAAATCCTTAATGGATCATACTAGTGGGTTTATGGATGACTTTTTAAATTTGTAGTTGCCACACTCATTGAATTTATAATAAAAGATATAATTTTTTAAAGATTTATTTATTTATGCATACAAGAACTGGGGTGTAGGCCAGAGGTGCAGGGGGGGTGAGAGGATTCACCAGAGAGATTAGGGAGCAGAACAGGCAGATATCTACTGAAATACACTGCTGAGGGGAGCAGCAGGGGGCGAAATAGGACAAGTCTGCTGAGCCATGTGCGTTAGCTCTCTGGCCACCCGGGATCGGGATCAAACTTGTGCTGCAGTCGCTGGCTATAGCTTGATAGCACTGTCTTTAACCCTGTGCCACCAGGGAGGCCCAAAAGAAATAAATTTTAAAATAATGAATTTACTTATATTTATCTTAGAAGTTACACCAAAATCTTCTAAAAGATGAACTGAAACCCCAAACTTAATAATTCAACATGCTTTACCACACTGCTAACTTTAATATTGATTGTACCACAAATTTTAATTCTTTCCCTCTCATCTCTTGAGATATTGGCTCCCGCTTTGATAACAATTGTTATAATAAAAACAGCATATGCAATGTGCTTTATCAATGTGCTAAATTTTAAATATCGCTGGCAAAAATGTAGACATTTTCTTACAGATTATAAAAAGTATCAGGTGGGGGCCTCCCCTGGTGGCGCAGGTGGTTGAGCGCAGCAATGTGAAGCTGTCTGCAGCCTCTGCAGCGCCGGTTTGATCCTGGCTGCCCGGCGAGGGTCCCACATGGTGCGGCAGACCTCTCCTGTCTTGCCTG
The DNA here is from genome assembly GCF_014898055.3 of Talpa occidentalis. NCBI lineage: Eukaryota > Metazoa > Chordata > Mammalia > Eulipotyphla > Talpidae > Talpa > Talpa occidentalis. The sequence goes on along the minus strand of NW_023604861.1, from coordinate 55,195,744 downwards.
CTGCTCCCCCCAGCAGTGTATTTCGTCAGTCTGCCTGTTCTGTTCCCCGCTCTGTCTCTGGTGAATCCTCTCACCCTCCCGCGCATCTGGCCTGTACCTCGGTTCTTGTATAAATAAATAAAATAAATCTTTATAAAAAAAAGTATCAGATGGGCAGTGTCTACCACATTCATAATCTTTTGCAGTGTTAGTAGACTGTCTGACTTAATAACTGAGGGCACAAGCGAAAGATGCTATTCACTGTTCCATGGTTGGTATTGCTTCATAACTAATGTTAACGATCATACACCTTTCATCAATAAATATATTCACATGGGAGCAAAATTTTTTAATGGAAAACGTATTAAAAAATAATGTTATTTACTGGATGTAAAAAACAGTGGAGGGCCTTCCTGGGGGCACAGGTGTTAAAGACAGCACTATCAAACTACTGCCAATCAATGCAGCATGAATTTGATTTCCCTGTAAGCCAGGGAGGTGACCCACATGGCCCAGCAGACCTCTCCTGTCTCTCCTGCTGCTCCCCTCAGCAGTGTATTTCAATAGATCCACCTGTTCTGCTCCCCACTCTGTCTCTGGTTAATCCTCTCACTACCCCCACCCTGCACTGCTGGCCTACACCCCAGCTCTTATATGCATAAATAAATGAATCTTTTAAAAAATGTGGGAATATCATTTATGTGGCAATTGTTCAGGAAAAATAAGAATATACTTGCAGTGGGAATTAAGAATGTTAATTGAGGGCTCCCCGGTGGCGCAGCGGCCTCTGCGGCACCGGTTCGATCCCCAGCTGCTCCCCAGCCACCGGAGGAGGGTCCCGCATGGCGCGCAGACCTCTCCTGCTGCCCACTGCTCCCCTCAGCAGTGTGCTTTGGTCCTTCTGCCTGCTCTGCTCCCTGCTCTGGCTCTGGTGAATTCTCTCACCCTCCCGCGCTTCTGACTCTACCCAGTGCTTGTATAAATAATAAATAAATATATCTTTAAAAAAAAAGAATGTTAATTGAAGAAGTGGGCTTGAGTTATAAATTGAGGGATGAATTTGGATGACTTCAAAGAGGGGAAACTATACGCCAATGGAGTACTCTTTGAGAAGTTCAGAAATGTGGTTAAACATGCACCTAGTAGTAGATAGTCATGGTGAAAACAAGTGAGTTAGTGGTGTAAATAAAAGTACTTATGAATAGTCTGAGGTCACTCAATTAGTGAGTCACTAAAAATAATAGCATTGATATTTGAAAAGTAAACTAGTTGTAGCAACTGGATATTTTGAAACTGACTGGTGATTAAAATAAGAGAAACATTAAACTGGCAGCTAGTTCTACAGAATGAATGAGAATGCAGCGCCTTGGGCATTGGGGCAATGGGATGAGTAGAGTGCAATGAGTAGGGTTGCTGCAGAAATAAGAAGAAAAAGGAAAGATTAGGTTGTTTACAAGTAAAAATATGCCCATACGCAGTAATTTGGAGAAATAATCATTGAATGTTTACTACCTGCAAGTGTCTATGCTAAATATGAACAGAAGCATAGGGAATGGAATGAAGAAAAAAAATTAAAGGCAGCTTTATGATCTCTAACTAAAAAGACTGGAAAACTGATTTTACAAGGAACAGAAGTAGACTGTTAAGGCTCTCAAGCATGTGGGAAGACTTAATGACCCAAAGAGCTAGAACTCAACATGACCTAAGCAAGAGACTTTTGCTCTAAGTTTTGTTTCTAAAAACACATATATTAATATATGTGTGTATACACCCACATCTACCATACTATCATCAAAGGAAGGAAAGCTATAATTATATACACAAGGCTGTTAAAGTTTCTTTGATCTATTGTGGTCTAAAACTTATGCTCAAAGATATTCATAGTAGACTCTGTTTATGGAGAGTTTTTGTAATGTCTCAAAATCCAGTGAGCATTTTTCTTCAAGGTTTTTGCACTATTATTTTAGACTTTGAAAATAATATAATTATAATATTTTAAAAGGTGTATTTTCCACATAAATTATAGATGTTACCTTCTTCTTTTAATTATGTATTCAAACTAATATTCTTTGGCCCATTCATACTTATTTTTCTCAATGCTTCAAGATTCCTGCATGGTGATGTCTGTCTGGCTATGTGTTTGAAGACAGCTTTCCAGTGTGGGTGGATGGTTTTTCTAAAAACATGCAGTAAAGTTAGATGAGCCTTAGCACAGATACATATCTTGGGGTTCTGTATTTACCTGGAAATTTATTGTTCATATAGGTTTGTTGATGCAACTATGTAATAGAGCAGAAGATTATATTTTTTACCTTAGTATATGATCAAATATCTAACTCTAGATGCTTACTGTAAGTTTAGTTTACAGTATATTACAGTACTAACAATATTAATATGTTTCCAGAAAGGCTACTGTAGATACTAAAGTATAATATCATAGATGGTAATACCTCTGTGTTGGCCACTGACTATAGGAGAGATATTAAAAGAATAATAGAAATACAAATTATCTCTACATATAATATGTAAAAATATGTAATAGAAATATTAAAGTTCATAAAACAGTCCTTATTTTGAGATAGCATTATGAAGATGTCATTGAGAGTTTGTGTGATTGTAAGTGCTGATGTACTGCAACTATATATATCAATATATTTCACAATATATTGGATAAGTTTTCTGATAATGATAAATAGGGGGATGCCAGGTTATTTTAAAAAGTAATAAATGCCTCCAAATGAATGTAGATTCTAAATATGAACACTTTCATGAGGAGGATAAGTATTGTCAAAATGACTATTCTACTAAAAGCAATATATAGATTTAATGAAATCTCCATTAAAATACTAGCAATATATTTTTTTAAAGATTTATTTATTTATGCATACTAGAACTGGGGTACAGGCCAGAGGTGTGGGGGTGAAAGGATTTACTAGAGAGCGTGGGGAGCAGAACAGGCAGATCTACTGAAATACACTGCTGAGGGGAGCAGCGGGTGAGTCAGGAAAGGTCTTCTGTGCCATGTGGGTCACCTCTGTAGCCAGGGATCAAACTCATGGTGCAATGGCTATGGATGGCTGCATAGCCAGAGACTATCCCCTTGAGCCACCAGGGAGGCCCCAATACCAGCAATATTATTCAAGGAAATGAAACAAAAACAATAAAATTTATATGGGACCACAAAAGGTCTCAAATGTTTAAAGCAATAGTGAGAAAAAAGGAGAAAACTGGAGGCATTGCTACCTGACTTTAAATTATATCATAAAGCAACAGTAATTAAAATAATATGATATTATAATAAAAATAAATACACAGATTAATGGAACAAAGTAGAAAGCCCAGAAATAAATCCACACATATTTGAATACTTAATTCATGATCCAAGGTGCTGTAACCACACTTTGGGGAAAGGAGGGGCTCTTTAATAAGTGGAGCTGGGAAAGTTGAATGGCCACTTATGAGAGAATCAAGTTGTTTCGCTTTCTAACTCCATACACAAAAAAAAATCCAAAAGACTTGCAATAGTAAAATATATAAATGAAAACATTGCCAATACATTTCATCACATCAGTGATAGAGATGGTTGGAGATATGACCCCTATGGCAGGGGGGAAATAAAAACAAAAATAAACATTTGGGATCACCTCAAATTAAAAAAGCTTCTACACAGTGAAAAAATATATAAGTAGAATAAAATATATAAGTAGAATAAAAGTAGAATAAAAGGAATGGAAGAAAATATTCACACATTACACAATTGACAAAGAGCTGTTATCCAAAATATATAAAAAGCTTATTCAATTTAATAACAAAAGAATAAACAACCAAATCAATAAATGGGTGGCAGATCTGAGCAGACAATTTTTCAAAGAGGATATTCAGAAGGTCAATATGGGAACATGTTCATCACTTTAATAAGGAAGACACAGGTTCAAAACCATAATGAGATGTCACCTCATACCTGGAAGATTGTTCATATTAAAAAGACCTCCAAGGACCTCCCTGGTGGTGCAGCGGTTGAGTGCTGGGTTGCGAGGCTGCCATGGCCTCTGCAGCACTGGTTTGATCCCCGGCCTCTGGCAAGGGTCCCACATGGCATGACAGACCTCTCCTGCCGCGCCCACTGCTCCCCTCAGCAGTGTACTTCGTCAGTTTGTCTGTTCTGCTCCCCGCTCTGCACTTCTGACTGTACCCAGTGCTTGTATAAGTAAATAAATAAATAAACAAACAAACAAATAAATCTTTAAAAAAAAAAAGACATCCAACAACAAGTGCTGGGGAGGATGTAGAAAAGAAGAACCTAACTCAATACATTGTTTGTGGGAATGTAAAGTGATGATTTTTACCTTCAAAACTGAAAATGGAAAAACTGTATAACCCAGCAAATTTACTTTGTGGTGTTTATGTAAAGAACATGGAACCACCAGCTAAAAAAGGTATATGTTCTTCAGTGTCTATTGCAACATTATTTATAATAGCTAGGACATGAAACAATCTGTCACTGGTAGATGATTGCATAAAGAGGTTTAAATTCATCCATAAGGAAAGATAAAATGTTGCCATTACAGCAAAATGATAAGAGCTCAAAGGAATTAACTGAAGATTGGACATTTTCATAGTAGCAGATTTAACAAAGCAAAATATTTACAAAAACTAGCAGACTACTTTACAAATGAGTTATCTGAGGTTGTTCCTACTCAAACCTTTACCCCCTTCTTTTCACACCCAATTGTATATAGGTTGAAGTCTTTGCCTTTGGCTTCTCTCTTCATCCACCATAGACTTTTCCTTTAACATATGCTTTGCGTATCTAATCTTGTCTTGCAATCTGATTCTGGGAAGACCTGAGCTGGCAGTTACAATTTTTTGTGGTTACAGTGCTGTGTAATTACATTATTTGCAAAACCAAATTCCATGTTATTTTCCTACCATTTTCAATGTATCCCCAAGGTCACTGTTACTGCAGTTTATATAATCCCAGTGGCTAGCATAGTAGTAGCACAATTTGCGATTCTATTTCTCACAGACACTTTTTTCTGCTAATGCTTTCCATGTATTTCTAGACAAAACAGTTTTCATTTTTATTTTTTAATAGGACTCATTGTGATGGCCGTGCTATTTTTTTAATGGCAGAAATTGATTCAATTTTGTGTAGAATTGCTATGGTAATTTTATCAAGGTTATTAACCTCTTCCCTATAAAATGCATATCTGTTCATTAACATATAAGTTTACTTGCAGTTTCCAGGAGTTCATGAATATAAACTGCTCCTCCCACCCCGACTTCATCCAGCCCTGGAATTCTGGAACTTGGCTTTAGAGCACCTGCTCTATAGAAACTAAAAGAAGAAGGCAAAGAGAAGGTAAAGACTGATATTCAACATAGGGATTAAAAGGGAATAGAACCTAGAAACAAAGAGGCGAGACAGAGAGAAACAGTAACAGAATCTTTTGAATTTAACCTCTGTGCTGAATTTTAAAATTTATCACACATACTCTGATTACCTCTGATTCTCTTTCTTTCTTTTTCTTTCCAGAAAGTTCTAAATTTTAAAATTATTAAGCTAAGGTTGACTAATATCAGAAAGTTCCTACTAAATAACTTTGATTCTTTGTAAGTGTACTCAACACAAACTTTATTTGCTTAATTACTTAGCTTCACTATGCCTAATATAGACATTCAATGGAAAAGAAAAACATAAAAATAATGTGTGGAAATATAAGTTTCTTCAATAGAGCTATGTTACTTTTTGTTGCCCCGTTTGTGTTAATTTCCATGTTTTCTTTAATTTATTTTATGACTTGGGCGAATTACTCAAATCAGGTCTATTGCCTTTTCCACAAAATGGGAAAATCTCCCCTCTACATCACCTGGTGGTTGGCACTGTGTGTCTGTCTTTGATTCTCAGAGTTTGAAGGCTCTATGATTTCTGGTACTACTGGAGGCAAAATACCATTCATACATATTTGACATAATTCACTCATAGACAGATTTTATTATGTAAACACGAGAAGGACATGCCATCAAGTTTGAACAGGTAGAGTGCAGTTATTGTCTCTCCACCCCTGCATGTCTCTTTCTACCTTAGTTAGAATGAAGAGAAGCATTGCTGACAGTCTTGAAATCAGATGCATGTTTTTAGAGGCAAGCAAAATGCAAGTGTGCCACAGACTGAGAGGCAGTGAATGCTAGTTGACTAATTGTGAGTTTTCAGACAGTTAATTAGATTGCAAAACCAACCCATGGGTCCAAGCATCAATCTTGAGTTTGTGCCATTGTTCACTCAGACACACTAAACCTGAGCTTATGCTGTTGCATTAAAGTAAAACCAAACTAAACTAATAAAGCAAAGCAAGTGGTTTCTACCAAGGAGACCTTACGCTTTAGTCAAGGCAATTGATAAATCAGCAAATTGCAAGTTCTATCATCACTATGGAAGAAAGTCAAGATGTCCCCCCCGCCCCCCAGTAGCATAATGTTCATGAGTACTAAAATCTCTCCTGTTCAGAATGTGGAAATGCAACATGTAGAGATGTAATGACAGATTCCATTATTCAAACACAAACAAAAAACGTTTTTTGCACATTGCTTTTGCTATGTGATTAATAAGGATAGAAATGTTTCTGCTGCTGTTTTGGGGAATAACAAGACAGAGGGAGTGGAGCCTCTTCCAAGAGCAATTACTTTGATGTTAGTAAAAGGAGAGAGGAGTGCAGGAGCCAAGAGATGCAGCAGCAAGCAGATTTTAGTATTTCAGGGGAGAAACTCCCAGTGAAGACAACCAGGATCGAAAGACTTCAGGGAAAGGCGTTAGGTAGAAAGATTGGAGAGAAACAGCACAGCTTAATTACTGTGAAATTTAAGGAACAGAGAAAAGTTAGTCATTAATGTGATTTTCTCAATTTTGGTTTTTGAGTACACACAGTATTACTTTCATTTACATAATGAGAGGAATTGAAAACAGAGTGGCAGAGAGGAAGGGATTCCCATTTATTCAGCACTACTCATTTAACTTGTATAAATATCCTTGATGCTATTCTAAACTTAGCATGCCAAACACTAATTTACTCATTTCAAACCATGTTTCTTCCTAGAAAGCACTAGTGATTTGTGGATATAAAATCTGTTAGGTGGTTGTGATAATTAAGCGAGGTAGTGTCATGCTTAACGTGGAAACTGGACGAGGTAAACACTAGTTTCTCACTTTGTCTTGCCAAAGAATTCATCAAGTATTTTCTAGTTAACAAAGGACTTACATTATCCATAATGGCATTGTATGTAGAGGTTTGTGTGTGTGTGTTTCTGTGTGTGAGTGTACACACATATATAATTCATAGATTTAAACTCCTCAACAGAGAGGATATTTGTCTGTTTGTGCCAGAAAAGTTCCTGCTATATAGCAGATGCTCAGCAAATATTTGTTGATGAAAGAATTCTGTTGTTTTCTTTTTTTTTTTTTTTAATAAAGAGGCACGTATTTTATTTATTTATTTGTTTGTTTGTTTATACATGCACTGGGTACAGTCAGAAGCGCGGGAGGGTGAGAGAATTCACCAGAGCCAGAGCGGGGAGCAGAGCAGGCAGAAGGACCGAAGCACACTGCTGAGGGGAGCAGCGGGCGGCAGGAGAGGTCTGCGCACCATGTGGGACCCTCCTCTGGTGGCCGGGGAGCAGCCGGGGATCGAACCGGCGCTGCAGAGGCCGCGGGCAGCTTCACAACCCAGCGCTCAACCGCTGCGCCACCGGGGAGGCCCTTTTGTTTTCTTTTTTAAAGATTTATTTTATTTATGTATGTATACAAGAGCTGGGGTGTAGGCCAGAGATGCAGGGGGGTGAGAGGATTCTCCAGAGACAGAGTGGGGAGCAGAACAGGTGGATTGACTGAAGCACACTGCTGAGGGGAGCAGTGGGAGAGACAGGAGAGGTCTGCTGAGCCATGTGGGTCACCTCCCTGGCCAGGGATCAAACTCGTGCTGCAGTAGCTGCTGATAGCGTCATAGTGCTAACGCTTAACCCTTTGCACCCCCAGGGAGGCCCAATTCTGTTAAGTTTTATTAATAAAATCTATTGTTAACATTACAATATCCTAAATTAGTAGTGAAAAAGGCAAACAAAACAAAACCCCACTGATATTTTCAGTTAGATGCCAATGTCATCTCATCATGACCAGAGCTGCTAAATCCTAATATCGAGGAAAGGTAAATAACATCCCTAACAGAACAGTGCACATTTAATGTTTTTTCATATCAGAGCACCAGCAAATGATGAAAAATACTTGTTACAGGGCCTCAATCCCAAAGAGTTAGTCCTTTGCCCAGTTAGGAAAGAATTCCACAGAAAGTAGTAGTAAGTGGTAGTTAAACCAGAGAAGAATTTATTTATTTATTTTTAAAGATTTATTTGTTTATGCATATAAGAGCTAGGGTATAGGCCAGAGATGTGGGGGGTATGAGGGTTCACTGGAGACAAAGTGGGGAACGGAACAGGCAGACTGACTGAAATACACTGCTGAGGGGAGCAGCAGATGAGATAGGAGAGGTCTGCTTCACCATGTGGTTTCTCCCTGGTCAGCCGGGGATCAAACTCGTGCAGCAGAGGCTGTGGATTGCTTCATGGTGTGGTGCTTAACCCCTTGCGCCACCAGGGAAGCCCAGAGAAGAATTTATTACAGAGACTCATGCATGAGAGAACCAGTTTGTGAAAGGAGAATATAACCCAGTTCTCTGAAGAGAGTTAGGAGGAGATACTTAAAGGGCAAAGGCTAAATCCACTAGGAGGCGGGGTGGGAGAGCAGTGTCATCGCTTGCTCTGGGTCTGGGCAATTGCAGATGGGTTACACTCCAACTGCACATGGGGCCTCTCAGCTTTCTCCTTCCAGGAAACTGTAAGATAATCATTAATCAGGATCAAACACTTTGCATCTAACATAGTGCCTCTGTCAATGTGGTGGGCTTTCCTGTTCATGATTAAGTTCATTTGTTCAAACAAGATTGGGTCAGCTCATCCTAGAGCTTTATAATTTCTTTTACCTGGGTTGTGTTCTTATGTATCTGAAAAGCCTCCAAAAAAGCAAGTTACTTATGAATGTGAGAATTTAAAGATTTTTTTTTTATTTATTCATGCATACAAGAACTGGGATGTAAGCCAGAGGTGCAGGGGAGTTGGGGATGAGAGGATTCACCAGAGACAGAGTGGGGAGAAGAGCAAGAGGATCTACTGAAATACACTGCTGAGGGGAGCAGTGGGCGAGACAGGAGAGGTCTGCTGTGCCATGTGTTAGCTCCCTGGCCTGAAATCTAACTCATTCCACAGTGGCTGGCGATAGTTTGATAGCACTGAGACTTTAACCCGTGTGCCACCAGGAAGGCCCATAAATATAAGAATTTAAGCCCAGTGTTAACACTTAATAATGAAAAAAAAACTGTATTTCCCATATATTTTCCAGGAGAAAATTTCCTATGGAGTTTTTTTGTTTTTTTTTTAAAATGAATTCCCAGTGTTACTTTTTTTTTTTTTTTTAAAGATTTATTTATTTATTTATTCATATGAACACTGGGTACAGTCAGAAGCGCGGGAGGGTGAGAGAATTCACCAGAGCCAGAGCGGGGAGCAGAGCAGACAGAAGGACCGAAGTACACTGCTGAGGGGAGCAGCGGGCGGCAGGAGAGGTCTGCGCGCCATGTGGGACCCTCCTCTGGTGGCCGGGGAGCAGCCGGGGATCAAACTAGCGCTGCAGAGGCTGCGGGCAGCTTCGCAACCCAGCGCTCAATCACTGCACCACCGGGGAGGCCCCCTATGCAGTTTTAATATGAAGACAAAATCTGTTCAGTTACTTCTTCAGAGAGGAAGTGGTTAAATTTGTCTCCGTAGAAGATTTTTCAGTGTCAGTTATCTTTCTGTCTCATCTGTAAGAGGTGCTGTTTGTAAACAGCTGGGATATTGTCCAGGCCTTCAGGTCGATGATTTGTATAGTCTCTCACAGTAAGAAAAGGGTTCGGAACTGATTTTGTGATTAGTCCTCTTTCTTTGTTTAGAATGGTTGGCAGATAAAATAGAATGCTTAGGAAAAAACAAAACAAAACAAAACAGTGGAAGTTCTTGCCCCTGTTCTCTTTTTCCAGAGAGAATGGAAAAAAAAATACTGCATGCCTGTTTATTTAAGGCATATTTTGCAGAGCCCTTCAAAAAGAGGTCAGAGCACATGAGGTCATTTTATTCTCTAAATTTCTTTCTCTAATATATCAACTGTAAAAGACAGAGTTCAGGATTAGTTTTCAATTTGAAAAGTCTAGATGAGTAAGACTTAAAAAAGGGCAAATAATGTGCTTGTTAGTACACATTTTTCCCATCGTTATTCCCATCCTCAACTGCTTTACGTGAAGAAAATAAACATAATAAATCTTCCATCATGTTATCATCATTAAAACTTAAGGTTTCTCTGCAGGCAGGTTTTGGGGAAAGGAGAGTCTGGAACGTTGGATTCTTTTTTTCTTTAGGGTGTATGCCAAGTACTCACAAAATTGATTTTATCTTAGGTTAAATGTGAGCCACACTTAACCTTATCTAAGTTCTGTGTGAGCCACAGAAAGCTTAGAAAATATATATATATATATTTTATTTTGGACTCCCAGGGACTAAAGAATGAGTGCATAAAGAAAATAACATAAGTTGTTTTATATTATTATATATTGTCTTTCTTGTTTGCAATGTAATCTATTTTTACTAATTCATGCCTGTTTCTATATTTTTCATTTTTACTGCAACATTATCATCAATACATGTGAAAATAAACTATTAAGGTGATTTCTGAATATCTTACAAAAAGTTTCTTAAAATACTTAATTTTCATAAATAAATATTTAGTCTTTTAAGTTGCTCCTTCAAAAGTCTGTGGGTAAAAACCAATCCTAGTGTAATGTCATATGCATGGAGGCGTGATCTGGTGCACGCTGCCACTAGCTATAGCGGCTCATACAGGGAGGAACTTGGCAATGAGCAGGTCTAGGCGGGGAAGAGATCTGTGTGCTGTAGACCTCCTTCTAGTCCTTGAGACTAAAATAAAGCTCCTAAAGGAGTGAGGTGATTTTAGTTTTTAATGTACTATTAATTAATTGGACATTAGTGCCTAAGTGTGGTAGGTCACCTTTCAGCTGCAGGTTGCAATTCCACAGTGGAAGATGAATATATAATTAAGCATAAATTTAGATATCCAGGCACACATGAAAGGGGTGTGATTGTGTGTGTGTTTGTGGCAGGGGGTGGGGGATGGTGGAGGGGCAAGAAGAAGTAGTTGCGTGGGTGGAGAGTGGGTCTGGGAGGGCATGTGTCTGTGTGGGGCAGCGGGATTGACCCCACACTGTGGCTGCCTTTGGTGTATCTCCACCCACTGGAATGCAAGTTGCTGTGCTGAGGACTGACTTGTTATCTGCACTCAACAAAGTCTGAAAGTTCACGAGGGACTGTGGTGATGCACGGGTGAATTAGTGGAGGAAATTCTATGGGGACTATACCTGAGGAGGAAAAAAAATCAAACATTGTTTAAAATTGAGCAATGATGTAAAATATATATAAATAAATAAATTACAAAAATAAAACCATAATCAGTACACACACATACACACAAAAATGTTAATGCCTGTAGATGAAAGAAGCTGGAGAAATGAGTCACTAAATAGTCCATCTTGGAAGCAACCTTAGTCAGAAAGCGTGACCTGCTTCTGTTGTCTCTCATGCCCTTCTCCATTCATCATTGGTTCTAATGTCCTTCAACCCATTCCTCACAAATATATATATATTTGTGATAGTGTAGCTATCCCAAGTGTGATAGTAGAAAAATGTGGTGATCCATGAGATGCAGAAACCTGTATTTGGTTCTCCTTGTTTAGTGACAGTGTAAATAGCACTGGGATTTTCATCAAAATTGAAACTAAAGTCATGATACACATGAGTCATCTCCCCAACATGTTTACCATTTCTACTTCAGCCTATGCTCTGTTTTTGGGAGGGAGGGGGTAGATGATGTTGTTATTTGTATCTTAGATGCCACTGGCCAGATTCAAAGAAAGCAGATTGCTAATCCATTGCAAAGATTTCTGATTGTCCACTTACTTCTTGGCCAGGTATTAAAAAGCACATTTTGTAGCTTTGCTAGAGCTTAGGTTGGGCTGTATAACTGAGTTTTGCTATGAGATATGGGCAGAGGTGAGGTGCACACTTTCCAATGCTGATATGTGACCAAGTGTTAAACCAAGTGTTAAACCCTTACCTTTTTCATATGTGGGGATATGAAAAGATTAAAGAAGTCTATATTGTTTATCCAATGCTTGGAATACACCTAACCACATCTAAGTATTCTGTGATCAAGAAGTAGACTTTTACAGTGATAAGTCACAGAGAGTTTGGGGTTGGTTTCACTTATTTTGGAGCCAAGAGGGATAATTTCACATTTTATAGGGACGTAGACAAATTTACTAAATTCCAAAGAAGATCAATCAGTTATATGGAAGGGGCAGTGACATATTATTCTTTTGGATTAACTGGAAAACAAAAGATCTGAATTTTAAAACCAAATATAAATAACCCCATGCCCTCTCGTGCGTTGACTATGTATTGCTGCATAAAAATTAACTCAAACTTAGTAGCTGAAAACAGTAAATATTTGTTATTTCCAGTTTCTATGGTTCAGTAACCTGGGAATAGCTTAGCTGTGTAGTTTAGTTCATGGTCTCAAATGAGATTACAGTCAAAATGTCAGTCACGTCTATAGTCCTCTAAAGTGCACTGAGGCTGGAGGATCCAGTTCTGAAAAACAGCCCCCTCGCATGACTGTTGGCTGGAGGTTGAGTTTCTCACCTGTGGAACTGTTCCAAGGCAACCCAATGTGAAATGGGTTGCCAGACTGTGGGTCCTCAGCCGTGTACTTATAAGGGACTTATAATAAGACTCAACTGCAGGCACACACAAAAATGTTAATAAAGGATTTATTTACAAAAGAAGGGGAAATGAAGAAATGAGTAACTCAGGAAGAAAGAGAGGGAGATAAATTGGTGAAAACGTCCTACTAGTTCCACTGAGCTGGAACCCCAATGGCACTCTGAGAGCCAGCAAAAAATCAAGAGGCCCCCAAGACCCACACGTCCAGTTATTTACTGAACCTGACTGCTTAACTCCACTCTTAGTTTCCGGCAATCCTCCCCTCTGTGGTGATGACATTATGGGATTTGTTGTCCTTGGTGTCTTGGCTCTCTTTCGTCTGGGGTGGGGGTGGGGCCCATAAAACCTATTTGTGGAGTTTCTTCACAAGTTCAGAGCACAATCTTCTATAAGGCTGCCCTCCACTTCAGGACTGCTGCAAGGTCAGAGGTCCCCAGGTCATGTGCATTTCTGATCATCTGGCTACAGATTCGTGTGTTCTTACTATTCCTTCGCATTCAATGTTTCACTAGAATGGCTCACAGAACTACATTTATAATTAACAGGAAAGCAGTGTATTTAAATTTACTGTTTTACTATAAGGACATAAGAGAGTGTAGAAATCGGAATCAACCAAATGAAGAGATACAAAGGGCATGTGCAATTGTCATGTGCAGTTTTTGGCGTAGCTGCCTAACACACTCCTCAAGATACATCACCCTGCAATACTGTTGTGTACCACTACCCAAACACTAACCCTACTTCTTTACAGTTCATCATTGTTTATTTTTATTAAGGCTTTGTTCTATAGGCTAGATTTATTGAATCATTGACCACAGATTATATTCAGTTTCAGCCTTCCTTTCCTCCCAGAAATCAGATTGATCTAATATGGTTTACTATCCCAGCCTGCTAATTGAAATGGAGCAAACGTGGGGGAAAGAAGATTACCCATTTGGTAGGTCCTCACCCACAGCTTATAAATGCAGGACACACAGAAACAATAATAATTTATTTACATAGGGAGTGAGGAAAGGGAGAAGGAATGGGAGGGGAGAGGGAAAGGGACAGAGGCAGAGTGTTTACAGGCTGGCATGTGGCTGGATTCGGTCTGTCCTACCCCAGATATTGTCCATGAGGCAGAGACTGGCACTTGTGACCACAAAAATTGCACATGGCAGAATGGCAGCTGCCTGTCCATGATGCACAGCAGGCAGGCTCCTGCCAAGTCAAGAAATTGGCTGTCATGCAGGATCAGGCTGCATATGTGGAGCAGGTCGCAGCGAGGAAGAAGCTGGAGGGGGCGCCGGATGCGGCCAATTGGAGAAAAGCCTGGGAGTGTGCTGAGACTGGAGCCGCACACCAAAATAAGAACTGGACTGTGTGGCTTCTGGCTTTTAAACCTTCAGAGCTGCTCAGTTACATTCCCTTGCCAGCAATTTCCCTCCACCAACCCCCTCTTTTACCTCCCCCGATGTAGGGGCTGGAGTCTAGTCCACAATGCTGTTCTACTCCCCTTGTCCTGGCAGGAAAGTGGCACCAGGCAGTCAGGGAGACCTTGTTGCTGGCCCTTTCTCGTGCTTAGAAATGGAGCACCCACCTCCCCCCATGCAGCCCACAGGTGCCTGAGGTGAGGCATTAGAGGACTGGCTGCTCTGAAGACCCAGTGGTCAGAACTTAGCTGTGCTGGGTGGCGCCTCCAACATAGTCACGTGGTTGGTTTTTCTGGCATGGCTAATATTTATGGCAAAATTCTACGAGCCCATCATGAATCACCTTTTCAGCCTAAACTCAGGTTTAATTTTAGAGACCCATGATGGATAACACACACTAACCCTAACTCTGTCCCAGGAACCAGAGACCTAACTATTTTTATACAGACCAACCCTGGTACAATTAGGGGAGGGGTTACACAACATGAAAATCCCAAAAGGTAGAGGTCATTGTGGATCAGCTTAGAGGCTGCCTACTGCACCAATATAAACAAAATAAAAATAGCCACACATTATCTTTGAATGTCATACAAAATATTACTGGATTATTAAAGAACTTTCATGTATAAAGCAATCAATAAATATTTGGGGTATGAATTGAAAAAGAGCAATTAAAAATGTAGATTTTTCCTTCTAGAGAAATGAATTATGTTTTGTTTCAATTTACTTTAATTACACGTAGTTTGTAGATGTCAGTATTTAAGAAAGAACTAATAGAAATGTGAATTTCTATTAATGGGATAATTATTTTCTAATATTACATTAAGTATAAATCTAATCTAGTAAGAAAACTTTGTAATCTATCCTAAGATAAATGAAGGATGTAAAAAATCAGATTAAAAAAATGATAGGGTCATCTATTTGGCCCTCATTTTCAGATTAATATGTCAAGTTAAGGGGCATTTTTCTGCTTTGTGCGATCAATCTTGCTTCCTTTCTAATGTGACATAGAAATTAACTTATAGCATAATCTTTCCATTTAATCATAAAGTAAAAAGATTTAAGGAAAGTTTATGAACAACTAGAATTAATCTTTAAGTGAAGTTAAAAAAGTAACTCAGGCATATGTCTCAATAATTAATGAATACAGCGCATTTAAATAAATACGGTATCTTTATTTCTTTAATCACAGTTCCTACTCTGGAATTGCATTTAAACCAAATGACTGGATAATTTTATATCAGATACTTAATGATACTTAATGATAGTTTTATATAAGATACTTAAGAATCAAAGTATGTCCTGCATGAAGATTAAGTTGCAGATTTAATTAATTTTACTCTTTATTTTTTGTGATCTTCTGAATTGAATATGTTCTTCACTGGAGCTTAATGGTAAATACTTTTGTCTTATTCTGTTGACTTTTCTTTTGATAAGTGGCCCTTGAATTTGCCCTAAAGGGCCAGAAAGGAGTATGCTGTTCTGTAGAAGTGATTTCTTATCTTTACCTTTCCTGATGAATAGCAGAATTATTTTAAAGTCAAAACAATTCATTCTTTGCCTTTCTTCCTTTGTGCACAAAATAAAATACACAATGCAGTGGAAATCTCTCAAGATAAACAATTTTAGTATTTAGGGTTTCTTTGTTAGGGAGTTTTCTAAAATATAAGCTAGCTTATTTTTAAATTATCTAGGATTGAATCTCAGCAACTGTCTGGCAGCACCAATGAACCATTGTAGAGGATTTTAGGGGGTCAGTAGGATTTATAAGAATTATTTTATTTATATCCATGAAAAGACAAAGATCAAAGGTATTTAAAAATAAATCAAGCAAGCAATACAAGAACTAGACAATTATGACTGGATGACAAAAGAGGCATTTTCTTGCCTGGATATTCAGATAACAGATTACCTGTTTCCATGAAACAGGAATCATGGATCAAAGCCTCTCAATTTAACTGTAGTCACTAAGCTGTTTGGGTTTTGTCGATTCTGAGATGCATTACTATATTTCTCTTCCAGATTGTATTGCTAGAGATATAAAGAAATTCAAGTCTAACCCAAGAATTTAAAAAAAAAAAAAATCTGTGGAATATCTTTGTCTAGTTTTCATTCTGATGAAATCTAAGAGTCTGCCCAGGAGATAGATCGCCCAAAAAGTGCTTGCTGCATGAATTGCAGTAGCAATGATAGAAAATAAAGTTGGGTATTAAAACTACTTTAAAAGACATACTATCGGCAACATGGTGGCGAGGAGACGCTGCGAGTAAGATCTCCCATTAAAAAAAAAGTTAATAGGGAGGAAAAGCGGCAGGTCCCAGTGAGAACTGGAACAGGGAAGATAAACGGACGACTCCAGCAAACTGCCCGAAGAAGAAAGTGGCCATAAAAGAGGACCAGAAGGGAGGAAAGCGCAGAACCCTGCTCCCCTCCCCCGCCCACAGAGGCGGCACTCTCCGACCGGCAGAGAGGAGGAAAACAACAAACTGAAAGGACCAACAAGAACAAACGACGCAGCAAGCGGGACTGGGAGTGGAAAGGAACTATTGCAGCCACCACACCCCGTGAACGGGAGCTGTGGAGAATTCTTCAGGATTCGCTGCGGAGGTGAGCTCCAGGTGCCATTAAAGAGAAAACCCGCCCCCCAGGAGGAGACCAGCACCAGCACACAGCCCCTGGCCGCCCGGTAAGCTTGCGCGGAAAAGGGGCGCCCTGGAAAAGCAGACGCGGAGCGGGAGCGGGGTCGGGATCGCGCGGAAAAGCAGTGCGGTTGAAAAGAAAACGCGGATCCGGACCACAGCTGCCCAGGTCCCCGCGCCTTCGACCTAGGTTTGCGGAACCAGGCGCCCAGTGAGCAGGAACCAGGCGCCCAGGCACAGGAGCGGGATTCAAAAGGCGCCATTCCCGCGCCACTGAACTGGGCTACAGCCCGCGTCCTGGAACTGAGGGCTTTGGAACTGAGACCCGGGGCACGAAATTCGGGGCGTGGGTTCTCCACGACGGTGGGGCACAAGGCAGACACAGCACCCCAAAGCCGTTGAGGTTTACCCTACCATTCCCGCTCTGTTCCCTGTCCCACCGGGTGGAAAAATCAGCTCCCCAAGGGCTCCAGGAGAGATCTCTGGCGCCATCTAGCGACTTGAACCAGCAGAGGCTCCTGGAGGAGCCAGTGGCCAGCTGGGGAGTTAGCCCACGCCGGGCCCCTTACGACCAGTAGTCTGAGCCCACAGGGGGAACAAGCACCCACAGCCGGGGCAGACCAGGCACGCAGAAGAGTGTGCCTGAGACCAGACGCGCAGGGAGTGTGTCCCGCATCGCCATTTTAGAACAGGGACATTTCTTCAGTAAAGACTACCTGCAGAAGGCTTCCTCAGGAGCCAGAGGTGAGTGGGGAAGTTCGCCCACGCCAGACCCCCTCTGGCCTGCAGTCCAAGCCCAGAGGAGGAGCAGGAACCCACCGCCGGGGCAGACCAGGCGCACAGGGGAGTGTGTCCCCACATCGGCATTTTAGAACAGGGACCTTTCTCCAGTAAAGTCTGCTTGAAACTGACATATGGCTCCTGGAGGAACCAGAGGGGAGCAGAGAAGCTCACTCAAGATGCCGGCCAGTCCCAGCAACACAGTGTCCCAACGCATATGGCAAATTAGAAAACAGACAGTAGGGAGTAGAAGAACCACACGCAACCTAGCAACTCCCCAGGGAAAAAGCACACCACAAAAAGAAAACCAGCCCCCAGATAGCAACGACAGTAACTTGGAAGAACTTCTGAGCCTTCCAGAAAGAGAATTTAAAATTGCCATGATTAAAAAAGTTATAGAAGTCATAAAGGAAAACAATGATCAGAAGAAGGAAATTGAGTCCCTAAAGAGGGAAAACAATGGTCAGAAGAATGAAATTGAGTCCCTAAAGAGGGAAGTAAAAGAAATGCAGGAGACCAAAGAATTAATGGAAGAACTAAAGAATTCTGGGAAAAGCAATGAAAGCAAAATAGATGAAATGGAAGAACGAATAAGTTCTCTTGAAGACACAGAAATAAAAAGAACCAAAACAGAAAAGGAAAGAGAAGTACGAAGGAAAAAGAATGAAGAAAGACTTCGGGAACTATCTGACTCCATGAGGAAAGGAAATATAAGAGTTATAGGAATACCAGAAGGAGAGGAGAGAGATGTAGGAACGGAGAAAATATTCAAAGAGATAATTGAAGAGAACTTCCCAAATGTGAAGAAGGAGTTGAAAATTGATATAGAAGAAGCAAGAAGAACACCAAACTTCCACGACGAAAGGAAAAATACAGCAAGACACATAATAGTAAAACTCCCAAGAATCCAGGACAAGGAAAAAATAATGAAGCTGGCAAGAGGGAAGAAACAGATAACATTCAAAGGAAAGCCAATCAGGCTGACATGAGACTTCTCTGAAGAAACACTACGGGCAAGGAGAGAGTGGAGGGACATAGTCAACAGACTCCAAGAAAACAGATGCCAACCAAGAATACTCTATCCCGCAAAGCTCTCCTTCCTCTTTGAAGAAAGAGTATGGACCTTCCCAGACAAACAGAAACTCCGGAATTTCATTACAACTAAACCCCCACTCCAAAAAATTCTACAAGGAGTCCTAAAGCCAGAACCTCAGAGGGGCGAATAACAATGAAAGAAGGTCAAAAAAAAAAAAGTTATTAAAAGAATAATTAAATAAAATCAAAGGAAAGACAAACACAATGGCAAATACAGATGCTAACATATCAATATTAACTCTAAATGTAAATGGACTAAACTCTTCAATAAAAAGACACAGAGTTGCAGCCTGGATTAAGAAACAAAACCAACCTTTTGCTGTCTCCAGGAAACACATTTAGCTACAAAAGATAAAAATAGGCTCAAAGTTAAAGGATGGAAAACAATCCTACAAGCAAATGGACCAAAAAAGAAAGCAGGAACAGCTATACTTATATCAGATAAAACAGATTTCAAACTCAAAAAGATAAAAAGAGACCCCAATGGTCACTACATTATGATCAAGGGGACAATACTTCAAGAAGAAATAACACTCATTAACATATACTCACCAAACGAAGGAGCACCAAAATATATCAGACAACTGTTGTCCTCTCTGAAAACAGACATCAGAGAAAACACATACGTAGTGGGAGACTTCAACACACCACTATCAACAATGGATAGATCAACAAGACAAAAAATAAGTAAAGAAACCAAAGCTCTAAATAAGGACCTATAGCATTTGGGCTTAACAGACATCTATAGAACACTAAACCCCCAAAAAACGGAGTACACATTTTTCTCAAGCGCACACGGATCATTCTCCAGGATCGATCACATACTGGGGCACAAGACAAATATCAACATATACACCAAGATTGAAATCATATCAACCATCTTTTCTGACCATGAAGGCATCAAACTAGAAATAAACCATAAAAAGAAGGCAAGGAACTTCCTACCTCATGGAGATTAAGAACCACACTACTGGAAGACCACTGGACTAATGAGGAGATCAAAGAAGAAATTAAAAAATTCTTTGAATTGAATGACAAGGAGGACACCAATATCCTAAATGTATGGGATGCAGCAAAAGCAGTAATAAGAGGAAAATATATAGCAATAGAAGCTCACATCAAGAAACAAGAAAGAACTCAAAGAAGCAACCTAATCTCGAAGCTCAAAGATCTAGAAAAAGAACAAAAAAACCCAAAACCAGTAGAAGAAAGAAATAATAGAAACCAAAGCAGAAATAAATGAAATTGAAACTAAAAAAACAATCCAAAAGATCAATGAACCAAGAGCTGGTTCTTTGAAAAAATCAATAAAATAGACAAACCCCTAGCCAGGCTCACAAAGGAAAAAAGGGAGAAAGCACAAATAAACAGGATCATCAATGAAAGAGGAGAAATCACAACGGACACAGCAGAAATCAAAAGAATAATCAGTAACTACTATGAAGAGTTATATGAAACAAGTTTAACAATCTAGAGGAGATGGACAAATTCCTACAACTCTACAATCACCCAAAGCTAGATAAAGAAGAAATAGAACACCTAAACAGACCAATTACAAGCAGCGAAATTGAAATGGTAATCAAAAATCTCCCAAAAACAAAAGCCCAGGACCTGATGGATTTACAAATGAATTCTACCAAACATTCAGAGATGAATTAGTGCCTATCCTTCACAAACTCTTCCAAAAAATTGAGAAGGAAGGGACAATACCAAACACGTTCTATGAAGCCAACATTACGCTAATACCAAAACCGAACAAGGACAACACAAAAAAGGAAAACTACAGGCCAATCTCCCTAATGAACACTGATGCAAAAATCCTCAATAAAATATTAGCTATCAGAATCCAACAATGTATCCATAAGATAATTCACCACGACCAAGTAGGATTCATTCCTGGAACACAAGGATGGTTTAACATCCGAAAATCAATCAACGTTATCCAACACATCAACAAAAAGAAATATAAAAACCATATGATAATATCAATAGATGCTGAGAAAGCTTTCGACAAAGTGCAACACCCATTCATGATAAAAGCCCTTGAAATTCTTGGGATACAAGGAACATACCTCAACATCATAAAGGCCATCTATGACAAGCCAACAGCCAGTATCATTCTCAATGGTGAAAAGCTGAAAGCAATTCCATTAAGATCTGGAACAAGACAAGGATGTCCACTCTCACCACTGCTTTTCAATATAATACTGGAAGTCCTAGCCAGAGCAATAAGACAAGAGAAAGACATCCAAGGAATCCAAATAGGAAAAGAAGAAGTCAAACTATCACTATTTGCAGATGATATGATAATATACATAGAGAACCCCAAAATCTCCACAGAAAAACTAATTCAACTCATCAATCAATTCAGTAAAGTGGCAGGATACAAAATCAACACGCAAAAGTCAGTAGCCTTCCTATACACAAACAACAAATCTGAAGAAGAAGAAATCATAAAAACCATCCCTTTTATTATCGAAACAAAAAAAATCAAATATTTGGGAATAAATCTAACAAAAGAGGTAAAGGACCTATACAAAGAAAACTATAAAACACTGTTAAAAGAAATAGAAGAAGACACAAAGAAATGGAAAGACATCCCCTGCTCATGGATTGGAAGAATAAACATTATTAAAATGGCCATCCTACCAAAAGCAATATACAGATTCAGTGCTATTCCAATCAAAATTTCAATGTCATTCTTCAAAGAAATAGAACAATTATTGATGAAATTCATATGGAATCACCAAAAACCCCGAATAGCCAAAGCTCTCCTGAAAAAAAAAGAAGGGAGTGGAGGCATCACACTCCCAGACTTCAAACTATACTACAAAGCCATAATCATCAAAACTGCATGGTATTGGAGCAAGAACAGACATACAGACCAATGGAATCAAATAGAAAATCCAGAAATAAACCCAAAGATTTATGGTCAACTAATCTTTGACAAAGGAGCAAAGACTATGCATTGGAGCAAAGAAAGTTTGTTCAATAAATGGTGCTGGGAAAACTGGGTCGCTACATGCAAAAGAATGAAGCTTGACCACTACCTCACACCATACACAAAAATCAACTCAAAATGGATTAAAGAACTAGACATAAGAACTGAAACCATAAAATACATAGAAGGAAATATAGGCGAAACACTACGTGATTTGCACATCAAAGACATCTTTATAGACACATCACCCAAAGCAGTGATAGTGAAGGCAAAGATAAACAGCTGGGACTACATCAAATTAAAGAGCTTCTGCACAGCAAAAGAGACAATAACAAAAACAAAGAGAAACACCACCAACTGGGAGAACATTTTTGCACCCAACACTAATGATAAAGGACTGATCACAAAAATCTGCAAAGAGCTGATGAGACTTAACAACAACAAAGAAAATAATCCAGTCAAAAAATGGTCAGAAGAGCTAAAAAGAAACTTCTCTGAAGAGGAAATGCAAATGGCCAACAGGCATATGAAAAAATGTTCAACATCACTTGTCATCAGGGAAATGCAAATCAAAACTACCATGAGATACCATCTTACACCAGTGAGAATGGCACATATTAAAAAAACTAGCAACAACAAATGTTGGCGAGGGTGTGGAGAAAAAGGAACTCTCCTGCACTGTTGGTGGGAGTGCAAACTGGTCCAACCACTATGGAGAGCTGTGTGGAGATTTCTGGGCCTACTAAACATAGAGCTTCCATATGATCCAGCAATTCCACTCCTAGGTATTTACCCAAAGGACACAGAAACATCAATTCCAAAGAACACCTGCACCCCTATGTTTATAGCAGCACTGTTTACAATAGCTAAGCTTTGGAAACAGCCCAAATGCCCAAAAATAGATGACTGGATCAAGAAGATGTGGTACATATATACCATGGAATATTACTCAGCATTCAAAAAAGATAAACACATGCAATTTGCAGCAACATGGATGGCGCTGGAAGGGATCATGCTCAGCGAAATAAGCCAAAAAGAAAAAGAAAAATACCGGATGGTCTCACTCATAGCAGGAATCTAGAAAACTTAAATAAGGGACCAGGAAAATGAATAACTATAAGAAAGTGAAAATCAAAATCAACAAAAAATATGAACCAGAGACACTTTTTGGGGGGCGGGGTGAGAGGGGAGGATTGGGGTCAGAATGGGGGGGCTGCAATTGTATGGGGAATATAAAAATAAAATTTATTATTTAAAAAAAAATAAATAAAATAAAGAGAAAATATTTAACCAAAAAAAAAAAAAAAAAAGACATACTATCTCTGATAAGAGAGCTATTTCCAGAAGAATAGGTTAATTAAGCTTATCTGGGCCAGAAATCAGGCATTTACAAAAATCACTAATAGCAGCAGCAACTATATTTTGATCATGTAGTACATAATAAGTTCCTACACTCTGCTTAATGAAGAATTAAATAGACATAAAAGACACTATTTATATTTTTAAGGTATTTAAACGTGTATAGTGGAACAATTCTTGAGTAAAGGTAATTAAAAGTGAAGTGAATAATACTGGAAATCTCCCTTGGCTATGGAAGGTAAGTGTTGAGTTAGTCCATAGGAAAGGATCACAGTATTAAGAGAGTTCTCTGACTAAAGAGGGGATAGAGACAATATTTGCAGCAGTTCAATTGGAATAGTTCAACCAGGCCAAGAGCCTGCAAAAATAAGCTTTGGGGCAGATTGTGTACAGTCATAAATGAAAAATGAAGAAATTTAGTCATTTTGCATTAGATAATAGAGAATTCTCAAAGATAAGTATTACAGAAGAATTAATAGATTGGTGACCTTTAGAATGAGTTATAGGTAGAAAAACAGAAGTGTGGAACACAGGAGGCCACTGGACTAATTTGAGATTAAAAGGACTTGAACTTTTATGATGGAAATCATAAAATGAATCATATGAAATTACTGGCTTTTGGCTATTTTTGACCTATGTGAGTACACACTCACCTAACAAGGTGAATAAGCAGTAAAATTTACATTTGACCAAAATATGTATCAGAAAATATGTGTAGGTGACTGGGAAAAAGAAGTTACCACAAACAGAAGACAATTAAAGAAGGTAAGTCATGCAGTAAACTTTTCAAATGAATCGATGAAATCAAGTTGAAAAGTTCCATTTAAATGTGTTGTATTTGAAAGCAAAAACAATTATAAACCAGAGACATACTGCAGGGGAGGAGGAGGGAGAGGGATCAGAGGAAGGAAGGGAGGAGCACAGGGGACTGTGGTGATGGTGCACGGGTGCCTTGGGGAAGGAAATTCTATGGGGACTACACCTGAGGGGGTGGGGTGAAGCAAATATTGTCTAAAAAAATTTAAAAATGATAAATGTTAAAATAAAAAAATTAATTAGTTAATTAAAAAATAAATGTATTGTATTTGAAGTAAGGGGGGCGGGTGTACATTTGGTGATTGAAGATAAATGACTAGAGTTCAGACTTAGTCAAGAATGAAATGAGTACTTGGAGATTTGCCGGTGGACATGAGCCTGTTGACACTAGGAGAATGGATAAGTACTCTGAGGAAGGAGGCAGACACTGAGAAAAGAATTAGATCAAAGGCCCAGTTTTAAAAGTGAGAGACTGATGGAGAAGGTTTGATCAGAAGGCCCCAAAACTAGGAGACTGAACTACTTTTAGTGTTAGAAAGATGTCTTGGGACAACCCTGTCCCAGAGCTCAAAGGAGGGGCTGGGAGGCAGAGAGCATTCAATTAAGTGCTTTTATTAGTTACATTTCCCCTGAAAGAGCCTTATTTAGCTATTTAAATCCTACTGATGGATATAAAAAGTGAGGCATGAAGGAGTTCAATTTTACATTTTACAAAATGAAAGGGTTAAGATGAGGATATGACATTTTACCATGGATAGTATCATGGGAGTTTGCTCTTGTGAAGAGAAATGTACAAACTGAGTTCAGATATAAGTAAAACAGTTGCCTTTAATGCTTGATGATGTATCCTGGCCAGGGTACCTCAGTATAAACAAACATCACAGAAATCTATGTCCAGGTGAGGAAAAATGCAATTTAAAATAAAGTAAGAGAAAATGAAGTTTTTCCTACTTTTCAGCGGAAGAACATGTAGTCATTAATCATAATTGTGCCATTCGGTCAACAAAATCAGTGCCTACTGCAGATCAGCTGCTGTTCCAGGCACTGCTTTGTGAAATAATCTATAAACCTCTGCTGCTCCTTCTGCATGCCAGTCACTGGCACGAGATGGATGGCACAGAGGGGTGCTTCTTGGCTTTTCCCTCAGCATCCCAGAAGATGAGACTTAGAAACACTCAAGTTCAATAATACAAAGAACTACATAGTTAAAAACTTTTACTCAGATAATAAGTCACTGGAGGGGGCCTTCCTGGTGGCACAGGGGTTAAAGGCACACTATCAAGCTACCGCCAGCCACTGCAGCACGACTTTGATCCCCGGCTAGCCAGGGAGCAACCCACATGGCCCAGCAGTCCTCTCCTGCCTTGCCCATTGCTCCCCTCACCAGTTTGTTTCAGTACATCTGCCTGTTCTGCTCCCCACTTTCTCTGGTGACTCCTCTCACCACCCACACCTCTGGCTTACACCCCAGTTCTTGTTTGCACAAATAAATAAATCTAAAAAAAAAGTCACTGGAGGAAGATATTTATTTAAGATTATAGGACAACTGCTCCCTTAAATAAAGCTGATTAAAATTCTTTAGCTAAAAACCTCCATGCTCAGAAAATATACGTGATAGAAGACATTAAATTTAATTCATTATGTTTCAGTTTTGAGATTGCAAAGCCAAGAACAATGAGTGACAAGTACACCTATGGCAAAGGAAGCTGAACAAATGTGGGATTTCTGTTTTTCCTTCCTACTGGATAATATGTTTTTTTGGAGAATTTTTTTTGGTTATTTACATTTTTTTAAGATTTAGAGGATTCACCAGAGAGAGAGCGGGGAGCAGAACAGGCAGATCTAGTGACATATACTGCTGAGGCGAGCAGCAGGTGAGACAGGAGAAGTCTGCTGTTGCCATGTGGGTTGGCTCTTTGGCCAGGGATTGAACTCAAGTCTCAGTGGCTATGCCACCAGGGAGGCCCAATTATTTACATTTTTTAGAATAAATCATTTTTAGTGTACTATTTTTTTATTGAGATAAAATTCATTTATAACACTGTAGGAGATAAGGATCCATACCTCTCCAGATGTATGTTACCACACCACACTCACCACCGAGGCCCCCACAGGCTTCCACCATGGTCCATTCTGCTCCCATGCTCCTTTGCTCCAAATCCCCACAATCCCCATGTCAAGTCTACAGTCAGATTTCTAGGGTTTGTTTTGGATTGACCTTTATCTGTTCCTTTGTTTTGTTTTTTTTGGATTTCACTTATGAATGAAATTGTCCTGTGTTTGTCTCTCTCCTCTATCTTATTCCGTTTAGCATAATCCTCCTCTAGTTCCAGCCATGGTGTCACAAAGGGTGAAGATTTCATTTCTTTTTTATATCTGAGTAGTATTTAATTATATATATACATACACACAGACACACCACATCTTAATCTACTCATCTGCTGTTGGACTAGGTTGTTTCTATAACCTGACTATTGTAAATAGTGCTGTAAATAATCCTATGAACACAGAAGTGACCACGTCCCTTCAAATTAGTGTTTTTGTATAGTGTTGGTGCATTCATTCTGAATCAATTCACTCATTTTTGTATTTGTTCTGTGTAAGAAAGATGAACTTTAGGAATATTAAATAGAGAATTAGGTTTTTTGAATACCACTTGATGATTATAAGATTTTTATGTGTTTGTTATGTGTGCCAGATAAGCAGCGTCTTTTAATAATAATCTTTGCCTAAACAAAGATTAGTTTTGCTTGGTTATTTTGTGCATAACCAAGGTGTTAACTACTGCCAGAAGAGAGGTCAATACATTCCACCACATTCTATGCTTCATTATCAGGTCAAGCCCTTTTGGTCACATAACCATTACTAGTCTATTTAGCTAGACATTTTATCCAGTATGTATCAAAGAGAAGACCTTAGCCTCATAAACTTGCTCACACTGACCTTTTCTTCAGTGCATTCCAAACAAGTCTTCCAAACAGTATTTGATCTATGTTGTGGTAAAGTTCCCCGGGGCAAATAAAAAAAAACAACTATTCTAATTTTACCAAAGACATTTGTAGTTACTATTTATCCTCACAATTATTTTAGAAAACAAAACATGTGCCTTGGTTGTAAGAAACAGCTGCCATCTAAAAAGGAGGAGACTGCTTCTCTGCTCTTGGCATTGGATCAAGTTTCTTATTCTTTTCCCACTGATATTGCTCATTGGATGAAAAGGAAATGATGAAAACTATTGCACAAAAAGTAATGATTTCTTCCATTATTATTTCATCAGTGTAATGGTAGAAACAAAAGCTTCATTTCACTGGTATTACATTTAGGCTTTTTATTTTTTTAACTATTGGGGTTTAAACATCAGGTCTCTTGGCCTTTGCACCGAGTCAGCAAATGCAATCATAGTGCTTAATATACATATATGCATCAAAATACACTAGTAGTCATTGCGTGCACATGCAGATAAGAATGTTACTGATGCAAAACCAGACACAAGATTTAGTTTATCTTATTATTCTAGACATTGAAAGATTTGCCAAATGTATAAAATAATGTCTCATGTCTTGCTTTTATTTTGTTTTGGAAAATGTAATTTTTTAAATAAGATTGTGTTTACTTATGCTAATATGTAATGGGTTTATTATTAGTTTTTTGTTTTTTGTTTTTTTTGGTGGGACCCTCACCGGTGGCCAGGGATCCAACTGGTGATGCAGAGACTGCGGGCAGCCTCGCAATCCAGCGCTCAACTGCTACACCACCAGGGGAGGCCCAGGTTTATTATTAGTTTTACAGTTGAATTAGGTCTTCTCTTTGATACACACTGGATAAAATGTCTAGCTAAATAGACTAGTGTAATGGTTATGTGACCAAAAGGGCTTGATCTGATAAAGAAGCATAGAATGTGGTGGAATTTATTGACCTCTATTCTGGCATTTGAATTAAATGGTGATTATAAATTAACAATTAAATGGTGATTATAAATTAACAAGAATAGGTTTTTTTTTTTAATAGAGGCATATTTTATTTATTTATTTATACATGCACTGGGTACAGTCAGAAGCACGGGAGGGTGAGAGAATTCACCAGAGCCAGAGCGGGGAGCAGAGCAGGCAGAAGGACCGAAGTACACTGCTGAGGGGAGCAGCGGGCAGCAGGAGAGGTCTGCGCGCCATGTGGGACCCTCCTCTGGTGGCCGGGGAGCAGCCGGGGATCGAACCGGCGCTGCAGAGGCCGCGGGCAGCTTCGCAACCCAGCGCTCAACCGCTGCGCCACCGGGGAGGCCCAACAAGAACAGTTTTAAAGTCAGTTATAATACTGGTGCTAAGGGGATAAAGCTAAGAAATAAAATTTCTCACTTAATTTGGACTACATTTAATGTATAAAAGGATAAAATCTACATAAATAAAAGGTTTTTGAGGTCTTTAATAAATTTTGAGAGCATGAAGTGACCATGGGAACAAAAAAATGTAGATTGCTTTTCTGCATTATTTTGTGCTAGCAACAAAGAAAGAAAAGAAAGAGAAGAGAAGAGAAAACCAGAAGAATCACTGTCTAGTGATATGTCAAGGTTGTGCAAATGACTGGAACATAAGCTAGGATGTCATTCTGGCTTATGTGTTGGGAGTTCCTGACATCTTATTCAGATTTAATTTAGGTTCTAGGGGTATTAGAATATAATTCAGGAAAATAATTTAAGAAAGTTAATGCAGCATAGTGCAATATTGTGGAAACTTGAATAAGAAAACCTGAATTTGAATCCTGCTTTACCATATACTAGTTTTATTATTAAGCAATTTATATTATTTCTCCATATCTCAGTCTCTTCATTTGTAAATTAGGAATAAAAATATTACTTAATTTATTGATCAACTGAATGAATAGTTCTATGGATTTAATGCTATAACAGATGCAATTAGAAATGTGACTGCAGCTTAGTAATCGTTCACTAAATGTTCATATTCTGCTTGTTCCCATCCCACGCACTTTCCCATTTACTATTTTCCTCTGCCTGCTTTCAGTATCTGATATGTTGGTGGGTTAGTTAATTGACCCAAATAACCCTCCTCTTTTCTTTTTTTAATGCTGAGACATTTCTTCTCTAATGCATTATAAAGGGGCATGTTTGTACACTACAGAAAGTGTTAGGATGTCAGTAACTAATGCTTCAGATTAACAAATCTAGGAATTTCTAGAGCACACTGATTCCAATAAAACAACACCATGTAAAATGCTTAGGAAAGTAATAAACACTCCAACTTAGTAAGCAAAGAGATCATGTTTAATACTTGTCTTTAATTTCTTTTTTTAATTCTCATAAATCTTTACAAATAAGTTAGGGCCTTGAGACATTTTTCTTGAGTCAGGACACAATCCAAGGTGTATGATAGCAGCACAAGAAAATACTTTAACAGTGGCAAAGATAAAAAGATTAACATAACCTGTAGGGAATTTTTAATGAAAGTATTTCATGTTAGGATTCACATTAAATTAAACTATCCATGTGTTTATGATTTTTTTGTGTTTACTCTTTGTGTTCTTTTTACTTGTTTTTATTCCATTGCCCTACTGTCCCGGCATTGGCAGAATCAGAATGTCTTGATTGTGAAAAATGAACAACTTGTCTTACAATACACCAGAGGAGTTGTATCAGGAGAGAAAATAATCAGAGGTAAGGATTCTTATAAAAATGACCCTTTGACATCAGTTTTTCAATTTATCTTCCTCTACAGATTTTGTCCACAACTTTATGCACAAAGACTTCTGCTATTTTATAGAAACAAGAGGAAAATAAAATGAGATT
Organism: Talpa occidentalis; assembly: GCF_014898055.3. Classification (NCBI taxonomy): domain Eukaryota; kingdom Metazoa; phylum Chordata; class Mammalia; order Eulipotyphla; family Talpidae; genus Talpa; species Talpa occidentalis. Next base: position 55,165,993 of record NW_023604861.1, on the reverse strand, counting down.
TTGTGCATTAAGGGGACAACAAATCTGAGATCAGAGATTCATGGTGAGATTTGCAGTAGTTCATTCCATAAATAGGTTGCATTCTTACAGACTCAATCCCATAAAGACAGAGAGTCCTTAATAAAGCAGACAGCTGCAAAGACATTTCTGGCTAAATGTAGATGTAGACAGATATATATATATATATATATTATTTTATACTACTAGTATATTTAGAAAGCATAGATGATCCCAAATACATTTTTAGAAGAGTTCTGTAGCCAAGCCATCATTCTCTCAAGTGAAAATTTTCTTAGGCCTTAGAACATTCCCTGATTTCTCAGGAGGAAAATAAGAATGTAATATAACATCATCTCCAAAGTATTAGTCAATCTGAATTCTGGAGGATCAACTTTCTCATCTTAAATTGAACAAACTAGTCTACTGTCTACTTGGTGTGAGGATGGAAATAAATTGTGTGAAATTTATTATGTAGTCTTTTCTCTAAGGGTCCTAAAATGATTTGGATTATATGATTATTCCATTAAAAATATGCTTTAAATTCCTTTCGCATGAACCTTCTTCACTTTATTTATTTATTTAAAGATTTATTTATTTATTTATACGAGCACTAAGTACAGTCAGAAGCACAGGAGGGTGAGAGAATTCACCAGAGCCAGAGTGGGGAATAGAACAGGCAAACTGATGAAACACACTGCTGAGGGGAGCAGGGGGCGCAGCAGGAGAGGTCTGCACGTCATGTGGGACCCTCACTGGGGGCCAAGGATCGAACCTGAACTACAGAGGATGCAGGCAGCTTCACAGCCCAGCGCTCAACTGCTGTGCCACCAGGGAAGGCCTGAACCTTCTTCACTTTTAGCTCACCAATTTTAATTCACATCTCTCATTATTTATTCCTCTATTTACACACTTATTTTTCTTTTTTCACTACTCTACCCTTCCTTCATAATCATTTATTTACAGTGCTCCTAAATTTGTCTTCTATTTTTATACCTTAAATGTTGGACCAAATTTCTGTTTTCTTTTTTTTTCAATCTGTTCATCAAGAAAGCATTGAGTCCAGAAGCACAATTACTTTACCAAGAAATTTAGAATGCTCTCTTTTAAATTAATGCAGAGGTGTGATTTAAGATTGGGAAAATACTAGAAATAGTTTCATTTGAGTGTCAAGAATAATATTTCTTTCAGAATATGAATAAAGGTGATTTTCTAATTTTTCAACACTACTTAATAGGTACTCATTTTGTAGTTGAGAGTTTAATAAGCAAATAATAAAAACTTAGTTAAAGAATTTATATTTCTAGTCATGTAAGTATTCAATAAATGTTTGAATTTCAGTGAATTGTTTGTTGAAGAAAAGAAATTCCACATGAGCAGTCCTCAAGTGTACTATTGTATCAAAGCTATAGTTCAAGGTTCAAATGCAGATACTGAAGCTCAACAGAATGATTGATGGCTCTCATTGCTAAAACAATAAGCTAAGAATACTGAACCATTACTTTGAACACATGCCTTAAACTTATGAAGGCAGGGACCTGAAAGGGTCTTTTGAAATTTTTTTACTTGGTTATTGTTTATATGTTAAAGCAAATGAATTAAAGGACATTTTCTTGGTTATGACTTTTAGATGACAAAAATATTAACGTATTTTAGATAACACTTTGGAATGTATAGTTTTATTTCCCTGTTAATAAAAAAATGCTCTATGATATCATTTTAAGTAAATTCATTTAAAAATATCTCCATGTTCTCATGACATTTCTCCTCTAGGATATAATTATAGCAAGCTATTTGTCACTGAATCTGAGGGGCTGAGATGGAAATTTTTATATAAAAATATTAACATTATTATTTGGTATGCAAACCTGGTATCAGGAAGCGTTTAATCATAGAAGCAGAACCAAAAAGATATGAACATATTAATAGATTTGTGCAAGCAATTGGGTAATATGTTTGTGGGCAGCCACAGTCACAGAACAGGTTGTCAGGAGGGTGGATTGCCACTCCAGAGCTGAGGCTGCTGTCCACAGGGAAATTTTTTCCATATGGAAACCTCAGCTCTGCTTATAAAAGTGTTTCAACTGGCTGGATCAGACCCACCCAGATTATTTATGATCATCTCCCTACTCAAAGTGATTATGGATGTTAACCACATCTATAAAATATTGTCACAGCAACCCCGACACTAGTGTTTATGGGATGATGGGGAATTGTAGCCTAGCTAGGTTAATACATCAAAAGGTCACTACATCTAAAACCATTTTAGTTTACTTTTAATGACTTCCCCATCATATAGTGTTTTGTTTTTAACCTTTTTCCCTTCTATAGTTCTATATTATATATATTTAAAACAGGGGTTTTTTTTAGATATGTTAAATTTTCCCAATTTAGAACAGTTGCAGAAAGTCTGCTCATACTCTCATAATACCATATCCCAACTAAATAGCATGATCATTAACTCAGAATACATTAATAAGTCTCTAATGAAACCTTATGGCCCTTTAGGCACTTTTCAAGTTGAACTAAATATAGTCATCTCTTTTTTGAGCTTTGTTTACTTAAGAGAAAATAATGAGTGCAAAAAATACCTGTACTTAAATATATGCAATTTATCTCATGTCTTTATAAAGGGCCTTCCACATATGTTTGATGAGTAATGAAGAAATATATATATACACTGTATACATCTAGGAAGCATCTTGAGTTTGCAAGTAGCCATCTAAAAGATTCAGTCCTCAACCATTACTGAATACTTACAATGTACAGAAACAGACTCAAGATTTTTGGGAAGTTACAGACTAACTGGACTACAAATTATTTTTATTTGAAAGATAAATGAAAATTAATTCAAATGCACATGCAAACCAGTCCAAGTACAGATTTTCTGTGTCAGTGAGAGGTTACATTTGCAATGTTGTGGTTAAAATATTGACTAGTATAACACTAAGTAACAAACAGACCCAAAGGTTTTTTTGTTTATTTGTTTTCATCTATATGTCATCTTCTTAGCAACCCTGAAAGACATTTACAATAAGCATTTTTGTATCTATTAGTGGTCATAACAATCCAAGGGCACAAGGTCAAAATATTTATTCATAATCAGCATAAGCTAATTATAGTACAAAAATCAGGAAAAAAGTCTTCTACACTAATAACATTTGCACCAATGTTCATTTGCCATCTGGAAGTCTTAGGGATTTGCTTAGGAATTTGGGACATTCTTTTTTTTGGCCATTTTATTTAAATTTTTATATATTTTTTACATCATTGTTCATTTTTAAACATTTTTTTAAAAAGATTTATTTATTTATGCATACAAGAACTGGGGTACAGGCCAGAGGTGTGGGGGGGGGTGAGAGGATTCACCAGAGACAGAGTGGGGAACAGAACAGGCAAATTGACTGAAGTACACTGCTGAGGGAAGCAGCAGGCAAGTCAGGAGAGGTCTGCTGTGCCTTGTGGGTAGGTTCCTCACCAGGGATCGAACTGATGCCACAGTGGCTGTGGGTAGCTTCATAGTTTGCATCTTAACCCCTTGTGCCACCAGGGAGGCCCCATTTGTAAACATTCTTAATGAACAGTTACTCAATGGTTTCTATGAGTAACTTGTTATAATGTTATTATTGAAAAATCTTACTATTTTAATTCACATAAGCACTATTTTTATTAAGCCCCCTGTTTCACAAATTGCACACAAATTAGAGTTCCATCTAATTGTCTCTAATCCATTGTCTCTAACTTACACACATACCCACAACCTTCAACACATACACATATGTGCATATACCTTCTTATGTACCTCTCCATATTTTCCTGATGTCTTTCAGGGATTCTCTATATGTTCTTTCTTATTCAGGATGCAGCTGAAAACTTATTTCTTCTACATTGTATTTACCGTGAAGAGAGACTGTATGCAATATTGCTCTATTACATTAGCTTTATATTTGATATTAAGTTTACTTTGGTTTTGTGCTTCATCCATATATAGTTTGTATTCTTTCTCTGATAAAAATACTTATTTTTTTTAGTGATTGATGATGTTTTGGCATCTATTCCATGCTAAAATTACTTCTGTGTTTATAGGGAAGCTGTTCTTACAGAATTAGAAAGGTAGCATATGGATTGCTTCAATGTATTTCAACACCATTCCCTTTCGGAAGGGACTAGATTTCCAGTATACTTGTTAATGTGGGTTATAAAATTAATGTATAAGGATAAAAGCACCAATAATGACTAATACCAGTTTCTATACATGGAGAAAAGTGGGAACTTTCTGGAATAACAAACATTTGATTTGTTTAGAGTGTGAGTTAGTGGATGTATACATTTGTCAAAACTCATTAAACATGTGTTGGAGTTTTGCGTTTCACTTCAGTAAATATTTATACATATAAAGGAGTGAGCTACTGGAAGAGTTAAACTGAAAAGGAGGAAAATCCTATTCGAATGTACTTTTGAGCTCTTTCTAGTATTGCCAGGGTCCAAATTTAGAGAAGCACTGGAAAAGAATTTTTACATTAAAGTGGTATGGCTTTTCAGTTTTCTGTCTCCTATAGTAATGAGGTTTTGTTTTACTCTAAATTTTGCCTTATACTTATCAACAGCAACATGAAGAGAAGATTTCTGAGTAGAGAAACTCTACCCAGGGTATGATGGAGTAATGAAATTGGTTCCATTGATTTTCATTAGAGGAATATATTTAACTCATAAGCAATATTTTTCAGAAGTGTGATATCTAGTCTACTGCATGTAAAATCTAGTAAAATAACTATCCATAATAAGCATGCATATTTATAAATATGATTTTGTTAAATTTGAAACATTTTTATTAATACAGAAAACTAGGGCAGAGAATCTTTGCCAGGAGCATTTATAGCCAGAAGACATAGTTTATCTTTATCCCTCTGCCTAGAATATTTCCTTCTCACTTTTCCTTCTGGCAAACTCTTAATTATTCTTAAAGACACAGAAAATATGGTGAATGTTCTAGATTTCCCCTGAGGTAGCCACATGTTTTCTCCCAAACTCACTCATCTTTTTCACAGAGTACAGTTTTGTTGGATCAGCCTATTTCCCCAATTAAACATAAAATTCTCAAAGGTAAAGTGTCTTTTGCTTATCCCTTATATTACTACAGGTCTGCATATTGGGCTCAGATCAGAATAGATGCTTTAGAAAATATTTGCTGAATAAATGAGTAAATGAAATTTTAATTGAAAAACACATTAAGGATAATTTTTGCTCTCTTTCCATCAACAAGCATTAACCAAAGAAGAATGCATAAAATCGGAAATGATATTTTTTTGCATGTGATAAAGCTATATATAAAAGGAAGAAATAGATGTGGTTCTTGGGTTAGATTATAAGAGTTCTTAACTGATTTTTCAGTTCAAACAAAATTCTTTTTTTTTTAAAAGATTTATTTATTTATTTATTTATTTATTTATTTATTTATTTATTTATATGAGCACTGGGTACAGTCAGAAGCATGGGAGGGTGAGAGGATTCACCAGAGCCAGAGCAGGGAACAGAACAGGCAGACCGACGAAATACACTGCTGAGGGGAGCAGCAGGTGAGACAGGAGAGGTCTGCGCTCCATGTGGGACCCTCGCCCAGCGGACGGGGATAGAACCGGTGCTGCAGAGGCTGCGGGCAGTTCGCAACCCAGTGCTCAACCGCTGCACCACCGGGGAGGCCCCACATTTATTTCTTATGGTAAAAATATATCCTCTAAAAACTGTTATCTGGTATTCTTGCCATTCTCCTCCCTGAGCTCTGTGTTCTAAGTCACCAAACTAACTTTAGTAGGCTCCCACTTTTTTCCTATTTGGCATGTCCTTTCTGCTTAGAAAACTCCTACCTGTTCTTTAAGCCCGAATACAAAGTTTTACCTTTTTTTTGATCAAATTATTGCTAGTTCTTCCTGGGACACTTATCTTCATACTCTTGGAATATCCAGTGGTAACTTGATTTATTTCTGTTATAAATTTGTCAGATGGTGAGTATCTCAAGGCTCAACAAGTACCTGTTACTATTTGAAGAAAGGAGTCAATGAGCACTTATTTCTGCTCTCAGTAAGCAACCTAAATAACCTCGAGATGAAATTCATGGCAAGGCGATATCCTTTTTCATTCTACATAAACCTAAAACAAAAAGAAAGAAAGCAATAGGTGAACTTGAGCATGATTATAGAAACTGATGAGGTTAAATTAAATTAAATTAATTAAATAGGGTCCCATGAGCTAGTTGCCCTCACCAGCACCCCAGGTACCAGCAGTGTTTCCTATGAACTAGTGGCCCCAACGGTACCAACACTCTAACCACCTGCAACATTTCCTGTGCTACAGTCTTAACAAAAGGTTTATGTACCCAGCATTTGTTAACCCAGCTCTTGTTAACTGAGGAAAAAAAGAATAAAAAAGCAAAGCAAGGGAATTGGGAATATAAATAGATGGGTTATATTTATACACAAACTACTAGATGTATTCCAACTGCTAACTTTTACAGGTAGCTGCTGACTATTGCAGTCTGCCTGACTTCTGGCCTTTCCGCTCTTGGAAGCTACTTACTTTTTTTAAAACATTTATTTATTTATTTATTTATGCATACAAGAGCTGGGGTGTAGGCCAGAAGTATGGAGGGTGAGAGGATTAATCAGAGACAGAGTTGGGGGGCAGAACAGGTGAATTAACTGAGATACACTGCTGAGGGGAGTAATGTGCGAAACAGGAGAGGTCTGCTGTGCCATGTGGGTAGCTCCCTGGCTGGGGATCAAACTTGTGCTGTACTGGCTGTGGATTGCTTCATAGTGCTGAGACTTAACCCATTGCGCCACCAGGGAGGCCCTGGAAGCTACTTTTTTTTTAATATTTTATTTTATTTTATATCATTCTTACATCATTTTTCATTTTTGCACAATGTATGCATTTTCATTTTGGTTATATTCCCCGAACAATTCCCACCCTCCTTATTTTGGCCCTAATCCCTCCTCTCCTCCTCTCCCCTCCCCCCCCCATTAGTGTGTCTCTGGTTTATAGTTGCTTGTTTATTTTGATTTCTTCTTTATTATAATTAGTCTTTTTCCTGGTCCCTTGTTTAGGTTTAATTCAAAAGGGCACCTGCACCCCTATGTTTATAGCAGCACTATTCACAATAGCTAAGCTATGGAAACAACCCAAATGCCCAAAAACGGATGACTGGATCAAGAAGATGTGGCATATATACACAATGGAATATTACTCAGCAATCAAAAAAGATAAACTCATGCAATTTGCAGCAACATGGATGGAGCTGGAAGGGATCATGCTCAGAAAATAAGCCAGAAAGAAAAAGAAAAATATCAGATGGTCTCACTCATACCTGGAAGCAACTTTCAATAAAATTTGCTGTACTTCTGAACTCTCAGTTTCTGTGAATTCTTCCAGACCGAGCTGAGCTAAATCCCTGCCAAATGCATCAGAAACTAGTCCTGAATACTCTTTGAATTATAAGACCTTGTCCAATATATTATGATATCTCTAAATCCTAGCAATATGCTTGACATATAATACAAATCAATGGTTATTGAATAAATAAATATATCATATTTTTAACATTGATTTGTTTCATAATCCTGTTTTTATATATTCTCATGATATGCAAATAAGTGTTATATCTATGTGACTGTCAATTATACTAATAGTCTGAAAATTCTGCAAGGGAAGAGCGCTGGTCAACTAGTCATAGGCTCTCCAGTACTGTTCCTTATTTTTTGAATATCAGTAAATACTGAAGTCTAGGCATTTAAAGAAAATGGTTTTGTTTTGGCGTAAGAAAATACTCTTAGTCACCCATCTGTGGTTTTAATAGCTGATTGCCAATGAAGTTTACACTCCAGACAGAAAAAGAAAAGTTTGTATTGCAATGAAAGGTTTACTTTTTATTTTTCATTGTATGTCTATTGTATGACTTAAATTGCTAATTGTTATTTTTATTTTAAGTTTTTTAAAAATTCTAATTTTTAAGGACTGGAGATAGCATATGATTCCCCTACATCAATAGTGCTGCACCCCAGTCTCAGAATGAACTAAGGACAGTGAATCTCAGGCACAGACGAGAATTTGTGGGGAATCCAGGCAGAATTGGCAATATATAAACAAATTCGAGAACACGGGAGAAAAGCTCCCAGTCAGGGAGCTAACCCACATGCATGGTGCAGCAGACCTCTCTATATGGTCTTTTAGCTTTTTTAATCACAGCATTTACAGAATTTAAATTCTTAGTTTGCAAAGAATTCCAGAGTATAATAAAATATGTTAATTGCAGAGAATTAAAGGGTAGAACTTGATGACCAACTGAAAAGGGATGTTGAACAGAAGCAGGATTCAAAAATCTTCCCATTTGATAATTTTTGCAAAATAGAGAATATTCTGCATAGTTGCCAAGGTGTGAGGAGGTAACTGATAACAGTAAATATTTGAGTGCTTACTATTTGCAGATACTGTTGTGAGAGCATTTCATGTGTTAAGTCAATTAATTGTGCCAGGAGCCCTTGAGGAAATTGCTACCACCATCCTCATTTTACAGATAAAGAATCAGAGAAGTTATTTACCCAAGGCTATGCAACATTCAGAAATAAGAGCCAGCAAGAAAGACTAGTTTTCACCTGTGCTGTGTGAAAAAAGGACATTGGTAAGGACTGAAGATGTTAGTGTATGTTTTGAGTGAGAAAGAAAAGTGAACATCTTTGTCTTCATGTCATGTGACATTTCCATGACGTGCTTTCCTGTGTTAAACTATATTAACCATAACAATGCTATGTCATACAAGAAAGTGGTGAAAGTGGTGTCTGCTATTCCATCGATAATTTTTTCCAGAAGGTGAGCATCAATTTCCTGAGTCTTTTCCACATTCACTCTGTTCTGACCCTGATTAGTACGACATTTGCAGGACAGAGGTCTTGGTTTTATATTGTTTTTTTGAGCTAACTGCTAATATAGACAACAAACTCAAGGTCTTGACCATCTAATCCCCTTTGTTTGCTACAGAAGAAATTATGCAAGCTCTTTGTGGGTTGTTGATGCTTTTTCATATTATGTATCTTTTGTGGAATGAAAATGAGATGAAACAGGGCCTCCCTGGTGGCACAGGTGGTTGAGCTCCGCACTGTGAAGCTGTCCACAGCCTCTGCAGCGTGGGTTCTATCCCAGCCAACCGGTGAGAATCCCACATGGCCGGGCAGACCTCTCCTGTCTCGCCTGCTGCTCCCCTCAGCAGTGTATTTCGTCAGTTTGCCTGTTCTGTTCCCCACTCTGTCTCTCGTGAATCCTCTCACCCTCCTGCATATCTGGCCTGTACCCCAGTTCTTGTATAAATAAATAAATCTTTAAAAACGAAGAAGAAAATAAGATGAAATATTCAAAGGCCTGGAAAATAGAGAATTGTTACTTCTTTAGGACCCTTGACCTTTATGTGTCACCTTGAATGACCACAGCTCATAACTGATAACCTTGTTGCAAGTTCAGTCTTCCAAAGAAGGGTTTCCTCCAAGTTGGCACTCTGCTGCCTCATGATATTCCCATGAATGATAACTAATAGCTAATAGCTTCAAGAAGGTCTTTTAAGCAAAATATTCAGTAAATTTAACAACTCCAAAATCAGAGCTGCAAAATAAATTATTTTCACAGATTACTTTTAATCACTTGAATAGAAATGAAGCCTGTTATCAATGACTAAGATCTTTAAAGAAGTAATTCAAATTTGTCTAGCTTTTCACATTTAAGATGTTTTATAAATTTTTAGAGACTAGTTTATTCTTATTTATAGTTATCTGTAGTAAGGATTACAATTTAGTAACAATGTAAGGATTAGTCTTCCCCTCGCTCAGATCCATATATCCAAACCATTCTTAAAATGCAGTATGTTCAGAGTGACATTATGCTAAAGTAAGTAATTCTTTTCTTGTGTATAGGTTTTGTTTCATTTGAAATTAGATCATTTTATTCCCTAAAATAAAGATAATCAGTGTTTAAATCAAATGTCTTAAGCTGAACCTGTTATACACAAACATTATTCACTGAGTACCCAGCAGTAACTATTTGAAAATGCGTTTCTTGTATTTTTACATACTCTAGATGTTCTCAACCACAAAATTCTTGTAACGTGGAGTTAAAGTTTAATCAGTTTTTGTTGATAACATGCATTGATGGAGAGTGGACTGACCTGCTCAACTTGTTCTTAATGACATGCCATTCAGAGTAGACGTTCAGGCAGACATCACCAGCTACCCAAAGGACTGGATGTACGCGGGTGTGTCTTTCTCTTCACGAGCCACCTTTGCTCTAGCTGGATCTGTTTGAACAGAGTTTATTTAAATCCTTTCAGCAAAAATCATGTCATTATCTGTGAAGATAAATTCCATCAGAAATTTCGAAGATGACAGTCATCTATTTATATATCCTTTTAAGTTTGGAACTTTTGAAATTTATACGATTTCCAGAGCTTTATTTTAACAATTATACTTGAGAAGAAAATTGCTTTTGGCTGAGAACCACTTATTTCTCTGAGATATAAATTAATATATGTGTGTGTGTGTGTGTGTATATATATATATATATATATATATATATGGTGTTTTAACCAGTTTTATAAATTAACAGGAAAGGTCCCCACTAATAAATTCTGAGAAAACAGCAGTGATACCAACAACCATGCTAGTGCATGTTGCTATAGAACAAATGTACATTATTTTAAAGATCTTGCCCACTAGTCCATCATAAATTGTTTATTGCGCTGAACAAATTCTGAAGTGGCTTTTATCAAGGTCATCCAAAGAAGGAAGTATTGATTATATTTTCTCATTATTAATTTTCATACAAGATTATGTTTAAAATAGAATGGATATAACTTATATAATTTTAAAAGATTATGTAGAACATGTCAAAATTTCCTCCTTTAATGATTCTCTGAGAATAATGCTGAGAGGTCCAAGAGATATCCTGACTCAGAACATGTGCCCATCACAGAACCAATGAAGCAATGGGCAACATGCACCAAGTACCACTTTGTACCATGTGGTAGAGGTCTTTAAGGGGAACCAACAAATAACTCATTTTCCATCACAGTTTTGCAGAAATTAAGATTTAGGCAAAACGCAAAAATAAAGCTGTGCTTTGTACTGTGTGACAACTTGCTTCTTGACCTGCTCCAAGAAGAAGAGGAAGGCGTGTTTGATATATTCTTACTAAATGTGTTATTTGATGTCACTCCACTTGGAAATAAGTAAGGGTTTATAGAAACTCCAGAAAGCCCCAGATCCATTCCCTAAGAATTTTCATGGAAAGTAAGAGATGGAAGAAAACATTTTCCCTAATACCAAGGATTGTAGGTGTCAGACTTTGTCCACCTTGATTATTTACAAGTATTGTTTAGTGCAAACATGTTATTGTATCTCATGATTATTTTTCTATTTCCTTCCTTCTTTCTTTTCTTATAGGGAACCAGTATCTAGGATCATTTGTTTGGTGTTTCTGAAAGTATTGGGAAAGATATCAAGGGGTTGGAAAATATTCTTAAGTGTCTATGTTAAAGGGGAAAGGTTCCAAGCTCTCCTTTGTCACACATCTTTCCCATCCACTAGAGGAAACTTAACAGTCTTCTGAGGGTCCAACACCTTCTTCAGATTCTCCAACGGGGATGTAATAGCAGAAGGTTAGGAACCATTGTCCTTTGATGAAGGCAGTATTTTCCAGATATCTTGCTTGAAAAATACAGTTGTTCTGTGTCTCTGAGGGCAGATTGTGCTGGTAGAATATCCCCCAGTTCATTTGTTCACATGAGTGTCTTGGAATTATCTTAATCCTACTCACAACTTATATTCAAAATGCATACAAAGGATTTCTACGCAGAAAATTATAAATCTGCTTCATCCTGGTTGGTCCTTGTCTGAGATTCTTCTACCTGGGTAATGTGTATGGGGGTTTTTATTTAAGTTCTTGGCAACTTTCTGCTAGGTTCTTCTTTCATGGTTCCACCTTCTTGACTCCCCAAAAACACCCAACAAAGTTGGATTCTTCATATAATGAGATTGATGGGGGTTGTGGGTGGGCAAAGGATAACCTATAGATTTTTATTCAACAATTACTTCCTTGGCATCTTCTGTGTGCCACATACTTCATTGGCCCCATGAGCGTTAAAATATGAAGTTGAATAAGACATATAACTCATATTCAATTTGAGAAGGGGGTGGGATATAGACATCATCAATTTTTCATGTTCTCATTTTGGTCAAAATCATGACCATCATACACTCCCCATAAATACAGAACATGACTGAAAGAGCAAGGAATTAAAAATTGGAAGTTTTTCAATATTTAAGAAATTATTTTAACTCTGAGGACATGAATAGCTAGACTCTGAAAATCCTTTTTCCCCTTAGAGTAACTACTATACTAGTTACTAATAGACCTGAACTGAAATAAATGCTTTCAGAATTTAGAGGTTGATGCAAATGCTGTATACTTTTAAATACATTATAAGACTGCTTCCCTCCTAAAATTGCTTGTCATATTGTAGGGTCATGAAATGGACACAGTGCAGATTTTCTATGATCCAGCAGATTGGGTAAAGGAGGAGTCAGGGTCCTCAGTGGTTTTTGCAGGTCTTTTATTGGGGTTCACTAGGCATACGGCAGGCAGGGGTGCTGGGGGGCCGGGAGGCTGGCAGTCCTCCCAGCCCCCAGCAAATCCTCACTCTATCTGGGCTCTCCGGTGATCTCTGCTTCTGCTTCTCTGCTTCTGTCTCGGCTTCTGCTGGCATTCCCATGACCCCACCCTTAAAAGCCCAGTCGAATCCCATCTACCTATGCCCACACCCTATTCCAGGTGCCCGCCATCAGGCATGCATTCAGGACCACAGAGTTCTGTCATCTATCCTAATGGCGGAAGGGCAGAAAGCCTGATACCTTTTACCTTACCCTCCAGTCCACCCCCTCAGGGTTTTCTGCCATACAATCTACATATATACAATTTTCTTAACATAAACAATGCAGCCATGGCCCACAAAAGCAAATACATTACAATATAACAACAAAATAGAACAGAACACAAATAAGTCCAGGCAGGGCATCAACCTAGTGGCAAAAGGCAATTATTGGTACCAGCAGATGAGCCACCAAATCTGCTGCCGAAGACACTGCTCACATGAGGGAGGGAAACCACTCACGGCATCTACTGTATCACACCAGGAGCCATGAGGCTTCCTGGCCTTTTCTGGCTGTAGACTCAGCTACAAGTCACACACAGCATCCACCCCCAGGATGCACTCACTCTGGGATTGGCGATTTTGTTCTGTTGGGGGTAATTGCCAACCCTCAGGGTTTCTGTCTGCAGTTACTCCAACATTCGGCTTTCATAGCCACCAATGCGACTTGCAGACCCCTGCACTCAGGCCAACCCACTGCACAAGCACATGGGTCGGGGATCCTTGGATCCAAACTCTACATTCGGCTTGGGTTCCACCCCAAGCCACGTTCCCCACCCATTCCCCCAAGGACGGGTTCCTCAGCACCTCACCCTCACTTGACAATGAGCAGGGCATCACCCACAGGTGATTTTACGAGACTCACCTTCCTCAGCTTACTTAGTGCTTAACAGCCTCTCAGGGCTTCTCAACTTAGCATCAGCACCAGCTTTTGCCTTCTCAGTTGGCTTTTTTCCTCTGCTTAGCTGCTGGGCATACACAGGCTGCTTTGGGCCACTGAAGCCCACTGGCCACCCCCAGATTCCCATCACCTGGGGTGTACAAACAATAGCATCCTCCCCCAGGGTCCCAAAAACTTAACTTGCCAAAGTTCCTCCGCCTTCTGGCTGGATTGTCAGGCCAAGTTTATCAGTCCAAGTACATCAGTCCAAGTCCGTTAGCCTCTCCCTGCATCAGCACTGGTGAGCTCTGAATCGTGGTCCTCTCTTCCGACAATTTTTGCTGCCTCAGGGGTCGTTGGCTGGTCCTTTCGGGTGTCTCCTCCACACGAGGTCTAGTCCCACAGCTCCGGGACCTCGTCCATCTCCTGTGCTGCCATGATGCCTCCAGCGTCGTCACAGGCAAACAGTCTGTTACTCTTTAGTCCCTCCAGGTCTTCAGAGGGCTCCATACCCATCTGCATGGGTCATCTTGCCAACTTATGCCAGTTGTAAGGGCAGGAATGACACTGAGCAGGTTTCCTGATCCAGCAGACCGGGTAAAGGAGGAATCAGAGTCCTCAGTGATTTTTGCAGGTCTTTTATTGGAGTTCACTAGGCATATGGCAGGCAGGGGTGCTGGGGGGCCGAGTCCTCCCAGCCCCCAGCAAATCCTCACTCTATCTGGGCTCTCCGGTGATCTCTGCTTCTGCTTCTCTGCTTCTGTCTCGGCTTCTGCTGGCATTCCCATGACCCCACCCTTAAAAGCCCAGTCGAATCCCATCTACCTGTGCCCATACCCTACTCCAGGTGCCCGCCATCAGGCATGCATTCAGGACCACAGAGTTCTGTCATCTGTCCTAAATGGCAGAAGGGCAGAAAAGCCTGATACCTTTTACCTTACCCTACACATATCTTTTTTTTTTTAAGGTATTTATTTATGCATACAAGAACTGGGACACAGGCTAGAGGTGCTGGGGGTGAGAGGATTCACCGGAGACAGAGTGGGGAGCAGAACAGGCAGATCTACTGAAATACACTGCTGAGGGGAGGGTGGGTGAGAGAGGAGAGGTCCCCTGCACCATGTGTGTAGCTCCCAGGCAGGGGATCGAACTCATGCTTCAGTGGCTGAAGATAGCCTCACAGTGCTGAGACTTATCCCCTGGCGCCACCAGGGAGGCCCTGTCATATCTTTCAAGGGGTGCTTGAGAGGCCATAAAGCTCCCATCTTATTGTTTTGTATCCTTTCAAAAATTGAGACCTAAACCCAGCCCCTCTTTATGAATGCTTCTGCACTTTTCTGTCCAAAATAAAACCATTTTTCAACTTCATTCCTTTTCCTTTCTGTGGATTATCTAGGAACGTTAGCCATGGCAACCTTTAAGTCTTATCATATTATCTTGCTCCCTTAGGACATGTTTTATCCTTTGTAGCAAAAACAAGATGAATAAAATGTATTCCAATAACATTTTTGAACAAGTAATATTTGCCAGAAGTGGAAAGATGTTAGGGAACCAAATTAACATGTAGTGGTGAAACTACTTGTAGGTGAACTGGCATTAAACACATAAAGACAATTCTTATAAAGAAAACACAATGATACTATAAGAATGCAAATCTATGTTACCAAATTTAGAATGAGGAATTAGGTAGGATACTGTTGTAGAAATGATGTTTCAGTTTTGATCTGAAGGACAGTGTAGGGTAAAGAAAATGTCAGGCTTTTCTGCCCTCCCGCCATCAGGATAGATGATGGATCCTTGTCCTGAATGCATGCCTGATAGCGGGCACCTGGAGTAGGGTGTGGGCATAGGTAGATGGGATTCACCTGGGCTGAGACTGGGCTTTTAAGGGTGGCATCACGGGGATGCCAGCAGAAGCTGAGAAGAAGCCAAGAATGAATAGAAGCTGAGAGAGAGAGAGCGAGAGAAGGCCGGAGAGCCCAGATAGAGTGGAGACTTGCTGGGGGCTGGGAGGCCTCCCAGCCCCCCAGCCAGCACCCCTGCCTGCCATATGCCTGGTGAACCCCAATAAAAATCCTGCAAAACCACTGAGGACTCTGACTCCTCCTTTACCCGGTCTGCATGGGATCAGAAAACCTGCACTGTGTCCTGTCCTGCCCTTACAGACAGAAAGATCATGTATCATGACAAAGAACACAGCAAGGTAGCAGGAAACTTGCCTTTGACATAAACAGGGAACATACAACCTTTCTAGGAAACCAAATATGAAAAACTTGTTTCTGAGGATGACCTTCTTCTATGTTATGGGAAAGGAAAATTGTTAATTCATAAGTGGTGACATCAATTAAAGTGATAATAAAAAGATTAGTAGTCACCTGACATTTTTTTTTACCAAAAACAACTTAATGTCATCTGCAGCTATCATTGACCTCACTGCAGCATTCAGATAACATGATGAATAAGAAAAAGTCTATTATACTGTTGATGCTTGATTTAAGCTCATTGTTATTTATGGTGTTTATGGCCTTTGCGGTGCATATGCCTTTGTCTTATTTCTGCCAGAATATCCTTGCATTACACTCCATTATATAAAGTCTTTATATTTTATATGTGAGAACAAGCCATGAGAGGTGTTTTATTTAAACATCCTGGTTATCCTGTTCCTTCCCCCATACCCTCATATAAAATGGTTCACAAAAACGTAGAAAGTGAGTAACATTGAGACAATTATCAAATATCTGAGGTCCCAGAGACAAGGGCACACCGCAGGTGATTTGAGTTGAATAGCAAAGATTTAGCATTTTGGGGAACAAGTTAGGAACAAATACAATGACTTTAGCATGGAAGAGAGAAGAGTTGCAATGGGCCTCACCAATAGATTCTTGTCACTGATGATTTGCTCTTTCTTGCTTTTCATTCAAAGCCACTAAAATTCACCACTCACACCTGTAGTTTACCTCTGCTTTATTTGTCTGTATTCCATTCTGTTTCATTTATTCTTATTTTTATAACTTTTTCCACAGTTTCTAAAGCAGATAACTTAACCTTGATTTTCATATTGTGAAATACCTCAATTGTAAATGCTCTGTACCTTAGAAATATTGCATATGTGTTGCATAACATGTGATTATCAATATCTAGAACAGAATAAGTTAATTTAGATTTAATTCAAAAAATTTTATAACTTTTTTTTTTTTGCAGGTCAGTAGCATTTAGAAAATGTTACAAATTACTGGTCTGAATTGATGATCTAGATATTATTTCAAGAAAACACTTTTTTTGCTAATTTTTGTAACAAAATAGGTGGAAGACAGAAAAGTACAGTACTTAGTAACATGAGCTTTGGAATCAGATGAACCTGGATTCATAGAACCAGGATTAGAGGGCCTCCCTGGTGGTGCAAGGAGTTAAGACGCAACCTATGAAGTTATCTGCAGTCTTTGCAGCACGAGTTCCATCCCTGGCCAGGGAGCTACTCACATGGTACAGCAGACCTCTCCTGACTCTCAGCAGTGTATTTCAGTCAATCCACTTGTTCTGTTCCCCACTCTGTCTCTGGTGAATCCTCTCACACCCCCCACACCTCTGGCCTGTACCCCAGCTCTTGTATGCATAAATAAATAAATCTTTAAAAAAATACATTTTAAAGACATGTTTTTATATGACCAAACTTGGTAAAATTTCAGACAATTGAGTTTATTTATCCTTGCATATGACATAGGCCCCTGAGACTCAACACTGCAATGGATAATATCAGGAAATTTTGCCGATGGACTGATAAGATTTATATGAATAATAAAATGAAGACACATCTTTCGTAATTATTTACTTTGCCATTTTAACAAGATCACTAATTATGTTGTTGTAGGGTAAGGAAAAATGTCAGGCTTTTCTGCCCTCCCGCCATCAGGATAGATGATGGATCCCTGTAGTCCTGAATGCATGCCTGATGGCGGGCACCTGGAATAGGGTGTGGGCATAGGTAGATGGGATTCACCTGGGCTGAGACTGGGCTTTTAAGGGTGGCATCACGGGGACGCCAGCAGAAGCTGAGAAGAAGCCAAGAATGAATAGAAGCTGAGAGAGAGAGAGCGAGAGAAGGCCGGAGAGCCCAGATAGAGTGGAGACTTGCTGGGGGCTGGAAGGCCTGCCAGGCTCCTGGCCCCCCAGCACCCCCGCCTGCTGTGTACTGGGTAAATCCCAATAAAAGACCTGCAAAATACCACTGAGGACTCTGACTTCTCCTTCATCCAGTCTGCATGGGATCCTAGAAAACCTGCTCAGTGGCCATTCCTGCCCTTACAGTTGTAATCAAGATTTTTATGTAAACTAATGATGTAAGGAGTACAAAAATTAAAACATATTTCTAGTTAATGAAGCCATACTTACATAGTTTTCATAAAAATGTAAGCTTTAGGTCTTCAGAGGTTATTTTTCTTTTAAAATAGACAAACTTATCTTTTATTTTTACTTAGTAAACTGAATAATTTTTTATTGTGGTAGTGTTGATTTACAACACTGTAAATGATTTAAGGATAAAGGTTCACACCTCTTCAGATGTGTTACCACACCATACCCCCCACCAATACATCCATAACTCTCCATCAGAGTTGATTGGGCCTCCCTCTTCCCTTGTTCCTCACACCCCATCCTCCTCTCTGGTAGTCTCAATTCTTGAGTCAGATTTCTAGGATTTGTTTTGATTTGTGTTAGTCTGTTCCTTTATTTTATTTCTTTATATTCCAAATATGAGTGAAATCATCCAGTATTTGTCTTTCTCCTTCTGACTTTTTTTTTTGCATAAGCCCTTTCAATTACAACCATGTTGTTGTAAATGGCAAGATTTCACCTCTTTTAGAGCTGAGTAGTATTCCATTGTGTATAAACATATCATATATATACACACATATATGCGAGTATATAATTGCATTTTATTAATATTTTATGAAAATAAAATTATTTGCAGTTCTAGTGTTCAGTGAACAGGTGTCAATTCATAGAGCAAGTGATGTGCTGGAACATGGGTGCTCATCTCGACTCTGTTAGGAAATGTTATGTTGGCAGCTTGAAATAAATTATGGTGGAAGTATTTAAACTATAGAAATTGGCCATTACTACCAACTGGGCTCTTTTGCCCTGGAAAGCCAGTTTTTAAATATTTGCCATCATCCTACTGAATGGTATTTTTCACTCAGAGGAAGCTCAAGATGTGATCAAAATTTTTCAGAGGTAAGGAGTGGTGAACTGAATCAAATGCAGCTGAAATTTTAAGTATTATGAGAGAAGATCAATTTTTTAAAAAGATTTATTTATTTATACAAGCACTGGGTATAGTCAGAAGCACGGGAGGGTGAGAGAATTCACCAGAGCCAGAGCGGAGAGCAGAGCAGGCAGAGTGACGAAGTACACTGCTGAGGGGAGCAGCGGGCGGCAGGAGAGGTCTGAGCGCCATGTGGGACCCTTGCCTGGGGGCAGGGATCGAACCGGTGCTGCAGTGGCTTTGGGCAGCTTTGCAACCCAGCGCTCAACTGCTGCACCACTGGGGAGGCCCGGGAAGATAAGTTTTTATAAGTGAGAGTCTTAGTTCTTTCACATGAGCGTTTCAGTGGAGAAGTGAGGAGGAAAGGCAGACTTTTTTTTTGAAATGTAATGGAAAGTGAAGAAGTTCAGATCTGAGGGATAAATAAATCTTTCAAGAAGTGTGTCTAGAGGGAAATTAGAAAGTTGAGATGGCAAAAGAAAGGTCTTTATAGTTTACTTAAGGTGACATGTCACTTTCCATACATATTATTTCACAGTAATGAGAATTAAGTGCTTGGGATATTTAAGAAGCAAATGTTTGTTAAAATTTATGCAGCAAAAATTTCTAATGGAAATAGCTTCTAAGAGCAAAAATAAAATGATGTCTCTTAGATCCAGAAAGTTCTAGGGGTTGGGACTATATTTAAGATATTTATAATAAATTAGACATCACTTCAAAGTACAAAGATTAGCCCTGCAATTATATATTTGTGATGAGATACATTAAAGAGATGGATTTTAGAATTCTGCCAAGCTGAAAAAGTCATGTCTATACAAAGTAAAAACTGAGTCAATATCTTAGTATACTGGCAAATATTGTTATTATTTGGGCATAATATTATGCCTGAAGTATTAAAGTTCACATTTATTGTCTTACTGTTTCCTGGAACTGTGACTAGTACATGCATTGTTTCATTTTCTCTTTTTAGCATCATCTACAAAGCACTAGGGATAGGAATTGTTAACTATTCCCACTTTATGGATGAATAGGGTTTAAATGACTTAAATAAGTTCATGGAAATGTAAATCTGAGCTCTAATAATTTTACTGATTCCAGATAGATCATAAAGCAGATTTGGGCTTTTGATTCTAGGTCAAGGAAATGGCTGTGATTTTTTCCCTGCTATAGACCATAAGGTCATTGAGTATTTTTTTTTTTTCATCTTGTTATTTCTATCACTTAGCAGTATTGTTAAGCACGTGCTTAACAAATATATGTTGCACTGAACATCTTAGTGAGAGGAACTGCCTGATTTTTTTTCTTTTATTTTCATGTGAAAATATAGGAATTATACAGCATTAAGTCCTAAGCATCAAAGTCAATATTCAGAAAACTGTGAATGAAGTTCTAAGTCTTCAAGAATGTTGCTATTATAGTCTACTTGGGGATTTTGCCTGAAAACTGAGTCCCACTCCTATGAGTCCTGTCCAAATATTACTGCCTGCTTCCAAATCTACATTGCTAGAGACTTATCTTCTCAAAGTTAATCCATGGACAAATGAGATTTGAAAAAAAAAAACTAAACATTCCATGAAATCAAAGATTAACTCATATTGAGTTCAAAAGAGAGACTATGTGGTTGAGAATGCTATTGATACAGTGTCTGTGAGATCATTCTTGTATTTATTGTATCTATGTGCATTAATTTCCAATGTCACTTCTCTTACTGGATGAAAAATGATAAGTATTATGTTGAATCCAAAACATTTTATATGGGTAAAAAGACTCCAAGTTAAAAAGAATACTGTGGTGGCTGAATAGGAAATAAAGAAGTGAGTTGGCTGGACTCCATCCATTCATCAGTTAAGTCTGATATATCATTTGTTACAGTATTTACTCCTGTAGTGGAGGAATTTCAGTTATGATTTACATTACCATATATCCATGTTACAACAAGATGACTCGAGGCTACCTTGATACCTGCAGCATGGAGATAGTGCCATGAAATATACAAGGGGCACCTGGGAGTAAGTCAGGGAAACTGGCATTTGTGCAACTTTTATCATAAACCAGATGTGTATTAGATTCTGAAACATAACTATCTCATTTTATTAAACAGTATGCCTTAAGCCCATAGAGTTAGCAGTTGAAACACAAGAGTGACCATTTCAGTTGCAAAATTCAGCAAAAAACAGAAGTAAGGGTTTAGTAATTCTTGAAATTCAAAAGCTGTTGGATGAGATCTTACCAACATATATCATCTTTGTACTGTGCTTTGGTATTACTAAGTTCTCTTAGTCTCTGCATCTCCTGGGTCATCTTGTCTCTCAGCTATCAGATCAAATAAATCATTGTTTGTCCACATTGTTTGTATATATAGCTTCTGCCTATTAATATTTCAACTCATTCATAATAAAAATGTTAAACTAGACATCATAAATGTTAAAATCTTTTACGCAGACAAGACCATCAAGAAATTTAAAAGAAAACCTACAGAATGGGAGCAGACATTTGTAAAAAATATGTTTGATAAGGACATGTATCTAAAATATATGAAAATTCTTAATATTGGGTAGTGCAAAAGCAATTAACCTGATTTAAAAGGTGGACAAAAGATATGAATAGACATATTTCCAAAGGAGATACACAGATGACCAATAAGTACATGAAAAAATGCTCAACATTACTATGAGGAAAATTCAAGTCAAAATCTCAATAAGATACTATAATCATTAAGATGATTATAATAAAAAGATAGAGAATAACCAGTAACCATGAGAATGCAGAGATACTGGAGTCCACAAATCCTATTGAAGAGAGTACAATATGATGCAATGCTTTTACTTTAGTTCATTTATCTATGTATTCATGTTAAGTGTGTCTTTCTTTTTTTTTTTTAATTGATGTAACGTGTACTTATATTATTCTTGGTATTTGGGAAGTATAGGATTCCCGCCTGAGGAATCACCATAGTGCATCTGCCACTAAATCATCCATAGTCCACCCCTGCAGTGCGTTTTAGAAAACAGTGTGGCAGTTCTGTAACAGGTTAAACATAGAGTTACAATGCGATTCTGCAAATGCTTCTCTTAGGTGCATACCCAAGAGAGAAATGTAAACACATATCTGCGACATTATTTACAATAAATAGTGAAATACCAATTAACTGATGAATGGGTAAATAATGAGTGACATCAACATAATGGAATTTTTTTTTTTTGTTAAAAGGAAATGATGTAGGGCCTCCCCGGTGGCGCAGCGGTTGAGCGCTGGGTTGCGAAGCTGCCCGCGGCCTCTGCGGCGCTTGTTCGATCCCCGGCTGCTCCCCGGCCACCAGAGGAGGGTCCCACATGGCGCGCAGACCTCTCCTGCTGCCCGCTGCTCCCCTCAGCAGTGTACTTCGGTCCTTCTGCCTGCTCTGCTCCCCGCTCTGCCTCTGGTGAATTCTCTCACCCTCCCGCTCTTCTGACTGTACCCAGTGCATGTATAAACAAAACAAACAAACCAGCAAACAAATAAATAAAGCATGACTCTATTAAAAAAAAAAAAAAAAAAGGAAATGATGTACTGACACATGCCACAACATGGAGGAACCTTGAAAATGGCATGCTTAAGTGAAAGAAGCCAGTCACTAAGCAGATCACATATTATGTAGTTCCATTTATATGAATAAATGGTCAAAGCTTAGAGACAAAAGTAGATTAAAGATTGTCTAGACCTGGGGAAGGCCAGGGAGGGTGTTGAGGGTGACAACTAAGAGGCATGTTGTTTCTTTTGGGTGGTATTGGTTACACAATGTGAACGTCATAAATCTACTGAACATAGTGAATTACATGGCATCCATGTATCTCAATAAAGCTTTTAAAAATATCACCATCTTTAATATATTTATTAAAGGTTATCTTTCAATCTGATCTTCCAGTTGCTATCACAAGGTCAGTCATCCAGACTAGAAACTTAAAATGCATTTTAAATTCTTTCCTTTTACTTACCCTCACTTTTATTGAAATAATGTATATTCATCTCTAAATAATTAGATTAGACCTCCTTAATATCTATAAATCCTTTCATTTCATTCCCACTGCTTGAATTCAAGGTGAAATCATTTTTTCATACATTGCTAACTCCTTCTTTTTTTTTTTCCCCTCTCTTGGCAATTAGCATCCTTTGTGCTGTTGCAATGATGATCTTTCTACAACACAATGTGATTATGTCTGCAGTTCTGAATAGTTTATAAGATAAACTTCAAAACTGAAACAAAGAAAAAATAAAAAATACAAAATTCAAAATCACTTAATTTAGTATGTATGGTTTTTCATATGCTGGTAATCACCAGTTGTCCAATTTTCCAGGCTAACCCATCTCTTGAGTCTTATGGAATTATTTGTAACATCTTGAACTTGTCATGAGGCTTTATATCTGCAGATTTACAAGATAAACACATCTCTCTTAAATAAATAGGTAAAAGAAATGAGAATTCTGAACAGATATGAATATTACTGTGCTCATTGTTGGAAATTCTCTTTCCCTCTCCCTGTTTCTATAAGATTTTTAGATTTTATTTATTTATGCACACAAGAACTGGGGTGTAGGCCAGAGGCATGGGGGGGGATGAAAGGATTCACCAGGGACGAAGTGGGGAGCAGAACAGACAGAGCTACTGAAATACACTGCTGAGGGGATCAGTGGGAGACAGGAGAGGCCTGTTGCGCCATGTGGGTTAGTTCCCTGGCCAGGGATCGACCTCATGTTGCAGTGGCTGGTGATAGGTTGATAGTGCTGTGTCTTCAACCCCTGTGCCACCAGAGAGGCCCCCCAGTTCTATAAGATTTATTACAGAAACTTGCACACACATCACAAGAAAATTTGTACACAAAGCAAGTGAAACATTATTTACAATGAGCAAGATTGGGGTGGGGAGAGAAAATAAGTTAAGTTCTTTCAATAGAAGAATGGTTAAATGCATTATAATTATGAAAGGAAATATTATTTAGCACTTAAAATGAATAGAAAATAGACAACCATTGAAAACATAATGTTGAATGAAAAATAGTTGTAGAAGCATTTCTGTTTTAAATATTAAAAAATTTAAATAAATATTTTCAGTTAGGTTTATTGAGATTGTGTTGGTTTACAATGCTATCTTTGTTGTGGGGATTATATGTGCAAACGTCTACAGATGTGTGTTTTTACATCATGCCAACCACCAAAGCTCAAAACCCTCCACTATGCTCCATTGGACCCCCTTCATTCTCCATTCCTACCCCACCAACCTCCCCTTCTGACAGCATCAGTTCTGTAGTCAGATGTCAAGGGTTTGTTATCTATAGTTGGGTTTTGTCTGATCCACTGTTTTGTTTCTCTTTATTCCACATATAAATGAAGCCATTCTTTAGATTTATTTCTTCTTTAGATTTATTTCACTTTGCATTATTCTCTCTAGTTTTATCCATCTTGTTGTAAATGACAATTCATTTTTTTTAATAGCTGAGGAGTCACATGCAACACTTATCATATGCAAGTCAAATCAAAATGCAAATAAAAACCACAATGAGATATTACTTCACACCTGTGAGAATGATCCATATCAAAAAGACCAAAACGACAAATGTTGGCAAGGATGCTAGGATGTGGTGACTAAGGAACCCTCATACACTATTGGTGGGAATGTAGACAGATCCAGTCCCTATAGAAAACAATGTGAGGTTTCTCAAAATATTAAAAATAGATATACCATATGACCCAGCAATTCGGCTCCTAATATCTACCTGAAGAATGCAAAAACACTGATTAAAAAAGATGGATGCACTCTTAGTTATTGAAACCCTATTTACAACAGCCGTGTTGCGGAAACAGCCTAAGTGCATAAGGACATGTAGTGTATTAGGAAATGCTACTATTATAAATAGTAGCTTAATATCTAGCATCCTTGCATCAGATGGGTAGAATTTTTTTTTTAGTGTGTTATCATAAGATGGGTATGCATGTGACCTGTACCCTGGGTCTTGTATAAAATAAAAATAAAATAAATCTTAAAAAAAAAAAAGATGGGTATGCACTGGTATGGGGTGTGGGGAGGAAAAAGAAAACAGTGAAAGAAGATAGGTAGGAGTAAGAGTGGTCATGGTGGGAAAGGGAAACTATGTGCCAGTCAGAAGCTATGTTCTCTCTGAGCTTCCAATAAAGCCAAGCACTTTGCCAATGCTTTGCAAACGTTAAATATCCCAGGAAAAAATTATTACTCACGCTAAGCAAATTGCATTTTGTTATAACATTATTTGGTTGCTTAAGTTTGTGCTTTATGAAACTCATCCTTCTAATCTTTTAGATGTTTCTATTATGAGAATAGATCTTCAGGTTACATAATAAGCGAGTAACTAGCTACTTTGAGCTATATTTTGAGCAATATCCAGATTTGCTCTCCATTTATTGATTTTCCTTTGTTCTCTTTGGCTGTAATAATGATTAATCCTTGAATGAATCCAGGGATGGCCCATTAGAGTTAGATTGTTTATGCTTGTTGATTAATGGACATTCAGTTAAGTGCAATGACAAACTGAAAAATAATGCAAAGATATTTATTTTTTTAATTGAAGTAACATTGACTTACAGTACTGTATATGATTTTGTGGTATTGGATCACACCTCTTCAAATGTATGTTTCTACACCACACTCACCATCTAAGCACCCAGAGTTTTCTATCTTAGTCAATTGGGCCCCCTCCAAACCCTGCTCTTCACTGCCCACCCCCTCCCACAGTACCAAATCTGCAGAATCCTAAGTTTTGTTCTCTTTGACACTTTGTTTTTTCTCTCTATATTCCACATCTAAATGAAACTATCTGGAATTTGTCTTTCCCCTCCTGGCTTATTTCACTTAACATAAGCCCCTCTAGTTCCATTCATGTTGTCACAAATGACAAGAGATCACTTTTTTTTTAAGTTGAGTAGTATTCTGTTGTGTCTCGATACCACTTCAGGATTGGGTTCTTCCTTGATTAATGACTAATAATATAATTCATACAGCCAAATCAATCAGAATCAACTATTTTACTGATGACTTCAGAAGTATCCTGGAAGTACTTCTATGAATCAAGAATCAGTTTAATTCAAACATGTTTGCTGGATCTCTCTTGCTTTTAATGCTGGGCGGGCAGTCACAACATCAAAGCATTAACTCTATTTATCTTGGAGAGTTATGCACTTTATCTTTGAAGACTTAGGAAATCCTGAAATTCAGATATTTCCTGTAAGGAGTTTGTTACCCTTTGTACACACACAAATGAGATGGAAGAAACTATTTGTAAGATGAATAATAGAAAACATTATTCCAAATAATTCATTTGGATTTTTCTGTTAATTCTCAAAATTGAGACAAAAGGTGTTTTTCTTGCACATTGCCCCAAAGGTCAATAAATAAGGATTCTTTTGTAGGAGAAAGGAAGTGAAGATCTGAGTCAAGTCTTTCCCACCCTACTCTTTCTCTCCTCCTGCATTAATACATGACTCAATACACTTGAGCAACTGTCTTTCTTTTTAATGGGAGTGTCTTTGAGTGGCTAAAGAAAGAATCATCCTGAAACACTGAGTCTCTATAAATAGTACTGATATGTCAACAGCAAATATCATGTAATCTCTCTTTGTATCACCAGGACAATGTGCTCATTAAAAACTAACGCCCATTAAAAAAAAAAAAAAAAAAACTAACTCCCTCTTTTCCCTTTCTCCAAGTTCCTGGCACCCAGCATTCTATTTTCTGTCTACATAAAGTTGACTACTCTAGGAAACTTATGTAAGTGGAATCATACAGAATTTGTCCTTTTGGGAATGGTTTATTTCACTTAACAGAATGTCTTCAAGATTAACCCATGTTGAAACATGAGGCAGAATTTTCTTTCTTTTTAAGGATGAATATGACAGACACACACACACACACATATTTATAAATGTATATATACATATATTCACACAGGTATAGTCATATATATGTATATATATATATTCATTTCACATTTTGTTTATCCATTCATCTGTCTACAGACATTTAGATTACTCCTACCTTTTGGCTATTGTGCATAATATTGCTATGAACACAGACATATAAATATGTTTCAGTTCCTAAATTTTATTCTTTTGAGCATATATACTCATAAGTGGGATTGCTGGATCAAAGACAATTCTATTTTAAATTTTTCTCATAATCATTTTTATATCCTCTTCCTTTCATTTTTTGGTGTGTGTACTTTTCTTTTTAATTCACTGGCATCAAAACTTGAAGCTAATGAAACGAAATCTGAGTTATTTTAAGGGAATGATGTTAGGAAGTAAATATCAAAAATAATTCCTTTTGGAAATTTCCAAATCAGTTTGAAAAGTATACATAATTCACTTGTTTCACTCACACAACCCAGGACAGCTAGTCATTGAAACAGAACTTCATCCTGTTAAACATCTCTGAATTTGTTATAACTATTCTTGGAATCTTAAGCTGAAACAAGAACAGAACAGACCACCCAAGAGAAGCTGAGTACATTTAATTATTGAAATGGATTATAATATGTATTTTTTTGGGGGGGAGGATTTTTAATATTGCTAAAACTAGTTTTCAGCTGACAATAGTTTCCTTTGGAGCTCAGAAACCATTTGGATAGTACAAGTTTTCTTTTGGATTTGTGCACATATAAAATCTTGATACTAATGATTATAATGCAAGCTACAGCTGTCTACTGATTACCGTGTGTGCCAGTTACCATGCTAAACATTACAAATTACCACATGAAATACAGCAGATTTGCAAAGCAACTTTTTATAGCTCTCACTGTGGCAGAGTCTGCTTCAGTCCACTGGTACACTTCCCTCTTAAATGGTAGCACTCCTGAGTTTTAGCTGGATATATGATTGTGCAGGCAGACACATTTTTGAAATTCCCTAACAGCCCTTTGGGGCTAGCAGAATATGAAAGAAGTGCTATGTGGAACATCTGGTCCATGCACTTAGAAAAGGAATCTGTGTGCCATTCCCTGGACTTGGTCAGAGTTGAAGCAGCTCCCTTGAACTTAGCGGTGAGTGAAAACTCTGTGTTGAGGACAGTGGAACCCTGCGATCCAATCTGTTAATTCTGGATTATCATAAGAGAAACTTCTGTTTATGACATCATATTTTGGAGCTTTAATTTTGGACTTAGGCTGTAACTACTAATATAAGTTATCTTTCAGAAGGAAATGTTAGTTAACATGCCTTGCTCATTTAACAGCCCATACTATTGATGGCTGTGCTGTGGTGTAAGCCACTAGCAGCATTCCTCAACCACTTCAGTTTCCACAAAGCACAAGTATCAAGCAGCAGGAGAAATAAGGTGCATCTGGTTGGAAGAAGTTGAATGAGTCAGAATGACTGGCATATAATACTATCGTGATAGTGATTGGACCCCAAATTCAAGAATTGGAGGCAGGATTATAAAAGCAGCATTGCTAGGCCAGAAAAATGAGTTGTGACTTTTTAGGTTTTCATTGGCCAGGGTCCATAATTACTTCTACTTATAGCACCATATGCTTAAAATTCCTTCAATCTCTTCCTATCTTTATGATACAGATCCAAAATGGTTTAACTTGCCCTGAAAGGCCACCTAGTCTCTTCCTAACTTGTTTCTCTAACTTGTCTCCATCTCAGCATCTCACTATGTGGTATAATGTAGTGGGAAAATACCAGTAGTGTATGAATACAAATCAATTACACAAATAAAATAAATTGTTGGAAGCTAGCCACTGGAACTGGAACTATCTATGGAGTGAGATCTATCAATAATTAATGGCATTAATTAGTATTACTTGGCTTATAATGAAAAAGTTGGATTCTTGATGCAAAAAAAATTCATCTTTTTAGAACACATTTTTTTAAAGTTTTTTATTTATTTATTTATTTACATACAAGAACTGGGGTACAGGTCAGTGGCATGGGAAGTGAGAGGATTCACCAGACACAGAGTGGGGAACAGAACAGGCAGATGGACTGAAATACACTGCTGAGGGGAGCAGTGGATGAGACAGGAGAGATCTGCTGTGCCATGTGGATGTGGGCCCGGGATTGAACTCATGCTGCAGAGGCTGTGGATAGCTTCACAGTGCTGTGTTTTACCCCTTGCACCACCAGGGAGTCCTAGAACACATTTTCTATTAAAAAAAATTGATTAGAATTGCTACGTGTTGGTTTCTCTGTCTAAGTCATCTTTCTTTCCATTGATGCTGCCCAGGTCTTATAGGTATAAGGGATTTAAATTTATGTTAATACCAGAAGCAGTTCACTAAGAGCCTAGTGAGTATCCTTTATTACAGCAATATTAGGTGATTATACTCTCAAACTTAGAAGACTAGAGAGGGAGGGGTGTAGACCATGTGACAATTTTTGGTACAACCAGTCTTATGAGTCTGACATAGCATAAAGATATAACAACAATTAATATTCCCACTTCTCACGAAGTGGATAGCTTTGAAGGATAGTTAAAAACATGTGCACAATTAAATGCTTTTAATGTCCATGTAATAGTAAAACTGAAAGTCTAAGTAAACTTGATTTTTTTTTAAAGATTTATTTATTTATACAAGCACTGGGGTACAGGCCAGAGGCATGGGAGGGTGAGAGACTCCACCAGAGACAGAGCAGGGAGCAGAATGACTGAAATACACTGCTGATGGGAGCAGCGGGAGAACAGGAGAGGTCTGCCATGCCATATGGAACTCTCCCTGGCCAGCCGGGAATTGAACTGGCACCGCGGAGACAGCAGACAGCCTTATAGCGCTGCGCTCAACCTGCTGTGCCACTGGGTGAGGCCCTAAGTAAACTTGATTATTAACATAAACATTTAACTTTTTTTCAAAGGTCAACTTTTCTAACATATGCTATGAAAAAAATTTAAAAGCATACTGCAATGTTAGAACAGTTTTGCAAAAAGCACCTAGTTTCTATCATTCATCATTTTCTTATACTTGATAAATCATCTCATTCACGCATTTTGAAAGTAAACACAGACATTAGTACATCTTTCTCTAAATACTTTGAAATACATATTTTTATTTAGAGCTTAAAAATTTATTTACATCTTGAATGTAAAATTTACATAAGAAGTGCAGAAATCTAAAGTATACATTTGCTGTATGTACACACACATATATATATACATACATTTGCTGCATGTACACAAAACTCTTATCAAGGTATAGGACTTACTTTAGAAATTTCCTCATACTCCCTTCTAGTCAATTCCTGCTGCTGCTTCCCTAGAATTAACTGCTATTCTGATTTTATTTCCAACAGAGATTAGTTTTGCGCACTTTGGGACCTCCTACAAAAGTAATCACATGATACATAGCATTTGAGTTTGATTTCAGTATTCATACGTCATAATGGGTTGGCAATTGACATATACTTTTGCCTATATTAGCAGTTCTTGGATTTCGATTTCAGAGCTGTGTTTGATCGTATGAATTTGCCACAATTTGTTTATCCATTCATATTATATTGATAAAGTTCAGAACTTTTCTATTTTTTTAATATTGTGACAAAAGCTGATACCAATATTTGTGTAACATTTTTGTGAAAAGGCTTTTCTTCTCTTTTTTAAGATTTATTTATACAAGCTCTGGGTACAGTCAGAAGCACCAGAGGGTGAGAGAATTCACCAGAGCCAGAGCAGGGAGCAGAACAGGCAGACGGACGAAGTACACAGTTGAGGGGAGCAGCGGGCAGCAGGAGAGGTCTGCGAGCCATGTGGGACCCTAGCCCGGCGGCCAGGGATGGAACCAGTGCTGCGGGCAGCTTCGCAACCCAGCGCTCAACTGCTGTGCCACCGTGGAGGCCCTCTTTTTATTTGAAATGACACAGGATTCTTGGGAGGGAGGCACCACTTCACATTTCTGCCGGTATCCAAGGAAATCATGATTGCTGCCTATCAGGCCAAGGTCTGCATCTCTTGCCTTGTTCCTGCCAGTCTCATGCCCCCAGATTAGGATCATGATCCATTCTCACTCCTTAATGTTTGCACCTACAATACAACTACAAACTGATATAACCAGCAAATTTATTTTTTTAAATGATTTTTTTAAATTATATTTTTATTTATTTATGCATATAAGAACTGGGGTGTAGCCCAGAGGTGTGTGTGTGGGGGGGGGGAGGGTGAGAGAATTCACCAGAGACAGAGTATGGAGCAGAACAGGCAGATCTACTGAAATACACTGCTGAGGGGAACAGCGGGCAGAGATCTCCTGTGCCATGTGAGTCAGCTCCCTGGCCAGGGATCAAACTTGTAAGCAGTGGCTGTTTTAGCTTGATATCTCTGAGAGACTTTAACCCCTGCACCAACAGCAAAGTTCTGATTTCTTACTCTTAAAGCCACAGTTTTTTCTGTTTCTTTAGGTTGAATATTGGTGTAGATCCTGAATCTGTCTTGGGCACTGTCTCGCTTGTGTGATACTTGGTTTGGAGGTAAAGTCTTTTCTTCTCATCTTCTGCTCATTGTGAATCTGCCATTTGGTGAATGTTAAGCTATTCTTTATGAGAACTCCTTCCCAAGTGTAGTGTGAGAAATTCCACTGCCATAGTTTCTATCAAAATTTGGAGAGATTAGCAAAAGCATATGGAAGATCTTAGAATAATGTGCATAAAAGATGTTCTTAATCCATGCTTATTGAATTAGTATATGTGAACATAAACTAGAATGAGCCTTATGCTCTAGGATAGAGTAGATCAAGCTGCTGTATCTAGCAACAGCCCTTAAGATAATGCCATGTGTATATTAGATATTTGATGACTGCTCATGAAGTTATTAATAAATGAATGAATGTTAAGTAGGTCTTCCCCAAAAGGTACATGTTAAGACAGAGCAAGCATTTTTTTATTATTTAGGTATAAGTTGCAGCTGGTTAGAAAACTGACAGATGCCATGAAAGACTTGCTTGTATCGAGTATCTGAGCATGCTGGGAGCAGGCTGTTTCATATGTCATGTATCAGGTGTGAGTGGATTAGAGAGACTTTCCATAAGAAAACAGTTTCTGTTCATAGCTCAACAAGAAAATCAATGAAAATAAACAACAGTGGAGTTATTTACATGAAATTGAAACTATAAGTGTATATGATTTTTTTCATCTGATTTAGAAAGTGAACACCGTAAAAATGCAGAGAAAGATAATTTTTCTTTGGTGGTTCTTAAAATACCATAAATACATTGTGAATTAAAATGAAAACTGCTCAGTCACTACCCACAAACTTGTTAATTCTACTCTATTATTCTAGATTAAATACTTAAATAGGAAAACATATTAGAAACAGGTGTTTCTAATTTCCTAGGGAAAATGAAGCATTAATTTATTCTAACTGGTAGTGGACTATATTTCCTGAAGAATCAGCAGTCTTAAAATTTTTGACAAAGCAGTTAATTATAAATAATGCTTTTTATTTTCCATTTTAAGTCAACTTTTCCAAAGCCCAAAGAGCTGTATAAAGGAGCTTTAAAAAATTTCTGAAACTACAAAAAATGTTTTTTTCTCCATCCATTTCCCATTTAAATGATATCCTGTGGGCATAAACTTATGTGAAACATATTTTATAATAGGGAAAGCTTATAATCTATGTTTTATACTGGTCTTATAGCAAAATGTTACAGTATCTTGTTTAGTTTTATGCATTTTTAATGTCTCATTTCTGAAAGGGTTTTAGGTTGTAGCATTGATTAAGTTGCTTATTGATTTAATTGTATCACATGCCATTTAAGTATCTAATGTATCCTATGGGAAAATGCCCTTTTTTTTTTTAACAAAAACTTAGTTACTGGAGTTGCCTGAAATAAAATCCATTCTACGAGCCAGGTGTCTATAGTCAATGTTCATATGTTTGCTTGTTGATTTCTTACCTATATTACCTACGAGACTCTCTAATTGTGTGCAGATTCATCTGAGGTTTTGAAAACTATGGAAGGATATAAACTTTTCTTACTGTTAACCTTTTCTCCTCTCTGCTATTTCTCTTACTTCTTGAGAGCCTGCGTTGAAGCCTCTTTCTAAAGGTGATCTTCCTAAGGCTGCTGCTAATATGCATTCAGTAACTTAAGCATTAAAAGCAGTCCCAACTGAAATCAATGTTGTTCTCCTTTGCTTTGCCACTCTTATTTACTAATTCCTGACACTTTCTGGTGTCCATGCCTGTATAGCTAAGTTGGGGTCCCATGCAGAGTCTAAGTGTATTTGGTACGGTAACACTGACAGCATTATGTCCATACCTTCTTTGTAAACCTGGCTGTCTTGCGCATGCTCTGCTTTGTGTGCTGTCCTGGAATGAGGGCAAAGTCTGCTTTTGTTGTAGAGAGACAAGAGGCGATGATTAGGAAAATAATACAGATGACTGAGTTTCTGCTTGTGACTCTGACATTTATTTACACTGCTCAAAACAAACACACATTTTAAAGAATAGCTGGGAAATACGGACATATTTGAAAAGAGTTAGTGTCTTCATCTTTTAGCCTCACATAAGTAGAATAAAAACTGGTCAGACAACCTGCTTCTGTCAGCTTTCAAAAATATGTGGATTGACTTATTTGCTAATGAAAGTTTTATTTTCTTTTACATGTGGTTTGACATTCCTAAAGAGGCTATGAGAATATTGCTGTCATAGTAGGAAATCAAAATTAACTGCTTTGTATACATAAATCAATTTTATTACATCTAAATTTTATTTATCTCTGTGGCAAAATGTTAAGCAAGACACTAACAGCTCAATTATTATAGCTACTAAACTTTGTTTTATAAATATGACTTCTTTTTTGTTTTCAGTTATATATGTATATATTTATATACAATTATCTCTATAGATTCTAAAATGTAATATAATGAGTTATCTTAAGTGTCCCTCAGGTCTCAATGATTTAGAAACAAGCATAGTTTACCTTAATTCTAAACGTTCTCTTTCACTACATTTCAATTTTTTTAAAAGAATGATATTAAGGACAAAATTCTATTGGAAAGAAAACTCTAGAATCTCTCTGCTGCTTAGTAGACATAATTATTTGATAGGTTATACATTCAGCTCAATTTCTTAAATTTCATGTTTTCACAGCATAAGTCAACATTTAGAAAGGAAAATATAACTGACTGTGACTTTTATTCATAATGATCGTAATGGAGATGTCCACATAGCAGGATGATAAGATTGTTGATTGTCAGTCAATTTTTCCAACATATTTGTCACTATATCATGAGGGAAACATTCTGCTCCTTCTTCAAACAGGATCAGTTCCTTTCTTTGCTTGGTCCCCTCAGAAAGCTGTGTGTCCTGCTTTCGAATTATATACACTCCCAGTGTCTATAGCCCACATCCATGTAATGTTTGCTTGTTGTTCCTCTTGTGTTCTCAAAAAGCCCCAGATTGTGAGAAATAGAAATTTCTTCTCCACATTATTCACATCCTCTCTTCTCAGATCTTCAAATTCCCTTTTCTCTGCCTGGAGCATTCTTTCCTCATATAACTAAACTGCATGTTTTCTAATCTTCAGCCTTTGTCCAAATATCACCTTACCAGTGAGGCCTTCCCTGACCAGTATCTATTCAATTTTAATCTCTTCCTACAATATAATTATCACAAATCATGAATCTGATGCAAGTAAAGATAAATATGTATAAAAGACTTCAGTTCTCCTTTTGTTCTCTTAGAACTTTCCAGGTGCCGCCTCAGGACCTGGCTGCTCTAGTCTGCAATCAGCAGCAGAGAAAAACACCACTTATCATTTTCTTGCTATGTACATACCTTAAAGTAAACACAAAATTTAAAATAAATTTAAACTATGAGGGAAACCATGCATACCCAGGTGTGCAATGTGACAAGCAGATAGGTGTCAAGTTCTGAGAGTGATCAATGATGAACATGGCCTTGACCTCACTGGAACCCACCACAGGGACAGTGCTGAGCCATGGTCTGTGCACTATAGAGAAGCCACAGGAGGCATATATGTCCTTGTGCTTTCTTGGTGCATTTAGAACTGGGGACTCTGGGCTCGGTTGGCTCAGAACTTTTGACCAGACCTTCAGATTAGACAGCTTTCTTTTGGGTCCATCTGTGGCAGGTAACAATTGGGTCAAGGGTCACTATATGGAAAGGGCCATGCTGGCTCGCTTGGCCGGGGCTGTGCTGTGTAAAGAGACAACAGTGAAATAAGCCAGAAAGGAAAATGAAAAATATCAGATGGTTTCAGTTATAGGAGGAATATAGAGGCTCCAAATAAGGGATCAAGAAAAAAAAAAGAAAAGTAATTATAATAAAGTGAAAATCAAAATCAACAAGCAACTATAAACCAGAGACATTGGGGGGGGGGGCGCGCAGAAGGGAGTAGAATCAAAACAGGGGTGGGAAGAGCACAAGGGACTGTGATGGTTCATGGCTGAGTGGGTGGTGGGAATTTCACGGGGACGATAATTGAGATGAGAAAGCATACATTGTGCAAAAATGGAAAATGGTGTAAAAAAATATGTAAAATAAAAAAATAATTAAAACAAACAAAAAGGAGCCGAAAAGCAGCAACTGCTTATATCAAGACCACTGTCGGTGACATCACACCCCACAGCCTCAAGTCCCAGTCACCTTCATGAGCTACAGCACTGCCAGCCAGGGGTTCTTCAAGCGCCCCTCAGACCAGTTTACACCCATGTTCCCCTGGGAGGCCTTCCTTCACTGGTACGTGGTTGAGCACTTGAGGAAAATAATAATGAAATCTACAGTGGCGATAGGTTGTACAGAATTGAGAAATACAGCCAGCCTTGAAATGGTTGAGGCTGTTTATAGGAAATCACAAAATCATTAAAAAGCAATCAAAGCAAAGAGACAGTCATTAGAAATGCATACAGTTACCGCTCATGTGGTCAACAAGTCTCTACTAACATTGGCTGGGGCTGGATTCTGGGTAGTTTGGGACACAAGCTACCCTTCTGTGACCTTTCTTGTTTCAAATGCAAGTTTGAGCAAAGCTTACTTTTGACAGTATGTCCTAAGACTAAGTGTGCCTAAGAAGAACCACAAATCCATCATCTGGTTACCTAAGCCTAAATAACATAAAACTCCCCCAATTAAAACTAAGGTAGTAATTAGCAAAAAAAGACCAAATGACCCGGGAAACTGACATGGAAAATGTGGTCTTTTCTTTTTAAAAATCTATGAAAGGATTTAATTATTTGAAGAATGATAGAGGAGTCATACAATTATAGTTCATCCAACTTTGTTTCTAGTCTCCTCTTTAAAACTTGCATTAATATCCTTACCTCATCCAGAAAATATTTTTCTTTAACCTCGCCTGATTTTAACCTTACTTTTATTTAAGGTTTCTTAACATTTATCTACATAGCTAGTGAACTCCATTTTGTCAATATGCCCCGTAGTGATTTCACAGATGTATTTCTTACCATTTTCTCTTTGTTTTTAAGCTCCAAGAAGAAAATAACCATGTTTTACCAAGAAGAAAACCAATAACCAAGAAGAAAATAACCTTGGCCATTCCTTCAGCATGTATTTAAATTTAATAGATATTTTATGCAGCATACAATTTAAAATTAAGTGTTATATAAGACAGAAATGCATTTTGAGAAATTCTTTGCTGAAACTCATTAATATTTATTGAGAACTAAAGTGGAGTTTGCTTTATTTTCCAAAATTATTTTGAATATAACTGTTTAGAGCAAAACAGGCTTACTGGAACAAATACTGTGAACAAGTAAAAAAAGTTAAAATGTTTCTTCTGCAATGTCATGCCTTACTTATAGTTTGGTATATATTTAGATTTTTCTTTTTCCTTATTTATATTTATTTTCTAAGTATAATTTATACTGTCTTGATACTTGCTTTTTCAGTTAGCCTGTAAAATCTCCTTGGATGATATCTTGGACTTCAGGTATCCTTTCAGTTCAGTTTCATAAAGAAATGACAAAACTGAGAATACGTATTTCCTCTCTAACAATTTGTATGCATAATGTTACTTAGATGCTTTGAGATGATGGAAAAATCAGTTGGAATTACCATTGCAGAGAATGAAAAAAATGAACATTTCATAAAGGGGTTAACTGTGTTATATTTGTGTGCATGAAATGAGTTATTAGAAATGCTTTGTCACTTTCTAAGAACTCTATCTTCATAGACAGAAAAAGAATTAGAGAATCTCTAGGGCCTCCCCTGGTGGCGCAGCGGTTGAGTGCTGGCTTGCGAAGCTGCCCGCAGCCTCTGCAGCGAGGGTTTGATCCCCGGCTGCTCCCCGGCCACCGGAGGAGAGTCCCACATGGCGCGCAGACCTCTCCTGCCGCCCGCTGCTCCCCTCAGCAGTGTACTTCGGTCCTTCTGCCTGCTCTGCTCCCCGCTCTGGCTCTGGTGAATTCTCTCACCTTCCCGCGCTTCTGACTGTGCCCAGTGCTTGTATGAATAAATAAATAAATCTTAAAAAAAAAGAAAGAAAAGATTAACATGTAAGAAAATAAAAGTTCTTTAAAAAAAAAAAAGAATTAGAGAATCTCTAGTTGTAAGTAACACTGATAGTCACTTAGCCCACTCAGTCAGTCATTCAGTGTGGAATCAGTCACCAGGTCATTGTCAGCCTTCTTCGAAATTCTCTGGTGTTGGGGACTTTAGTACTTTATTAAATTCCAAGGCAGGCCTTGCTCTGTGAGAGATTTCCAGTATTAGTTCACTTAAAAAAAAATAAGTTAGTGCTTCTCTGAGAACTTTTATCCATTGAGTTTATCTTTTTTTTTTTTTTTAAAGTTTTTTTTAAAAAAGATTTATTTATTTATTTATACAAGAACTGGGGTATAGGCCAGATTCGCAGGAGGGTGAGAGGATTCACCAGAGACAGAGTGGGGAACAGAGCAATCAGACTGACTGAAATACACTGCTGAGGGGAGCAGCAGGAGAGACAGGAGAGGTCTGCCCGGCCATGTGGGACCCTAACCGGCCCGCCGGGATAGATCGAACCCACACTGCAGAGGCTGCAGACAGCTTCACAGCGCTGCCCTCAACAGCCTGCACCACCAGGGGAGGCCCCATTTGAGTTTATCTTAAATCGTAATGTCTTATTAGACAAATATAACCCTTTTATCAATCGATATCTGAACATATTAGGGGAAACAGTATGTGAGTTCCCCAAAAGATTAAAAATTGATCTACTGGGCCTCAC
Source organism: Talpa occidentalis (assembly GCF_014898055.3). Taxonomy (NCBI): domain Eukaryota; kingdom Metazoa; phylum Chordata; class Mammalia; order Eulipotyphla; family Talpidae; genus Talpa; species Talpa occidentalis. Next base: position 55,127,939 of record NW_023604861.1, on the reverse strand, counting down.
TGGTGGCCCAGCGGGTTGAGCACACTGCTGTGAAGCTGTCCTCAGCCTCCTCAGCGAGGGTTCGTTTCCTGGCCGGCCAGGGAGCTACCCACATGGCATGGCAGACCTCTCCTGTCTCGCCTTCTGCAGTGTTTTTGGTCTTCTGTGTGTTCTGCTCCCCACTCTGTCTCTGGTGAATTCTCCCGCCTTCCTGCACCTCTGGCTTGTACCCCAGTTCTTGTATAAATAAAAATAAATCTAAAAAAAATTAAAAAAAAAATGGGCCTCCCCTGGTGGCGCAGTGGTTGAGCACGGCTGAGAAGCTGCCCGCAGCCTCTGCAGTGCCGGTTTGATCCCCGGCCACTGGCGAGGGTCCCACATGGCACGCAGATCTCTCCTGCCGCCTGCTGCTCCCCTCAGCGATGTATTTCGTTGATCTGCCTGGTCTGTTCCCCACTCTGGCTCTGGTGAATCCTCTCACCCTCCCGTGCTTCTGACTGTACCCAGTGCTTGTATAAATAAATAAATAGTTCTTTAAAAAAAATTAAAAAAAAAAAAATGGATCTGCCATATAACCCAGCAATTCCTCTCCTGGGACCTATCCAAAGGATACAAAATACTAATTTAAAAGGGAACTTGCTTCCTTATGTTTATTGCAGCACTATTTACCATAGCCAAGGTAAGATAACAACTTAAGTGCCCAAGAACAAATGAATGGATCAAGAGGATGTGGTACATGTACACAGAGAGATACTACCAGAGATCAATCAAAACCTATGAACTCGTGCCATTTGTAGAACATGAATGGAGCTGGAAAGGATTATGTTAAGCCAAAAAAGCTGGAAAGAGAAAGACAAATGCCAAATGGTGTCTCTTATATGTGGACTAAAGAGAAACCAAAGGGTCACAGACAAACTTTAAAACCAACCCTTGAAAACTGACAACAAAACTGAGGCATCCAGAGGGGGACAGGAGGGCAGGAACAGGTTGGGGAACAGAATGTACTGGACTGTGTGGAGGACTTCATGTACTTTGGGGGTGGGTGTGCTACTGTGACTATGCCTGAAGGGGGAGAATCTATACTTTCAAAATACTGGCAAAGGTATAAAACTGTAGTATGTTAAAAAGATTTTAAAAACAAAGATATTTGAACATAATCATTATCACCTTCCTGAATGTTTATATATTTTTAAAGATTGATTTATTTATGCATACAAGAGCTGGGGTACAGGCCAGAGATGGGGGGGGGCGGTAAAAGGATTCACCAGAGACAGAGAAGGGAACAGAACAGACAGACTGACTGAAACACACTGCTGAGGGGAGGAGCGGGCAAGACAGGAGAGGTCTGTTTCGCCATGTGGGTTTCTCCCTGGCAGGCCGGAGATCGAACTCGTGCTGCAGAGGCTGTAGATTGCTTCATGGTGCAGTGCTTAACTCCCTTGTGACACTGTGGAGGCCCCTGAATGTTTATATTTTCTAGACAACTCACTCCCACATCCCCAATCCAATTTGATGGTTCTTGATAAGTGTTTTCAAATTCCTCCAGCAACTTGGTGATTTTCTATTTGACCAATTGTTTAGAGTACAATGCCTGGGAACTGAAGATAATAGTTCAGGCAAGTTCTAAATGCTTTCACATAAGGCAAAAATTCCCTTTGTATTTTTTACTTCAATCTCCTAATCATTATACAATAATTTCATGGAAAGATTTATGATTTAGATTAAATTCACTACTAACACAATGGGGGTACCTCCTCTAATTATTTCAGATATTACTTTATGACAATAAAATCTTTCTAGTTTAGAAAGGACCTAAATTCAGGTACTGTGATCACAATGAGATATAAGGTGAAATAGAAACCCAGAGCTCCCAACTTGCTTTCTTATATACGACCACCTGCTTTTCTCAAAACATCAAAGGAGATACTGAAATATGAGGCTCAGATATTAAGTTGTCAAGTGTTTTTGATGAGTTGCTTGTAATTTCTTTAATTTCACTGGAAGGACTAATGGGGGAGTAAGAGCATTCATACTCCAAACTTGGCCCTATAGCAACCAGAAGGGGAGAGAAGCAGCTGTGATAATGTAAGTGAGCATCCTCGTGTTTATGCCTTTCTCAAATACATCCTGAGAGAAAGCTTCTTTCATCATGAAGACAATAAAATAACTCATGTCATTGGGCTGAAGTCATTATGGACTAAAGAAATCAAAACCTTCAGACCTAAACCAGGAAAAAGAATAACTATAAGAAAGAAAATATCAAAATCAACAAACAACTATGAACCAGAGACACTCTATGGGAGGTGGGAAGTGGGGAAAGGAGGGCTGGGGGTCAAAATAAGGGGGCTGTAATTGTAAGGGGTATATAAAAATAAAATTTAAATAATAAAAAAACAAACAAACAAAAAACCTTCAGACCTAAAATTTACTACTGAAAGCTATAGAGTGTTTACTAATTCATATCGAATTTGAATTATGGATATTTATCTTTCCTTCCACATTTATTTATAGGTAAGTATTTTGCACTCATATTATTAAAATTATGATTAATATGGACAACTTAATAATTATTTTGTAGTAGAAATATACTCTACCGAGTCTCATGTTTGGTATTATGAGCCAATATTTTTAATCTTTGGTCACCATAATTTCAAAGTTATATCAGTAATTGAAATTTTGTTATTATGTTATTTCATTGTAGTGAGAGCAAAGTTCTTGGGAAAACCACATTTTCTCTCCACTGGGAGAAAAAGCCTAAAATATAAATTAATTTAGAATTAATAGGGAAATTTCAGAATTAGATAAAATCTTACAATTCATTTAGTATGAGCTCTCAATTATATAATGAAAAAACAGTGACACAAAAATCTCGTGGCTTGTCCAAGCTTACACTGAGGTTTGAAGCAGAACCCAGGTTCATGATTATTAAAGGTAGTAAAGTTTGTAGTAAATGTAATGTAACCTTTTAGAAGATTGGAAGCGACAAATCTAAGATGTTTAAATAATCAACACTTTAAAGATAGAGCATGGAGTCATCCTTCCATTTAAAAGATAAACTAATCATTTACTTCCAGAATTTCTCAACTATGTGGGATGTGGCAGAAAGAAAAGAGAATGGGGCTTATTTACAATTTTAATGAGAGAATTAACTTTTTCCTGCCATGTATCAATTATGGGCCAATTATTTTTTTTTAATAATAAATTTTATTTTTATATTCCCCATACAATTGCAACCCCCCCCATTCTGACCCCAATCCCTCCCCTCCTGCCCCCACCCCCCAAAGAGTGTCTCTGGTTCATAGTTTTTTTTGTTGATTTTGGTTTTCACTTTCTTATAGTTATTCATTTTCCTGGGCCCTTATTTAAGTTTTCTAGATTCCTGCTATGAGTGAGACCATCCGGTAATTTTCTTTTTCTTTCTGGCTTATTTCGCTGAGCATGATCCCTTCCAGCGCCATCCATGTTGCTGCAAATTGCATGTGTTTATCTTTTTTGAATGCTGAGTAATATTCCATGGTGTATATGTACCACATCTTCTTGATCCAGTCATCTATTTTTGGGCATTTGGGCTGTTTCCAAAGCTTAGCTATTGTAAACAGTGCTGCTATAAACATAGGGGGGCAGGTGTTCTTTGGAATTGATGTTTCTGTGTCCTTTGGGTAAATATCTAGGAGTGGAATTGCTGGATCATATGGAAGCTCTATGTTTAGTAGGTCCAGAAATCTCCACACAGCTCTCCATAGTGGTTGGACCAGTTTGCACTCCCAACAACAGTGCAGAAGAGTTCCTTTTTCTCCACACCCTCGCCAACATTTGTCGTTGCTAGTTTTTTTAATATGTGCCATTCTCACTGGTGTAAGATGGTATCTCATGGTAGTTTTGATTTGCATTTCCCTGATTACAAGTGATGTTGAACCTTTTTTCATATGCCTGTTGGCCATTTGCATTTCCTCTTCAGAGAAGTTTCTTTTTAGCTCCTCTGCCCATTTTTTGACTGGATTATTTTCTTTGTTGTTGTTGAGTCTCATCAGCTCTTTGCAGATTTTTGTGATCAATCCTTTATCATTAGTGTTGTGTGCAAAAATGTTCTCCCAGTCAGTGGGGTTTCTCTTTGTTTTTGTTGTTCTCTCTTTTGCTGTGCAGAAGCTCTTTAATTTGATGTAGTCCCAGCTGTTTATCTTTGCCTTCACTATTACTGCTTTGGGTGATGTGTCTGTAAAGATGTCTTTGATGTGCATATCATGTAGTGTTTCCCCTATATTTCCTTCTATGTATTTTATGGTTTCAGGTCTTATGTCTAGTTCTTTAATCCATTTTGAGTTGATTTTTGTGTATGGTGTGAGGTAGTGGTCTTTTGCATGTAGCAACCCAGTTTTCCCAGCACCATTTATTGAACAAACTTTCTTTGCTCCAATGCATAGTCTTTGCTCCTTTGTCAAAGATTAGTTGACCATAAATCTGTGGGTTTATTTCTGGATTTTCTATTCGATTCCATTGGCCTGTGTGTCTGCTCTTGTTCCAATACCATGCAGTTTTGATGATTATGGCTTTGTAGTATAGTTTGAAGTCTGGGAGTGTGATGCCTCCACTCCCTTCTTTTTTTTTCAGGAGAGCTTTGGCTATTCAGGGTTTTTGGTGATTCCATATGAATTTCATCAATAATTGTTCTATTTCTTTGAAGAATGACATTGAAATTTCTATTGGAATAGCATTGAATCTGTATATTGCTTTTGGTAGGATGGCCATTTTAATAATGTTTATTCTTCCAATCCATGAGCAGGGGATGTCTTTCCATTTCTTTGTGTCTTCTTCTATTTCTTTTAACAGTGTTTTATAGTTTTCTTTGTATAGATCCTTTACCTCTTTTGTTAGATTTATTCTATGGGCCAATTACTTAACCTGTTGGAGCTTCAATTCCTGATCCATAATACTACTGCTCTCCTAAATAATTGAGAAAATTAAATTAGATTATGGAAATGAGATATGTAAATAGCTTAGCAGAATGTCTAGCATTAGTAGATATTCATTACATACTCTTATTTTTCTTTATTCACAATCAATTTTTCACTTTTTCTAATCTCCCAAATGAATGATCTAGTAATTGGAAAGGAGACATAGTGGTGAAATATCTAGAGAATTTTGAGTCTCTCATTAGTGATATTTTCCAAGATTATAAACCATGTATGACTTAAAGAAAACATTAGGAATAGTTGATATTGCACTATCAGCATTTTATTAGAGTTTGCATACAAAGTGGTAGTTAGTAACTTTCACAATACTGGATGGTAGTCTGTAAGTGTGTAGACATTGATTATCTCAGCACAACAGAGGCACAGTTAGTATGTGTAGGGCAATCTGGGTAATCATCCTTCAAGATAGGCCTTATCTCCCCCATAGTTTAATGGGAGGACTCTGTCATGCAGGTTAAACAAATCACCCAAGTTGAAATCTAACAACTTTGCTGACATTTACAACTGCAACTCCCTATGCTTTGATTTTTATCTCAGAATGATCATGTTTGAAAAAGGAAATTTTTTCTAATAAATATTGAAAATATAGAAAGTCAACATGCTTTACTCTGGTATTCAAAAAATTGTATTTTTCGAGTATCTAGAATTTATTTTTCACTTAGATTGCTTGATTGGTCCTTGCAATAAAGAATGTGACAACTGTCATAGAAGTAAAAGTTAGGAAAGAAGCAATATTATATGAAATGTACCCAGACAATTCTGTTTTACAGACTCAGTCATGCCCAAATCAGGATTTTTTTTTCTCAGAAATGTCAAATCAAAACTGCTGCACTTCTTCCCGAATCTCCTCTTAAAAATTAAAAAAATGCCTTGATGGCTTGATTTTGTTTCTTATGGTCTTTTTGTCTCAAATTGTCTTTTCATTACTAAATTTTATTATGAAAATTTTCCAATGGGCAGAAGAGTTGAAAGACTATTATAGTAAGTACATTCCCTCTCCATGTAACAACAGTTTTTCATATTTAATCTTTCTCCTATGTACTGTCCACCATAGTGCTATACCATACAAAGGTAAGTGAAAAATATCATATGACTTCACTCTGAGACACTTGATTGTGATTCTTCTAAGAATCAGGACATTTTCCTATATAATCACAATGCCATTGTTAGGAATTTAACAATAATTTTACAATATCATTAAATATCCATCCTTTATCCAGATCTCCCATTATTCTAAGAATGTTTTTTGTAGGGCCTCCCTGATGGCACAGGGCTTACAGACAGCACTATCAAGCTATTGCCAGCCACTGCAGCATGAGTTCAATCTCCGGCAGGCCAGGGAGCTGACCCAAGTGGTGCAGCAGAGCTCTCCTGCCTCCCCCACTGCTCCTCTCAGCAGTGTATTTCAGTCAATCTGCCTGTTCTGCTCCCCACTCTCTCTGGTGGAGCCTGTTACACCCCGCACCTCTGGCTTATACCCCAGTTCTTGTATGCATAAATAAATAAATCTTTAAAAAAAAGTCTTTTGTAGATACTTAATTTGAATCAGGATCCAATCGAGTTCAGGAATTGCCTTTGGTGGTCATGATTCTTTTAGTCTAGAAGCAGTGATATATTCTCTCTCTCTCTCTCTCTCTCTCTCTCTCTCTCTCTCTCTCTCTCTCTCTCTTTCATCCAGACTTCCAGACTGTGTTTTCATAGAATAACCTACATACCGATATGTGAGATTATTTTCTCATTGATCATTTAACTTTTTCCTGAATTCTGTTAGGGCTAGAAAATTAATTAGATTCAGTTTAAATTTGGGGATAAAGAATATTTCATAGATGTGTTGCGTTCTTCATCTTGTATCATGGAAGAATGTTCCATTGTTGAGTTGTCAAATTTTAGGCGATGCTTATATTTTGATTAAGGTGATCAATTAAGATGATGATGTAAAATAGATTTTTCTGTAAATACTTAGTAACTAGTTGTAGGTGATATTTTTATCTACAATGATCTTTCACCTATTGGTTTTAAACAACATTGATGATCTGTACCTATATTACGTACTACCCCGGAGGTTACAAAATGGTGATTTTTTTTTACAAAATTCTGTTTATCCTTCTTTTAAACTAGACTGTATTCTTCTGAAAAGAATAGATTTTCTTTTCTTTCCCTCAATTTTTTAGCATCATATGCATTGTCAATGATGGTGTTGTTGGCGAGAATGATTACAGGACTCTGGTGGACAGACACACGGAAGAGCAGACACAGGTCTTTGGTGAAGGCTGTGTGTGGAGGGGTGTGAGGTGCTGGTGGTGACACTGATCAGTTAATAGAAATTGTTAAGCAAATTATGAACATTTGTAACTTATCTTTAATCTAAAAGCCAAAAAATATCTCCAAGTTTAAATCTTGATACATTTTTAAAAATAAAAATTTTTATAAAGCTGACATCTAATTAGAAAGCATTTCCAGAAATTTAAGACCTTGCCACAAATTTCTTCTCTATTTGCTATTGTTCATTGGTCTGAAAAATTAGAATTAGGGCTGAAAACCCTCTGAAAGTTGAGTGAAATATTTATTTTCTGGGCCTCCCTGGTGGCGCAAGGGGTTAAGCACTGCACTATGAAGAAATCCGAAGTCTCTGCAGCACTAGTTCAATCCTCGGCTGGCCAGGGAGCAACCCACATGGCACAGCAGACCTCTCCTGGCTCGCCCGCTGCTCCCCACTCTGTCTCGGGTGAGTCCTCTCACACACACACACACACACCCACAGCTCTGGCCTGTACCCCAGATATTGTACACATAAATAAATAAATATTTGGAAAAAAGCAATATTTATTTTCTGAAAAAGTCAGGGTGAAGTAGCTTCGTCAGAGTACAAGATGAAGTTTTAGCTTGTGGCATATGACTATAAACAAGCACAACCTGGACAGATCTGCACCCATTGGTAACGATGAGAGCTTCCTGCTTCTGCTCTCATTGTTAAGCAGCTGTGCACACAGCCCAGAACTTTCTCTTTTACCTGTTTCCAAGTACTCTCTGAAATATGCTTGATTTTCTCATATTTGGAGATTGAGTTCTCAGTGCAAGAAAGTATGTACTCATTAGACAATAAGAATCTGGAATTCACATGCACTTCACTGAATCTTTTGAAGGTTAAGGACAAATCTTTGGACCCATGCAATGAGTCACTTCTTTGTCTAAATTTTTAGAAAGAGTAAGGGAAAAAGAAGACTAGATAAAGACTGATCAGGATAGGAAAAAGGAGACAGGCAAGACCTAGAAATATTGAGGCCTGAAGTAAAGTAGAGATGTGTTACTATAACGGAAAGGAAAGTAGACTCTTCAGTTCAAATCTTACTTGTGATACTATCCAGCCATGAGATCTTGAAAAAAAGTTATGTAATTTACCTGAACCTCAATTTCTGCCACCTTCAAAGTATGAAAATATTAAATTAATACAGTTATCCTTAAGATAAAAACAAGTACTTAGGTGAAGGACCTTGAGTGAAGCCCAGCATATTGGAGCTGCTCAAGAATGATTTCCTTCCCTAGAGGAATGATTTGTTTGGTTTTGCATATCGAACCTAGGTAGTCGAGCTCTAGACACCATGCATTTATTATTTATTTACTTATCTATTTTTTATGTGTTTTTTATAGTGGTAACATTGGTTTACAACACTGTAATCTGATTCAGAGTTATTGGTTCACACCTCGTCAGATGTAGTTTATCACATCACGCCTACTATCGAGATACCCACAGCCCTCCTCCACAGTCCAGTAGAGCCCTGCCCTCCTTTGCTCCCCACACCTACCCTCCGCTTTAGTAGCCCAAATACCACAGTCAGATTTCTAGGGTTTGTTATGGTTTTGTTTTGTCTGCTCCTTTGTTTCATCTCTCTATATTGCACATATGTGTGAAATCATCTTGTATTTGTCTTCCTCTTTCTGACTTATTTCACTTAGCCTACCCCTTTCATTGCATCCATGTTGTCACAAATGGCAAAATTTCATCTTTTTAAAGTATTTATTTGAGTGGTATTCCTGTGTATATAAATCACAACTTCTTAGTCTACAAATCTGTCATTGGGCACTTAGGTTGTGTCCATGACTTAACCATATTAAATAGTACTGCAAAGACAATAGAGGTGCATTTTATCCCCTTTAGTGTTTTTGCTTTGTTCAGGTAAATACCTAGGAATAGAAATGCTGTGTCTTATGGTAGATCTATTTTCAAAAAATTCAGAAACCTCCAAATTGTTTTCCATAGGTACTGGACCAGCTACTTTACCACTAACAGTGCATGAGTGTTCCTTTCCCTTCACATCCTTGATAACAGTTGTTGTTTTTGGCCTTCTGATGTGGGCCATTCTCACAGGAGTGAAGTGGTATCTCAATGTGGTTTTGATTTGCATTTTCCTGTTGATAAATGATGATCAACATTTTTTCATGCGTCTGTTGGCCCTCCGGATGTCTTCTTTGGAGAAATGTCTATTTAGTTCTGCCCATTTTTTGATTGGGTTCTTTGTTTTGGTTTCGTTGAGTTGTAAGTGTTCTTTGGATCTTGGATAATAGCCACTTGTCAGATGATGTGCAAATATTTCTTCCATTTGATAAGGTGTTTTTTGTTTAATGATAGTTTCTTTCCCCGTGAAAAAGCTTTTTAGTTTGATGTAGCCCCATTTGTTTATTTTTGCTTTCATTTCTCTTACCATTGGAATTAAGTTTCCAGAAACATCACTGAAATCAATATCTTGGAGTGTTTTGCCTATGTTTTCTTCTGTGTATTTTTTGGTTTCAGGTTTTACATCCAAGCCTTTAATCTACATTGAATTAAATTTTGTGCATGATGTAATTGGACTAGAGGAATGCTTTAAAGTCACTGAAAGGTTACTAACGTTTCACTAGCAGTTTAAATACAGCAACTGCTATATGTAATATATTTAAATATATATATAAATTTAAATATATTTATATATAGTTAAAAATAAATTTAAATATAGCAGTTGCTATATTTATACCTCTGTTCCGATTTATGATAGACTTGATGAATTTCTTGTTCAGAAAGACCATTGATTATGACATATCAGGTATAGCAACTTGGGGCAGATTATTTCCTATTTTTGAATACTGTATATGCAGTAGCAGGGACCTGAATGTGCCCCATGAGGATTGAATTACTGATAAGCAGGTGGTACCCAATGCTGGCCACATTGCTTTGCTTTCGCATTCTGCCACGACCTTGATTAGTTAGTGCACATTCCTGCCCAATCTCGTTGGAGATTTGAATTACACATTGTTTGTTAAACCTGATGCTTGGCCAAAGAGGTACTTAGTGGCACTTGTGAAAGAACTAACGATCAAATAACACAACCTTGCCAAAGCATCATTATCTTTCTGTTGAGTGATATTTTAAGCTTCACTGTGTTTCTGGCTCCTTTGAAGAGAGTGGTCTCTATGTAGGACTTGCCTAAGATGACCATGTTTGACAACAATGAAGACTGGCTGGAAAGTGAGAGGTTGCTACCTTCCAACCGAAGGGAGGGGGGCTTCCTTTGAAGCTGGGAAGAAGTGGTAGTCATTGATAGCAAGACTCCACACACAGAGTGTTCCAGGAAAACCCTACTTCAAATTCCACTTCTTAAAGTGTCACCAAATCACCTAAATGTTTACACTTTGCCATATTCCCTACATATGTATAGAGTAATTGTTGCAGTTACATATTTTAAAAACTTCATTGAGAAGAAAATGTAACTAGATAGTTTATGTCATTTATATTTCTCCAGCTAGACTTTTTAAGAATAGCCAATCAACCCATTAATCCCTCTTGCAGCAAGGTTAACATGCCCTCCTGTTCTCTATTCTAAACTGCTGATCTCAGACTCAGTTGCAGTTTCTACCTAGAATTTTGGAGATAGACCCAAAATGTTCCCAAATAAATCATCTAATTTCTCAGGGTCCCGGTTTTCTTGTCTCTAAAATAGAGAAAATAACCATCCTGCCTCTTGACAGTGGTAAGAGGATTAAAGTAAAATGATTAAAGAGGTCTAACAAGCAAGGTGCTAAATACTGAGCTTTATCCAGGGGAAGATGCAACATTGACTGTATTTTTATCGTTATCTTTAACATTGATCTAGATACTATTTTTGGTTCAATTTTACTGTGTCTAAAATGCTGGGGGTAAATCAGAGGAAGGCCACAGTGTGCTCTGCCGCTAGTAAGAGGGAGCACTGAAATGTCCACAGACCTGTCACAGAGGAACTCTAACAAAACTTTTCAGTGTTCACTCAGCAGTAAGATAACACCAAATGATTAAAACAACAGCAAAGCACCTATTACTTCCAAACCTTAATAAACTAATCATTATTTTTCTTTTATGATTTTGTCCACTGTGGACTGTAATGTTATAGTACTCTTATAGCAGTTTGCATCTATTCAAAAAGCAAACAAATTCTTCTGAGCAAAATTAAAATAAAATACATATGGGAGAAAATTCAACCCGAATAATGTTGATAAAGGAATTCCCTTATTTTGAAAAGAAACAAAAATTTTAAAAATAGGGAACCTAATTATTTTGCCCTGAATTTGACTACTTTTTTACAAGATATATTTTCTTGTCAGGAATAGGAAAATGCCCTTCCTATCTAACACTTTAGAATTTCTCTTCATATTACTTTTTTATTTATTTATGCATACAAGAACTGGGGTACAGGCCAGAGGTGTGGAGGGGGTGAGAGGATCCACCAGAGACAGAGTGGGGAACAGAACAGGCAGATCTATTGGAATACACTGCTGAGGGGAGCAGAGGGCGAGACAGGAGAGGTCTGCTCCACCATGTGGATAGCTCCCTGGCCAGGGATCGAACTCATGCTGCAGTGACTGTGGATAGCTTCATAGGTTGCGTCTTGACCCCTTGCGCCACCAGGGAGGTCCAGGATTTCTCTTCATTTTAATTTATATTTTGAAAAACTTAAATAAATGTTTACCAAACACTGAGAGAATGTCAAAATATAAAAATGAATAAGCAATAGTCTGGTCTCCAAGTTTCTATTCTGTTGGGGAATAAAGACACACAGGAACACATCAAAGTCAAGAGGAAATATATTTAGGTATAAACATAAAGTAAAAAGAGAAAATTCTTATTTTTCTTGAAACAACCAAGGGTGTCATCTAGGAGGAGATAAAATTTGAAGTGAAATCTTAAGCCAATGTGGGGGATCATGAGTGAGAGAAGCATGTGATGGTGGATCATGAGAGAGGACAATATTCTGGGCAGAAGGGAAAAAATTCAGAGTACATATGGTTGTGAGAATACCAAGTAGTTAAATAAGGCTATATGAAGGTTAATTATCACTGAGAAATGGAAGATGAATGTGAATGTGAAAAGACTGACCAGTCATCTTTGTTCTTAATTCCTAAATGGCTGGGAGTTTATAGAAATCAGCACAGAGCCTTCTCTGCATGTACGGGGGTCCAGGGGAGAGTTTTTAGTAAAGAGAAACATGTCTCTGCGGGCAGCGTCCCCACTCATTTTAAGAGAAATCAACATAGGCCACCCTGGTGGTGCAAGGGGTTAAGCACCACACTATGAAGCAATCCACAGCCTCTGCAGCACAAGTTTGATCCCCGGCTGGCCAGGGAGCAACCCACATGGTGAAGCAGACCTCTCCTGTCTCACTTGCGGCTCCCCTCAGCAGTGTATTTCCGTCAGTCTGCCTGTTCTGTTCCCCACTCTGTCTCTGGTGAATCCTCTCACACCCCCCTGGATCTCTGGCCTGTATCCAGCTCTTATATGCATAAATAAATAAATATTTTTAAAAAAAAGAGAGAGAGAAATCAACATAGAGGGAATCCTAATTGAAATCCTTGTAAACTATTCTGTGTTTTCATTTTATTTTTGTAACAATTCATTACGATACTGCCTAGGTTAAAACAAATTTCCCACTGCATTTCTTTAGAATTGTACTTTTTTATCTTTCTGGTTAAGGAGTTACAGGATATGTTGTAGATTCATGTGCTAAAGCTAGCGCACTATCATGGTCACATCAATGGTAAATTTCCACTGTTCTGTATGATTTGTGAGTGACTATACCATGCACTGTTATTCTTTCACTCATGTTTTAAGGCCAAAATATTAATGAATTTTTGTTTCTTATTTACAGTCTACCCAAAAATTTGCTAAGAATTTTATATATAGTCTCTCATTCAATTCTAATTATCTTCTGATTTGTAACTTTGTTATTTTATTATTTTTTTAAGATTTATTTTTTAATTTTATTTATGCATACAAGACCTGAAGTATAGGCCAGAGATGCGAGGGATGGGGGTGGGGTGAGAGGATTCATCAGAGACAGAGCGGGGAGCACAATAGGCCTATCTACTGAAATACACTATTGAGGGGAACAGTGGGTGAGACAGGAGACTTCTGCTGTGCCATATGGGTTAGCTCTCTGGCTGGGGATGGAATTCATGCGCAGCAGCTAGTGATAGCTTGATAGGGCTGAGATTTTAACCTGTGAGCCACTAGGGAAGCCCTATTTTATTATTATATAAATTATTATTGTATATTTGTTGGGGAAAGAAATCAAAAGCCAATTGACCAACTTGCTGGACCCACGCAATCTGAGACTTCTCATCCTTCTCCCCTGGGAATTTTTATTCCAGAAGCTGCTCCAAGGATGCACAGTCCCTCAGGTAACTAAACAATGGTGCAAATAGTAGGACTTCATCTGTCCTCTTCCTTAGACCTCATCTCATACAGGTCTCCTCCTTAATCCCCCTGCTTCTACCAGCCATGGGGCTTGCTCTTCCTCCTGCTTGTCTTTCTGACTTGCCCTTGTGTTTGATCCAGTTCTTTACTCCGGTGTCACATTATAAACTAAGAGCACTGCTCCCTACTCTTCTCCCATCAGCACTCTCAGGAGTCCTGCCCCACCTAATTTTTGCCCCAAAGAATTTAATGTATCACTGAGAGTATGTTTATTATAGTCCTTGTCATCTATCAGAATGTCAGTCTTACTATGTCAAGGGCGTGATCTGATTTAGACCAACAGTTCCTTGCAGGTAGTTTTAAATTATTGGATGAAGGAATGAATGAAAGGCAAATCTGTAAACCAAGGCCTGAAGGTTAAGAGAGTCAAACCACCTCTCCCCTGAAACACTCGTGACAACATGGTTTGCAGCAATCCTGTGCAAACCTTTAAATTTTTCTTCAGGAGCTTGTCCTCACCAACAAACTGAGATTTGAGGATCATTACTCTATCTCCTTCTCAGTCTACTTTTGTCTTTTCTCCAGCATCCTTCTTTGGCGGGGGACAGTGTTTTGCTCCTTTAAACTTTTCCCCACCAGATGGCGCTATGCCTTCAATATTTAAAGCTAAATGCGTTTCGATTTGTTTTCTTTGTTCTTCTCCACACTATACAAAACTTTATACTTAATGACTGAGTTATGTTATATTTTATGAAATAATTGCAACAACCAAACACTAAAGTGGTGAGTACCTTGGTTTACGTAATATCAAAGAAACTTGCTTCCTGTGTAGATTAAAGGGTGAAATGTTCCCGCATCTTTGCGCTGCAAAACAAAAATGATACTGAAAAGATAAATGAATCAGGACTGATGTGGAGGATGTGTTTATTCTTTCACATTATACATGTACACGACATAACATACTAAATTTTCCAGCGTGCGTAGGGGCAGGTTTAATAAAATTAAGCCTTGTACTGACACTGAGAGGATGTCCATGCAGTGAACATTTTGTGGAAGCCCCATATTCAGGGAAGAGAAGATTTTCATTATTGCTCTTACATAAAGACAAAAGTGTGAGTTTGTCCAGAGACACTTTTTGGGGGGTTGGGGGCGGGAGGGGAGGGAATGGGGTCAGAATGGGGGGGTTGCAATTGTATGGGGAATATAAAAATGAAATTTATATATATTAAAAAAAAAGACAAAAGTGTGAGTTTGAGCAATTCAGTTCCAATTTCTTACACACAAGCAGAAGTACTACATTATCCCCTGGAATCCCTTCTCCCTAATTAGAATGTTATAGCCTGCATAACAAACTCTTCAAATTTTTGATTTACTTTAAAAAATGTTTTAGTTGTAATGTTTAGTTGTAATGTTTAGTTGTACGCTTAGTTGTAATAGTTCCTGGCTTTCATTAAAATAATGTATTCTATAGTCAGCAATTTGAAAGTCTTTGAAAGAATTTAAAATGCTTACTTAGAATCATCTCATTAAGGTGTAAAGTCTATGTTTCTTGAAAGGTTTATGTTGTATTTCATCGTACTGTTATTCTTGGATCTAAAATTTCTGAGAAGGCATGCATATGGTTTCTTCTAGATCTCTCTGTCATCTTCTCCCCATACCTGTTTGGTTCTTTAGAATATGAAAGACTGTTTATATATTCTATTAAATATTCTTATCCTTCTAGAAACAAATGCATTCTCTTTTTCAGAGTAGGAAGAGTTTTACATTAGCCTGTTGTAAATCCTCTATAAATCACATGCTTTATAGCTTGTAAGAATTTCATCTTTGTATAGTTAACTCAATTCATATATTTATTTAAAGATGAAGAAAGAACTAAGTCACCAATATTGTTATGATGCAAAGTATAAATTAATACCAGGTGTTGCTGCCTGAAATTTAGTTGACAAGGATTAAAAAATTTGGAAACTGAAATTTCTTTTATATAAATTTATATAGTTATTTAATCTAACCTTTCAGACTTGTACCTTTCCTCTTCAATGGAGTTCTTGTCTAAACCATGCTTGTTGGTCCTTGATTTCATATTATCACCTAATTTTAAAGCTCCACCCATAAAATTATATTACGTGTAAATTTACTTACACATAGCTTTATTTTTCCCTTTCTTGAGATATAATTGACTTTCAACATTGTGCAAATTTAAGATATACAATGTGACAATATCATGATTTGCTACATATTTAGTGCAAAATGATCACTGCTATGGGGTTAGTTAGCACTTCCATCTTCCATAGAGTTTTGTGTGTGTATGGTTGTAATATTTAAGATCTACTCTCTGAGCAACTTTCGGGTATACAACACAGCATAGTTAGCTATAATCACCATGATATGGGGTGGATTCACAAAAGTTATTTGTCCTATAACTGGAAGTTTGTACACTTTGACCAAATCTTACCATTTTTCCCACCACCATTCTAGCTCTTGGCAACCACCATTCTACTCTCTGTATGAGTTTAAGTTCTAAGATCAGGTAAAAATGAGCATTTTACATGTTAATCTCTTAGAATTTCTCTCTGAATTTATTTGAAATTGCAAATTATGAAATCTCATTTATACCAGTCAGCTGGCAGAATCTACCAGTTGAACTTCTAGAAGTTACTGTCCTTTAACTGTCTTTTCATAGAGAGATATTTAATAATAGTTTAACTTTCAGTTAAATAATTCTAGTTTTGTACTTTCATTGTACTTTCCTATATCTATTCTTTTTTTCTTTTATTTGTTTATTTTTAACTGAGATAATATTGGGGTTCCCCCATCAGGTCTCGCTATGAATTTCTAGACGTTTCTTATAGCTTTTAGGAAATGTTTTATTTCACATGACTTCATTAAATTTTGGGATGGCACCTCCTGGCAATGTCACCTCATACTCCTTTCTTTTTTTCCCCCTAAAGTCTGCCAAAAATGAATAAAATTCACACATTTTGATCAAATGAAAGTATTTTAAACATAAAATATTTTGCATGTTGGTTTATCACAAGATTTAGGTGCAAGATATGTTTGATCTTGTTCTATTTTTCTTTTAGTAGAGCAGCTTTCTGGAACAACATGTTCTCGATCTTAATGTGGAGCTCTGTGAGATTTTGTGCAGCAAGGCAGAAAAAAACCAAATGCTTGCCACGTCTCATTGATTGTAATATAATTCATTGTATTGTACATTATGTTCTCAAGATGAGAGGGAACAGCTATAAGAACATCCAAACATTCAGTAAAACCGGAGAAAGTAAATAACTCAACAACACATTCCAAAAAACAAAAAAAAGAGTCCTTCAATGGTGGGTGTGCTGTGGTAAAACACACCTCTGATGTGAAGTGATCCTATAACTCTGAATCATGTACAGTGTTGTAAACCAATGTTTCCTCAATAAAAGAAATAAATTTAAAAATTTTCTTTATCAAAGAAATATGACAAGTTCAATAAATAAATGAAAACAGACAAATATGTGCAATATTCCATTATGTAGAAATGAACTGTAAAGGAACAAAAGGCTATTTAAATATATAATGCCATGAAACAAAAAGATTCTGAATTAAGCTATATTGAGCGATTATATAAAAGTCTAGATGCTGAATGTTTAGGAGACAATACAGACACCATACAATTCCATGTGACATTGTGTAAATATTTAAATAGCTATTGTATTAGACTTAAGAGCATCTTGGATCACTTTTTGGTGTCCCATATTATTTAAAGTGCAATAATGGTTCAGAAATATTTACTAATTTCTATTTTCTTAAGTAATCTCAATATTTACTTAAGATATATTTATTTACATTGGAATTTAACTGCTGTTTTTGAGTCGGTCTCAATTTACTTATCAAGTTCTCTAAGAAATGAATCAATATTTGTTTGTTGTTTACTTAATCACTAATTCATTTGCACATTAATTTTGCATGCATATATATTATGTATCAGGCAGTGTGCTACACACTAGAAAACAAGGTCTACAAAATAGTGTTGATTTTGCAACTATGTTGCCTAATTTCTTAAAACACTACAAATACAGTTCCTTTCTGGAAGTCTGAAAATCTGGAGATAATTAAGTGGAGTTACCAAGTATGAAGTGTCCAAAGGAAATGAATAATTGAAATTTCCAAATTCTTCTTGACCATTCTTACCTCTCAAGGTCAGTCTTACTCTCTTCCTCCCTAATTTTTTCACAGTAAAAAATTATATTTTGCCTTCTACAAATGGATCATGGCCTATTCCTAGAATTTGGAAAAGATGAATATGTTCAGTGAAGCACAGGATTTGAGAGCAGTGAAATAAGTCTATATAACACCATAATGGTGGCTACATGGCATCATGTATTTGTCAGAACCCATTCAACTGTACAACACAAAGAGTACATTTAATGTAAACATTGGACTTTAGTTAATAATAACATATCAAAAGTGACTCATTAATTATAGCAGTTGTACTACAATGATTCAAGATCTTAATATGAGATGGACTGTGTAGGGATATATACAAACACTCTATACTATCTGTTCAAATTCTGTCACCTCAGCTGTTTTGTGGATCTAAAACTGTTAAAAGTAATTTTTAAAAATACAAGCTAAAGAGTTTTTATATGCCTATAGATAACCAATTTTCTAACCATATGGAGTTGTCTTCTCAGTCTGAAATCTTCCAAGCATGGAAGTTCCTTCAGACCAAGCTAGGTTATACCCCAACATAAGTTTTTCTGATTACATGATATTAGATAAAACATTAAATGTTAATAATTAAATTATACATAAATTAATAATATATTATGTATTCTAGTATATATTATTAATAGGTTTTTTAAACACAACTAAGGTCTTCTTTTCCCATCATGCTCTGTCGTAATAAAGGGAAGAGTAGAACAAATTATTCTGTTTTAAAAAAAAATCAAATACTTGGGAATAAATCTAACAAGAGAGGTAAAGGACCTATACAAAGAAAACTATAAAACACTGTTAAAAGAAATAGAAGAAGACACAAAGAAATGGAAAGACATCCCCTGCTCATGGATTGGAAGAATAAACATTATTAAAATGGCCATCCTACCAAAAGCAATATACAGATTCAATGCTGTTCCAATAGAAATTTCAATGTCATTCTTCAAAGAAATAGAACAATTATTGATGAAATTCATATGGAATCACAAAAAACCCTGAATAGCCAAAGCTCTCCTGAAAAAAAAAAGAAGGGAATGGAGGCATCACACTCCCAGACTTCAAATTATACTACAAAGCCAAAATCATCAAAACTGCATGGTATTGGAACAAGAACAGACACACAGACCAATGGAATCGAATAGAAAATCCAGAAATAAACCCACAGATTTATGGTCAACTAATCTTTGACAAAGGAGCAAAGACTATGCATTGGAGCAAAGAAAGTTTGTTCAATAAATGGTGCTGGGAAAACTGGGTCGCTACATGCAAAAGAATGAAGCTTGACCACTACCTCACGCCATACACAAAAATCAACTCAAAATGGATTAAAGAACTAGACATAAGACCTGAAACCATAAAATACATAGAAGGAAATATAGGCGAAACACTACGTGATTTGCACATCAAAGACATCTTTATAGACACATCACCCAAAGCAGTGATAGTGAAGGCAAAGATCAACTGCTGGGACTACATCAAATTAAAGAGCTTCTGCACAGCAAAAGAGACAATAACAAAAACAAAGAGAAATCCCACCGACTGGGAGAACATTTTTGCACACAACACTAATGATAAAGGATTGATCACAAAAATCTGCAAAGAGCTGATGAGACTCAACAACAACAAAGAAAATAATCCAGTCAAAAGATGGGCAGAAGAGCTAAAAAGAAACTTCTCTGAAGAGGAAATGCAAATGGCCAGCAGGCATATGAAAAAATGTTCAACATCATTTGTAATCAGGGAAATGCAAATCAAAACTACCATGAGATACCATCTTACACCAGTGAGAATGGCACATATTAAAAAAAAACTAGCAACAACAAATGTTGGCGAGGATGTGGAGAAAAAGGAACTCTCTTGCACTGTTGGTGGGAGTGCAAACTGGTCCAACCACTATGAAGAGCTGTGTGGAGATTTCTGGACCTACTAAACATTGAGCTTCCATATGATCCAGCAATTCCACTCCTAGGTATTTACCCAAAGGACACAGAAACATCAATTCCAAAGAGCACCTGCACCCCTATGTTTATAGCAGCACTATTTACAATAGCTAAGCTTTGGAAACAGCCCAAATGCCCAAAAATAGATGACTGGATCAAGAAGATGTGGTACATATACACCGTGGAATACAGCATTCAAAAAAGATAAACACATGCAATTTGCAGCAACATGGATGGTGCTGGAAGGGATCATGCTCAGTGAAATAAGCCAGAAAGAAAAAGAAAAATACCGGATGGTCTCACTCATAGCAGGAATCTAGAAAACTTAAATAAGGGACCAGGAAAATGAATAACTATAAGAAAGTGAAAATCAAAATCAACAAACAACTATGAACCAGAGACACTGTATTGGGGGCGGGGGGCGGGGAGGGGAGGGATTGGGGTCAAAATAAGGGGGTTGCAATTGTATGGGGAATATAAAAATAAAATTTATTTAAAATAAAAATAAATAAAAAAATTAAATTCAAATAACATTAAAAAAAAACAACAAATTATTCTGTTTAGCGTGACATTCAGGGGTATTATGTATGCTACCTCGTCAGGGTCAGAAATCTAACTTTGGGGGCCAAGTGCAAAATGAAAATGCAGGATTCCCCATGGGTCAGGGAAGCTTACTTCCTATTGGCCATCACTATGTCCACAGCTGACTGGATGACACTCCCACAGGGATTGCAACTTCTAAGTTGATTGATAAATGCTCTGTGTCCAGATCAGGTATACAAGGGAGACTTGCTCTCAACAACCATGCTGTGACACTGCCATTGTCGTGGGGGAATCACTTTGTCCCACCTAGATAAGAAGGGCACACGTAACGAGACCATCAAAAAGATTCTGCTTTGTTTTTGAAATCCCTGGTATGTCCTTGTCACATGGGTGGTGCTCAAGAAGTGTCACCTGATTGAATGAATGACTTGAGGGTGGAAATAAGTACCTACATGTGTTCAAACATCACATTTAAGGTAATTCCATCCAGTGAATATTCTCCTTGGTTTGATTCCTGGAATTATGAAAATATTTCTTTTGCTAAATTACAGGGCTCCAAAAAATCTTGCTGTTTGGTCTAGGAAGATTATCATTATTTTAATGTTTTTCTAAGAAGTTCTTCCTTCTAAGAATCAAAAACATCATGTAAGTCAAATGTTGCAACATCCACTGTCATTTGAAGTCTGTGTGTAAGTAAGAAAAAAAGAAGTGCTATACTAACAAAATAACAGGCATCAGACAAGTTATTTAGAATCAGATCATGTAATGATCTACTTTAAGTTATCCAGCGCTATAAGAATTGCTGGATACATCAGTCAATACATTTTCATGTATTAACTGTATGATAGGATATACGAATCTGAGAATCTGCTGAAAGTGTGTCCCTGGAACCTGCACAGTCTCAGGAGTCTACGTGACAGTAGAATCCACGACACTCCACTCCTATTAACGCATTGCTATTTCTCTGTATTAGGGAAGATTAAAATGGAGATGCTAGAACCTAATGTTGGGAGAAGAAAATGACTTTCCTTCCCTGCCCTATGTATCTTCTGGGACTCTCCTTTTAAGGTAAATGATCGTGACTGACTGTTTCAGTGAGTGCGCCTCTCAGACCTTTATTCCCTCAGATAAAGTTACTCATGGGAAAAATACTGAATTTGGTGTTTCCTATTAGTGATCTTAGTTTCCCCATTTCTCTCTTTATCCTAACTAGATCACTTAGTGTTTTAATGGCTTTTCTATATATTTAATCAAAATAATGTCACTCAACGATAAAGGAGTTAACCAGGCTTAAGAGACCTCTGTTCCAGGTCAAATTCTATTGTTCACTGATTATTAAATCTTGAGAAAAATGACATTATTTGAGCCTCTATTTAATCATCTATGAAATTGCTATATTGATATGACAAAATCTGCCTAGATATGAGCTATTTAAATATTTTATCAACATGCATACTAAGTGACCAAGGAAAAATCAAATGTGATGGGCTATTTCCTATTTTCACATAAAATTTCATAGAGAACTATCATCTTTGTCCTTTGACCAAATAAATGAAAATATCATGATAGAGTGTGCTTATGTGGTTGTATCTATTGGCTGAGAAGACTTGGGAAAGGAGAAATTGAAAAAGATATGTGACAATCTGCTATTCTCATTTCTGGAGACTTTCTGGTTCTTAATGTTTCAGATTCTGAGCTGGGCATAAACAATTTATTGTTTATTAATAAGGCAACCAAACTATGATGAAGGAGCCAAGGAGTTCACAACTACCACCCAACACTGCTAGCTCATCTGTTTCAAATTTGATAGATTCTTTGCTTATGTTTTGGTGGGGGAAAAAAGATACTGAGCAGTTGGGTTAGGTGTGCAATATTAATTAATTTTAAAAATGGCCTGAATATGAGCATTCCTGTCATCCCTGGAACTTGTCTCTATTTGATTATCTTTGGGGCTTTGTTTTTTTGTGGATTTTAAAACTCAGTCTTGAGGCCTATATCAACAATAACATATTGGTCAAAAGATAAATACAGTAGTATCTGTATATAATATTGCCTTTTTAAAAAAAAATTTAAGAGAGAACATATTTGAACTTAAATATGTGATAAATGAAATATTTAAAACTTAGAAACAAATGGGAGATAAGATTACTTGAAATATTTAAA
This sequence comes from Talpa occidentalis, assembly GCF_014898055.3. Taxonomy (NCBI): domain Eukaryota; kingdom Metazoa; phylum Chordata; class Mammalia; order Eulipotyphla; family Talpidae; genus Talpa; species Talpa occidentalis. The sequence continues at coordinate 55,105,446 of NW_023604861.1, read as the reverse complement.
ATTAGGGAACAATACCCAGTTAAAAGCATACCACAAAAGAATCTCGTAATTTTTTCACTGAAGTTCTGTAAATATTGCCTGAGTTTGCTTTTTGTGACATAATTAGTCACCATATTGAGAAAACACATTTCTGTTCCCATAAAGAAAACATTAAACATTGAGTTTCAAATTAAACATGAAATTATCATTGATTACAACTATACCTGAGGCAATCATGCTATAGCTATTATCTCTGAATATGTAAAAACATTTAAATAACATTCAAGATATTTTAATTTCTTTAGTAACTAAAGGAAGACATTAAGGAGTTGATACTGGTAATCTTAATATATTTTTTAAAGATTTATTTATTTATGCATACAAGAGCTGGGATACAGGCCAGAGATGCTAGGGGTGGGGTGAGACGATCCACCAGAGACAGAGTGGGGAGCACAACAGGCAGATCGACTGAAATACACTGCAGTGGGGAGCAGTGGGTGAGACAAGAGAGGTCTGCCTCGCCATGTGGGTTTCTTCCTGGCTATCTGGGGATCGAACTCATGCTGCAGAGGCTGCAGATTGCTTCATAGTGCAGTGCTTAACCCGTTGCACCACCAGGGAGGCCCGGAAATCTTAATATTTATTTCCATGAATTTGTCAGCAGAAAAGATGGCACGCTCATGTCAGGTAGTTAATTATAAAAAAGGGGGACTGAACTTTCAAAAGGAAAAAAAACAATAACATAAGATATACCTTAGGACCTAGCAATAACACATCTAGCACTATTTTTTTTTAAAGATTTATTTATTTATGCATACAAGAACTGGGGTGTAGGCCAGAGGTGTGGGGGGTGAGAGGATTCACCAGAGACAGAGTGGGGAGCAGAAGAGGTGGACTGGCTGAAATACACTGCTGAGGGGAGCAGCAGGTGAGACAGGAGAGGTCTGCTGTTCCATGTGGTCAGCTCCCAGGCCAGGAATGGAACTGGTGCTGCAGTCACTGTGGATTGCTTCATAATGCTGAAACTCAACCCCTTGCGCCACCAGGGAGGCCCACTTCTAGCACTATAGAAAGCCCTTGGCATCCTAGACCCATAAAGAAATGAGGACTACGACTCAAAAAGAAATATCACCATTGGATTACATGTAGCGGTGGCTATAGAATGGATTCCAAACAAATGCTCTGACCTTCAGTAGCATGAAATGGCTGCTTCCAGCCTGCAGCCTGGTAAAGGTTAGCAGAGGATAAATACTAGATTCACTCTCCCTCCACATGCAGATCTGCTAATCTCTTCCGTGAGCCAAATTCAATTGGAAATCAGAGGGAGCCTATGCAATTGGTATTCATCCTCCCAGGGTGCAGAGTAGGATGGAGAATAGTGCGGATAGAGAGGGAAAACAGAAACTCTCTTGTATATTCAACATTTGGTTTGGTTAAAACATTTCTCCTTACAACAAATTAAAAAAAAAACCGGATGCATATTTCCATTTATTCATCTTTAAGAAAACTAACATATGTTAGAGTTGAAGACAGGTTACTTCATTTTTCATGCTGAATTTTTCAACTAAAATTCAGCCTTTCCTCCCTGTTTCTGTTTATAAAACATTTGCAAACTTTTCATATATAAAATTTAGAGGCTACTGGACTTGCTACAAATTCTCTAAAGCCACTTTGAAATAAACATTTTTTAAAAACGTTTTCAGGTTTACAAACTTGATGATATTTTATGACATATAATAATAGCTAAATCAGGTATTTGCTAGGGATTAGTTTTCCATTATTTTTTCAAAAGGTTGCATTCAGTGTCTCACACATTTATCAGGATTTTTAGGTGGTTGTTATGGAGACTGAGAGATGCTCTGTTTTCCCAGAGTGATAGATGTAAATATAAATACATGAATATTGAATAGGGCAATTGTTTAAATGAGTTTAATTAGCTACTTTGGGGGGTTGTTATTGTTCTTTATCACTGCTAAAGACAATTCATGGATACATCTTAAGGGTATATTAAGATAACATGAACAGGAAAAAAAATCTACTCACTAATGAATTTTCAGTGGAAAATATCTTCATTGGATTTTCTAAAAGTTAAGCAACAGAAATTATTAATTACTTGAACTTGAAAAAAGAGAACATACTTATAGCATCCTTCTATCTTCTCTGTGATGTTGTTCTAATTCATAAGTTTGCCTCGTAACCAATACATAACAGTAATAGAAAAGAATCACCATTCACCTTTTCACCTACCTTTAAAATAATTTCCATTTTCTCCTTGACCCGGGAGGAGTCACTAACAGCAGTAATTATTTTATTTCCTGGACAAAAAGGTGTTTTTGTCTTCCTTTAAATATTGGTGTGAAAATCACTGCTTTTGTGCTGATGGGGACACAAGCAAGGACTATAATCTGCCAAAATGCTGAACTGAGGCCTCCCCTGGTGGCGCAGCAGTTGAGCGCTGGGTTGCGAAGTTGCCTGCAGCCTCTGCAGTGCCGGTTCGTTCCCCGGCCGCAGGCGAGGGTCCCACCAAAATGCTGAACTGAAATAACTAAAAAAATAGGAGATGAAGTCATTTTTATTAAGTAAGTTTGGGAAGAATGAAAAATGCAATGATAGACATTGTGTATCTGAAATGTTTCATTCATTTTAATTCTAAGGTAGAGTCTCATTTTCTTCTCATCTATGATGAACTCATAAGCTTGAAGACACATTAATTCTTTAAAAAAAAAATTCATGGTTTTTCTTTTGCCTAAAAGGTTATAAAGGAATCAAATTGTTGTCTTACAACCCAACAAAACTATTAAATATAAAGTGCTGGGGCCTCCCTTGTTGGTAGTGCAAGAGGTTAAAGATGCAGCACTGTGAAGCTATACCCAGCCACTGCAGCATGAGTTCAATCCCCAACCAGGGAGGTGACCCACATGGCACAGTAGAGCTCTCCTGTCTCACCCGCTGCTCCCCTCAGCAGTATATTTCAGTCAATCCACCTGTTCTGCTCCCCACTCTGTCTCTGGTGAATCCTCTTACCTCCTGCACCTCTGGCCTATACCCCAGTTCTTGTATGCATAAATAAATAAATCTTAAAAAAATAAATATAAAATGCTACAAATGATTTCATAAGGTAAAAATTTGGTGTTCTGTAGTGTGAAAAAAGCAAATGATATGATTGTAATAGAAAATCGAGTATATTTAAATATTGTGATGGTTTCTTGGAGTCATAGGTTAAGATACAGCTTCCACTGAATCCATAATTTATCAGTCAATAAAACATGGATCAAACATTAATTGTTTGCAAAACACTGTCTTAACCTGGAGTAATATAGCATGTTTAAAATGTGATATATTTTGCAATGTGTAGAAAAGAATGTTAACTACTAAGACTAACAGACTTGATAAGAATAAAACAAGATAGCATGCTACATGATTAAAATCAGTAATTATGCACTTTAAATTTATTTTAAAAGTATGTGTATAATTTAAAGAATATTATTCCTGCAGACCAAGCTGGTGCTTCTAGAGAGACACCTCAGCCCCTCCTGAGGGGACCCCTTGTGGTGCTCCCCACTGCCAGGGGCGACGTGATGGCAGGAAAAGGTGCTGCTCACAGCCGGGGAGACAGTGTCCTCTGGGGGCTGGGACAAGCCCCTGCCGGACGCAGGACACACGCCAGCCACAGGCCACTGGGTTTCAGAGGGAACTGATAAGCATGGGCGGGGGGGATACCCAGAATATGAATAAAGCCCTTTAATGTTCTCCTACCGTCAAAAAAAAAAAAAAAAAAAAAAAAAAGAATATTATTATTAGAACCAATAAAATGTGAATTTAAATTCCACTTTTTCTGGGCCTCTTATCTAATATAAATAAAACTTACCTCATGTGGTTTTTGTGTGAATTAAATGATATAATACCTCTGAGAGTGAGAGGAAAAAGTAAAAATACAACAAATTTCAGCCCAGTCAGGTTACCCTTTGATTTTTTTAAATTCAGAAGTATGGAAAAAAAATGTAAGAACAAATTAGATTAGAAGTGACTACTAAGAAGCGCTGTTAATATGAAAATATTAGAACTACAAGAGGAATGCAATAAAAAAGCATTTCCATTTGTTAATCTTAAAAATACTTGCTTAATATTTATACTGTGCCAGATGCTGATTTAAGCAGTTTACAAATATTAATACATTAATCCACATACCAGCTCTATGAGGTAGGTACAATCATTATTTTCATTTTTATAGATCAGGAAACTGAAACAAAGAGTAGTTAAATAACTTGCCATAGTTTACTTAACACAGCTAAAAAACACAAAACCCATATTAAAAAAAACCTCAGGATTGCTTCCAGAGTTCATGCTCTTAACCACTACATCAAACTCTCTATTTATGTGGAAATGATGAGAATTATGAGAATGACAATGGTTAAGATTTACATCTTACTAAACATGTGTTAATTTGCTAATTGCAATGTGTTATGAGATTGTGAGATAGGTATAATTATTATTCTGTCTAACAGATGAAACATGTGAGACATATAGATGTTAAGCAAGTATACTATCCTAGATTAGAAGGGTTAAGGTGTACACTTTATATAAAACCTGTTTTGTTTCAGAACCATATACATTTGAGTAGATTAGGTACTGCTTTGGTTCAAATCTTAACCATGTTCAGGTTATCTACCTGATGATCACTTTTCTGTAACAAAAGATCAGGTGGTTCAGGGTGGGATATGTTTTCAAGCTTCTGAAAACCTCAATTGGTCATTGGCAGGGACAATGAGACTCTATCTGAACTTGACATGATGCTGTTGCTATAGCAACCTGCTACTCAGCATAGCTTCTGCCATCCCATCCTTATATAACTCAGATTGCCTACATTTTGACCCTAAGCAAGTTGTCAGGGTCTCTACCACTAATAGGTCATTTTATATGTACCTGTTGGTTCAATTGGTCCAAAAATCAGATCTCATTCAACCCTTATAATGTTCTTAAATCTATTCCTCACACAATCTGTTTCTATACTATTTATCTTATAATGTGTCTCTCCATCTTCAAATATCTTCCCTTGCTCTCTAATTCATCTTCCGAAACATAGGTTGGGATTTTTCCAGTTTCTTTCTGTTTTCACATATCTACTATGGGATGATGTTTAAATTAAATTAGAGGTGCTGAGATGACGTGCCAGTAAATAAACAAGGATACACAGTATATTAATTTTGAACTATAACATGGCATATTTGATATTATAGATATTATTAATGTGAAAAAAGTTAAAATGACCACCTTGAAATAAACTCTTTACCTAAGATAGAAAACAATATGTAATCATGAGCTTAACTGTACACTATCTCTACCTCGAGTATTTATGCAACATTGTTTTGTGAATGTTTATCTTGAGTTGAAAATAAACTATTAAATTCCACAGGTAAATTTTTTTTTGGTAAAATACCTATGAGCAAGTAATACAACATAAATAATGAGCTGGCAACAATGAGATTTTTATTATTTAGAAAAATAGCTTAGCAATTGATGTTTTTCAAATATCATTTTGTCTAGAAATTGTAATTAAGTAGTGGGGAGGAGATTTCATATCTTTGGAAAAGTGCTTCTCCTATACAACCCACACTCCAACTCTGGCTGTGAAATTGTTGCTCAGTTTGAATTCTTAATCCATAGAGCAAGTCATTATGATAAAATGAAAAATGGAACCTGCACACCCATCATGTTCTTAGCAAAACTCCAAAGCAAAAACTCATGCTCCAGGGTTCCAAAGAACCCAAGCTATTTCAGAACCACAGTGTCTATTTTTCACTTTGAATTACTGTAATTTCAGTAGCAGCTGTTGCACTGAAAATTATAATGGTCAACATTTAATCAGCACAATGTTTTTCCCCCTTCATCAATCAATCATTTGCTCCAGTTACCATAAAAATCTCAAACTTTAGTTAGCAGTAACTTTAAAAGCCTCATTAGAATCTGGCCCAACCTACTGATCTCCCATTACATCCCACGACTTCCTAACATGCAATCTGGGCTCTGTTTCAGCAGTTCTCTTACACGCCAGCCTCCTTTCGCCTTCCTTTACTTAGCACATCCAGAAAACCATCTGCTTTTCCCCTACTCTATACAAACAGTCTTTTCTGACATCAAAAGCTAGTCTCACCTCAAGAAAGTTGTCTTTGTTTATGCTAACTTAATTTTATATGATTTCCCTCTCTAGGCTTCTGGAAACCTCTAAATGTCATCTCTTAATTAAACAGTATTTACTGGCTTTGTCTCCCCAGCTTGATTATGAATTTAGTGAAGCAAGAATCATTTCATATTTTTCTAGTTTATTTGCATTATATAACTGTCTCTCAGTGAGAAATATCTTGGCATGTCATTGTGTGCTAATAGAGCAACATTCATTTCTCTTTTTTTGAGTTTCTATAGTCTACATGGACTTAACATTTTGTTGTTAGGGTCTTGACCTTGCGTGCTAAAGCTATTTGCATATGTTTCAGGCATTTATAAGCAACTTGACTTTTTACAGTCATGACAATCATTCTTGCCTCTAATTACCCTCACACTTGGGCAAGCATCTTCCAACAGTTTCTTTGTGTTGCATGACAATGAACATGAAATGGGGGTAAATCAAGAATCCCCTCTCATAGATAGAAACCTCTAACACCACATTTGAAATCTCCAAGTTAGGTGTTAGAAGGTGATTACAGAATTCAATCTCAGGATTTCCTGAGCAAGTTTAAACTAAGGGTTTGCCAACAAAATGTTTGGTTTTTTTTATCATTTTTTTTTTAAGATTTATTTATTTATTTATATAAACACTAGGTATAGTCAGAAGCACGGGAGGGTGAGAGAATTTCGTCAGAGCCAGAGCGGGAGCAGTACAGGCAGACTGATGAAGTACACTGCTGAGGGGAGCAGCGGGCGCAGGAGAGGTCTGTGCACCATGTGGGATCCTTGCTCGCCCGGGGGGCCGGGGATTGAACCAGCGCTGCAGAGGCTGCGGGCAGCTTTGCAACCCAGCGCTCAGCTGTTGCGCCCACTGGGGAGGCCCAACAAAATGTTTTAATACTCTTTAATAAGCAGTGTGCTAAGCATTGGAGGAAACAAAATGAGTAGACATCTGCCATCAGGACATCAGACTCCAGGGCTCACTGGGGATGAATGACAATCACAGGAGGTGATGAGGGCCACTGAGGCATGGGGAAAGAGACTCACTGACTTTCCTCAGCATGAGAAGGTCACACTGGCTGAGTGGGGTATTAGAAAAACAACAACACTTCATTGGTGAGAGAGACAGTTTGAGGAAAGATAATTAAGTAGAAGTATTAGCTCATGTAAACTTCCAGATGTGCAAAATAAAGCTTGGTGTGTTTAGGCAACAAGGCAACAGTTGCCTAAGAAAGGAGTTTCGTGGTGAAAGAGAAAATCGAAAATGTGGATTAGAATCAGAATATATGTCATTGTTCAAGGATTATTTGATCCAGGGGAGTTTGCCTTCCTATTTCTACCCAGGAAATTGAAAATGACTTTTTAAGGGGGAGCAAAAATCAAACAGTGCAATAATAGCATAGCAATTTTCAAGATATTGATTGACATTTCAATCATTATTTGCCTTCTTAGTATTTTGGCACTGAACAATTATAGTTTCTAATGCCTTTATCCCCAGTTCCTTCTTAAATGTCATGCACCTAATACATTCAAGTCACTCTATTCAATTATCTGTTTTCATTTATCACCCTATAATTGCACCCTCGTACAAATCATTAACTTAGCACTGGATGGTTATTTAACTTGCTCAGGTTTGTGCAGTTAAGTGATGGAGCTAAGATTTGAACCCAACTATCATGACGTCAGAGACCTGGTCTGAATATTACACACAACCTATTACACACAACAACAACCTGTTATTACACAACACACTATTACACACAACCATCTCAACAAGGACAGAGAAGACCTTACCACCATGTCAGGCTGTCAGCAACTTTTCAGTCTGTAACCACCCAAAAGAGGTCTTCAGTATAGGCTTAACCTTAGCCTGGGGAGACATCAGAATGTCACTACACACAGAAAAGTCTTTTTTGCCTCTAACTACCCTTAACACGTGGGCAAGCAGCCCCCAACAGTTTCTTTGTGTTGTGTGACAATATGACATGAAGTTGGGGGTAAATCAAGAATCCCCTCTCACAGTCAGAAAATTCTAACACCACAGTGGAAGTCTCCAAGTTAGGTGTTAGAAGGTGACTGCAAAATTCAATCTGTGGACTTTTTGAGCAAGTTTAAACTGAAGGTTTGCCAACAAAATGTTTTTTGATTCAATTGTGTGTGAACATTCCACATTTAGAAACTTCTGCCTGTGTTAGAGAGGTGTCAGTTTACAGAACAGACAGTATAGCAATTCTGGAAATCTTAATTTGCACCTATTATACTTTAGTTTCTTATCGTTTTTCTTCAATTTTTTTTCCATTTGACATTATATACTACACTATGTGTAATATTTTAATTTTCTGGTATTGGTAAAAAAATTAAAATTTTATTTGTAAAACAGGGAGTTTTATCACTATTATTTAAAGTTCAGAATGAAGGATGAATTGATTTTTAGTTTGGTATTTCATTATAAGATAGAGGATTAAGTGGTTATAAATAAACCAGAAAGTATACTTTATAAATGACTATGTTTTAATGTTTTAAAATTCTGGCTCAGACATATAAACAGGATGAGGAAAAACATTTTTTCCAAGAAATTAACTTTTAGCTATGGTGTTTTAGATAAATTACTGAAAAAAAAAGAAGTTATGATCATTTTGTTTTTCACATATTATTAAAGTCATGAGTAGCAGAAAAGAAAATTTCATTCAATCTACATTTAATATATTTACATTAAAATTTATTTGTGTATTGCCAATATATAAAAAGAACTACAACAAATCCTCAATATTGTTAACAAGTCCATGATCAAAATTAGTGTCACTCTATTCAAACCTACATTACTCTTTAATTTATAAAATAACATTTTAATATTATTGGAAACATCGATTAATTTTTGTATTTTCCATTTAATTTCTGACATGAAAATCTTATTGTTGCAAAGAATACAGTATACTGATGACCTTTAAAATATATATCCAGTCTATAATATGAATGTTTGAAAAAAAATAGAAGACATAGGTCAGCAGAGGAAGTTTCCAATTTAGTACATTTGAAATTTAGTGAGAGAAATTTTTGGTAAATATGTGAACAGCATCATGTGAAAGTACTATTTCTTATGATTATTATTGTTACACTATTCTCAGTATACTCATTTTTCTTCAGTATTTCTCCCCTTTTTCCCCACTGAAATAAGATATTTATCTGAGTGACATAACTGTGCAGAATGAAGACTGCTTTTCCTTACTTCCCTTACAGGCAGGTGTGGGCAGGTGACTAGATCTGATCAGTGGAATGTGACTATAAATATATTACAGCTTTCCTTTAAAAAAAAGTTTCGATTCTGACCTTGAAAACCGTAGATAGATTTGAAACATCCAGGAAGGAAATGGGAGGGGGATTGAAGAAAACAGGGGGGCCCCGGAGAGCACAATGGAATATGGTGGAGAATTATGGGTGCTTTGGTGGTGGAAGAACTATGGTATCCACACCTGAAAGGGGAAATCCTACACTGTGAAAAAATTAACAAGGATGTGAAATAATGGTACTTCATTAAAAAAACGGATATATAGATAAAAAATATAAAATAAAAATTAAAATGTTTACTTTAAGGTATGATTAACATAACATTATATATATATATAACACAATGATTCAATATTTGTATGTACTGAGAAATAATCACCACAAAAGTCTAACACCTGTCACCCTATTTAGTTGGATATTTTTCTTGTAATGAGAACTTTTAGGATTTATGCTCATAGAACTTTCAAATATACAGTATGGTTTTATTAACTTTAGTCACCATGCTGCAGGTTAGTCCCATGACTTATTTATTTTATAACTGATAATCTGTAACTTTTACCTCCCTTCATATTTAATCACCCGGAAGTCACTGCCTATGACAATCAATCTCTTCTCTTATCTATGAACTTGGTTTGATTTTACTTTCAGTTTCTGTATGTAAGTGAGATCATATAGTATTTCATTTAGCATAATGCCTTCAAGATCCATCAATGCTGTGCAAATGGTAAGATTTTCATCTTTTTGGATGAATAATATGTCATATATCACATTTTCTTTGTTCATTCATCCATCAATGGATACTTAAGTTGTTTCCATAGCTTGGCTATTGTAAATAATTTTGAATAAACATGGGATGTATATATATTTTCAAGTTAGTATTTTTTTCCTTCCGATAAATACCCAGAAGTGGAATTGCTGGATCATATGGTTATTGTATTTTTTACATTTTTGCAAAAACTCTATACTGCTTTTCATAGTGACTTCAACAATGTACATTCTCACTAGCTGTGCGCTAGTATACCTTATTCTCCACCTCTTCACCAACATTTGTTCTTATCTTTCTGACAAGCATTTGACAAAGTTATTCTAATAGTATAAGGTGATAGCTCATCCTGTATCTCTTTCATCATAACCCACTTATCAATACAGCTGCTTGGAACTGGAATGAGATGCTGAAGTTGTATCTCACATTATGGATAGGAAGGCCATAGCCTAGGGCTTCATGCTATAAAAAGCCAGAAGTAAGGGTCCTTTATTCTGCAGGAGAGTGGGAGAGAGAGGAATCAAAACAGGTGAGGGAAGAGCACAAGTGACTATGATGATTGTGCATGGATGAATTGGTGGTAGGAATTTTATGAGGACTATACCTGAGAGGAGAAAGCATATAATGATTGATAATTAATTGTACAAAAATGAACAATAATGTTCTATATATAATATATATGTTTTATATATAATATATATAGTAAAAAAAGTAAAGAGTAAGGATACTTGAGAATTTTTTTGAGCAATGCTATCATATCCTCCCTGGATGGCCTGCGTGCCAGACTTTTTTGAAAGTGAGAAAAATAGGGGCCTCCCTAGTGGCCCAGCGGTTGAACGCTGGGCTGCGAAGCTGCCGGCAGCCTCTGCAGCACCGGTTGGATCCCCGGAGGCAGGCAAGGGTCCCACATGGCGCACAGACCTCTCCTGCTGCTCCTGCTGCTCCCCTCAGCAGTGTATTTTGTCAGTCTACCTGCTCTGTTCCCCGCTCTGGCTCTGGTGAACTCTCTCACCCTCCTGTGCTTCTGACTGTACCCAGTGCTTGTATAAATAAAATAAATAAATCTTAAAAAAAAGAAAAAAGAAAGTGAGAAAAATAGGGCCTCCTTGGTGGCACAAGGGGTTAAAACCCGACCTATGAAGCTATCCGCAGCCACTGCAGCATAAGTTAGATCCCTGGCCAGGGAGTAACCCACATGGCACAGCAGACCTCTCCTGACTCGCCCACTGCTCCCCTCAGCAGTGTACTTCAGTCAATCTGCCTATTCTGTTCCCCGCTCTGTCTCTGGTGAATCCTCTCACCCTTCATGCCTCTGGTTTATACCCCAGTTCTTGTATACATAAATAAATCTTAAAGAAAAAGAAAGTGAGAAAAATAAATTTTATTTTCTAACCCATTGCTATTTTGTTATACTTGCACATCAAGTTAAACTCAGTCTGAATTAAAATAGACTGTGTTAAAATTCAGAAGATCTAAATTAGCAAGAGAAAGATACAATAATCTAACACTGTTATTATCAAAGATAAATAGATAAGCTAACAAAACTATATCTAGGATGCCAAACTGCATTCATCTAGTGATTTTTATAATGATTTATGATTAATTATTTTTGTGAGCTATGTTATACATAGAATATAAGACACATAATACACAGTAGAGTTTCAATAACTATAAATAAGATAAGCTCTCTAGACCCGCCACTTATGGAAATAAATAGAGCCAGTGCTATCACTGTCTTTGAACTCTCTGTAAGCTTCTCCCTAATGCATCTTGCTCCCTCTCTCAATATCCCAGCGGGAGCCTCTTCCCTGATTTTGTGTTTATCAACGAATTGGATTTCCTACAATGAATTGTTCTCTCCAAATAATATCAGAAAAGATTGTTTGTGTTTGCTGCTTTTAGCCTAACATAAATAGAATTATTCCAACCCCTCATTGTTAATACTGAAAGACAAAATATTCCATATTATTGACTAATTAATTCAAGTTTGGCATTTCCACTGAAAATTTTGGCACCACAGAGCCACAAGAGTTTCCCTAAGGATGGATGAGTCTTAATATCCTTTCACTTTCAAAATTCTACAAATAATATTTATTGATTAGCAAGATCAGCTCCAATGTACACTTTGAATAATAAGTGATTGTGATTTGAACCATTTAGATTTAACCCATAGATAGAATACATGAGTGTGCTCTAAAGATGTTTCATCATCATAAATAGTATTTTTCTTATTTCAGAATTGAAAGTAAGGATGTATAATTATAATTACACTTATATTAAAATCTAGATATATTGTTTTCTCCATCATTAGGAAAAATATTGATTTGTATATTTATTAACGTTTTCAAGGGCCAAAAGATACTACAAAATAACTTTGTTTTAAAGATTTATTTAATTATGCATACAAGAACTAGGGTTCAGGCCAGAGGTCTGGGGGTGAGAGGATTCACCAAAGACAGAGTGGGGAACAGAGCAGGCAGATCTACTGAAATACACTGCTGAGGGGAGCGGTGGGCAAGAGAGGAGAGATCTGCTTCGCCATGTGGGTTGCTCCCTGGCCAGCCAGGGATCGAACTGATGCTGCAGCCGCTGTGGATTGCTTCATAGTGTGGTGCTTAACCCCTTGCGCCACCAGGGAGGCCCTCCAAAATAAATTATTGTCATTTGTACAGTCTCAAACCTCTAAGAGAATGATATTATGTCATTATGTCATTATTTTTTTGATTTTTTTTTCTATTTGTGTCTAGGTTTCCTAGAGGAGTTCAATACTGGTTTTATCAATGAAATTATTTCTGAGATTCCTTGTATGCACAATACCATAAATACACATGTGTGTGAATTTCTAATTTGTGTCAGATCATTATTGTTTTGGTCTCAATGAAACAGGAGTGGGAACTGCTTAGAAAACAACTTGCTTTTATTAAAATTGGAATACTTGCCATTAAATTAAGCATCTCTTTGCCAATTTATTTTGCAATGTTAATAATTATCATTATTTTGAGTAAGGGATATTTTACTCCCACATTTAACATTTGGTATTGTTATGTAGGCAACTAACTCATGAAATATAATCCAAATTTTCATTGTGCTTACAATCTCATGAAAGACTTAAGAGAAGTAAACAAATTAATGAAGACATTAATGAAAACAGAAAGACTTAGCACTGACTCAATAACAAATAATATTTATAAAAAAGAATATTGGTGAACCAATGCATCTCATTCTATATTGATGAATTAGTTTTCTCAACAAATTATGATGGTAATTATTAAAATATCCTCTTTTATTGAAAACTGGATATAAACTATTTTGCTTATATGATTATATATATTTAATATATATAATTTTATTTATTATTTAACTATTTAATATTAAATTTATATTATATTCTATTATGTTATTTAATATATGTATATATATTAAATTTATATTATATTCTATTAAGTTATTTAATATATGTGTATATATTAAATTTATATTATATTCTATTAAATTATTTAATATGTGTGTATATGCCTGGGGGCAAGAAATATATCAAACATGTTGTGCACTTAATCAGCATTGGAGGAAGAAATGTGCTCTTCATAGCCTGCAGTACAGCCACTGTTCATCACCGCAATGTGGATCTGAAACATTATTAGAGAAGCGCTTACTTGGCTACAAGTAACACTTATCATTTCAGGCTATTATAATTATTTTTCAGTCATACACAACCAGTGCACTATTTCTGTCTAGAACACTTATTTCTGACTGATCCAAACACTGGTTTTTAACATTCTTTATCCTCTTCACATCCTCATGAGTAGGCTAATAACAGAAACATCCTGGGATACAGGATTAAACCAAGAGCTCTTGTATCATATGCCTGGATTTGAACCTTGACTCCATCACTTATAACAAGCTGCATTTTCTTAGGATAATTATGTTCTTTGAGCCTCAGTCTCTTCATTGACAAAATGAGGGAAATAGTAAAATCTAATACAGTTGTTGTGGGAAATTAAATGACATAGCGCATGCTAAGTCTTAAAAAAGAACTCAGCATATAATAAGCACTGAAAGAGTCGACTTTATTTTCATCAAGTTCAATTTATAAGTGGCTATATGAGACTGGAAACATTTTACTTGAGATACAAAATTAATATGAGCAGATGTGACTATATAAATAAGATCTCAGAGTTCTTGATGTTAATAATGGGCCCCTTGTCTATTTTTTTCTGAGAGTGAAATATTAAATTCTCACAGTGCTAGGAATTATGGCACTGAAAATTTAAAAATTAAGTTTGATCCATACTTTGCTTACTTAGTATCAAAAGTGCTTCCTAAACAGTTCAACACTAACAATTTTGTGGAATGCTAATGCAGGCTTACCTTAGCCATCCTTTTATCTATGTGATTAACTTGTGTCACAGATGAGTACTCAAGAGTGTGGATTGCAGGCCTCCCTGGTGGTGCAAGTGGTTAAGACGCAATCTATGACGCTATCTCCAGCCATTGCAGCAACCTGAGTTTAATCCCTGGCCAGGAAGCTACCCACATGGCACAGCAGACCTCTCCTGTCTCTCCTGCTGCTCCCCTCAGCAGTGTATGTCAGTCAATCTGCCTGTTCTGTTCCCCACTCTGTCTCTGAATCCTCTCCCACACCTCCACACCCCACTCCTCTGGCCAGTACCCTAGTTCTTGTATGCATAAATAACCACATCTTTAAAAAAAGAACATGGATTGCATGGGTATTTCTCAGTCCCAGTCGATGTGTTTAGCATGACAAGCAATTACCTGAAAGCATCTCTCCTTTCCATTGCCCCACAGATGATTAAGTCTGCATGTCCATTGTCCTGCAGATGATTAGGTCTGCAATGTATATGTAAATATGGACTGAATTTGTACATTGTCATCTACACCAAAATTCCGGATTCATATATGGGAACCATTTAATTCCAGCTTATTTTATAAAGTGAGTGCAAAAGAGCACTTTGTCATTTAGATAAACAGTGGAATTTAATGATTTCAAAGCTATGCCTTGAAGACCATGCTTATTATCCCATGTGTCCAATAGAGTGTGCTCATGTGCTTTACAACAGCAACTATCAGTTTGCTTTAGTTTGCTTGAAATAATTTTTTCCTAAGCTGCTTAAAGTAATTGAAATGAAAAATAAGACTATATTCATAATAAAAACAAACCAAAATATCAGCAACTTTAATACTGTGTGATGTATGGGAACAAGCAAGGTGCCCCTGAAAAAAAGAGAAAAATGGAAATTTTCACTGAGTTTTCTTTTCCTTTTTTAAATTTTTTTTTACTATTTTATTTTATATATATTTTTACACATTTCTCATTTTTGCACAATGTATGCTTTTTCATCTTGGTTATAGTCCCCATACAATTCCCACCCCCCTTATTTTGACCATAATCCTTCCTACCCCAACCCCATAGTGTGTCTTTGGCTTATAGTTGCTTGTTGATTTTGATTTTTACTTTATTTTAGTCTTTCTCTTGGTCGCTTATTTATTTTTTTTAAAGATTTATTTATTTATACAAGCACTGGGATACAAGCCTGAGGCACCGGAGGGTAAGAGGATTCACCAGAGACAGAGTGGGGAACAGAACAGGGAGATTGACTGAAATACACTGCTGAGGGGAGCAGCAGGCGCAGCAGGAGAGGTCTGTGCGCCATGTGGGACCCTCGCTGGCCCAGGATAGAACCGGCGCTGCAGAGTCTGCGGGCAGATTCGCAGACCAGTGCTCAACCGCTGCGCCACTGGGGAGGCCCTCTTGGTCCCTTATTTAGGTTTTCTAAGTTCCTGCTATGAATGAGACTGTCCGGTATTTTTCTTTTTCTTTCTGGCTTATTTCACTAAGCATGAGCCCTTCCAGCTCCATCCATGTTGCTGCAAATTGCATGTGTTTATGTTTTTTGAATGCTGAGTAATATTCCATGGTGTATATGTACCACATCTTCTTGATCCAGTCATCTATTTTTGGGCATATTGGTTGTTTCCATAGCTTAGCTATTGTAAATAGTGCTGCTATAGACATAGGGGTGCAGGTGCCCTTTTGAATAAATGATTCTGTGTCCTTTTGGTAAATACCTAGGAGTGGAATTGCTGAGTCATATGGAAGCTCCATCTTTAGCAGGTTGAGGAATCTCCACACAGCTAGTGGTTGGACCAGTTTGTACTCCCACCAGCAGTCCGGGGAGTTCCTTTTTCTCCACATCCTTGCCAACATTTGTTGTTGCTAGTTCTTTTTAATATGTGCCATTCTCACTGGTGTAAGATGGTATCTCATAGTAGTTTTGATTTGCAGTTCCCTGATTGCAAGTGATGATGAACATTTTTTCATATGCCTGTTGACAATTCTCATTTCCTCTTTGGAGAAGTTCCTTTTTAGCTCTTCTGCCCATTTTTTGACTGGATTATTTACTTTGTTTTTATTGAGACTTCTCTGTTCTTTGTAGATTTTTGTGATCAGTCTTTTATCATTAGTATTGTGTGTGAAAATTGGTGGGGTGTCTGTTTGTTTTGGTTACTGTCTCTGCTGTACAGAAGCTCTTTAATTTGATGTAGTCCCAACTGTTTATCTTTGCTTTCATTATTACTGCTTTGGGTAATGAGTCTTTAAAGATGTTACTGACCTGTATGTCATGTAGTGTTTCGCCTGTATTTCCTTCTATATATTTTATGGTTTCAGGTCTTATGTCTAGTTCTTTAATCCATTTTGAGTTGGTTTTTGTGCATGGTGTGAGGTAGTAGTAGTCAAGCTTCATTCTTTTGCATGTGGCAACCCAGTTTTCCCAGCACCATTTATTGAACAAACTTTCTTTGCTCCCGTGCATATTCTTTGCTCCTTTGTCAAAGATTAGTTGACTATAAATCTGTGAGTTTATTTCTGGGTTTTCTATTCAGTTCCATTGATCAGTGTGTCTGTTCTTGTTCTAATACTATGCAGTTTTGATTATTATGGCTTTGTAGTATAATTTGAAGTCTGGGAGTGTGATGCCTCCATTCCTTTTTTTTTTTTTTTTCAGGAGAGCTTTGGCTATTCGGGGTTTTTGGTGGCTCCATATGAATTTTATCAATATTTGTTCTATATCCTTGAAGAATGTCATTGAAATTTTTATTGGAATAGCATTGAATCTGTAAATTGCTTTTGGTAGGATGGCCATTTTGATAATGTTAATTCTTCTAACCCATGAGCAGGGGATGGCTTCCCATTTCTTTGTGTTTTCTATTTCTTTTAACAGTGTTTTATAGTTTTCTTTGTTTAGGTCCTTTACCTCTTTTGTTTGGTTTATTCCCAAGTATTTGATTTTTTTTGCTTCAATAATAAAAGGGACTTTTTTTTGATTTCTTCTTCAAATTTATTGTTTGTGTATAGGAAGGCTACTGATTTTTGTGTGTTGATTTTGTATCCTGATACTTTACTAAACTGATTGATTAGTTTAATTAGTTTTTCTGTGGAGTTTTTGGGTTTCTCTATGTATATTATCATATCATCTGCAAATAGTGATAGTTTGACTTCTTCCTTCCCTGGTTGGATTCCTTGTATGTCTTTCTCTTGTCTTATTGCTCTGGCTATGACTTCCAGTATTATATTGAAAAGCAGTGGTGAGAGTGGACATCCTTGTCTTGTTGCAGATCTTAATGGAAATGCTTTCAACTTTTCACCATTGAGAATGATATTGGCTATGGGCTTGTCATGTATGACCTTTACGATGTTGAGGTATGTTCCTTGTATCCCGAGAATTTCAAGGGCCTTTATCATAAATGGGTGCTGTATTGATATTATCGTATGGTTTTTATGTTTCTTTTTGTTGATGTGTTGGATTACATTGTTTGATTTTCGAATGTTGAACCATCCTTTTGTCCCCAGAATAAATCCTACTTGGTCGTGGTGAATTATCTTATGGATACATTGTTGGATTCTGATAGCTAAAATTTTATTGCATATTTTTGCATCTGTGTTCATTAGAGAGATTGGCCTGTAGTTTTCTTTTTTTGTATTGTCCTTGTTCGGTTTTGGTATTAGTGTAATATTGGCTTTATAGAACATGTTTGGTATTATACCTGCCTTCTCAATTTTTTGAAAGAATTTGTGAAGTATAGGCACTAATTCATTTCTGAATGTTTGGTAGAATTCATTTGTAAATCCATCAGGTCCTGGGCTTTTGTTTTTGGGCAGGGTTTTGATGACCATTTCAATTTCACTGGTTGTGACTGGTCTGTTTAGGTGTTCTATTTCTTCTTTATCCAGCTTTGGGTGATTGTAAAGTTGTAGGAATTTGTCCATCTCTTCTAGATTGTTGAGCTTGTTTGCATATAACTGTTCATAATAGTTTCTGATTATTTTTTGATTTCTGATGTGTCTGTTGTGATTTCTCCTCTTTCATTTGTGATCCTATTTATTTGTGCTTTCTCCCATTTTTCCTTTGTGAGCCTGGCTAGGGGTTTGTCTATTTTATTTATTTTTCGAAGAACCAACTTTTGGTTTCACTGATCTTTTGGATTGTTTTTTTTTTTTGTTTGTTTCTATTTCATTTATTTCTGCTTTGATTTTTATTATTTCCTTTCTTCTACTGGTTTTAGGGTTTTTTTTGTTGTTTTTTTCCTAGTTCTTTAAGATGTGATATTAGGTTATTTCTTTAAGTTCTTTCTGGTTTCTTGATTTGAACCTGTATTGCTATATATTTCCCCCTTATTATTGCTTTTGCTGTGTCTCATACATTTAGGAAATTGGTGTCCTCCTTGTCATTCAACTCAATGTATTTTTTAATTTGTTCTTTGATCTCCTCATTAACCCAGTGGTCTTCCAGTAGTATGGGTTTCAATCTCCATGAGGTGGGAGGGTTCCTTGTCTTCTTTTTATGATTTATTTCTAGTTTGATGCCTTCATGGTCAGAGAAGATGGTTGGTATGATTTCAATCTCAGTGTATCTGTTGATGTTTGTCTTGTGTCTCAGTATGTGATTGATCCTGGAGAATGATCCATGTGTGCTTGAGAAAAATGTATACTCAGATTTTTTTGGATGTAGTGATCTATAGATGTCTGTTAAGCCCATGAGGTCTAGATCCTTATTTAGAGCTTTAATGTTCTTACTTATTTTTTGTCTCATTGATCTATCTTTTGTTGATAGTGGTGTTTTGAAATATTCTACTACATATATGTTTTCTCTGATGTCTGTTTTCAGAGATGATAATAGCTGTCTGATATATTTTGGGGCTCCTTCATTTGGTGAGTATATGTTAATGAGTGTTATTTCTTCTTGAAGCATTTTCCCCTTGATCACAATGTAGTGACCGTCTGGGTCTCTTTTTACCTTTTTGAGTTTGAAATCTGTTTTATCTGATACAAGTATAGCTGTTCCTGCCTTCTTTTTTGGTCCATTTGCTTGTAGGATTGTTTTCTATCCTTTATTTTCAGTCTATTTTTATCTTTTGTAGTTAAATGAGTTTCCTGGAGACAGCAAAAGGTTGGTTTTTTTTTCTTAATCCAAACTGTGACTGTGTCTTTTTATTGAAGAGTTTAGTCTGTTTACATTTAGAGTTAATATTGTTATGTTAGTGTCTGTATTTGCCATTTTGTTTGCCTTTTCTCTTGTTTTATTTATTTATTTGATTTATTTGATTTTTTTTTGTCATGTTTATTTCTTATTCATCCCTCTCTTGGTTCTGGCTTTAGGACTCCTTGTATTATTTTTTGGAGTGGGGGTTTAGTTGTAATGAAATTCCAGAGTTTCTGTTTGTCTGGGAAGGTCCTTTTTCTTTCTTCATAGAGGAAGGAAAGCTTTGCGGGATAGAGTATTCTTGGTTGGCATTTGTTGTCATGGAGTCTGTCGACTATGTCCCTCCACTCCTTGCCTGTAGTGTTTCTTCAGAGAAGTCTGATGTCAGCCTGATTGGTTTTTCTTTGTATGTTATCTGTTTCTTCCCTCTTGTTAGCTTCATTATTTTTCCTTGTCTTGGATTCTTGGGAGCTTTATTATTATGTGTCTTGCTGTATTTTTGCTTTCCTCATGGAAGTTTGATGTTCTTCTTGCTTCTTGTATGTCTATTTTCAGCTCCTTCTTCATGTTTGGAAAGTTCTTTTCCATTATCTCCTTGAATATTTTCTCTGTTCCTATGTCTCCTTCCTCTCCTTCAGGGATTCCTATAACTCTTATATTTCCTTTCCTCATGGAGTCAGATAATTCCCGAAGTCTTTCTTCATTCTTTTTCATTGTACTCCTCTTTCCTTTGCTGTTTTGGTTCTTTTTACTTCTGTGTCTTTGAGAGTACTTATTCGTTCTTCCTTTTCATTTTTCTGCTTTCACTGCTTTTCCCAGAATTCTTTAGCTCCTCCATTAATCCTTTGATCTCCTGCATTTCTTTCACTTCCCTCTTTAGGGACTCAATTTCATTCTCATTATCGCTGATTATTTTTCCCTTATCATTGTTTTCCTTTATAACTTCTGTCAGTTTTTTCATCATGCAATTTTAAATTCTCTTTCTGGAAGGCTCAGAAGTTCTTCCAAGTCACTGTTGTTGCAATCTGGTGGGTGATTTTCTTTTTGTGGTGTGTCTTTTCCCTGAGGACTTGCTTGGTTGCATGTAGTTTTTCTTCTCCCTGCTACTTGTTTTCTAATTTGTTGTATGCATTAGGACACTGTGTTGCTGGTACTGGCCTGCATCTTTTTGGTGTGTTCTTTCTGGGATGTCTGAAACTTGTGGTCCAATTGAGTCAAATACTATTATGCCAGAAGTCCAGTAGAGCAGTGGTACTATGAATAAACTCTTTTTTAAATGTTGATTTTATTTCAATGATTAAAACCTCCCCAGGAATATGATTGAAAAATATGTTTAATATGTTCTATCCATATTAATTTGTCAAAATTAACAGGAAAAACATACAAAATTGTCATTAGCAAGCAAAAAAAGCAAGTTGGACAAACATCATACTAAGAATACCCCAAATGGTTAATTTCTATTAACATTTTATTTTAGTGGATATTTCCAACACTTAGAAAAATTAACTCTTCAGTTACAGCTTAGGAGTATATATTTCTGTGTCTTTATTTTCCCTCCCTCTCTGTGTTTATGTGTCTTTTCTTTTTGGCTACCCAGAATATGAAAAGAAAAATTAACTCTTCAGTTATAGCTTAGGAGTATATATTGCTGTGGCTTTATTTTCTCTTCCTCTCTGTGTCTGTGTCTTTTCTTTTTAGCTACCCAGAATGTGAATTCTAGGTCTATATTTAAGAACATGTTGTGAGATTTTAAGAGTGTTAGAAGAAGCAGAATTAACCCCATGCTGTAAAAAGTGAGAGTATCAGAGTCTCACTTTCCCATCCTTCTTTGCCTCTGGGTATAGAAGCTCTGTCAATTGCAAACTCCTCTCCAGAAATGGAATTGTAGCCTTTGGAATCCAAAGAAGCAGACAGTGATTAGTCTGTGTTGTAGTTACAGTTCTCAGTGTCACAGGGTCCACAGTGCAAACAGTGTGGAGGTAAGTTACCTAATCAGAGCAGTTGTGTATATGATTTGGGCTGTTCTCAGGTGTGTAACACTAAGCCCAGTTTGCCAGTCCTCCTGTTGATTCTGTGAAATACCTAATTGTTTTCAACTCACATCGATGTCAAATTCTGTTGTTATTCAATGATACGTAATGGTGATACACTTGTCATTTGACGTTATTCTCTTCAGAAAAAGTAATTTATAGCTCCTTCCTATTGTTGTAGGACAGGGACTGTGAGTGGATTGCACAAATCAAGGTAGAACAGCTTGAACACTAGAGATGGCCAGTGGAGATACAGCTCGACACAGCTAGTGAACAAAGCCATGGTCATGTGGTGACTAGAGCAGGCAGCTCACACTGGGTAGAATGAAAGCATGTGAGTCTCTACAGCTGACTGTTAAAGTAAACCTTGAGCAAGTTCAAGAATAGAGTCTGAGAGGGAAGATCTCAAGATAGGTAAGCATGGTTAGCAGAGATAATGTGGAACAAGACCAACACACAAAATATTCAACAGAACTATGGATGTAAAGAAATGAGAAATATGCACAAGGTATATTCTTCTTGACTGTTTTTGATGAGGAAATATGAAAGTTTTAACCAAAATCCCATAGTTACTTAAGATAATAATGAATGTATTATATGTATAAAGTACAGATATTTTTGTTAGTTTATGTAGCTGCCATTAACCAAAATAGTGCTTCTAAAAGTGAAGATGGAGGGAAGGAAAGAAGGAGGGAGGGGGAGAGGAAAGGACTCCTCTTATTTAGAACCTTCTTTATGTCATATTATTCTTTTTTCCTATTTTATGGATTTTTAGTTCTAGAAGGTTATTTGCCTCTAGTCTTTCCTTGGAAAGTAAATTCCTTGGATTTGCCTTGAATGTGGAAGGACTGGGGTGCAGACTATACTGGGGTGGGGAGCTTTTAAAAAACATCTTCCTGTTATAGAACCTGGCGAGGCGTACCAGGTGTGCGGTGGCTTCACATATAGGCGCGGCATTGCAGAGAGGTATGAGGTTACAGGTCTGTTTATGCCTTTCTGAACTGCTGTGTTGAGAAGATTTGGGGAACCACATCCAGATTTGGCCCAAAACATTCACAATTAATTATCGATGTCCACCAGGGGAGAGCGTGGGGGTGGGGGGTGGATGTAGCACGCATGGTAGTTAATTGCCATCATGACATAGTGGAAAATTCTTGGCATTTGGGGTCAGATTTTGTTTGAATTCCAGCTCTTCTGCTTCCTTTCTGTTAAATGCTTTTGTAATCACATTAAAAAAAAATTAGAAGAGCATAAGGGACTCTGGTGATGGTTCATGGGTGAATTGCGGGTGGGAATTTTTATAGGCAATACAGCTAAAAGGAGAAAGCATAAAAGCATACATTGTATAAAAATGAACAATGATATAAATATATACATATATAAATATAAAAAATAAATGTGATTCATATTACTTTCATATTATATATATAAATTATAGAAAGATTTTATAATTTTATAATTGGCCTTTTACATCTAGCCACTTCAAATGAAATGTACTTCTTTTAAAAACAAAATAGACTTTGATATCTTAATAACTCAATGATATTTCATCTAGTATCTATTTAGGGCTAATTCTATCATCAAGATGTTCCTGTTTGATATGAAATTATTGAACTTTGTTTCCATAAAATTCAGCCTATAGTAACAAAAGAAAAAAATGACATTTTGTGTGCCTAGAGTAAATATTTGTTTTCTGCTTTATAGTGACTTGAAAATTAGCCCATCAGCACAAAATATGTACTAGTAAAAAATCAATTCATTTATCCCAATGGTATGCAAATCTATTTTCCAGTCTAGATAATTTGTTATTTATTATTATTATTTCACCTTTGTACTTTACATGTATTATTATTTATGTTAGATAATATATAGATTGTATCTATTACATGGAGATGGGGAGTATGGTTCACTGCCTTGGGGTTACCAATTGCTACGGTGATTATTACTATGCATAGCAAAAACAGATGTCTTGTTTTGTGTGTTTGTTTATGGGTTTGCTTTTTTTTTTAACTAAATTGACTGTTTGAGGTCAAATCTTTATAATAAGTAGAAAATTCAAGCAATTCCACATTACTTTGATTTTTTTTTTTTAAGAGGCATGCATAAAAGGTGAACTAGAGAGGGCCTCCCCGGTGGCGCAGAGGTTGAGCGCTGGCTTGCGAAGCTGCTCGCAGCCTCTGCAGTGCTGGTTTGATCCCCGGCTGCCGGGCGAGGGTCCCACATGGCTCACTGACCTTTCCTGCCACCTGTTGCTCCCCTCAGCAGTATATTTCCTCCGTCTGCCTGTTCTGCTCCCTGCTCTGGCTCTGGTGAATTCTCTCACCCTCCCGCACTTCTGACTGTACCCAGTGCT
Organism: Talpa occidentalis; assembly: GCF_014898055.3. Taxonomy (NCBI): domain Eukaryota; kingdom Metazoa; phylum Chordata; class Mammalia; order Eulipotyphla; family Talpidae; genus Talpa; species Talpa occidentalis. The sequence continues at coordinate 55,081,374 of NW_023604861.1, read as the reverse complement.
TGTATAAATAAATATATCTTAAAAAAAAAAAAAAGGTGAACTAGAAAAAGAAAGCAGGACATTATCAGGATTTCCATTATTTATTACTTTCTCCTACTCTAGGCATGCTGTTGGGACAAAGGAAGTTAGGAAGGATGAGGAGATGAGGCTAGGGAAATGGTTACTAAGGATGCTTTGAGATTCCATGATAGTTTTGTGGGAGGTGGTAGTGCAGGTATCCTGAGAAGACACTCAGGTAGAACAGTGGCTGCTCTCCCAAAGATTCAATATTTGGGTGCTAGTAACACAAAAGGGTTAACAGCTTGCAAAAGAGGAAACACCCTTAACCACTGGAGTAGAGGTGCACAAACTTACCATGACAACTATGCAAGTGACATCAGGAGGAATTTTCTTCCCTTGGCCCTGGGCACGTTTACCTTCGTGGGCTCCCACCATACACACAAAAAATATAAAATAATTATATTTTACAATCACCTTGCGATAAAGGTGACTATAATTCAGGTTGGATCTATGATTACATATTAATTATTGTACTCGGTTATTCATCTGATTTTAAATTAAAATTAAAAAATTTTGTGGACTTTAAACATTATGCCTACCATGAATAAATTTGACATGGTGGCCCTGTGACCCCAGATTTATGATGGTACCTAGGACCAGAAAGAAGGAAAGGAAATACCTTTTATGGAAGGAATTTCTGAAATATAGATTATAAATTAGGTATTTATAGGATTTTAATAACTGACCAGACTACATAGTAATAGGGATGGATTAATAAAATGACAATATGGCAAAATTTTCTAAGTAAATTTGGAGTACATGAAATTATGAATGGGGTACATGAAATTATGAATATGGAGTGATACTCATGTCTGCACATATCTAAGTGGTAACTGTTAAGTTATATTCCAGGACAGATAAATCAATTTATTTATGTTTATGCATAAACACTTAATGTAGAACTGAAAACATTTAAGTTATTTTAACTTTGGCTTTTTGGATTACTGTTGAGAAATTTCAATGCATTTTTTGGAAATTTTGGATTATTTTAATAAATGAGTTTCAACGGTTATTTGTTGACATGACTTCCCAAAATATTTAGCCTAGAATTACCTAGACTATATCATAAGTGATACTACTATTCATTGGGTTAATTCAATATTTGTATCAAATAGCCTGTTAAATAAATTATGCCAAGATCTCCATTTTTGGACCATTACCTACCTATTCCACATACTAAGACATGGAAAAGGGAAGTTCATTTACAAAATCCTGAGATAGGTCTTAGTAAGAATTACTCTTACTGGTTGTTCAATATTTCTAGGAGAAACAGAGAATGTATCTTTTTTTTAAGATTTATTTTATTTGTACAAGAACCAGGGTAAAGGCCAGATGCGCGGGAGGTGAGAGGATTCACCAGAGACACAGCGGGGAACAGAACAGGCAGACTGATGAAACACACTGTGGAGGGGAGCAGTGGGTGAGACAGAAGAGGTCTGCTTGCCATGTGAATTGCTCTGAGGCAGGCGGGGATTGAACCGGCACTGCAGAGGCTGCCGACAGCTTCACAGCGCTGCGCTCAACTGCCTGTGCCACCAGGGAGGCCCAGAGAATGTATCTTAAATGAGGTTATAAAATTATGAACAACATTTAGATCAGTTAGTTTTTGTGGTGTTAAAACAAAACCTAAACTTAATGACTGACTTACAATAAAAATATTAGCTTGGATTTTTTAAAAGATTTATTTATTTATGCATACAAAAACTGGGGTATAGGCCAGAGGTATGGGGGGTGAGAGGATTCACCAGAGACAGAGTGGGGAGCAGAACAGGCAGACGGAGGAAATACACTGCTGACGGGAGCAGTGGGCAAGACAGTAGAGGTCTGCTGTACCATGTGGGTAGCTCCCTGGCTGGGGATCGAACTCATGTTGCAGTGGCTGTGGCTAGCTTCATAGGTCACGTCTTAACCCATTGCACCACCAGGGAGTCTCAGATTTTGCAAGGTTGGGCTCAGTTGGGCAGTTGCTCCAGTTTGACTCATGTTCCAGCAGTCACCTTGTGGATCACCTGAGCCTGATGAGTCTCTGATGGGCTCAACAGTGATTATGAAAACTGCAGCATCACTGCACAAGTTCTCTCATCCTCCAGCCTCCACTCAACAGCTAACTAGCCTGGACTTGTTCACAAGAAGTAGAGTTCCAAGAGACTGAAAAAGCATGTGGTCTTTTGATTCCTGGGATTGAAATTTGCATGCATTGCTTCTGTGTCATTCATTAACCCAAGTTGATCACAATGTGATCCCTGATTCAGATTCAGTGAGAGGAGATTTACTTTCTTCCTTTTGGTGAAAGGAGCTGCAAAAGGGTATGAATACAGAGGGGGAAATTGTTAACAGTCTATCACAGATGCTATCATTAGATTTACCCACAAGATATTAATATGTGATTGGTTATAACCATTAGACTTGTCTGCTTTTTCCCAAGAGGATGAAATGAGAGGAGTAAGAGCCCCTCATCTCTTGAGGCAGTTGAGTGAGTGCCCAGGATCTTGAAATGGACCTCATAAAAAACATGGGGCATTTTTTTGTCTCAGAAAAGTTTGCAGGTTCAAGTACAGAGGACAACCAGATTGAGAACCAGTTCCAAACTGAGTGCTGGGCTGAATTCAGGGAAGATTATATCTGAATGACAGTTATATTCCTTTGACAGAGAATGAAAGAATAAAAAAACAAAGAGCAAAAAACCATTAAAGTCCATTGACAGATCTCTACCATTTGTAGTTTTGCTTAAAAGAACCAAAGTATAGTATAGACCCTATGAAGGTATTTACCTCCTAATTAAGCAAGTTTTCAAATGACCTTGCTTTGGAAAAATGGATCAGAGGGAGGGAGAGAGGGAGGAGCACAGGGGACTGAGGTGATGGTGCACAGATGATTTGGTGAAGGAAATTCCACGGGGACTGTACCTGGGGGAGGGGGAAGAAAATATTGTTTAAAAATGAACAATGATGTAAAAAATAAATAAATATGAAAAAATATATAAAAAGGACACAAAGGTAGCATAAACTAAAAAAAAAAGAAAAAAGAAAAATGTAATTAGTTAGATTTGTTTCTGACATCCCATTTTCCTCCAGTGTATATTAAAGTGGAAGCACCTTGACGGTGAAAGTCTCAACTTAGTTGTCTATATATTCCACTGTCTAAAATGGGACTTGATATGGCTGGTGCTAATAAAAGAAGTTGTTAAGTGGACTCATAAATAAAAGAATCTTCTCTTTGTTCTTTAGCAAGCTGCTGGTGTCTGTATTTTGTTTTATTTTTTTAGGTATGTGTTTCATTTTATTAATTTACTCTCTTTAATTTTAATGTTTGTTTTTTAAAGATCCTTGGTTTTTTTTTTTACAAATCTGTATTTTAATTTATTACACAATAAAAATAATATCCTTTGGAAGGATACATTATTTGCCTTGGTGATGTAGCATGTTCTTTTGTTTCCAATGAAAATTGTGAACACTTAAAACTGTAAAGATGCTAAATTTTAAATTATAAACACACATTGTATATGTGTATATATATTTTCTGAAAGCACGCTGTAGAATAGTTCCCAAATGTTAAAAATAGGTGGAGAGTGGAGAGAGAAAGGGGAAAAGAAATTTTGATAACAATAATGATTTTCTTCACTCAAAAAAATGTAATTAAAACAGATAAAAATATTTTTGCCAATTGTCAGAATAAATTGAGAATAAATTCACAGTCAGAATAAATTCACAGTATACAAAAGCATACATAAACCTAATTTATAGGTAAATTTCACATGAATTTAAAACAAAACTCGAGGCCTCCACAGTGGCGCAGGCAGTTGAGAGCTGCACTGTGAAGCTGTCCGCAGCCTCTACAGCACGAGCTCGAGCGCCGGCCAGGGAGCAACCCACAAGGTGCAGCAGACCTCTCCTGACTCATCTGCTGCTCCCCTCAGCAGTGTATATCAGTCAGTCTGCCTGTTCTGTTCCCCGCTCTGTCTCTGGTGAATCCACTCACCCTCCCGCACATCTGGCCTATACCCCAGTTTTTGTATAAATAAAATTTTTTTTTAAAGATTTATTTATTTATTTATACAAGCACTGGGTACAGTCAGAATTCACCAGAGCCAGAGCGGGGAGCAGAACAGGCAGAGTGACAAAACACACTGCTGAGGGAAGCAGTGGGTGCAGCAGAAGAGGTCTGCGCACCATGTGGGACCCCCGCCAGCGGCTGGGGATCAAACCGCCTCTGCAGAGACTGCGGGCAGCCCAGTGCTCAACCACGCCACCAGGGGAGGCCCTGTATAAATAAATCTTTAAAAATGAAATGAAATGAAATGAAATGAAATGAAATGAAATGAAACTCAAACATAAAACATTGTATCCTATCTCTGGCATCGCAATGTTTGCTATTAACATTTTATGAAAAGTTGCAGAGACAGTTGCATTCGGGAGAGATCTGAGTTTTTTGTTTGACTAATGAGTCATCATCCTCTAAAGTCTAGAAGACAGAAGGGACTATTTCTCCCTACATATTTCCAAGGAGAATACAGAATGAATCAGTGTTCAGATGTTTGGGGCAAAAGGGAAGCTACATTTTTGGCATGGATAAAAACAGATTCATCAAACCAAAATATTCTCCATTTAATTTCTGAAATTACAACCAGCTTCATGTTACCACAAATTCCCAGCTCCTCTCCATCCTGGCCCTGTCATATATGCACAGATCCACTCAAACATGTGCCATTTTTATGGGGCATAGAGGATTCACTGTTTGAAGTAATAAGATTACTTATCAAAATCAACCCTTTTAAATCACTGCTTCTCCTTTGAGTTCTTGAGTGACGTTTTGTTGTGACTGATGTTAAGTTCTGTCATCACTAAGGAAAATGGTCTTTCATGTTTAAAAAATGGCTCTGATTTTTCAAATCACATACAGAAAAGAATAAAGGGAAATTCTGTGAAATTTACTACAGTTTTCTAAAGTCCTTTTTGTAGGAACTTTTAATAATCGATCGAAATGATTTATGTTTAAAAATAGCTTATGCAATTAAATATTGAATGTAAAAGTGTTAAGCAGCTATTTGACCAAAGGCTTTATTTTGATGACATTTAAATTTGTAACAGTACCTTTGGGTCCAAATAAATATCACAGGTCATGTGTCTGGCAGAAAATGGCTCACCCTGTTCTGATTTGGCTGAAGAATGATAGAGAAATCCCTCTTTTTGAGCATGTTACCCGCAGGTAATATTGCTCTTGCCTTTGACAGTGCCCTCAAGATCCCAGCAGCACCCCCCTGGGCTCCATGACACTACCTCTCCTGGCCACTATTTTTTCTTAATTCTTCCAGCGTTTTTAACATATAATTGACATATATCACTGTATAAATTTAAGGTATACAGCATAATTAGCAACCATCATTTCATACAGGTACAATGAAAAAAAAGCTAAAAAGAAAAACATTTTTTTCTTATGATGAGAACTCAGGATTTATGCTCAACGCTGCTCCCCTGCTATATATCATATAGCAGAGTTAACTCTAGTCATCATGTGTAAGTTACATCCTACTATTTATTTATCTTATTACCAAAAACGTGTGCCTTTTGACCACCTCCCTTCAATTTCCCCAAGCCAACTTCCTCAGGTAACCGTAAGTTGATCTCCTTTTCTATGATTTTTGTTTTTCTAGGTTTTTTTCTTTGTATTTTTTCTATTTTTTTTCTTTTAATGCCACATGTAAGTTGAGATCATGTGGTATTTCTATTTCTTTGTCTTACATTTTACTAAGATTGCAAATGGCAGGATTTGCTTCTTTTTTATGACTGAATACTATTATACATACATAACTTCTTCATCCATTCATCCATGGATGGACACTTATGCTGTTTCTAGCTTTAGGCTATTATAAGTAACACTGCCATGAATGTAGGGGTACAGATATATTTTCTAGTTAGTGTTTTTGATTCCTTTGGATATAGTCCCAGAAGTGGAGTTGCTAAATATATGGTAATTCTATTTTTAATTTTTTGAGGATCCTTCATACTATTTTCCATAGTAGCTGCCCCAATTTACATTCTCACCAACAGTGCACAGGTTTCCCTTTTGTCCACATCCTGACCAATTCTTGTTATCTCTTGTCTTTTTGACAATAGCCATTCTAATAGGTGTGAGGTAATAACTCATTGAGGTTTTGATTTGCATTTCCCGAATAACTAGTAACGTGAAGCATTTTTTTCCTATACCTGTTGCAATTTATATTTTCTTGGAAAAAATGTCTACTCAGGCTCTGTACCCATTTTTTTAAACTAGATTCATTGATTCCTTTTATTCTGGGCCTTTGCCTATCCATTGACTTCTTTGGATTGTTAGTTGCCTACTAACTAGTAAAAAGTGTCTTTTACTATCTGGCCAAATTGTCACTTTCTTGCTAACATTTTACCTCCACTGTCCACAAAGGATTGGGGAAAGGAGTGGAAACTCATCTTCCTATGCCTGAATTGTATTGTAGTTGTTTGACCTAAAGGGATGCCCACAAGCATTGTTCATCTAGGGACATTATCTTTCTTTGTTTTCCCTTGAAGGTCCACGACTATTTTTCCAGGACAACTCGATAAAAGGCCTAATTACTGCTTGTAGTCTCCTCTATTCAAATAAATTGTCCAGTTAGTCTACATTAAAAAAGCAAAGCATTTTTGTAGATTGAACTAAATTGTGTGTGTTATAACCAAGTTAGATATACTAGTCTCAGAATTGTAACCCTTGTGAGCTTAACAATATTCGACACAGTTTCTGTATTCCCCATATTATTTTATTTTCAGTTATATCACAGTGAGCTGAGAAGAAATTACAAAAGAAATTCTGTTTTTGTCTCAATTTGGGTGGGAGGCAGAGTTCTGCATGTACCATTGCTGTGCTACAAGTTGGTTTGCTTGGCCTCAGCCTATCATAGTAATGTTTTGAGCTAGAATGCCTGTGGGCACCCACCTGGGCCATGCTGTTGTGGCAAATCTCCAGACTTCTACACAACTGAAGTCAGGATTGCTGCTTGAATAGTCCTTGTGGTTATTGTTACAACTGCAAGACTCACCTCAGCAACAACCATGAGGGAACTTTGAAATGTGATAAGTTGTATTGCTCACAGCTCCTGGAGGGGACAGGGCATGCTCCAGGCCACACCACATGGTCAAAGGTAGAGAGAGACATGGTGTAGACCTGCAGTTCTTGTTTTACATTTAGTGGGCTTGAGGACTTAGGGGGTTCATTATCTGGGTATTACTATCTGGGTTCACTATCTGGGAATTAAACCACAGAAAGGAAAAAGCAAGTGGTCAAAAGGTCAGTTATCTAGGGCAACGAGAACTTTCTAAGAGAAAAAGAACTTCAAGGGTGGAATGGCCTGACTCTTTATCTAGTTGTGTAGAGACCTCTGCAGTAGAAAGCTTACTGTCAGGCATTCATTTTCAAGTCGAAAAAGCTAATTGTCAGGCACTGACACTCTACAAGCCAACCTCAAAGGTAGTGGTGTTAGATTACTATTTTATTATGCTTATGGATTTTGTGGGCTGAGGATTGAAACAAAGTCAAATGGGAATGGTTTGTCTTTGTCCTAGGACATATGGAGCCTCAGCTGGGAGCACTTGAAGGCTGAGGGTGACTAGAGGCTTGAAATCAGCTGCCGGCTCCCTCACTCACAGTTGTGGGACATGGGCTGGGATCATGGAGCTGGGGCATAATCTGAAATCCCAAGTCTACTCCTCATGTACCTTGGACTAGGTATAACCTGGCATTGGGTTCTGAGAACAGGGTCTCAAGAAGCATCTGGAGAGTGATTGTCCTGAGAAAACCTGGCAGAAAATAGCTGACTTTTCTGTGCCTCAGTGCTTAATTGGTTGTTTTCATGATTCCTTTCAGGGGAATATCAAGGAGTATGAAGACATGCTTCAAACATGCATTGAAACGGAATTTTTCTATGCCTGGGATATGAAAGGGAGGTGGAGGAACACAAGTTGAAAAAAGAGTCCAAGAGGAAGCAACAAACATAAATGGAAAGAATGGGGAGTTTCTTCATAGCTGCTTGTTTCTGGCAAATGAGTCTACAGGTCATTGGTGTCTGACTGCTTGTTGCTTGAGCTGTGGCTAGTTTTGTGTTCCCTTTCAGATATTATTGTTTTAACTGAACTCATTACCTTTACCTCTTTCCACTCGTCCCTCTCCAAAACTAATTCTCCAAGAGCTGGATTTTAGTAACATTCACACTGCCCACTCGGGTCTCAGCATTCACCCTCATTTCTTACTCTTCCCTCTTCCTCTTGCCTGGGACCTGCCTTGTGCATACGTGACCTGAGCAGTACCACAAGGTCGATACTCAGAAGGGCCCTATATTTAGCGTAATGTGCCGCTCTCACCATTGGGATATTCTTAATTTTATCCTGAATTTATGTATCTGAACTCTAGAGGGACAAAGAGCCTGCACATGAGCAGCGGAGAGGGGGGGGGGGGGCGGGGGGCGGGGGCAGGGCACAGGGTGGCGCTGCAGCAGCTGCTATGGCAGGCTGCACACAGCAGTTGTGCCGCCATGCACGTCTGTGCCTGAGCGAAGTCCATGGGTCACGAGAACTGGGGGCGGGGATGTGACTAGGAGGAATCTGGCCCAGATTAGTGGCGGACATGGTGACCACAGAGGCAGAACTGACCAGGGCTGCCGGAGAGAAGAGACACTCCCCTTGGGGAAGATACCAGGTCCTTGCAGTGAAAGAATGGTTTGCTCATCTGTCCCTTGTAGTGGCTGCAAAATTATTAATCCTCTGCTAGATTCTGGAACAGGAACTCCCAGGACTCAGAAAGTAAACTTTCAGTAAATATTACAAAAACATATGTATATATAAAGAAATTACAATAAAGCATATCATGAAGTTAATAGACTTCTTCAATAATTTAGACTCTGGTTTTGAAAAGTGCTGTAGTATTACAAAGGAAATATCCACAGGCTTAGAAATTAAATTTAAAGTTGATCACATTCAATGCAAAAGAGCTTATTTTCAACAAAACTTCAAAGAACCAATTATTAACAATGGGAAAGTTTTAAAATTGTTTTCCTTATACAGATTTTCATCAACTTACCATAAGGTATGTGGGTTATGTCTCCATAAGTTCATTGGAAGTAGAAAATACTGTAAGTCAAAAATGCATTTAACACATTTAACCTACTGAACATAGTAGCTTGACCCAATCTACCTTAAATGTGCTCAGAACTCTTTCTTTTTTTTAAGATTTATTTATTTATGCATACAAGAGCTGGGGTACAGACTAGAGGTGTGGGGGTGTGTGAGAAGATTCACCAGAGAAGGAGTGGGAGCATAACAGGCAGATTGACTGAAATACACTGCTGAGGGGAGAGGCAGGCAAAACACTAGGGGTCAACTGTGCCATGTGGGTCATCTCCCTGCCTGGGGATGGAACTCATGCTGCAGTGGCTACAGATAACTTCATTGTGCTGCGTCTTAACCTCTTGCACCACCAGGGAGGCCCTGCTCAGAACTCTTACATTAGTCTACAGCTAGGCAGAATCCTTTATGACAAAGTCTATTTTATAATTTAAGTACTGGATACTGAATTCTATACTGAAAATGCATTCTGAAAAACAGAACAATCATACTGTATGAGTTATCACCATTATCATACACAGCTGAAAGCACCATCATAAAGACAAAAAAAAATTGTAGATTGAATCATTGTAAGTTGGGGGTTAGCTAGAATTAAAAATATAATTGAAATATAATTGTATATACAATTATATAATACATTTTAAGACTCTTGGTTGATCTTCACAAGTTATAGAAAATGTCAGAAGAAACATTAAAATGTCATTGTATAAATTTGCATTGAGAAATAAATCAAGAATTGCATAAAATTGGTTTTATGAATTGAAAATATTTTAGAAAAATTGTTTCATTAGAATCCTCAACTCTAACTGTACTGAAATATATTTTTGTAATAATATATCAGAAATCTATCCCAATGTTTTTTATCCAATGTTTTATTTATCCCAATGTTTTTACAATTTATAAAATCATCTTAATAGCTCCTATAATTTCCTCAGCAGAAAGACCCTTCTAAAAATTAAAAATACAAAAAATACAAAATCTGTGATGTTGTATTTGCCAAGAGCAAATTATGTCACTCTTAATTACTTGATTGGAAATAAAGTTTGAAGTGTTTCATACTAAACATAAAGTTTGATGACCCAATAAATGACTTCAGAGAAGTGACTCATAAAAACCCCTTTCATTAATAAATCATTATCATCTATTATATTCATAAAATTATGAGACCAAAATATTACTTGTTTGCAATTTTGATGTTTTTTTATTCATATATCTTCATTACCCCTCTTACATGTTATAACTAATAAAATATTTTAAATAAATAGGTTTTGTACTCTATGTGCCTTTATAATAGTCCATTCTTCTGTTGAACATTTGTCTTTTTTTTCTTTTGAACATTTATCTTTTTTTTCTTTTGAACATTTATCTTTTGAACAAGGGTCTCCATATTTTGAGCTTCATTTGTTTGCACTATCCTGGCAAATTCTGTAGCCAATCTTCTTTGTGCCTAATGGATCTAATCAGTTTCCAAATTACAGTGTAGAACACCTTCCCCTAAAACTGTTTCTCGGTCTCTTTCCATTTCTTTCCCTTTCTGCACTATTGTTAATCCATCACACAGATGATTGTTATAGTTGCCTAAGTATTTCCCTAGTTTCCATGCTTCTGCTTCTATTAATCACATTTTTCTAAATCATACCTCTGATCCTTTTATTTCCCTGACCAAAAGTTGTATTAGAATCTCTTTGTCCACTAAGTAAATCAGAAACATTTGCTTAATTTTCTAAGGTCCTCTGTGGTGTGACTTAATTTGACCATGGAAATTCTCTCTCCCCCGTTTCTTCCTTCCTTTTTTTAACTTACCAGTCTTTTCTTATGTCCAATTCTTGCCACTGAGTGTTGCATATTATATATGTTCAGAAATCAGAGGAATAAACTCATGTTGAATAAATAGAACTATGCTTTAGCAAGAAAATTCTATGAAAATTGTCTTTTTCAGTATGTTTAAACTATCTCCAAAAAAGGTAAAGATGTTAACCAACTTTAAAACAAGGGTTTACCAAGCATGGAAATTGCAGTCCTTTAAATGGGCAGTTATCACACAAGGTAGTAAGATCACTGCTTAGTGGACTGGATCACTAGGAGAAGATGAGCAATTAGGTTCAGCTTTTTTAATTACATATTTCAAGTCTAGTATCTTCTATTTTGCAGTCCTGAATGTAGATTAGGAAAACATGCATTTAAATATGCCAGGTTAAAATGTGTGCTAACTAAATAAAAAAATTACTTCTATCTCATATTTTCTTGTACTGTTTCTCTATGCACTAAGATCCAAAATCTGTATCATTGTATTTGTCATCTGCTAGACTCTAGTCTGTGGTTTTCAGCTGCGTTCCTCTGTTGCTCTACTCTATCTCAAATATGTAAGAATGATAAAAAAAAATCCTAAGAGAATTTAAAAGATTGACATAATCAAAGGCTATTATGGGGAAATGATATTTGGTCTCATGCCTTAAAAGAAGGTAAAGTTTTGACAACAACAAAGGACAAGGGAGAACATGAGCTAGTCACTAAGATCTGAGTGTAGATCTAGATTACCTGTAAATATGCATTATAAATTCATGGAAAACCACTAATTTTTTAAAAAGCAAATGTAAATGTTATGCTAAGAGAGAAAATGGTATTGTATACAATGTTTAACTAAGTCAAAGAAAGCAGAAAATAAGGTATGATTTAAAAAGTAAAAAAAAAGTACAACAAATTGACAACAGTTACATATTAGTAGACACTAATCCAGACATTTCAGTAATTACTGTAAATATAAGTTATTTAAGGCAAACCAATTCAAATAGTGAGAGTAGATTAGAAAGATGACCCAACTATATGTTGTCTCCAAAAAATCCATTTTTTTTCTGAGCTGAAGTTGTCATTTTATTGAGAAATCATTGAATTATTACACTACTCAGTGATGCGTGGAAACAAAATGCAATTGTGTAGAAAAGCATTGTGGGTATAGACAGGGTTTCAGTCATACAAAAAGGTACATTTTTGTCAGTTCCTCAAACACAGCATGGCCATCTGTGCAAACCTGAAACTGAAGGGATCTGACAAGGGGTGACTAATTAAAACGTGACTTCTTTCAAAATTCATTATTTGACAGTACAGTGAACCTTGAGAGTTCTTTTTTCTTTTCTTGTAATTATTTATTTATTTATTTATTTAGCTAACTAATTAATTTATTTATTGTTATTGAAGTACTATTGTTCCACATCCTTGCCAGTGTTAAGAAAATCATTCTAAATTTAAAGGCATAGATAGTTTAAAAATAAAATAATTTATGGAGTCTAACACTTATTTTTGTTTTGTTTTGTTAGTTCATATGCTCTGGTTATTTATAATCCACATATGAGAGGAACCAGCTCATAATTGTTTTTCACTTCCTGACCTGTTGCATAATCACCTCAAGCTCCACTCATGTTGTTGCAAAAGACAAGATTTCATCTTCTTTATGCCTGGGTAATATTCCATTGAGTATCCATACCAAAAAGTTTTCTGTCAAGGGTATTTAGGTTGTTTCCATTTACTGGTTATTGCAAGTAAAGCTACTGAGAATATAGGGGTACATATGTCCTTTCAATTAGTGTTTTCATATACTCAGCTAATTACCTAGGGGTTATATTGCTGCACCATATGGTGTTTCTATATTTAGCTTTTTAAAGATTTTTCATAACATTTTTCATATTAGATGCAACAATTTGTATTTTCACCAGCAGTGTATGGGAGGTTTTTTTTTCTTCACATCCTCACTAGCTCATATTTTTCTAATCTTTTTGATATAGACCATTCTCACAAGTATAATGTGTTATGAAATCTCTACCAAAATTCCAATGGCGTTTTTCAAGGAAATAGAAAAAACAATTCTAAAATTTGTGTGGAACCACAGAAGACCCTGAATAGCCAAAGTCTTACAAAAAAAAATAATTCAAGTGGATTAAAGACTTGGATATAATCCATTTTAAAAGTTAATTTCACTTAGCCAAATTTAGTATACAATCTCAGGGGAATTTATGTAAATTTACTTTATCATATCATCTTTGTGCTAACTTAGTTCATATTTACTCACCTTGTCTTTAATGTTTAATGAAATGTCCAGGACAGAGTTTCAAAAAAAAAAAAAAGCATATAATATTTTAGCCTAATTATGCTGTTTTACTTTGAGAAGATATTTGTCATGTTGGCACCTATAACTTTTCTGTTATTAACTCTCTTAAGGTAGGATCTGAGTATTGTTCATCATTATACTTCTAGCATCTAGTACAGTGCATGTCATACTCAATGCTAACTAAATATGCTTTAATTAATCGAGTCTTTCTACCAAGGAATCACAATAATAAAAGATAACAATACAAGGTGGCAATATATATCCCACTTGGAGGGGAAACTCAGCAGACAAAAAGGGCAGCATTTGTCTGATTTTCCTTTGTGACAAGAAGCAAAATTTAGGAATAAGCACAGTTCCAGATTCTGATATTAAAGTGAAATGAATATAGACAGTTGGCAATTTTATTTACAAAACAATTAACAAAATAATCAAAACTAACACTAGTCCTTATGTGATGTGAAAGACACCATATGTATAGTTTGCATTTGTGAGTGAACAGCTGCTCAGCTATATTAATGATAGAGTATCTGCATATGGTCCTTCACTCTTTTAAGGTAATTTGCAGCTTGATTATTAATCAATGAGTACAATATATCTAGGCATTTCACAGTAGCAGTAATATGCTAAATAAATACAATATGTGAGTTAACCCAAAGACCAAGATCATGTGTACAGTGGCAATAAATCATATACATGTTTATTCCAGTTAAAATTAATGATTTTACAAGTATAATAATATTAACTTAAGTGATCAGGGACCTATAAGAATAAAATACTACTTAAAGTTCAGTCATTTGGATAACATATCTGCGTTCTCTTCTTAATGAGATGTATGTCCATGTATACAAATCATTAAGATTTATTACAATTATATTTTCCAATTCTGCTGCATACTTTTTTTTTTAAGATTTATTTATTTATTTATACAAGCACTGGGTACAGTCCGAAGCACGGGAGGGTGAGACAATTCACCACAGCCAGAGCGGGGAACAGAACAGGCAGACTGATGAAATACACTGCTGAGGGGAGCAGCGGGCACGGCAGGAGAGATCTGGGTGCCATGTGGGACCCTCGCCCAGTGGCCGGGGATCAAACCCGCGCTGCAGAGGCTGTGGGCAGCTTCGCAGCCCAGCGTTCAACCGCTGCGCCACCAGGGGAGGCCCATGCATACTTTTTCTATGAAAAAAATCATAACACTATATATAATAGATAGATATTGTTGTCTTTTAGTTCCAATTCTTTCCCAATATCCAAGAGCAAGTTTTTATCATGAATTTAGGACCCATTGAACCATTCATATTGATACATACACTCATGAGTTGTTCATTTTATTTATTCTACTACGTAGAGAACTATAGCTTATTCTCACATTTTTCTTATTTAAAAACTGTTGTAATGAAAAGTTATATAACTGCATTGATACTCATGGGCAGCCATGTTCAAATATCTTGGATGTTGACAAATTATACCAATGTGTTTGCTCTGATTACCTCTCATCTACAAAGTACTAGATTTCATTTTTCTCCATAATCTCGTGAAATATAGAGTTACCAAAGTTTAAAAAGTAATTTTTTGCAAGCCAATCTCTTTATTGTGCAATGGCATTTTATTTTTTTTCTTTAATTACTAGTTATATAAATATCTTGTTAAATATATATTGCCATTTTTTCCTGTTTTTCTGAATTGCCTTTTTAAACCGATTACCTTTTTTTCCTCATTAGGTCTTTATTCCCCTGGCTTCTTAACTGATTCTTTTCTCTACTTAATGTTGCTTATATCTTTTCCAAGGATGTGAATTATGTTACCATTTTTTAGGCAGCAAGGTATTTTTTCTATGAAGATATAATTGATATATAATGTCTACTTCAAGCATATGACATAATGATTTGATGTTTATATATATAGTGAAATGATTATCATAATAAAAGGGCATGTATTTTAATATAATCAAAGATACCTGATTTTCCTTTGTGAATTTCATATTTTTGATTCTAGTCTAGGGTAACTTTCTTTCCAAGACTGCCAATTACAGTTAATTTTCACCTTTTTGTCTTTGTTCCAGTATGATTTTTTTCTTTTTTTAATTTATTTTTTACATCATTGTTCATTTTTAAATAATGTTTGTTTCCCCCCCCTCAGGTGTAGTCCCCATAGAATTTTCTTCACCAATGCATCCGTGTACCTTGACCACAGTCCTCTGTGCTCCTCCCTCCCTCCCTCTGATCCCAGACTACATATGTTTTTTTTTTTTTTAAGATTTATTTATTTATGCATGCATGCAAGAACTGGGGTACAGGCCAGAGGTGTGGGGGGTGAGAAGATTCACCAGAGACAGAGTGGGAGAGAACAGGCAGACTGTCTGAAATATACTGCTGAGGGGGAAGCAGGTGAGTCAGGAGAGGTCTGCTGTGCAATGTGATTAGCTCTGGATGGTTGGGGATTGAACTTTTGCTGCAGAGGCTGTGGCAGCTTCACAGTGCTGTGCTTAACCCCTTGAGCCACCAGAGAGGCTCCATTATGATTTTTTCTCTAAGTTTGGTATAAAATAGCATTCTAATTATATTTTCGAAGTAAAGACAATCATATTAAACAACATATATTGAATGGTTCATCCTCTGTAAAGATTAAAAGGAACCATCTGTCATACTTCAAGTCCATCATATAAGTTAGCTATATCTGGGCTTTCTAATCTTTTCCATTTTTAATTAAAACTACACCAATAAAATACTATCTTAATCATTACTAGGTATACGTTAATGCATTTATGCGGCAAGTCTCTAATGCTTTTTTTTTTAAATAAATTTTAATGCCTTTATTCTTCATAGTTAATCTCCCTGCTTTCATAAAACATCTATCTGGTGGAAATGTTGACTTGAGGATGTCATTAAGTATATAGATTATTTTTGTGAGAGGCAGCATTTAAAAAATATTACTGTACTTTCCAGTTCATGAATTTATCTAGTGCTGGGAATGGAATTCAATGGTGAACAAAGAAAGACAAAGTAAATACTAATGAAATGTGAAATTGAAAGGGAGGCGACTGTCAGCAAACAATAAGTAAACACAGAATATCAGATGGCAAATGTTGCTATGGAGAGCTATAAAGCAGAATAAGGGCGAAGAGTGTGCCAGGATAGAAAAGAGAAACATTTATGTGAGAAAATAATAATGAGATCTTTGAACAGAGACGGAGGCGTCAGGAGTTTAGGGGAAAGGGGAGCCATGAGAATCAAGACTCTGAAGTTTAAATTCACCTGGTAAGTTCAAGGAAGAACAAAAAGACGAGTGGAGAATGTGAATGTTAGAGTAGGAGATGATTCAGAGGAACAGGGCGAGCACACATGGAGCCTTGTAGAACTCTGTTGTGGGCTGTAGTTTTATTCTAAATGAAAAGAAAGACATCACACATTGTGGATATAGCTTGTACTTTAAAAGAATGCCTCTGGTGACTGGGGATGAGAATACAGGTATTCCTCATTTTATTGAACTTAATTTTATCGTCCTGTGCAGATAATGCATTTTATTTTTAACAAATTGAAGGTTCATGCCAACCCTATGCTGAATAAGTTTGTTGCTGACATTTGTCCAACAGCACGTGCTTACTTCGTGTATCTGTGTCACATTTTGGTAATTGTCACAATACTTCAAGCTATTTCACAATTAGTATATCTGTTATGAAGATCTGTGGTCAGTCACCCATCTTTCCTGTTACTCTGGTCATTATTTTGGGGTGCCATGAGTCACACCAATCTAAGATACAAATTTAATAAATGTGTGTATTGACTGCCCCACTGACTGGCATCTCCCCCATCTCTCTCCCTGTCCTCAAGTCTCCCTACTCCCTGAAATATAACAATGTTAAAATTAGGATAATTAATAATCCTACAGTCCTAAAATGCGTCAAGTTAAAAGGAAGAATCACATGTTCTTTACTTTAAATCAAAAGCTAGAAATGAGTAAGATAGTGAGGAAGGCATATTGAAAGCTGAGATAGGCTGAAGTTAGTCCCCTTGTATCAACTTGTGCCAAATTGTGAACACAAAGAAAAATTCTTTAGGGAAATTAAAAGTGCTTCTCCAGTGAGCATACAAATGAAAAGAGCAAGGAACAGCCTTATTGCTGGGCTGGAGTAAGTTTTAGTGTTCTGTATAGAATAGCAAAACAGCCTTAATATTCCCTTAAGCCGAAGTCTGTTACCATCTTGGACCATCCACAAAATGGTTGAATCTTAAATACATAATTTTGAGAGAGATAAGTCAAACTTAAAAGAATATATGGATTATAAATCTACTTTTAGATGTTTAAAAGTGGTCATAACTTTCATGTGCCACTTATTATTGCTGTGTTGTAAACTACTCCACAACCTTCTGGCATAAAATGAAAGCTTAGGTTATTGATTCTGCAGAATTGGGAATATGGCTTCTCTGTTCTAGTACATCTGTGATATTGACTTGAAAGACATGTATGACTGGGATTCTCAAATGACTGGTAGTCGGACTCATCTGGAAAGTCCTTCCCCTAGACCTCTATCTGTGGTGAGAAGGCTAGAAGACAGTGCTAGGTTTGGACTGTTGATGGGAGGGCCGACAAGTGATCTTTCTGTGTTGATTATGTATCTCTGTTTGAAGACGGGGTTCCTGATAGGTGGTATATGGAGAGTGATCCATTGAAGAAAACTCAGATGAAGCCTGTATGGCCTTGAAAGTCATACAATGTCACTTCTGGCATATTTAATTGGTCAAAATAGTCACAATGCTAGGTCCAAAGAAGGAAATAGAGAATACTCTCAACATGGGACTGTCAAAGAATTTGGATCAATGTTTTGAAACTGCAACCATTATTTAGAAGAATACACTTAAGTTGCTGTGTATAGCTGGTAGTTTCTATAGGCAAGGTCTTTTCTATGTTATTTCCCCCCTTCATTCTTGTGCTCTGTTGGATTTATAAAATTTCTTTGTTCCATCTGCATGCCTTGACTGGATCTGAGTATGAATGTACAGTTTGTTCTGCTAAGTATTATTATTTTTAATGTTATAAAGTTTTTATAACATTGTAATGTAATTAATTTGGTATGTTTTAACTACCCTATTATGCTCTTACCTCTTAAATTCCATATCCCAAATTTTATAAACATAAAATTAGTGGTAGTAGAAGCAGTTCATAGTTCATAGACATACAGAGAAAAATCTTACGTATTTGTTTGTTTGATGCAATTCTTATCTTTTATCCAGATAATTCTCTTCATTCTTAATGAATGCTAAGTGTATTCTTTAATAAATTTTTTTCAGTAATTATAAAGGTCCGTTGATTAGAACTTCCCTTTGGGCTTTTTTTTAAAGATTTATTTATTTATGCATACAAAAGCTGGGGTACAGGCCAGAGATGCCGGTGGGTAAGAGGATTCACCAGAGACAGAGTAGGGAACAGAACAGGGAGACTGAATGAAATACACTGCTGAGGGGAGCAGCAGGCGAGGCAGAAGAGGTCTGCCTTGCCATGTGGGTTTCTCTCTGGCTGGCTGGGGATCGAACCCATGCTGCAGAGGCTGCGGACTGCTTCATAGTACGGTGCTTAACCCCTTGCACCACCGTGTGGGGGGAGGTCCCCTTTGGGCTTTTTTATCCTTTAAATTGATTCATGTTTGAATTCCTTCACTTAAATATATTAAAAAGGAAACATTGTATCAGGTCATTCCTCCTTATAAATAGATGGTGACCTTAAAACTAATACAATAGAAGGTAAAGTTGTTAATGAGTTGCAACTCAATTCTATCAACTGGTAAAAGACTGAGACTTTTCTGTTAAAAAGGGAATACTGGGGCATCCCTGGTGGCACAGCGGTTGAGCGCTAGGTTGCAAAGCTGCCCGCAGCCTCTGCAGCACCGGTTCGATCCCCGGCCACCAGCAAGGGTCCCACATGGCACACAGACCTCTCCTGCCACCCATTGCTCCCCTCAGTGGTGTACTTCGTCAGTCTGTCTGTTCTGCTCCCTGCTCTGGCTTTGGTGAATTCTCTCACCCTCCCGTGCTTCTGACTGTACCCAGTGCCTGTATAAATAAATCTTAAAATATATATATATTTAAAAAAAAATGATTAAAAAAAAAGGGAATACTGGCAAGTACTTAAACCCAAAACTAAAAAAGAAAAAGTCATAGAAGTACATATCATATAACTTTGTTTAGATAAGAAAAACAATATATATTTGAATAAATTGATAATAGAATTGTAAACAAAATAGTTTCTTTCTAAGGAGAGCATGCGACAGGAAATAGGAATGTATTTACACTTTTGATTTAAGTTTTAGTTTATGAGCAATATTTATTTAATGTTTCTTCAGATCTACATTAAATTAAAAGTAGGAGGAAGAAACTAGCGTGGAACTGAGACTGTCTATTGACTTAGTGATTAAGAATTAAAAAAAAAAAAAGCCTGTAACTTTCTTACCATGTGATTCAATGTTATTTAATGCAATATCTGTGTATCACCTAAAGTTATCTTATAGTTAGTGATGTGCATCCCACATTTTAGAAAGTATTGTGAGAAAATCTATCCAGAATTAACATCATTTTGCTCAAATAATCAATGTCTCTCTGTAACTGGCTTACTTACTCACAGGAAATACTCATGATTGTCAGGATCTATCCCATTGAGAATGCAATTATTTTGAAGAGATGCATTTAAGTCCCCCTGGCAACACTAATGCAAGAGGAGTACTATGAATCTGCCCTTAACTGTTTTTGCCATAACTTCACCCATTTCCTCCCAGAACTTGTGAAATGTATGAAAAATGCAGAACATTTTCTCAAGGGCTTTTTGGCTGAATTCATGTCTAAAGATGATTGAACTGTCTGTAGCCTAATCATCTTCAGGAGAGAAAATATCCTCTTTTCTTTTTCATTAAATGGATGCAGCCATAAAATAAAAAATTGATTAAAAACATTGGCAGAATATTTCAGCTTGATTTTTCTTTAAAACAAATCTACTTAACTCAGTCTTACATTGTCTTTAATCACTCACATCTATTTTAAGAATTCTTATTTAAAATATTTAATTTGACTCCTCTTTCAAACTGACTTTTAGAAAGATATTGCTCCTGATGAACACAGTGTACTGTGAGATATGGTCTGAAATAAGTCTCCTTACACATGTTTTAATTAGAAAAGTAAGTGGTAAAAAGCTATAATAAAAAAGCATCATTTGGGTGATATTCATAAATCCAGAAGCATCTACTTTGTACAGAATATTAAATAGACCAAGGTCTGGTGACATCCAGTGCCATTTCTGATTCTAGGACTGGGGTAGAGAATACACAAGATGAGTTTGGTAGCATCTTGTAGAAAATGAAAATAAGTAATTGCTCAAAAAAACACTTGGGTAATGGGAATATTTCAAGAG
The DNA here is from genome assembly GCF_014898055.3 of Talpa occidentalis. Taxonomy (NCBI): domain Eukaryota; kingdom Metazoa; phylum Chordata; class Mammalia; order Eulipotyphla; family Talpidae; genus Talpa; species Talpa occidentalis. The sequence goes on along the minus strand of NW_023604861.1, from coordinate 55,060,692 downwards.
GCATGGGAGATATTTGAAGGTGTTTCCAAAGGCCAAAGCTGGCACACCTTGAGCAACAAAATAAAGAAACACTTAATTATAATCCAATGTATATAAAATGAATAGCCACAAGTCTACAGTGATATATATGATTGAATAAATACATAATGTAATAGAATAGGTAAATTCCCACCATAGAACTCAAAATAGTTTATTTTATTACATAATATAGGAGGTAGCCCATAACAACTCATTCCTTAAATGATACACACACACACACACACACACATTCACATAGTATGTATAGTGATTTCCTTTCATAGCATATAAAAGAGGACAAAGAGTATCTTTACAGTGGAGAAAACTCAAATGCCAGGTGATCACTCTTGATAATTCATGTTGATAATAAGTATCCTTGACCTCTTGTGATGAGGATGGCATTTACTTTTGTGGTATTTCTCTCAAAATCCCCAAATCCCAGAAAAATATCAGACAAAAATAAATTGAAGAATATTTTACAAAGTACCCGGCCAAGACTACTAAAAATTATGAAGGTTGTCAAATTTAAGAAACGCTTGAGAAACTATCACAGTCTGAAGAAGCTTAAGGAGACTGATCAAATGCAGTGAGTTATTCTGAGACAGGAAAATGGCATCAGGTAACAACGAAGCAAATCTGGATGAAGTATGGACCTTAGATAATAATATTGTATCAATATTGGCTCATAGTTTATGGCCAGTGTACCATATTATGAGATATTAACAGTAGCGAAAATTGGGTTTGGCATATATGGGAAGTCTTTGTACTATCTTTGTAACTTTTTTTATAAATTTAATCTTTTTAAAAATATATAAAATGTGTTCTAGTATTATTTAACTATATAAAATATCCTACTATTGTTTTTGTATAATTTAAACAAAACTATTCTATGATTAGTTCTATCATTGCTGTAAACAAAGTATCAAAATATTAGGCACCTAAACAATATAAGTTTATTATAGCGCAGCAGTTCTATAAGATCATAAATTGGGCTCAGATCTTACTGGGCTAAAATCAAAGCAGCTGGACCATGTTCCTTGCTATAATTTCTCAAGGAAAATCTGTTTCCTTGCTCACTCAGGTTGTTGGCAAAATTCAATTCCTTTTGATTGTAGGATTGAAGTTCCTGTCCCCTGAGGGATGCCAGCTAAGGGCTAAGCCTAGCACTAGAGGTTTCATACATTCCTTGGCTCATGGTTCCTTTTCTGATTTGCCAAGACACTCTCATACTTCAAATTTCTCATTTCTTCTTTTATTGCATCTCTAACATTAGTAAAGAGATGTTCTTTGAAGTTTATTTTATTTTTACTAACTTATTGGTTACAAAATTATTCTAGTTCCTACTGTTAATATCTCATAATATGGTACACTGGCCATTAACCATGAGCCAATATTGATATAATATTATTAACTAAAGTTCATTCTTTATCCAGATTTGCTTAATTTTTACCATGATGTATGTGTGCACTGCATTGCACCCATCTTTAAAGCTCTAGCACCATTCACCACTGTCTAATTAACTACCCTACCCATTTCTCCCTTTTTCCCATCCCTTCTGATAACTGTCTTTTTGTTGTCAGTCTAAAAGTAGTCTTCGTTGTGTTTTGTCAGTTCATTTGCTTGCTTTCTTTATATTCCACATATAAGTGAACATTCTGGTATTTATCATTCTCTTTTTCACTTATTTTACTCAGTGTAATTATCTCAAGTTCCACCTATGTTGTCACATATGAACACGTGCGTGCACACACACACACACACACACACATCCTATATTTAGATTGATCCCAAACAGTTAAATAATCTAGAATAATCTCACCATCTCAAGGTGTGTATTCTTTTTTTTTTTTTAAAGATTTATTTATACAAGAACTGGGGTATAGCCCAGAGGTGCAGGAGGGTGAGAGAATTCACTGGAGACAGAGCGGGGAGCAGTAGAGGCAGACTGACCGAAAACACTGCTGAGAGGAGCAGCGGGTGAGACAGGAGAGGTCTGCTGCACCATGTGGGTATCACCCTGGACAGCTGGAAATCAAACCGGTGCTGCAGAGCCTGCGGACAGCTTCACAGCACTGCGCTCAACCTGCTGCGCCATGGGGGAGGCCCTCAATGTCTGTATTCTGAATCACATTTCCAAATTCTATACTATATTGACAGATTCTGGAGATAGCACATTTGGGGCAACATTTTGCCTATTATACATGTTTTTAAAAATAAATTTATGCCCAGAATCTACCTCACATTAACTATATCATCATGTGTTGAAGTGAGACCCAGCTATTGGTAATTTTTAAAACTTACCCAGAAAATTCTAGTATAAACACAGCATTGAAAGTCTCCATTTAAGAAGCCAGTGAAGGTGTCATTCTCACTGAGACTGTCAGCGGAGCCCAAGTACTTTCTACCTTTTTTCCTCTGCAATTGCACAGCTACTTTCAGTAGCACAGTCTCCAAATACACAGAGGACACTCACAGTCATCAGTCAACATCTCTGTGATTACTGAGTATGAGAATCTCTTTGGTTAAAAAGAACTAAGAGAAACTCTTTATAATTCTCCTTTTAAAAATTATTTTTGTTTCTGAAAGGATAAAAGTGAGTTCCATGTTTAGTACATTCGTAATATCGCATTGTCTTCTAAAAACCTGTGTACACAGGAGCTAAAAGTTCCTACAATCACAGACTCATTAAATTTAACTCATCCTCCAGGGAGACAGCCAACTCAATTCTTTGAGTTTTTTGCATACAAACACAACAGAGATTCTGAAATACTGTTCTGGGCTGGGGCATAGAGACCCATGTATATGGCTGTTTTGACAAACCCTTTTACTTTACTGGGCTCCAGAGACTGAGATTTGAAATCATATATATTTTTCTCTCTCACAGGTTTTCTTAAAGGTGAAAGGAGCTATTTTTCTCTGGTATAAACATTGCTTCAGGACACAGTCATATTGAATTAAGGAATGCAATTAAATGCAGCCAAGTCTTACATCCAAACACCAGTATCTGCTTTTACTTGGTTGAGTATAAAGCAAAGGGATAACAATAATAAACTGAATTTTCAGAGTGAGAAGGAATGAAAATAATTTTTCTTTATATCTTTTTATACTTTATGTTTAATATTTTCTGTTCTATCAGTTACCTCAATTTTGACTTTCTAAAATCTGTAAATGTATAAATTCTTTCAGGATTCTAGACCCCTCTGCTATGATATTCTTAAAAGAAATAATGTCTCCTCTAAATAATTATAATTCTACTTATTATGAATGAGAGATAACATTTACTTAGCATTTTATATATGCTATCTGCATATATCATCTCAGTTAATTCTCATAACATTCTTACTATATAAATTTTATTATTACACATCTTACTCATCATCAGACCCTGTCATCTTCATTTATCAAACAATATTAAAATATTTGATGCCTCAGCACCATAACACTGATCCTAGCTATCATATCTCCTGTACTCTGCATGATTTTGCTATTTTTTTCCACTCTGTCCATTCTCTTGACCTTACAGTAAATATCCATAGCACAACAAGAGTAATTCTTAAAAAAATCAAATTCAATTGTGTTGCTATCTTCCAAATATGCAAAGTATTCTAATGACTTCCCACCCCTCTAATATAAAATCTAAGGTCTTTACTATGGTGTGGTAGAAGATGTACTGGGATGGTTGTATAGATTTTATATGATCTTATAAATTCCCTCTGGTGACAATGGGTGGGGCATAATATGATGGACCATCACTCTTTTGATGAGTTTACAATATCTTTTGATTTGGCAAAGGTGACAAGAATATGCAAATATAATTAAGATTCCAGATCAGTTTCTTTTGAGTCAATTAAAATGAAAATTAATGTGCACTACCTGACTTTACAAGGTAAACTCCATTAGAAAAAAGGACTGAGCCCCTTCAGAGGACAGATTCTCATGCTGGCCTTAAAGAAGCAGAGTCATTTTGTGAATTGTTCATTGAGGGGCCTTATGACAAGAACCCCAGCTGAGAACTAATGAGTAATCATACACCTGCAACCAAATGAATTCTGCCAACAACCTGATTAAAACAAGAAATGGGTTCTTTTATTTTCTTAAGTTTCTTTTTTTTTTTTTATGGGTTCTTAGGCTATGCCAGTGTAGCCTCCACATGGTAATGCAACCTGAACAACTCTTTGATTGCTAGCTCAGATCCTGAGTAATTAAGCTGTGCCTGACTTTTGATCTATAGAAGCTGTGAAATAGTTTGTGTTGTTTCAAGCAACTAAATCTGTGGTGATTTGTTACACAGCAGTAAAACAATAACAAACTGACTTACACTTATACCATAATCTCCTCCACATTATCAGTCTCCATAACTAGGTTTGCTTCAACCACACTGGCTCTCTTGTTGATGGTTGAACATATAACGATTCTAAATCAAGGATTTTGCACTTGCTCTTCCCTCTATCTCCCCTTCTAAGGTAAATTCTCTTTGTCTACTTCATCTAAAATAATAGTACTGCAACTATGTTCTATTCCTCTTCTTTGTTTTTTTTTAGATTTATTTATTTATTTATTCATTTATTTATTTATTTATTTATTTATTTATTTATTCATAGAAGAACTGGGGTGCAGGCCAGAGGTGTGGGGTGGGTATGTGTGAAAGGATTCACCAGGGACAAAGTGGGGAGCAGAGTAGGCGAATCTACTGAAATGCACTGTTAAGGGAAGCAGTGGGCGAGACAGGAGAGGTCTGCTCCCAGGGATGGAACTCAGGCTGTGGCAGTCACAGCATGATAGTGCTGAGACTTAACCTCTACGCCACCAGGGAGGCCCTCTATCCCTCTTCTGTGACTTTACTTTCCCACTTAGCTTTTAATGCTACATGGCATTGTATGTTAATTTCTGTATTCACACACAAGATTGAGTTACATGAAATCAGGGATTTTGTACGTTATTTTAATCTGAATTTTATGCTAGAATAGACCTTGAACTACTCCTAGTACAAAGAAGGAACCCAAAAATATTGAACAAATAGCTTTTATGGTTTAATTGATCCCTCTAGTCAGCAGTGTATAGGAGGCTAAGGATTTGAATAGTGCCTTATTTGACTCAAAAACCTGTCTCTTTCAACTATAATAGTCAGGTGCTAAAGAATCATACAAATTGGCCCCAGAGAGAGAGAGAAAGATGAGGAGTGAAGGGGCAAACCTGCAATTGAATCTCAGTCTCCAGAACATGTGAGCTTACTTTGCAGTTTGGGGAAATCTTAAAAACAAATAATATTCCATATCTTTTATTTGAAATAAAAATTTTACTTACTGCAAATAAAGACAATACAACCCCACATCAAATAAATAATTATTTCTGACATTGAGCAAATGAGGACTTTCTTCCAAATGAGAAAATAGCACCTATTTCAGACAGATTTTGTTCCAAAATCGCTTTGCTGTGAAAAAGATGAAGATTCCATCTCCCAAACAACTGCCTGAAAGCTGCCCACTCAGTAGACATACAGAACATGTCAAACAAATCATGACATCTTTTATTTTGGAGCTAAATACAGTAACTCCTGAAGATGTTTGCTAAGTCCCTAGCTTACATTTGAAACACAAAATACAAACAACCCACCCAAACTTCTTCCCCTGTGTGATTGCTTTATGCAAGCAGAGCAGCTGAAGAATTGTCAAAACCACAGTAGCTCTATTGCTGGTTCAAAGGTGGGTGGTTTTGCTGTGGATTGCCTGGACCTTGGTAGCAAAAACTCCAGTGGAAAAATACTAACATGGAAAATGTGGGTTTACAGAACAAATGTATCTTTCTTTTTTCAAAGAAGAGATAGAAGTAAGTGCCAGAACCTTGGGGAGGGTAACAGCATCTGCCTAATTTGGCTACATCTTGGATGAGACAATGCTTGGTTGTAATTTTCTAGAAATGGGAATGCTAATAACTTATTTTTCTTGAATGTCTGCAATGTTCAAGTACCATTCATATCAGTGGTGTGCTGGAGCTGGCTCTTTCTGTCTCCCAAGAGCCAGCTGGCACATGTCTCCACATCCAGGTTCAGTGACATCACATTGACAGCTTGAATTGGCCAGAGTAGGATAATATAAACCATGGGAATTGGAAAATTGTATATCTGGGGGATATTTTCCCCTAAGTATAAGTTATTAAATTTTTACCAACACCCTCTGGTTATCAGCATTTTACATATATTTGTTAGCCCTTATATTATCCACATTTGAAAAGAAGGTGAAGCCCAGAGGAGTTGAGAAAGTCAACCAGGATTACAACAGATGTTAAACAGCAGAGTCAGCCGAGGTAATCTGACTTTGAAGATCACACTGCATTTCACTAGCTCCACAAATTACAGTGAGATCAGGGAAACTCCTTGGGTACCTGAATTTGAAAGAATTTTCTAACTCTGAAACTGAGAGAATAAACAAAATAGAATAGTCTTCTATTTGCAACCAATTCTTGATAGTAAGCATTCATAATCTGCCAGAGTGGAAATGCCTCCAACACTCATTTCCTCAGTAAAGTAGAACTCAGTTTCCATAGAAGCATCTGAACACCACTTTCATTACATTTATTTGGGACATTAATGGAAAAATTCCCCCAGATCTATTTATAGGAATGACAATGCAAATAACCTCGCAAGCACTAAAATCTCAAAAATGACTTGGCAAGGAATCGTCAGTCACTACTTAATTCTCCTCATTAAGAAAATACATCCTGGGGAGCCTCCCTGGTGGTACAGGGGTTAAAGACACATTGCTGTCAACCGCAACATTAGTTCGATCCCCAGCTGGGGAGACTACCCACATGGCGCAGCAGACCTCTCCAGTATCACCTACTGGTCCCCCCTCAGCAGTATACTTCAGTACATCTGCCTGTTTTGCTCCCCACTCTGTCTCTGGTGAATCCTCTCACCACCCACCCCCCCACCTCTGGCCTACACCCTAGTTCTTGTGTGCGTAAGTAAATAAATATATTAAAAAAGAAAATACATCCTAAATCTGAGCAGGTGTAGAAGATCCTGAAGTCCTCTACTCAAGAATGAGAGTCATGGTTTATTCTATATTTGTTTTCTGACAAAGTGTTTCTCAAAGAAACGAATACAGTTAAACTCTGTAAGAATTAAAACTTTTTTTTTCAAAAATATCATGTTTCAATTCTTTACTACAGTTCTGAAACTATATCAATGTTAGGCTCCAAAGATGTTTTGATCAAATCCAGTAATCTACTATCATGCTTCTTTATGAGTAATGTTTATTCAATTGACAATAGTAGTAAAATGGATGTATGGTAGAAGAAATTATTTTAAAAGTTTCATCATATTTATGACATTTTTCCAAATCCAGTTTGAAAATTCAAAAAGTGATCCATTTTTCTTATCAATGTAAATTTATTAAAACTAAAGCTAAACATATATTGTGTTCACAAGACTAGCAATGCAAATTTTGCTCAATCATGAAATAGTTACAACCATTGTAGAAAGACATCTCACTAATTTTCAAAATCCCTTCTTTGATTCTTTGAGCAAGAATAAAATGATGTCTCACTGAAAGTCCCAAGTTGAAAACATTGCAAGCCTTCCCCAAATTTCACAAGACCCCCTGTGATGGTTAATTTTATGCCAACTTGTCTAATCTATGGTTTCTGTTTCTTTGATCAAACACCAATTTAGATGAAGTTGTGAAGGTACTTTTAAGAAGTAATTAATATTTAAATCTGAGTAGAGGAGATTGCTCTCCATATAATGGTTGGACCTCATCCAATTAACTGAAGGCCTTAAGAGAAGAGACTGAGTCCCAAAAGAAGAGTGGATTCTCCTTCCAGACTGCCTTTGGACTCGAGACTGCATCCACTCCAGCCAGAATTTCCGGCTTGCCAGCTTGTTTTAGAGATTTTTAATTTGCCAGTGCCACAGCATGTGAGTTGATTCCTTAAAAGAAATGTCTATCTATGGTCCTCCCTGGTGGCACAGGGGTTAAAGACAGAGCTATCAAGCTATCACCAGCCACTGCAGCTCGAATCCCAGTTGGCTGGCCAGGGAGCAACCCACAAAGAGCTGCAGACCTCTCCAGCCTCCCCTGCTGCTTCCCTCAGCAGTGTATTTCAGTACATCCACCTGTTCTGTTCCCCACTCTCTCCAGTGAATCCTCTCATCCTCCGCACCTCTGGCTTACACTCCAGTCCTTATATGCATAAATAAATAAGTCAAAAAAAAAAAAAAAAAAAAAGAAATAGCTCTCCCTAACCATACACATCCTATAGGTTCTGTTTCTCTGGAGAGCGTGAATATACCCTCTAACTCTAAAAGTAGAAATGAAGAGCAATCTGCATTACTTCCTCTTCTCCTACTTCTTGTGACTCTAGTTCTGTCAATCACACTTCCATCCCCTCTGATCACTGGTTCAGACTGTCTTGCCACCTGCCAGTAGAGAATTTCTCTCATTCTCTGGAGGTGGCAGTCTTGTCATGTGACCCCCTCCATAGAATCTACCACACTTCTAATCTCACTACCTTCTGGAAGTAGGCAGACCCTTTTAAGGACTCACCTACTTAGATCAAGTCCACCTAAATAATCTACATTTTGAGTAAATAAAAAAATTAACTAATTGGTAACTAATCACAAAAGTGAACTAAATCATCCATATTCACAAGTTCTGCCTTTACTTCAGGGAAGGGGAAATATGTGCAATACAATAAGCAGGAATTATACACATAACAGGATAGGGCCTCCCCTAGTGGTGCAGCGGTTGAGCGCTGGGCTGTGAAGCTGCCCGCAGCCTCTGAAGCACCGGTTCCATCCCTGGCCACCGGCGAGGGTCCCACATGGCATGACAGACCTCTCATGCCTCGCCCGCTGCTCCCCTCAGCAGTGTGTTTCATCAGTCTACCTGTTCTGTTCCCCGCTCAGGCTCTGGTGAAGTCCCTCACCCTCCTGCGCTACTGAATGTACCCAGTGCTTGTATAAATTAATCAATCAATCAATCAATTAATCAATCAATCTTTTAAAAAAAACAAAACTGGGTAGGATTCTGAGGAGTTGTGATAGAACTCTCCCTCTCACAGGGAAATTTCTCGAGGTATCTGTTTTCCTCAGATACCTGAATGAGGAAAATAAGTAACACTTTAACTGATGTTGTAAATATCAAATAAAATATTGTATATAAATTGATATAAATTGATTAGAAAGAGTTTGGATCATAGCAAGCTCTCAGTAAGTCATTGTTATTAATCAACTGTGTTCACTGAATTTAATAAGAGACACTTATCTTATTTAGTCATACCTAAATTTCTCCATTCCATTGAAAGTTCAAATGAATTTCATAAAAGTACAAAAAAATTTGCTATATCACCCACATCTACAGTGAAATTTTCCTCCTGTATATTAAAATCCTAGTTTTTCTGTAAAATTAATCATAATTTCATTTTTTAATTAGTTAACAATATAGCATTTTAAAAGCAAGAAAGTACAATTTAATGCTTTATTCTCATTCCTTAATACATTAATTTTTAGATTAAAATATTTCCTAATATGATGAAAAATAATGAAACATTTTCTTCCATAAAACTAATTTTCTTCCTTAAGATTTTTGTTTTGCTGCAAATATCATGCTGTATATGCTGGGTTTAGGCTCAAAATCTTTTAAAAATGAAAGTATTGTGAACTTTCCTCTATAGCTATCAACTCTCTCCTGCTGATTTGTTCAAGTTACACTGATTTCTCCCCTTCACTGTCATTGTCAAATCCATCCTATTTCAATCCATTTCATGCTCCTGTTGCTAAGAAACAAAGTTGCCTCATTATGTAGGATCCTCATGTGGTTTTTTTGCTAATCAGTTAGAAAAACATTTTCTTAAAGAATTATTTCTGGATAATAACGTTTACTTCTTGCGTTGGTTGACCATTATTGTGTTGACAGTATTTTTGCTGTTGCCAGTAAGCTTTAGTACAATGAGCTATAAATTTACTGGATGGTAGCTTTAGGAAAGAAAGTCAATGACTTCATTGCTCCATTAAGAACCAATCATTAACACAGGATTTGTGCTTTTAAAATCTCCAACATAAAGACTATTTTGATAGATTCTTTCATTCAAGATTTTAATTTGATTCAATACAAATAAATGAAATAAGCACGCCTTTTCATGGGATATGATAAGGATGTGTTCTGGGGGAAACTCACTTTCCTGTGAAAAAGTTTATTATCAGGCAATATAAGTATCCTCTTATGATTCAGAATTCACAGTGGATATACATTTTCCCCAGAGTTAGAGGTATGGTGTCATTCAGTTCACCTATGTTTTCAAGGTTGAAAGCAACTACCCTGGAATGTGGGGAATGACATATAGGGGCTACTCCTCATGTGACATCTTATCAGTTAAGTCCAGTATCTTTCCAGAATACTATGAATGAAAATAACATGAACATATTAGTAACCTAGGCGTAATTATGACAGTATCACATCAGTCAGAAGAGGAGATAATTCCAAGATCTTCTGAGTTTTTCTTTCCAAGGAAAATAACAATATATATCTTAATGGAGACTGAGCAGGTGATTAAAGTGTCGGGGAAATTTTTCTGTGACTCTATGTAGTGTTAGATGGTGCTGAGAAATTAGAAATATATGTGCTAGTTGCTGTCCTATCAGATAAATACATTGTGGTCTTTACAGTTTCTGTAAAGGCTGATTGTATAAGCCCAATTCTGACACTGGGATTTTAAATTCTCTGGTTTCTAAAGTACCAAAAATTTCCAGTATTTCTGGTTTCCCTAAGAATCATAGAACTGAGAACATGCAATTTATGAATCATACACATTATGAATCACATTAGTAGTAGGTGACAATGTGTTCATGTTTGCAAACTCAGGATGTTTTGGTTAAAAGGTAATTTGAAGTCAAAGCTTCATTTTCCTTCTGGTCTAAAAACAAACTTATCAATTAAGTATGTTTCCTTAATTAGGTTAATTCTGAGGTATTTTATCTTAAAGCAATTATAAATGGAGTTATTTTCGTAATTTCGTTGTTTTTTTTTTTTTAAAGATCTATTTTATTTATTATGCATACAAGACTGGGGGGTAGGCCAGAGGTGCTGGGGGTAAGAAGATTCACCAGAGACAGACTGGGGAGCAGAACAGGTGGATCCACCAAAATACACTGCTGAGGGGAGCAGTGGGAGAGGTCGGCTGCACCATGTGGGTTAACTTCCTGACCAGGGATTGAACTCATGCTGCAGTGGCTGGCGATAACTTCATAGGGCTGAGACAACCCCTACACCTCCAGGGAGGCCCAATTTCTTTGTTTCTTATTCATTATTTGTGTATTAAAAACAGTTATGGATTTTTGCATGTTGATTTTGTAAGCTGCCACTTTGCTATATACATCTATCATTTCTAATAACTTTATGATATAATCTTTAGGACTTTCTATGTATAGTATCATATACACAAATAGTACATATGCAGATAGTGATAGCTTCACTTTTTCTTTTCTGACTTGGATTCCCTTTATTTCTTGTTTTTGCTTGAGTGCTCTGGCCAAATTCTCTAATAAAGAGAAGTGGTAGCAATGGGTATCCTTGTGTTTTCCCTGATGTGAAGGGGAAAGCTTTCGGTTTTTCACTATTATTATATTGACTGCTGGCTTGTGGTACTATGGTTTTTGTTATTTTGAGTTAGTTTCATTCTAGTCCTTCTTATTTACAGTTTTTATTATAAATGGATATTGAATTTCATTAAAGTCTTCCTCTGCATTTATTTTTTTTTTATTGTATGGTTTATATTTTAATGTTATTGCTATTACATTCATTGATTTATGTAAATCAAACCATTCTTGCACCCCTGGGATAAATTTCACTAGATCATGGTATATAACCCTTAAAAAGAAGCTGGTTTAATGAAGGGAATCACTGTGGCTCCCCACTGCACAGCTCTGGTACCCACATCTTAGTAGGAAGCTTGAGTCCCTGACCCAATGGAGGTGATCATTTGGCCCCCTATCATTCTGGTCCATTTTCAGTACTTCCTGTGCTGGTACCAGTTCTCTGATTAATTCAGCAGGTCCACTGCAATTGTCTGAAAGTGTACACTATTATAATCCATAAGAACTAAAAATGAAGAGCAGAATATCCAAAAATGTTAGAACAAAAACTCCAAGATTAGTTTCAATCTACCAGAACTGTGAAACATAACTTAAGGGAAATTCAAGGTGGCAATTGAACAGCACTTCTGGAACCTTCAAGGAAAAAAAAAAATAGAGGGGAAAACATGAGGAAGATACAATTAGAAGTAATGGAGACTAGAAATACCAATAAATTGATAAGTGGACAAATTGCTAGATCAACATGGTCTACCAAGATTAACAGATGAAGAAACTGATTCCAAACATTGAAACTGAAAAGCAATAAAAAAATATTTACAAAACAAAAGCTCTTGAATGTTATCAAATTTTTACAAAACTAATACACATCTTGCTCAAATTGTTTTTAAAATTACAAGAGGAGGGAATGCCCCCTAGTACATTTTCTGATGCCAACATTATGCTAATACTGAAATAGGATAAAGACTTTAGAAAGTTGTAGATCAATTTTCATAATGAACTTTGACATAAAAATCTTCGTCTAAAATACTAACAAATTGAATTCAACAGCATATCTCATACCAGCTTTCACTTCTAGCCTATTTTTTGAACAAAAATGCAGTTTTAGCATGGATTGTAGTTGATATGGGAACATAGACTAGGAGTTGTTTGCTTTTCCAGCACAGAGCCTTAATCTGGAGTGTGTTCTCCTATTATTAAGAGGTGCTTATACTCTGGTTTATGCAAGTTTTCATTTTCTTCTTGGTTTTAACTGTGATGTGTGGGGTGGCAGGTGTTTTGAATATCGCAACCTCAGCTTCAGGCAGCAACCTCTTCTATATGAAAATACAGGTGATACAACCTGCTTCTCCCCATTGGTTCAGGCTCTGGCTCCATATTCAGATCCTCAGGTTCACACCAGTAATCCTTGCTCTGCACCCCCACCATGCAGATATCCAATAGTGCACTCTCTGTCCTTTTATCAACCCTGTGGTCTCCTTTACCCAATGCAGTGCCAGGTGTCAAGAATTACAGATGTTGGCCTGTGCCCCACGTCAGCAACTGTAGCGTGGCTCCTCCCTCTGTGGGTTATATAGCACTGGTATCAGTGTAAACAAAGTTCCCTTAAAATTTTTCCTACCCCTCTCTGATGGACATTGGCTTCCAGTGTGTGTTATGGTCATTCATTTTTCTTCCAGAAGGGTTTGGCTTTGTTCTGCTGCAATCTACAAGTGAGTGTATGAAAGAGACGAGTTCAGCATCTTCACTCTGCCGCCATCTTGCCAGATCTGTATTCACGGTTTTTAAAGGATGTGTAAGTTTTAATAATTTTTTAGGGTAAACTACTTTCAGCATGAAAAAAGACTCATTAATATTTCATGATTGTATTTCAGTAGACTTATTGAATATATATAATCATCAGTTAACTAAGGGTCAGAAAGTTATTTTTCAGACTTTTTTGGCAAAGATTTAATTTTAAAGGAAAAACATGTTAATATCCAGTGTTACTTTATATATTTTTGGAAATGAAAAGGGTATACATGTTTGCTTTAGGACCCTGAGAGATGGTAAGACCTCATGATTGCATTTATAATTACTTTGCACCAATAGAAAAGTTAATGAGACCTGATGAGTTTTTACAGCTATATACTAATTCCTGGTGAGATCTAGGAGAGAAACAGCCTTGACTCTGACATTCCTTACTCCAATGATAGAGAGTTGGGCGCCAGCTTCACCACAGGCCAGATAAGCCAGCTGAACATGTGAGGACTGGCCTTATCTATGAGATCTGAGACCATAAAGATTGATACAGAAGAACCAAATGGGGTGCCCAGGTCCAAGAGACTAATAGTGGTTTTTAGTATAAGCTGGCTCATTACACTAATAAAAAAGTCAAGGTGGAGAGCATTAAAAATATTGAACTGTATTTTTTCCCTCTCTACCTCTTTTTTTTTTTTAACCTTGGTAACTACAGTGCTCATAAATAAGAAACATTACAATTTCAGTTCTGATAGTTAACAAATGCTATTTCCTGCCTAGTTAGTCACCCCTGGAATAGTTACTTTTCATTCCACCAACTAAGAACTTAGAAAAAAAATGTGGCCAACTAAATAATGCTAATTTTAGATAAACACTAAAAAGATACCATACCTGGATTGAATGGATTTTATAGTTTATTTATGTATTCTTTACTGTTTCATCACAAAACAAAGAAAATTTCTGTACACCATTCACACATTTTTCCAATGTTAAATTTTTTTTAACATTTTCCAATGTTAAAAAGTAAAAATGCAATGAAAAGAAATAAAAACTGACAAGATTTACAAAGTTTGCTTTTTATATGTTTGAAATGTAACCAAATGTTCATTTTTATTTATTAAATATGTACATAAAAGATTTTTCAAAACCCAAATTTTTGCATATATTTAAAAACATAAACTGTTTTCAAAAACAAAATAAAACAAGTTTTATGTCATTTTGCACCTTTTAAATGACTTTTGATGTGTTGCCATGGCAACATTGTTTTGCCATATAGAAACATTTCCTTTGAGTAAGCAAATTATATTAATGCTTCATTCCTAAGCAATGGAAAAATCCTCTTTTACTGGCTTGGGAAATTCTGGCAGAATTTAGAAACAAATACTATTCATTCATTTCCCATGTTTTAGGAGAAAGAAATTTATAAGAGTATACAATGAATGGTTACTTTTAAAAATGTTATTGCAGTTTGATGAGTTAATTTCTATATATGACATTTTTATGCATATTAATTAAATACAACTTATATTAAATAGAGGTCTAGTAGATTATTTGTCTATACTTTTAATTGCAGTAGATATTTATACTGGCATTTTATCTAATTGAATGTTGTCTGTGAAATAACCAATATGGTATTACACCCAAGCTATTTTTAGATGTTTTTTATCCAAATACTTTTCTTAATAAATTTTTTATTGAGGTAAGATTTGTTCGCATGATCATTGATATTTTCGAAGCAGTTGTTTCCATAATACCCCATCACAAAGTACCCATAGTGCACACCAGCGCTACCATCCACTTTGTTTTCACTCCGCCCTGCTCCCTGCTGGATGCCTTGGTTCTGAAGTCAGTTTTCACCTTAATGAATCTTTAATTCAAATGACACAATGATGAGACAAGTATCTTTACATGGGAGACAAATGGCAAGCTATTTGATATTTTCAAAATCTAGTTTGCAATGTACAGTGAGTTTTCAAAACACAATGCTTTCTCTCTGTCTCTGCCCCTACCTTTCTCTGGCCCTCTCAGATTCTTTCCAAAATCTATGGACAGCGCTTTGGAGTCTGACTTGGTTTAGGGTAAGTGTAGATCTGTCATTTAATAGTCAAATGACCAAGGACAGTAAATGATTGTCCAAGTTGTATTTCCTAGGGTTTATGTTTTAAAAATGACCATAACGTTATCTCCCCTTCTATGAATTTCTCCACATAGAAACTCGCTGCTCCCCATCAAGATGTAGAGACCAAGTCTCTCTCACATATAAACTTGAGCTGATCAGATGGCTCTTGATAACTAAGAAAATGTGGAAGCGATGTAACTCTGCCTCACTACATGGAGATGGCCACTCTGGGGAAATCCAGCTGCCATGTAAGAAACGCAAGAGCCCTGGACTGCCATGCCAGAGAGACCATGTTTGGGCCCTGTGGTTGACAGTCTTAACTACACCTAGTCTCCCATTCATTCCTAGGAATGAAAGTGGAGTTTTCTTAGACTCTCCAATCCAATCCATCCATCAGTAGAGCAACAATAAATGATTTTAGTCAACAGGACAAGATACAGAAAAATAATTCTAGTCAGTCCTGTCCAAACTCCTATTCCACAGAACCTGTGAGATGTAACAAAATGGCTTTATTTTATGCCACCAAGTTTTGGGGTAATATAAATAGAGCAATTATAACTGCAACACTATTCTTATTACTGTTGCACATTGCTTCTTGCAAGATATATAGAAACTATGTTTTTAAGGATGGAAAAATGTTTAATGTAGAGAGTTGAAAATAGGTAATTCCTTTGAAGGATATTACTCATTCACTGAAGAATAGCAGCCTTACTCTGATATTGATAATATTACTTCCCATCTTTTGTAACATAGACATTCCTGTGAAATAAAAATGTAAGTATTATGCCTCATCTGGAGAACAAACTTCATAATTCCACCAACTCAGTAAATATTTTCAAAATATGTGTCCAATTACTAACATATATTTTCCAGATGAGAGTTTCTTACATAGAGAAAAAATCATGATGTTTTTATCTTTTGTCTTAAAAACCATTGTCACTTGACAACTTAACTCATCCATTCATTTTTATTCATAGTGGGAGAAAGCAATTCTGTCTTTGTGGTTTTTTTTTGTTGTTTTTTGCTTTTTTTTTTTTTCATAGAAGAACTGGGGTGCAGGCCAGAGGTGTGGGGATTAAGAGGATTCACTACAGACAGAGTGGGAAGCAAAACTGGCGTATTTATTGAAATACACTGCTGAGGGGAGAAGAAGGTGAAACACAAGAGGTCTGCTGTGCCACATGTGGGTTAGCTCCCTGGCCAGGAATTGAAGTCAGGCCTTCATGGTGATAATGCTGAGACTTAACCAGTAGTCTACCAGGGAGGTCCCAGCACTTCTGTCTTATTAGAGGTAGTGCTATTAGTTACATAACTGCTAGAATAGGGTGGAGAAACAAAAAACAATCTCAGAATATATTCTCTGTGTTTTAAAAAGATTTTAGCAATTGTTTCCCTTGTGGATACTGTGTTTAAAAAGTACTTTTAGTGAATTTTCACTTTAGTAAATATAGAGACTAAGAAGAAAATATGACCCTGACTTTTAATAGTGCCCTTTAGCCATCTACACACAATTTTTATATTTATTTTTAGGTTTTGCTTGCATTCCAACAAGGAAAAAGAGATTGTTAAATAAGGGCCAAGTATGTCTGAAGAAAATGACTAAAACACAAGTTAAAAGAAAATGCTTAAATTATGAGAGTTATACTAAAGTCTTCTTTACATCAACATAAATTTTGGGCAACTCTAAAATATTACTAGTATAATGATCTGGGTTGTGAATTAACTGTGGCGAATCTTAGTCTTAAATATTAAACATTGTTACCCACTCTCTTTGCTGACATATACCGGAATAACATTTTTACTGCTCCAGGGTTATGTTTACAGTCTCTGCCCAAAATCTAACCTCATTTTTGACCCTTCTTCAAATTAGGAGGCATGACTGAGCTTTTTTGGAAACTTTGGTCTGATTCTGATAGGCATGAGAAGATTTCCAAGAGGAATATTTACAGGCACTTCAGAAAGGAGTTCTAAATGAATGAGGCTTTCATCCCCAATAATGTTTTTTCAATTTAACAATTCCATCTTTCAGATGATTTTACAATTATTTCAAATTAGCAGAGTTTTGGTGTTTCATACAATAATGATTTTTTTAAAAAGATTTATTTACTTAGCATACAAGAATGGGGGTACAGGTCAGAGGTGGGGGGGTGAGAGGATTCACCAGAGACAGAGTGGGGAACAGAACAGCTGATTGACTGAAACACACTGCTGAAGGGAGCAGTGGACAAGTCAGGAGAGGTCTGCTGTGCCATGTGGTCACGTCCCTGACCAGGCATCGAACTCGTGCTGCAGTGGCTGTGGATAGCTTCATAGGTTGTATCTTAATCCCTTGCGCCACCAGGGAGGCCCTCGTACAATAATGTTAAAGGTTGTTATAGCTCATAGAAATTTCAAGAAAGCATACATAAATCATCTATAAATAATGTTACTCCAATGACCATGATTAAAAGCAATATTCCCATCTATAGTTAATTTTTCTGTTAACTATCTATATACAAAACGTTATTATATCTAATGCTTCTTTGAAAGATTAGTGAGCATAATTTTTCCTTACTTGTTTAAAACTTCAAAGTAAATAGTACAAAGAATGTATACTGAGGAATTGAATAGAGAGAGGATTTGCTGATGCAAACAGCATGGATGCTCAGTGTGGGCACCTTGTGAACAGCAGCTTGGCAGCAATTGAAGGCAGTGTGCAGTGCTGGTTGGGTTATTTATAGATTCTAAAGTCCATTTATAGTCTATGAAAAGTATAGGTGCAGAAAGGAAGAATTCCTAAGGTGTCTTTAAGGACCAAGTAAAAGAAAATTATGAACTTGTGATTCATCCATGTGGATGTAATTTGGTAAGGGAAAGGGCGACATAGATGAGAAAATAAACAGAAGCATCCGAGCCATGTAGAAAAGATCCTATAGACAACGTGCTGACAGAGTAGGAAGTGGAAGTAGTGGCAGAGTTTCTGCTATTCCGAAGTCCACACCATCTGTCAAATCCAAAGGTAGAACACATCAGCTGAGTCTCAGATTTCTTCACTGTGGATAACATTATTCTATGTTTTGGACTTGGGAATATGAGAGTAAAGATAATCAGTGTTCAGGAATTCTGCTGTCACTACAAATCCTAGTACCCGATTTGGAGCAAACAACTGTTAATATTACTGACTTCAGAGTCAACATACACTAAAATGTTGAGATATCAAGGGAAAAAAGTATTTGAAATTTTTCTTCAAAAATTTTGAGTATATCAAGCAAAGAATTAAAAAAATAAAACTGGTAAAATCTTGACAAATATAAAGTCTGGATTAGAGTGTATACAAGGTCATTGTACAATGCTTTCTGTTTCTGAGGATATGTAAGTATTTTCACAAAAAAAAATGGTATAGAGCAAAATATGGGAATTTTTCCAGTTCCTGGGATTACATAACTACTCATCTGTGTGTAAATTATATGCTTAATGTCGAAGCCATATTTATGGTGCATCTTTCAAACCATATTTGGATGTTGGTGGTCATAACAATCATCATTTCTACTTTTTAAAATTTATTGCATTAACATTGCAGCACTGTATAGGATTTAGAGGTATAGGCTCCCCCCGACCCCTGCAGAAGCGTTCCCTCCCCACTTCGCTTTGTTTCTTTTCCCTGTCTCTTCCTTTTCCTCCTCTCCTCCCCCACCATTAGTTTGTCTTTATCTGACCCTTTGTCTATTTTCCACAAATAAGTGCACTGTTATTTGTCTTTTTCATTCTGACATATTAACACGATATCATTTCATCAGTTTTTTGTTTTCTTCCACTTTAAAAAAAAAGTCTTTATTATGGCAATTTTGAGCTCTGTATCTGATAAAAAGGAACACTCTTCCTTGCCACATTGTGGTTGGCTCCTGATGTGTTCTTTCTTTCTTGTGAAATATTCCCTCGAGGACTCAAGTTGCAGTTTGCTTGCTGCTTTCTAAATTATGCAGAACTTCCAAATTTCCAGTAGATGGCGCTGTATGTCATGGAGCGCTAATCTGCAGCTACATCGCTGGAGGTTACAGAGGGTTTTGGAGGGTCCAGTCATTAGTGAAAATGGTGTGCGGGAGCTGCTCATGCCTGTGGTGCCACTGACAACCCTCCTCTTTGGGTGTCCAGACCCACGTCTCTGCAGTCTGCGGGTCGGCATTCCAGTGTCACTTCACTAAGGCAGCGCGAGTCCCTAAAGGGGTGGAAGTTCCCAGGTCCCTAAGGAAGGGGCAGTGCCGTTCCATGCGTTATCTTCTTCACTGGGGACGCTGCCCACCTGGCTCACCCGAGCACTTATGCATGTATCTCCCCACCTTTAGGTCCACATTAAGCAGCTCTCTCCTCCTCCTCCAACCCCGCGGGAATGCCCCATCGGCGGAACTCAAGTTTGAGCCAGATTTCTCCAGGTACCCCTCACCTGTTGTATAGAAGTGAATTTCCTCAGTGTCTTTTCTCTTGTGGTCAGTGTTAGTTTCCAAAAACGGTCCAGGAGGTGGACCTATTTTTGCTCCAAGTCTTGGGATCCTGTGAGTCCAGCGCCCCTCTGCACTTCAGATTATCCTCCCAGGAGAGAAGCAGGGAACCTCATATGATGCTATCTTCCCCACCTTGTTTATATTTTTCGAAATTTAAGGATGAAGGGAGAGATACAGAACTCAAAATATATGCTTCTTTTCTTTTTTTTTTTTAATTTGGTCAGCAACTTTAAACTGAAAAGGTGATACAAGTTCTAATTACTATTATGTTTTAATAGTTTGTTAATAACTTGTTGAACTATAGCTTAATTACTGGTATTATCATGTAAGCAGTAAGGGTGTTTTAGAAATAGCACTGCCTGTTAGTTCTACTTCTAAATATTCATTTTATTCCTGCCTTCCTCTGATTTCCTGCTGATTTACACAGCTGCCAACCAAGGATTTTCAATACCATATGAACGTTGAGATATGTTTAACTATTCAATCTGTTCTTTAATTTAATTAGATATAAACTCTAACGACAATAGAATGATGATTTTAATGTTCTCCCTTCTGGAGTCTAAAAGAGAATCTCATCTTGGGACTCTGCAAACACAGAAGTCACTGGCATTCTCCATTGTAATTACTGTGTACTTTGGGGACAAGCTGGCCTGTGTGTGAGCGCGTGCATGTTTGATCAGCTGTCTAGAATAAGATTTACACCATTTTGTTGAATATCATGCGGTACCAGAACGTTCTTATTAGTAGCAATTATGTATTATCTGGAATTTGAGCTCTGAGTAAATGTACTAGCTCATTGACCTTTCTTTTAAACATCTCTCCTTGCACCTCATCTTAATACTCAAATAATTGTGTTGGACTCAGGATTACAGTTTCAACTAACCCACAGTCAGATTACTAATTTCTGCCTTTCCAATTTATGAACTGTATACTGAATCCCAGCAATATCACACACTTAAACAATTTATCATCTATCAGGATTGTCTATCCTTTTATCCAGCTATGTTTTCACCCCCTTCAGGCAAAGGTGTCTTTGCTCTCGAGGCAGTTAAGATTTTATGAATCATCACTAAATTTATCCCATTGCCCTCTCTCCAACTGTTTTATCCGCTTGAAACTTTTACCTTAGTTGAACTGAGCTTTTTGCCTACTAGCTTCTCTGATGCTGTATCTGAAAGTAAATGAAGAAAAGGCATAGTCTTTCCTTCTAGATCTTGTAACTATGAGAAAACATGACAAATTACATATTACCTGAGAAGTATACCAGATCTAATCCTAATGTTTTAAATAGTATCTATATACTATTGGAACTCAAGTTTATTAATGTGGGCAATTCAAGTTTCTCTCTTAAGTTCCCAATGCATATATTCACCCTACAATATTACCACTTTAATCTCAAAAAGATGTGTCAAATTTAACTCGTATAAGGAGATTTCTTTGCTAGTAAGATTGTCATAGCACTATCAGAATGTAGCCTAATTTTGCATATATGTAGGGAAAAAAATCAATGTAAAATTCATCGTTTACTTTGCCTATGCTTCCTTAATAGCAAATTCATAATAAACAAACATGAATTGATGGGCCTTATTATTAAAACATCTTATGAGTCTCCTCAGGGTCTTTTGGCTCCATGTTTTTGCAAGTACCTCAGCTTCTTCAGAACTCAGTCACTTTGGTGGCAGATTCACTTTGTGTGGGTCCCTGGATGCGCTTACTTCTAGAGGACCTTGCTATTGCTATCTATTCTGAGTTGGCTGTAAAGCCTGTCAAATGGCATAGTACATGTGGTCTCCTGAGAATTTATTTGTGAATGGTTGGATGATGCAAACTCAAGAATGGGGAGTTATCTTCCTTTAGGTAAAAACTTTGACAAATGACCAACAGGATCTGGGAAGGGTTTTGATCCTTCCTCTTTCCAGTGGTTTATTTTTACATGGGCCTCTTATAGATGTCCCATGTAATTGAGGTTTTAGCTCTTCTGTGCCCCCACTGAATGCATGCTGTCTTTCCACACCTTACTGTGGAGTGGTAAGTAGCACAGAACATCTCTATCTTTACATTGCTTCCTAACCTTCCTAACCCATTTCTCCTTCCCCCCCTCTTTTTCTGTGGGGCTATACCTCTCTAATGAAAAACATTTTTGAAATAGTGACTGTTATGTTTGCTTGATAAGTAAAAATAACAATAATTAAAATTTGGAATCAAATATTGTATTAGAGATTAAACACATCTTTATGCAAATGAGAAAATAAGGTTCAGAGAAACTGCATCATTTAACCAAAGTCAGAATTTAGTTCTTTATAGGTGCTTTAGTTCTTTAGTTCTTGTTCTTGTAGAAAAAAACAATTTCATTACAGCATGAACTTGCTGTAATCCCCTCCAGTTCCATCAATATTGTCACTCTTGTACCATGCAAGAGTTCAACATTTTTTATTAAAGTTTTCCACTTTTCCTTCTTTTTTAAAAAAAAGATTTATTTATTTATGCAGACAAGAGCTGGGGTGCAGGCCAGAGGTGCGGGGGTGAGAGAGAGAGACAGAGAGAGAGAGAAAGGATTCACCAGAGACAGAGTGGGGAACAGAACAGGTGGATTAACTGAAATACACTGCTGAGGGGAGCAGCAGGTGAGACAGGAGAGGTCTGCTGTGCCATGTGGGTTAGCTCCCTGGCTGGGGATCGAATTCATGCTGCAGTGGCTGTGTATTGCTTCATAGTGCTGAGACTTAACCCCTTGTGCCACCAGGGAGGCCCCAAGTTTAACATTTTTAATGACTGAATGGTATTTCATTATGTATGTATACCATATCTTCCTGACCCACTCATCTGTTTATGGGCACTAAGTTTGTTTCCATAGTTTGGCTATAATAAATAGTGCTACAATGAACATAAGAGTGCATATTTCCCTTTGAATCATAGTGTTTTGAATTAGCTCCCACATGGTGCATCAGACCTCTCCTGACTTGCCCGTTGCCCCCCTCAGCAGTGTATTTCAGTCAGTCTGCCTGTTCTGCTACCCACTCTGTCTCTGGTGAATCCTCTAATCACCCCCACCCCGGCATCTGTGGCCTGTACCCCAGTTCTTGTATGCATATATAGATAAATAAATCTTAAAAAAGTACTAACTAATACAATAAAACAAGAAAAGGAAATAAAAGTTATACATATGGGAAAGGAAGAAATAAAACTGTCTTTATTCACAGATGTCATGCTCATCTATGCAGAAAATCCAAAAGAATCACTAATATCTTCCCAAAACTAATTCTCAGGAATTGCTGGTGTTACAAACACTTGGAAAACCACGTGGCAGTTTCTTACAAAACTAACCATACTCTTACCATACAATCCAAGCATTGTGCTACTTGGTGTCTACCTAAAGGAGTTGTACACTTATTTCTACACAAAAGGAAAAAACTAATGTATTCTTAATTAACAAACCTTGGAGGCAACTAAGATGTCCTTCAGTAGGTGAATGGATGAATAAAGCTCTATTCCATCCAGATAATGGATAACTAGTCAACAATAAAAATCAATAAACAAAAGCATTCCCATTATAGTCAGAGATAGAACAAAGCAGTTGCAGTCACTGTAATTTAACACTCTTCTAGATATATTAACCAATTAACCAAGAAAAAAAAATAAATAAAAGAGGAAGACAGTAAAATTATCTTTTGAAGTTAATATATTACAACAAAAAATTCTAGAACATTATCAGTAAAAAATGTGTAAAGACACAGAACTCAGCAGATTATCAGGGGATATGATTCATATACACTCTTAACAGTTTTCTTATATAAGCATTAGTAATTTTGAAAGCAAATTGGAAGAAAAACATTACATCAGACGTTCTTCAATATACACCAAACAAAATAAAACAAGGGATCTAAGGCTCTCAGATGTTCCTCTTTGTGTTTAAAATTTTAGAAATACTATTTTTAATAATTTATTTCTGAAGGAATACACAGAAACTGTTTAAAGGCATTAATAGATTATAGATCTTGTAATGTCTTCCAAAGCTACGCACATCTTATCATTTGTCTTTACTGCCTGCTATGTATACCTCACTGCCAGCCTGTTAGAAATACAGAATTTCAAGACTATTGAATCAGAATCTCCATCTTAATAAAACTATTTGATTACTGATATGAACATTAAAACTCATGAAGCACTGCTCTAAGCAATCAGTTCATATTTGTCTGATTGAGTGCCAGGAAGAATTTTTTTGAGAAAGCCAGAAAGAAAACAGCCCTCTTACATTTTCATCCAAACCAAAGAAAATCCAGTTATCAGTATGCGAGTGTTAAAAAAAAAAAGAAAAGAAACAGAAAATGAAATGACCAAATTCCTTCCTTGATTACATATTTCATCCAATTACTATATTTTCTTGTCTATAGACAATTTCTTCTTTCATGTTGATTATTTGAAAAGCAACAGACCATTTCTAAGTAACTGCTTTATTTATTTATTTATTTGTTTGTTTGTTTGTTTGTTTGTTTTTATATAAGCATTTCCAGAGAGTATTTTGCCTCCAATTAACTGAATCCACATGAAATAAATATATAGTATGTTCTATTGTCCATTCTTTTGAAATATCCAGAATCATAAATTTCAATTATCTATTTGCATAGTAAAAGTAAATTATTACTTTCTCAGTATTTGACATTATTTATAGCTATTTAGAGATGGCAAATAACTATCTGGATAATCAAATAAAATAGTTATTTTCATTATATGAGTTAGATATCCTAGATATCCCTAGTAATAAATTAAATTTCCAATTCCTCTAGAAGTAATTTTTGATCCAATAGATATTTTTTTTTAAAGTCACAATATGAGAACTATACAAAAGAATTATATAGTGTACACACAATCTTTTTAGGATGTGAAACTAGGTTTAGCACATCACTGACTCATTAAGTGCAAACAACAGGAAAATAATAAAGTGGCTTAAGAAACTAATTTTGAGTATCTTTGAAGGTAACTTTGTCTCAAATAGCATGGCATATGTGGCAGGCAATTTTTCTGTTTGATAAAGTAAGAGATAAGAGGTTAGTGGGAAACAAGAAGATATGAAAGAGGCCTAGTATAAGTAATAGGGGATAGAGCAGATGATGAAAAATCAATCTTAACTCCTTGGAAATCTAAGTAAAACCAATAGGTCTGACTTACTGTGTTTTCCATTGAAAACAAGTATCTAACTTTGTTGAAATAAAGCTTTAGCAGGCCTCCCGGTGGCACAACAGTTGAGTGCCTGTGAGGCTGTCCGCAGCCTCTGCAGGGCCGATTCGATCCCCCCCCCACTCCCCTGGCCAGGGAGAAACCCACATGGTGCAGCAGACCTCTCCTGCCTCTCCCGCTGCTCCCCTCAGCAGTGTCCTCGGTCTGTCTAACTGTTCTGTTCCCTGCTCTGTCTCTGGTGAATCCTCTCACCCTCCTGTGCTTCTGACCTGTATCCCAGTTCCTGTATGTATAAATACATAAATAAAATATAAAGCTTTAAAACAACCAAGACTGATTTGCAGAATGATAGATATTTAAATATAGAATCTGTTGTATATAAAATGAATTACATTTTTTTGAGAGAAAATCACAGGAACATTGCTAGTGGGAATGCGAAATAGTGTAGCCACTTTAGAATGGTGGCTGTTTCTTAAAAGATTAAACTGCTTTATCATATGACCCAGAAGATCCACTTCTAGGTAATACACTCAAGAGAAATGGAAGCCTATCACAAGAAAACTTTTGCAGCATTTTTCATGGCAGTTAAAATATGGAAACAACCCAAATATCAACCAATGCACGAACAAAATATGGTGTTTTCATACAGTGGGAACATTATTTGGCATAGATATGTATGAAATACTAATATAGTAAGAATAATGATGAACGTTGAAAACACTATGCTAAGTGAAAGACAACAATTACAGAAGACTATATATTGTCTGGTACCATTTATATGAATATCCAGAATAAGGAAATCTATAAAGAGATAGCAGTTAATGGTTACCTAGAGCTGGGGGCATTAAAGGTGAATGGGAAATAACTATGCTAATGAGAACTGTGGTTACTTCTAGAGTAATAAAAATGGCTTACAGTTGTGGTGCTGATGGTTGTACAACTCTATGAATATATTAAAAAACACTATATTGTACATTTTAAATGGGTAAATTGTATGGTATGTGAATTATATCACAATACACTGTTAAAGGTGCTTCGAGGATTTTTTGGTAAATGTTTTATACTTGTTTTATGTAAAATTTAAGAAAGAAGTTGTCTTTAAAAGACAAAGGAGAAAAATAGAAGGATTTTTCAAACTTAACTGATAAAAATTTTAAATGCATGCTACAAATGCAACAAATGATTAGTACAGTCACTGCGGCAATACCTTTACCCCACATAATTTAATTTTCAATATTTACACACTTTAAAATGGAAGACATCTTAATCAGTATGTGGAGACACTTTAAACTCTTTAGAAAATGCTACTGATGGAGGAAAGAATAGAAAATCTAAAGGAGGCATCACAAGACTATAACCTGGTTCCCACAAGGAGGTGGGCGGAGAGGCGATTAACATGACCATTAACTCAGCTATAGAAGTCAAGATCCTTAGGCTCCAAAGCCTAGAGTACAAAGCATAAGATCCAAGCAGGTATCAGATTGATGAAGGGAGTGTCAGGAGCACAGATCCAAAGGTAAAAAAAAACAGAGAGTAGACTTACTGTGGAATCACTGGTCCCTTTCAAATTCTGCATAGTTATCCAAAATCAGCAGCAAACAGGCCACTCCATAAAGGAATGAGCCCCTCCCAAAGAGAAGACTGTATCAGCTCAGTGTGTGCACAGGCTCGGGACAGCAGTCCCTCTGTCCACTTGTGACTCTGCAGGTGCTTCTTTTCACCAACTCTCTCCCTCCATAGGGCAGCAGCTTCCTGACTGCCCGTGACCTGCACCTGCCGGGGCTTCTCTTCACTGACCTCCCTCAAAGAAGGCCGCTCTCCTCAAGGCCACCCACCTGCAACCGTGCAGGCCTCTCTCAGCAAACCTGTCCCTTTCGGGGCAGCTCTTCCTGCCCGCTTGTGTCTATGCAAGTGTCCTTATTCTTCTGTCCCTTTACCTAATAAGCCTGTTCTTTAAATGTAACTACTGTCTCTGTCTCGTGGAGAAACTCGCCTGGGTAACTCATCGCATGTCACCGAAACGGGAGCTCTGGTGAAAACTTTCCCAGAGTGAACCCAAGGGCCCCTCACTCCAAACCCACAGACTCCAGAACTACATCACTATCATATAAATCTTCAATAATACACAGTCTCAAGTAACTGCTTCAGAAAATAATCTTTGCAGTGTTCCTTTTATAATGATTTCTAGTTAAATGTGGATTTCCATTTCATTGAGTTTATGGTGTTTACATAATTAAAATACAGTCCATTGCTCTGAGAGACGATTTAATTTCTGCAGTTTAAGGAACAAGAACAAAATTTGATTTTATATTGCATTAATGTTTTTGACTGAGTATTATGTTAAAATATATTAGTATTTTTAGTTAAAAATGATGTGCTAATTAGTCACTGATATTGTCATATCAAAAATAAGAATTTGACTCTGGATCAAGAGGAATTTGTATCTGCAAGATCATTTCAGCAGAAATGGGAATGTAAATTAGGAATAAGTACACTGTAAAGTCAAATGATGGACAATTATTGACACAACACTGCCACAGGCAGTTCTTGATTCCCAAACCTAGATTGCTCTTACATTTTCGAGATTGTCACTGGACCCAAGATTCTTTATGGCTCAGAATGTCAGCTGTCAGACTCAGAGGGGCAGGGTGGTGAGGGAAAACACTGTGATTTTAATTTATCGCTGGGAATATATTCTACATTTAAGGAAACATCATTGAGTTTTCTGTACCAGGCAATGTGCAAAATGCAGGCAACATTAAGAGGAGGAGGAGGAGGTAGGTAGTCATGACTGCTAGGAGCCCTTAGGCTACATCAAAGAGATGTCAGAGCAATAACAGGGCCCAGTCAGATAGATCTTCCATGTTTCCTTGAAGGGTTTACACTGAGGGAAATGAGGAGTCATTACAGGGTTTTAAGCAGAGGGGTAATATTATCTGTTTTTCATGTGCAAAAGATAACAGCTTGATTTGAGATAGTATAGGGAAAAAAGAAATTGTGAGCAGTGAAAAGTGACTTTTCTGTTTGAACCAAGGAAATGGATCCCTAACAAATGGCCAGCTGCCATGTTTGAATAAGGGAACTGGACCACTGAGTCACCCTGTGCCCTGATTAAACAGGGAAATGGAATCTTGGGCTAATATACCCAAAAGTCCATTTAAATAGATAGACTAAAATCATTGGCAAGACCTGCTCTAACATCCTGCTCACACAGATGAGCTTCCAGGCTACAGGTGCCACGCTAGAACACAAAGTGTCATATTTTTTTTTAAAGATATATTTATTTATTTATGCATACAAGAGCTGGGGTATAGGACAGAGGTGGGGCTGGTGAAAAGATTCACAGAGACAGAGTGGAGAGCAGAACAGGTAGATTGACTGAAATACACTGCTGCAGTGGGCAAAACAGGAGAGGTCGGGCTGCGCCATGTGATTCTCCCTGGCCATGAATCTAATTCATACTGCAGATAGCTTCATAGTGCTGAGACTTAACCCCTTGCACCACCAGGCAGGCCTCAAAGTGTCATATTGAATCCTAGGGCAAGTTAGGGATAATTAGGCAGCCTCAAGGACAGTGCAGGGACTTCAGGAGAGTTAAGGAAGGCTCCAGAGAGAAGGGCCACAAATTCCAAGGGGACTAATCAAACACCCTAAGACTTATGACAATAGGGACTTGCTTTATGATCTTAGGGTCAACAAGATATTCCAAATAGAGAACAATGAAAAAGAAAGTAGAGCCTCCCCTGGTGGTGCAGCAGTTGAGCACTGGGCTGCAAAGCTGCCTGCAGCCTCTGCAGTGCTGCTCCCCTCAGCAGTGTATTTCGTCAGTCTGCCTGCTCTGTTTCCCGCTTTGGCTCTGGTGAATTCTCTCACCCTCCCGTGCTTCTGACT
Source organism: Talpa occidentalis (assembly GCF_014898055.3). Lineage (NCBI taxonomy): Eukaryota > Metazoa > Chordata > Mammalia > Eulipotyphla > Talpidae > Talpa > Talpa occidentalis. The sequence goes on along the minus strand of NW_023604861.1, from coordinate 55,031,681 downwards.
GTACCCAGTACTTGAATAAATAAATAAACCTTTAAAAAAAAAACCCAATTATAAAAAAAAAGGTAAGGGCTGGGACACAGAGACTTAGTTCTGGGCACAGAGACTTTTAGGCAGTGAGTGAGACCACGGAGAACTAACCAATCACAAAGAGACTGGTGGAGCTTTAGAATAATTAGGGAAAGAAGTCTATATTTCCTAATGATATTGGAATTGTAGGGAAAACAAATGTTTAAGATGGTAAAGAATGAGAGATGCTGGGGGGCGGAGCAACATGGCGGCGAGGAGACGCTGCGAGTAAGATCTCCCATTAAAAAAAGTGAATAGGGAGGAAAAGCGGCAGGTCCCAGTGAGAACCGGGACACGGAAGATAAACGGGTGACGCCAGCGAACTGCCCGAAGAAGAAACTGGCCATAAAAGAGGACCAGAAGGGAGGGAAGCACAGAACCCTGCTCCCCTCCCCCGCCCACAGAGGCGGCACTCTCTGACCGGCAGAGAGGAGGAAACAACAAACCAAAACGGCCCACAAGAACAAACGACGCAGCAAGCGGGACTGTGAGTGGAAAGGAACTATTGCAGCCACCACACCCCGTGAACGGGAGCTGAGGCGAACCCTGCAGGATCCGCCGCAGCGGTGAGCGAACGGCTCCGGGCGCCATTAGAGAAGAACAAAGACCCCGGGACGCGCACACAGCCCGGGCTGCCGGTAAGCTGGCGCAGGAAAGCGGCGCGCTCGGCGCTCTTGAAAAGCAAGTGCAGACCTGGATCGCGGCTGCCCAGGTCCCCGCGCCTGCGACCTAGGCTTGCGGGGAGACGACCTAGGCTTGCGGGGAGACGCACGGAGGTCCTCACTGAGGTGAAGGTCCCTCCCTGAGTGAGCAGGAACCAGGCGCCCAGGCACGGGAGCTGTGCAAAAGGCGCCATTCCCGCGCCACTGAACTGGGCTACAGCCCGCATCCTGGAACTGAGGGCTTTGAACTGAGACCCGGGGCACGAAAATTCGGGGCGTGGTTTCTCCACGACGGTGGGGCACAAGGCAGACACAGCACCCCAAAGCTGTTAAGGTGTACCCTACCATTCCCGCTCTGTTCTCTGTCCCACGGGGTGGGGGGAGGCGAAAAACAGCCCCCCAAGGACAATAGGAGAGATCTCTGGCACCACCTAGCGACCAGGAAAAAAAAAAGTCACTAACACCCTATAAAACAGGACATTTCTTAAGACTGCTTGAAAAGGGCAGAAGGTTTCTGGAGGACCCAGTGGCCAGCCGGGAAGTTATTCCATGCCAGGCCCCTTCCGACCAGCAGTCTGAGCCCACAGAGGGAGCAGGCACCCACGTCCGGGGCAGACCGGGTGCGCAGAAGAGTGTGCCTGAAACCGGAGGCGCAGGGACTGCATCCCGCTTTGCCATTTGAGAACAGGGACATTTCTTCAGTAAAAACTGCCTAAAACCAGCAGAAAGCTCCCCCAGAAGACAGAGATGGCTCCTGGAAGAGCCAGAGGGGAGCGGAGAAGTTCACCCAAGATGTCAGTCAGTCCGAGCAACACAGTGTCCCAACGCATACGACAAATTAGAAAACAGACAGTAGGGAGTAGAAGAACCACACGCAACCTAAAAACTCCTCAGGAAAGAAGCACACCACAAAAAGAAAACCACTCCCCAGATTGCAACGACAGCAACTTGGAAGAACTTCTGAGCCTTCCAGAAAGAGAATTTAAAATTGCCATGATTAAAAAAGTGATAGATCAGAAGAAGGAAATTGAGTCCCTAAAGAGGGAAGTAAGAGAAATGCAGGAGATCAAAGAATTAATGGAGGAACTAAAGAACTCTGGGAAAAGCAATGAAAGCAGAATAGATGAAATGGAAGAACGAATAAGTAATCTTGAAGACACAGAAATAAAAAGAACCAAAACAGAAAAGGAAAGAGAAGTACGAAGGAAAAAGAATGAAGAAAGACTTCGGGAACTATCTGACTCCATGAGGAAAGGAAATATAAGAGTTATAGGAATTCCAGAAGGAGAGGAGAGAGATGTAGGAACAGAGAAAATATTCATGGATATAATTGAAGAGAACTTCCCAAATGAGAAGAAGGAGCTGAAAATTGATATACAAGAAGCAAGAAGAACACCAAACTTCCACGACGAAAGGAAAAACACAGCAAGACACATAATAGTGAAGCTCCCAAGAATCCAGGACAAGGAAAAAATAATGAAGCTGACAAGAGGGAAGAAACAGATAACATTCAAAGGAAAACCAATCAGGCTGACATCAGACTTCTCTGAAGAAACACTACGGGCAAGGAGAGAGTGGAGGGACATAGTCAACAGACTCCAAGAAAACAGATGCCAACCAAGAATACTCTATCCCGCAAAGCTCTCTTTCCTCCATGAAGAAAGAATATGGACCTTCCCAGACAAAGAGAAACTCCGGAATTTCATTGCGACTAAACCCCCACTCCAAAAAATACTACAAGGAATCCTAAAGCCAGAACCTCAGAGGGACGAATAACAATGAAAGAAGACCAAAAAAAAAAAAAAAAGTTATTAAAAGAATGAATAAAATCAAAGGAAAGACAAACATAATGGCAAATACAGATGCTAACATATCAATATTAACTCTAAATGTAAATGGACTAAACTCTTCAATAAAAAGACACAGAGTTGCAGCCTGGATTAAGAAACAAAACCCAACCTTTTGCTGTCTCCAGGAAACACATTTAGCTACAAAAGATAAAAATAGGCTCAAAGTCAAAGGATGGAAAACAATCCTACAAGCAAATGGGCCAAAAAAGAAAGCAGGAACAGCTATACTTATATCAGATAAAACAGACTTCAAACTCAAAAAAATAAAAAGAGACCCCAATGGTCACTACATTATGATTAAGGGGACAATACTTCAAGAAGAAATAACACTCATTAACATATACTCACCAAACGAAAGAGCACCAAAATATATCAGACAACTGTTGTCCTCTCTGAAAACAGACATCAGAGAAAACACATATGTAGTGGGAGACTTCAACACACCACTATCAACAATGGATAGATCAACAAGACAAAAAATAAGTAAAGAAACTAAAGCTCTAAATAAGGACCTAGAGCATTTGGGCTTAACAGACATCTATAGAACACTAAACCCCAAAAAAACGGAGTACACATTTTTCTCAAGCGCACACGGATCATTCTCCAGGATCGATCACATACTGGGGCACAAGACAAACATCAACAGATACACCAAGATTGAAATCATACCAACCATCTTTTCTGACCACGAAGGCATCAAACTAGAAATAAATCATAAAAAGAAGGCAAGGAACTATCCTACCTCATGGAGATTAAAAGCCACACTACTGGAAGACCACTGGACTAACGAGGAGATCAAAGAAGAAATTAAAAAATTCTTTGAATTGAATGACAAGGAGGACACCAATATCCTAAATGTATGGGATGCAGCAAAAGCAGTAATAAGAGGAAAATATATAGCAATAGAAGCTCACATCAAAAAACAAGAAAGAACTCAAAGAAACAACCTAATCTCGAAGCTCAAAGATCTAGAAAAAGAACAACAAAAAACCCAGAACCAGTAGAAAAGAAATAATAAAAACCAAAGCAGAAATAAATGAAATTGAAACTAAAAAAACAATCCAAAAGATCAATGAAACCAAGAGCTGGTTCTTTGAAAAAATAAATAAAATAGACAAACCCCTAGCCAGGCTCACAAAGGAAAAAAGGGAGAAAGCACAAATACACAGAATCATAAATGAAAGAGGAGAAATCACAACGGACACAGCAGAAATCAAAAGAATAATCAGTAACTACTATGAACAGTTATATGGAAACAAGTTCCACAATCTAGAGGAGATGGACAAATTCCTACAACTCTACAATCACCCAAAGCTAGATAAAGAAGAAATAGAACACCTAAACAGACCAATTACAAGCAGCGAAATTGAAATGGTAATTAAAAACCTCCCCAAAAACAAAAGCCCAGGACCTGATGGATTTACAAATGAATTCTACCAAACATTCAGAGACGAATTAGTGCCTATCCTTCACAAACTCTTCCAAAAAATTGAGAAGGAAGGGACAATACCAAACACGTTCTATGAAGCCAATATTACACTAATACCAAAACCGAATAAGGACAACACAAAAAAGGAAAACTATAGGCCAATCTCCCTAATGAACACTGATGCAAAAATCCTCAATAAAATTTTAACTATCAGAATCCAACAATGTATCCATAAGATAATTCACCACGACCAAATTGGATTCATTCCAGGGGCACAAGGATGGTTTAACATCCGAAAATCAATCAACGTTATCCAACACATCAACAAAAAGAAATATAAAAACCATATGATAATATCAATAGATGCTGAGAAAGCTTTCGACAAAGTGCAACACCCATTCATGATAAAAGCCCTTGAAATTCTTGGGATACAAGGAACATACCTCAACATCATAAAGGCCATCTATGACAAGCCAACAGCCAGTATCATTCTCAATGGTGAAAAGCTGAAAGCAATTCCATTAAGATCTGGAACAAGACAAGGATGTCCACTCTCACCACTGCTTTTCAATATAATACTGGAAGTCCTAGCCAGAGCAATAAGACAAGAGAAAGACATCCAAGGAATCCAAATAGGAAAAGAAGAAGTCAAACTATCACTATTTGCAGATGATATGATAATATACATAGAGAACCCCAAAATCTCCACAGAAAAACTAATTCAACTCATCAATCAATTCAGTAAAGTGGCAGGATACAAAATCAACACGCAAAAGTCAGTAGCCTTCCTATACACAAACAATAAATCTGAAGAAGAAGAAATCAAAAAAACCACCCCTTTTATTATCGAAACAAAAAAATCAAATATTTGGGAATAAATCTAACAAAAGAGGTAAAGGACCTATACAAAGAAAACTATAAAACACTGTTAAAAGAAATAGAAGAAGACACAAAGAAATGGAAAGACATCCCCTGCTCATGGATTGGAAGAATAAACATTATTAAAATGGCCATCCTACCAAAAGCAATATACAGATTCAATGCTATTCCAATCAAAATCTCAATGGCATTCTTCAAAGAAATAGAACAATTATTGATGAAATTCATATGGAATCACCAAAAACCCCGAATAGCCAAAGCTCTACTGAAAAAAAAAGAAGGAAATGGAGGCATCACACTCCCAGACTTCAAACTATACTACAAAGCCATAATCATCAAAACTGCATGGTATTGGAACAAGAACAGACATACAGACCAATGGAATCGAATAGAAAATCCAGAAATAAACCCACAGATTTATGGTCAACTAATCTTTGACAAAGGAGCAAAGACTATGCATTGGAGCAAAGAAAGTTTGTTCAATAAATGGTGCTGGGAAAACTGGGTCGCTACATGCAAAAGAATGAAGCTTGACCACTACCTCACACCATACACAAAAATCAACTCAAAATGGATTAAAGAACTAGACATAAGACCTGAAACCATAAAATACATAGAAGGAAATATAGGCGAAACACTACGGGATTTGCACATCAAAGACATCTTTACAGACACATCACCCAAAGCAGTGATAGTGAAGAGAAAGATAAACAGCTGGGACTACATCAAATTAAAGAGCTTCTGCACAGCAAAAGAGACAATAACAAAAACAAAGAGAAACCCCACCAACTGGGAGAACATTTTTGCACCCAACACTAATGATAAAGGACTGATCACAAAAATCTGCAAAGAGCTGATGAGACTCAGCAACAACAAAGAAAATAATCCAGTCAAAAAATGGGCAGAAGAGCTAAAAAGAAACTTCTCTGAAGAGGAAATGCAAATGGCCAACAGACATATGAAAAAATGTTCAACATCACTTGTAATCAGGGAAATGCAAATCAAAACTACCATGAGATACCATCTCACACCAGTGAGAATGGCACATATTAAAAAAACTAGCAACAACAAATGTTGGAGAGGATGTGGAGAAAAAGGAACTCTTGTGCACTGTTGGTGGGAGTGCAAACTGGTCCAACCACTATGGAGAGCTGTGTGGAGATTTCTGGACCTACTAAACATAGAGCTTCCATATGATCCAGCAATTCCACTCCTAGGTATTTACCCAAAGGACACAGAAACATCAATTCCAAAGAGCACCTGCACTCCTATGTTTATAGCAGCACTGTTTACAATAGCTAAGCTTTGGAAACAACCCAAATGCCCAAAAATAGATGACTGGATCAAGAAGATGTGGTACATATATACCTTGGAATATTACTCAGCATTCAAAAAAGATAAACACATGCAATTTGCAGCAACATGGATGGCACTGGAAGGGATCATGCTCAGCGAAATAAGCCAAAAAGAAAAAGAAAAATACCGGATGGTCTCACTCATAGCAGGAATCTAGAAAACTTAAATAAGGGACCAGGAAAATGAATATAAGAAAGTGAAAATCAAAATCAACAAAAAACTATGAACCAGAGACACTTTTTGGGGGGTGGGGGGCGGGAGGGGAAGGATTGGGGTCAGAATGGGGCGTTTGCAATTGTATGGGGGAATATAAAAATAAAATTTAATATTTAAAAAAAAAAAAAACAAAAGAAAAAAAAAAAAAAAAGAATGAGAGATGCTGATGACACATCCAAGGAATAATGCCTAACAACCCCCACTTTCTCTCCAGGAGCTGTGGGAAACTGACAGAGATTATCATTCCTGCTGGGGAATGATGTACAGAATAATAAGCCTATTATTTTTCTGCTTCCTAACTATTCTTCAGGCTATTGTATTTTTAATTAAGAATCCCAAAACCTAAAATTTTAAAATCACAACTCTACATACTTAATAGCCCAGGAAATCCAGTCATATTGAATCATAGGGCAATGGGAAAGCACTTAGGGACAGAATAGAATAGGAAAAGCTTCAGAAGAATAAGGAGGGTTCCATAAATAAGGGCAACAAATTCCAAAGGGAAGTAATTAATTAAACACCTCAGAACTAGGGGCAACAGGACATTCCAGATCAAGGATGATAAAGAAAAGTATGCTAAAATAAGGGCTGGAATACGGAGACCTAGTTCTAGGCACACAGACATCAAGGCAGAGTGACTGAGGCCACTGAGAACTAACCAATCAAAAAGAGACTGATGGGGCTTTAGAATAATAGGGAAAGAAGGTGTATATTCCCTGAAGCATATAATTCCACTTAGGCTTCCTTGCCCCTCCCTGGCCTGGTTTTGATGGAGGACAAGAATAGAAAAACTGGAAAGGAGGCCTCACAAGACTAACATCTGACTCACACAAGGAGGTGGGGGTCAAGGGGAATAACATGACCATTAACCCAGCTGTAGAGGTCGGACCCTTAGGCACCCGTACCTTATCACAAGGCATGAGACCGCAGCAGGATCAGATACTACAGGGAGTGGAGCACAGGCCTGAGGGTAAAGATATGGAGATTGGTGCCACCCTGGAATCTCTGGTCCCTTTCAAGTTTAGTCTGTTACCCAACATCGGCAACAAGCAGGCCACTCCACGGAGGAGTGACCCCTCCCAAAGAGAAAAGGACTATATCAGTGCAGTCTCTGCACAGGCTGGGGGCAGCACTCCCTCTGCCCACCTGTGACTTCATGCAGGTGCTTCTTTCACCAATTGTCTCCCTCTGTAGGGCTGCACTCCCACTGCCTGCCAGTGACCTGCTGGGACTTCTCTTCACTGACCTCCCTTAGTGGAGGCAGCTCTCCTCAAGGCTGCCCGCCTGCAACCATGCAGGCTTCTCTTAGCAAAACCTGTCCCTTTCCCTTTCCCTAATAACCCCGCCCTTTAAATAAAACTAACGTCTCTGTCTTGGGGAGAAACCGGCCTGGGAAACTTGCCGCGTGTTGCTGAAGCAGGAGCTCTGGTGAAGCTGTTATAGGGCAGCCCCGATATTGAACGGGTTGCCTGGCTGTGGGTCCTCACCCGCGCTTAATAACGGACTTATTAATACTCCACTACAGGCACACACACAAAGGTTAATAAAAGGTTTATTTACAAGGGAAAAGGAAAGAAGGAAAATGTACAACTCAGGGAGAAAATAGGGAAATAAAGTCTTTAATGCGTCCTACCTGATCCGCCGACCTGGAAACCCAAAGGCACTCTCAGAGCTGGCCAGACGCTGCGAGCTGGCAGAGAGTCAAAATGGGGGACCCCTCCAAAGCCCACTTGTCTGGCTTTATACCAACCTGGCTGCTTAACCCCACCCTCAGGTCCCAGCCACCTTCCCTTTGGTGATGATGGGATTTGGAGTTCCCAGTGTCTTTGGCTTTGGCCTGGGGTGGGGGTGGAGTCCACAAAGCCTGCATGGAATTAGCTTTAGGACATCCTTTTCCCCCTAACAAAACCTTTCCCAGAGTGAACCCAAAGACCCCGCACTCCAAACCCTGACTCCAAAAACCTCATCAGTTTCACCCGCCTGGGAGTCCCACTTTATTTCTGTTTCTTTTCTCCTCAATAAACTTTTTTCTTTATCTAAACAAATCTGCCTCTTTTCGTTTGCTTGCCTGAGCGTCAGCGAAGTTCCTGCTGCAGCTGCGTGAGCTACCAACCCACAGTGGTCTAGTGGCTGGGACTTAACGCTGCCTCTGTAGTCTGGGATTCATTCCTGACTGGGAGACTAGGCCTGAAAACCTGAAATTATGGTATCAATATTATACATATAAGCAGCATTTTTTTTTAAGATTTATTTTTTTTATAGAGGCATGTTTTTATTTATTTATTTATTTGTTTATTTGTTTTGTTTATACATGCACTGGGTACAGTCAGAAGCGCGGGAGGGTGAGAGAATCACCAGAGCCAGAGCGGGGAGCAGAGCAGGCAGAAGGACCGAAGTACACTGCTGAGGGGAGCAGCGGGCGGCAGGAGAGGTCTGCGCGCCATGTGGGACCCTCCTCCGGTGGCCGGGAGCAGCCGGGGATCAAACCAGCACTGCAGAGGCTGCAGGCAGCTTCGTAGCCCAGTGCTCAACCGCTGTGCCACCGGGGAGGCCCTATAAGCAGCATTTTTGAAACTATAGTATATGATGGAGGACAAGAATAGTGGGGGCAGAAGAGATTAGCATAACCATCCACTCAGTTGCAGAAACTAGTGGGAGGGGGGGAGAGAGAGAGAGAAAGAGAGAGAGAGAGAGACACAGAAGCTGTGGACACTAGTATCCTGATATGGAGATTGAGCCCAACAGACCCCAAAGGTAAAGATATGGAGATTGAGCCCATTGTAGAGTCTGGGCCCCTTTCAAATTCTACATAGCTGTCCAAAATTAGCAACCAACTGACAGCTCACAAGGAGTGCCCCTCCCAAAGAGAAGATGACTATATCAGTTCAGTGTCTGCACAGGCTTAGGGCAGCACTCCCACTGCCCTCCTGTGACTATGCAGGTGCCTCTTTTTGCCAACTCTCTCCCTCTGCAGGTCTGCAGCTTCCTGCCTGCCCTTGATCTGTCAAGGCCTCCCACCTGCAACTATGCAGGCCAATCTTAGCAAACCTGTCCCTTCTGGGACAGCTCTTCCTGCTTGCTTGTGTCTGTGCAAGTGTCTTTCACTGTTTTATCCCTTCCCTAATAAACCTGCCCTTTAAATATAACTAATGCATCTGTCTCATGAGGAAACTCACCGTGTGTCGCTGAAAGGCAGCTCTGGTGAAACCTTTCCCAGAGTGAACCCAAGGACCCCGCACTCCAAACCCCAACTCCAAAAACTGCAACACCGTATGCCTGGCATTGTGATGTGTGAAGAGAAAGACTAAAAGAAAAAAAATTCAACACTTGCCCACGAAAACTTGGAATTCAACTTCGAAGAAGCTTTAGAGTTTCTGTGCTTTGATACGGAGCCGATGTCTCCCAGGCTATGTCTATGTCTCGGCAGATTTCATGCCTGACTTGGTAATAGATAGATAGATAAGATAAAGATGATTATAGTTTGCGGGTGGCAAAAAATCATTTGAAATACTGTCTTGAAACAAAGTGATCATGGGAGAGCAACAGTTCTGCTTAAATGAAAGACTAGTAAGAGTTTTCCCTCTAAACTTAGAAAAATACTTTCATAAATGAAGGAAGGATTTTGGAAAAGAATATTAAAAAAATCAAAAGAAGGAAATATAGCACTAATTGTTTTTAAGATTACCTATTCTTAGCTCCTCAGTCACATATCCTTGCATCATGACTAGTACTGTAACAGGGTGGTCCCCAGGAAAGGGGGAGGTTCCAGGTTCCCTGCCCCACCCAAATGGAGGGTGGAGCTGAGCAGAGAGAGAAGAAGCTACAGAGGAGACTGAGGAAGGAAGCAGGATGGAGCCAGAAGGAGACCTGGAGGAGGCGCATGGAGCCTAGAGACACATGAAGAAACTGCGCTTGTCTTTTGGTCATGGACTGGGTGACACAGATGTGGGTGAGACCCGTGGGGAGGAGACAATGGCAGCTTTTATCTTGATGTTGATTTTGCTCTTTTCCTTCCGGGCTTGTCTGGTTGTTTCTGACCCTTTTCTGTGGGTCCCCACTGGAAGATGCTTCAGACTTGTGGCAGCTTTGGGGCCTTGCTTTGGGCCAATCCCATTTGGATGGACTTTTACCCACGAGGGGACGGGTAACTTTGGGTGCTTTATTTAGAAACTAGATTCTTTGCCTTTCCTGTATTGTTTCCAAGTTTTATTAAAGTTCCTTCCCATTAAAGTCTCATATGTTTTGTGTTGATGCAGCGGATGGCAGAACCCATTTAGAGCAGGCAGGTTTTGGGGGGGTCTGGGGTGCACCTCTCCCTGCCCTGTAACAGATTTGGCACCCAACATGATTTAGAACAGAGCCATCCATGGTTAGTCAGCCCCATGGGGAAATTGGGCTTCCCTATGGCACTGGCTACCTCTCCCTGCCCTGTAGCAGTACCTTGAACAAAATGACACAGAAGCCTGAACAATACTGAAATTATTCCAGGAAAGTTTGTTTAGAAGGCACACTGTTTATACTATGCCTCTGGAGAGCATGGTAGGCAGAGTAATGGCTCCCCAAAGATATCCTAATGGAAACTGTAAATAAATTATGTTACAGGACAAGAGCTAATTAAGTTGGAGATGGATGAAAGGATGTAAATTAGCTGACCTTAAAACAGGGAAGCTATCCTGGATTATCAAGGGTGTCCAATGTAATCATGAGGGTCCTTAAAAATTGGGAGATGGATGCAGAAGAATTTTGAAAAGACTAATTCGACATAAAAAAGACTCAACTAATGGTTGCTGGCCAGGAACACAGACAGACTCTAAAAACTGGAAAAAGCAAAATAATTGCTTTACTACCAGAGCCTTTGTAACAGGGTGGTCCCCAGGAAAAGGGGACGTTCCAGGTTCCCTGGCCCACCCAAAGGAGGGTGGAGCTAAAGAGAATAAGAAGCTGGAGAAGAGACTGAGGAAGGAAGGAAGCAGGATGGAGCCAGAAGGAGACCTGGAGGAGGAACACAGAGCAGACAGATACGTGAAGAAACTGCACTTGTCTTTTGGTCATGGACTGGGTGACAAAGATGTGGGTGAGAGACCTGTGGAGAGGATACCAATGGCAACTTTTATCTTGATTTTGATTTTGCTCTTTTTCTCCCAGACTTGTCTTGTTGTTTCTGATCCTGTTCTATGGGTCCCCACTGAAAGGTGCTTTAGATTTGTGACAGGCTTTGGGGCCTTGCTCTGGGCCAATGCCAATCCCATTTGGGTGGACTTTTACCCATGAGGGGAACGGGTAACTTTGGGTGCTTGACTTAGAAACTATGTTCTTTGCCTTTCCCGTGTTGTTTACTAATTGTATTAAAGTTCCTTTTCATTAAAGTCTCATATGTTTTGTGTTGATGCTGTGGATGGCAGAGCCTATTTAGAGCAGGCAGGTTTGCAAGGTCTGGGGTGCCCCACTCCCTGCCCTGTAACACCTTCAGAAAGAATGCAGTTTTGCTTACTGTCAAGGTACAGTTTAGTAAGGTTAAAAACTAAGCCTGCATTTCCGACCCAACAGGCAGGTTTGGGTGGCTGGAATAGATAAGGGAATGGATAAGACTGCTTTGGGGACAAGGCCATAAAACTGACCCATATGGCAAGAAACAACAGCCCAGATTCAGGAATGCAGAAATAGAGGCCAGAATACGCTTCTGTGTGAAAGGCCAGTGCCAGAGACTAGACATCCCAACATATAAAGGTGCAAACTGGCTCCCCAAGTTAGAAAGCCTGCAAAAACAGAGCTTAAAAGAGAGCCTCAAATCTTCCTTAGCACACAGACTTCTGTCTCACCCGCTGCTCCCCTTAGCAGTGTATTTTAATAAATCTGCCTGTTCTCTTCTCCTTTCTGCCTCTGGTGAATTCTTTCACTCCCTTGTCTCCGGCCTCACCCTGATCTTCTCCCTACAACAGTTATCCCTTTAATTTTTGGTTCAATGGGACCTATTTTGGACTTTTCCCAAAATGTAAGAAAATTGATTAGCATAGTTTTATGTCTCTTTTTGTGGTTATTTGTTACAGCTATGATAGGAAATTAATACAGATAGCATGTAAAAATGCCTGTTTACTTGTTCCACACTCCCACTTCCTTGATCCCCATCTCAAGTTGTCATTACTTCTGGCCAAAACTCATTCTCAGCTTTGTATCTCTAGCATCTACTCTCTGTGTGTACACTAAGCATTTGATAAACACTTATTGCATCAAGAAATGAATGAGTTGCTTTCAGATTTCCTGCTAGTTGTTCATTCCAAGTTTTTTTCTTCTACACATAATGTTTTCAAGGCTGCATAGTTTGGAAGTGGCAGATAAAGTAGAGCAGCTAATCACGTGTTGAGGTAAATTGTTATGAATATCCATTAGAAGTCCACTTCCCTGCTGCCTCCCTTTTCTTATTCTTACATTTAAATACAAAGCTCTGCTCTTTCAAATCTCTCCAGTTGCCATTTTAAAAGATTCTGAAAACAAATGGTCTTGGAATGTAAGTCCTTGAATATGTAGTCTGAAAAGCCTGAGAAAACCTGTAGAAAGCTTGAGCAAAAAGCCTGAGGGACCTTAATTTGGATTTATAAATCTCCACATTTTCTTTCTTCTTTCTCCACCAAGCTGCTTAGCTGGAACTTAATGACTTTCAGTTATTACTACATATAATCATATATCTGCAGGGGCCCGTCCCCCCTACAGTTACATTGAAGCACCTTATCTCACTGTAGTGGAATTGTGAAAATTGGTCTTTTATTCATTTCAATTGTTTTCCATCTAAAATTATTTATACACTGAAAAAACTTTGTTTACTCATTCATTGTCATGGAATTACTCATTATAAAAGTAATTTTGAGCACTTTGAACATTTCACAACTTGCTCAAAGCATTTCACACATGTAAAAAATTCATTAGAAAATAGGGAAAAAAACAGAAAATAGAAGGTAAAAATTCATAATCCCACTACATTATGTTATGTGTAAGTAACTGCTTTTAAAATCTGGTGCTCATTCTTTCAGATTTACTTCCCATTTCAAAATCTTAGTTGATGAAGGAAAGAATAGAAAACCAAAAGGAGGCTGCACAACACTAGAACCTGACTCACTCAAGGTGGTGAGGGTAGAGGGAATAACATGACCATTAACACAGCTATAGAAATCAAGATCCTTAGGTGCCAATGCCTTATCACAAGGCATAAGGCCAAAGCAGGTATCAGACTGCTGTGGCACGGTGTGTCAGAAGCACAGACCTGAGGGTAAAGATATGGAGATTGGGCCCGTTGTGGAATCTCCGGTCTCTCTGATTCTGCATAGTTGTCCAAAATCAGCAGCAATCTAACCACTCACAAAGATGACCTCTCTACCAAAAGAAGAGGATGAAACCTATCGCTGCCCCCACAAAGGGGCAGCTCTTTCTGTCCACTTGTGTCTATGCAAGTGTCCTTTATTCTTCTGTCCTTTTCCCTAATATACCTGCTCTTTAAATATAACTAATGTGGGCCTCCCCAGTGGCGCAGCAGTTGAGCACTGGGCTGTGAAGCTGCCCGCAGCCTCTGCAGCACAGGTTTGATCCCCAGCGAGGGTCCCACATGGCACGCAGACCTCTCCTGCAGCGCCCGCTGCTCCCTTAGCAGTGTACCTAGGTCTTTCTGCCTGTTCTGCTCCCAGCTCTGGTGAATCCTCTCACCCTCCAGCATTTCTGACTGTACCCAGTGCTTGTATAAATAAATAAATAAATAAATCTTTATAAACAAACAAATAAATAAATAAATAAAACTAAGTTCTCTGTCTCATGGAGAAACTCACCTGGGAAACTCACCGCATGCTGCTGAACACGAGCTTTGGTGAAACATTTCCCAGAGTGAACCCAAGAACCCCGCTTTCTAAACCCATTAACTCCAAAACTACATCATTAGTCAATTGTCTTTCAGGTGTGGTTTGAATTGGGCAGGTTATTTAAAATTATTGCATTTAGTGCTAAACACTTTAAGGATGAAAGTCAAAATTGAAACAGTAAATACTAAGTTACTTTTGAGAAAGACTAAAGTGGCCCTCTGAAGGCAGGAACTTGCCCAGACCAGTCAGTCCTATCCTCAATGGTGAGGAACTGTCCTTGGTCTTTTCCTGTTAAATTATTTCCACAACCAGCCTCTGAGAAGAATACTCTGGGAACATGATGGGTTAAGACAAAAATAAGCCCACTTTATAGTTATGTCTGAATGCAAAAGAAAAAAAAATCACAAACCACAAAATGGCAAAAAAAAATTCCTCCATATTGGCTTATGTGAGATATCACTGCTGCTTTACAAAATACAGCTTTAGCTTCATTCTAGTCCTCTTCTGAGATATATTGAGATGCTGGACTTTAGAATTGTCCTGGCTTCCTGACAATGCCAAAGCCAGAGTGAAACTTTGCTTCCCTGAATCCTCCACGAGGGATTGAACTGGATTTGAACTGACCACATAAAATTCTGTTCAATATTTTTTTTAAAGATTTATTTATTTATTTATACCACCACTGGGTACAGTCAGAAGAGCGGGAGGGTGAGAGAATTCACCCGAGCCAGAGTGGAGAGCAGAACAGGCAGACTGACGAAGTACACTGCTGAGGGGAGCAGCGGGCGGCAGGAGAGGTCTGCATGCCATGTGGGACCCTTGCTGGCGGCCGGGGATTGGTCGGCACTGCAGAGGCTGTAGGCAGCTTCACAGCCCAGCGCTCAACCGCTATGCCAGTGGGGAGGCCCCAAGTCTGTTCAAATTTTATATGCTATTTACAATTTGGTGAACTTAATTCACATATAACTGGGTGAAATTTTTGAATATTCACTTCTGCACTGAATATGACAAAAGTCTAGTTTTTGTGGCTATTGTATTGTGTTTGACATTCAACGTTTTTAAGAAATTAAATGTTTCCTTAATATATAGAGGAAACACAATTAATGTTACAAATTGTATCCTCGGGATACTAGTTGCTGGTAATTTTCTCCTTATAGATCTGTTCCTCTACTTTCTTGACAAAAATGTACACTGGAAGGAAATTATCCTACAAAAATGTACGCTAGAAAGAAATTATCCTACAGCATAAAGTAATTGTAAAGAGAAGTTATAGCCAGCTGTGCATCAAAGAAAGTATATGTGCATGTATATGACAGTGTGCTTATTTTTATCTTCAGCATTGTGCTATTGCTTTGGCTGTTTAGAAGGAGATTTTCTTGTAAATTCTCTAAGGTTTTCATCATCTAAATATTTAAGCATCAAAATATTTGCAGTTCTGTCATCTTAAGTATCCAAACTCCACAGCCTTTTGGATATGGATTGCATTTTTGTTTCAATGTTTTCTGTTCTCAGATGTTATAATTTTCATTGTCAGTCCTTTCAAATTGTCTGGGAGTACACATTGTACTTCTTAGCCATGTGAATTAGAGCTACTGCTCTAAGGAGAGCATAGGATTTAGCTGGGTGTCTCCTGATGGCCGACAGTGGACAGTTTCCTTTCACCGCACTTTTGCCATAATAATGTGAAACGATAACATATACTATTTCAGAAGAGTGCTCTTTAATTAAGATAGAAAAGTGGGGGAAATGTAATTAATAACCTCAAGACCCTCTCTCCCACCTCCTTTATCTTGGCAAATAAAGTACTTTCTGGAGCAGTTTGTTACATTATTTTCAAATCATACTTCCAGTTGATATTTGGGTCCTAGAGGTCTCACTGGAACCAAACCGACAGAGGAAGGCTGACAAAATGGATGCATTGTTGAACAGATTCTACTATGTAACCTGCTAATTTTGTCAGTTCATCAACATTTTACCCTATGATTACACGGAATGCAAAGAAAAGTCCCCTAGTGAGGAAGGTGAAGTCTGTCAAACAGAAAATAAGCTGCAGGTGTGCAACACTCATTGATCTTTTACAAAATAGCTCTGGGCTGACTCACTACAAAACAAGCTATTCAAAGCATTTTAATTTTAAAATTCTATTGAGAATTTGGGGGCACTTCTAGGTAATCTGGTATTAGTTATTCATTTATCAATGATAAAAACAGTGAACAAATTAATTGCTAACATGAAAGAGCTATAATCTCTTATAATTATACTGATTTTAAAGTCCACGTGGGTGGATGTTATTAAGTATTGGCACAATTTGTTCCTGAGTGGGTGGCAGTGCTGTGCCCGATGTGTCAGGAAACAAGACTAGATCTGAACGAATGTGAGAAGCGTTTTCTTTATCAAAATGTATTTAAAGTTTTGGGAGAATTTGACTTATTGCTAGACTTGCTTTTCTGATAAAAGTCAAACTCTTTAGCACATACAGGAATAAAGCACTTTATGATCTGGAGTTTGCCTCCCTTAATGTCAGCCCCCCATTGCTTCTCAATTTTCACATAATGCTATGGCTGTATTAACTACTCACTGGTCCCTGGTACTACTTTCTCAGCCTTCATGATATTTTAGCATCTTTTTTCTTAATCGGGACTGCTCCATCCTCACCACAGTTCTCCTAATCTCTTAGGAGGCTATCTTGCTTATATTTCCCAATTCAAGTCAATTATCTCTAAGAACCCTTCCTGAATCTCTTAAATTCTCTGTGTTCCCATGGCACACTGTATAGAATATCATATTGATAACTATCAAATTGTTTTGAGTATTTGTTTTCTCGCATGCTCCTCTACTATAAGAACTTTAAGTGCAAGAACATTATCTCATTAGTGTTTGTATTCCTGCCTTCTCAATAAGGATGGATGATTTAATTAAGGAATCTAAAAGAATGAAGCAGAGTATATTAATAAATAATTTAATCCATTAATCAAAATGACCCAGCTAGTACCTATTTTTGAATAAACTAACTGAATGACATCTGATTAATTTTAAGGAATCTATACGTGTATATTGATAGGATTTTTTTTTCATTGAAACTAGGATAGCCTAATGTATTTGTACATCTATGAAAAAATGACACAATTCAGCTTTTAAAAGAAATAAAGTTCTGATATATGCTACAATACAGGCAAAACTTGAAAGCATTATGCAAGCGAAATAAGTCAGGCACAAGAGGGACAGATACCACATGATTCCACCTGTATCTGACCAGTGAAATTCATAAAGATAGAAAGCAGGGCCTCCCTGGTGGCTCAGGTGTTAAAGACAGCACTGTCAAGCTATTGCCAGCCACTGCAGCACGAGTTTGATCCCTGGCCAGCCAGGGAGCAACCCACATGGCACAACAGACTTCACCTGCCTCTCCTGCTGCTCACCCCAGCAGTGTACTTCAGTGAATCTGCCTGTTCTGCTCCCTACTCTCTCTAGTGAATCCTCTAACCCCCCCCACCTCTGGCTTACACCCCAGTTCTTGTATACATAAATAAATAAATCTTAAAAAAAAAAAGAAAGAATGCAGAATGGTGGTTTTGAGGAATTAGGGTCCTATTAAGTATTGCTTAATAGGACAGAGCTCCAGTTTGGGATGATGAAAGTCTGAAGATCCATAGCACTGATGACTGCATCACAATATGAATATATTTAACATCACTAAATTGTACAGTTAAAATTGTTGAAATAGTAAATTTTATTTGCTGCATGTTTTGTCACATGAATGCTGTATGATTTTTTATAATCTATTAAACACACAATGTTGCCAGAGGACATAGATATATGTGTGTTAGAATACATTTGACTGGCTCAAAGTTAAAATGGAGATAGAGAACATCTACCTCTTGAGTGATCTCCATTTGTTCTAGGAAATCTCACATGCTATAGGTCACAGAAAATTTGGGAGACTGAAACAAATTTCAAGATATTTCTTAATTTACATGGAGTTCAGGGAGCTTATGAGAAAAAAAAAAAACAACTTTGTTCATAAATTAAATATGGCGGAAAACAGACTTACTTAAAAAATAGAACTTATGGGGCTTATATAATATGTGTATATTTGATATATTAATGTTAGAGACTTAGTTTCCATAAACTGTCATAAATACTAATGGTATTTTCTTTCATTCTCTAATGCTTAAAACATTTATTATTATTTCTATGTCACCCATCAGTAACTTCAAGAATCAAGAATCTTACAAAGAACCTAGTAGTTTACAACACGTTTATAAAACTCTCCCTTGTATATTCAATCATAGAATTGGAAACACCTGTTTGAATTATCATCAACTATTTTAGAGCTAATTTGACTTGTGAATAAGTAGGTATCATAGTATAACCCAATAAAATGTGGGAATTAGGAGAAGCTTTTCTTTCACATAATAGGTTTTAGGTACAGGTCCTTCCTTCTCCCAGAGGATATAATCCATTTAGCCCCACAATTTAAAATGTTGAAAGTGCAAAGTGGATTCCTGTAATAAACACTTCTCCAAATATCATTTACACATATATTTCATTGGAGAAAAAAACAGCTAATCTTTTGTCTTTAAGAAGATGAAAATGTTTTTGTGTAGGATAGAGATATTTCAACAGTAGAGTAATGCCTGGATTGTTCACAAGCAGAAAGAAGAAAACAGACAAATAGCATAATAGCAGTGGCAGGAAAAGAAAGAATTTAAAGTTGGAAACATATTTAAGTAGAACAGCTACTTCTCAAGATGGCTATTCAACTATTCTTGATTCTTCACTTTGTGAGTGATCTGTCTGGGGATAGACACTTGATCCAAAGATCAAACAGATGATTTCTTCCCAGACTGAAACACAGACCAGAGAACATAGACCATGAGTCACTGAAGACAAGACTAGTGAATGATTATATTCTAGAGACAGAAGGGGCTAATATTCCTGAGCTGAAGAACCTACAGCAGCCCTAATTCTTTCCCTATCCAAGTCTCTGATTATCAGTCTTTTTGTGTTTCTTTGAGACACTCCAGTACCCTTAGGATAAATTACCTTCTCTCCTTTCTCTTCCTGCTCATTCATCCTCCCTCTCTTCCTGCTCACTTAAGATGGCTTGAATTGATTTTTGTAGTTTGCATCCAAGAGAACCTCAATACACACAGTGGCTATGGCATAAAACCCTTGAAAGCTGGATCAAATCAGTAAAACTTCAAAATGTGCCCTAACAGACTCAGAATCCCTTCAGGAGATATTAGCCAGAGTTATGAAGAGGCTGATATGTTAGGACAAAAGAATGAATCAAGGGCCATGACCAATGATAAAGCTTAGACTGCATGGCCTAAAAGCTGTAGAAATATTTCCCCTGATCTGTCTCTTTGTGCAGAAATCAACTGTTTAATCTTCATTAAATGCAAATTCAAAACAGCATCCAGTATTGCTGAGCTAGTATCCCTAAGCTGAATATAAATTCTATGTTATTCACAAGGGTTGCAAGAATTGAGTTATCATCAGCTTAGTAACCAAAACTATATTTTGATTTGTATATATTTAGATAATAAGACTATAATATTGACCATGTATCAATTTTGGAAATAAGGGAAATTCTCAATGAATGGGACTGGGTTATAACTGAAATTTTTAAAAGGCTATGATGTAAATATATCGTGTATTTTTTTAAGATTATTTATACAAGAACTGGGGTATAGTCAGAAGCGCGAGAGGGTGAGAGGAGTCACCAGAGCCAGAGTGGGGAGCAGAACAGGCAGACTGACGAAGTACACTGCTAATGGGAGAAGTGGGCGCGGCAGGAGAGGTCTGCGAGCCATGTGGGACTCTTGCCGGCCGGCCAGGGATCGAACTGGAGCTGCAGAGGCTGTGGGCAGCTTCACAGCCCAGTGCTCAACCAACAGCTGTGCTACCGGAGAGGCCCCATCATGTATTTTTAAAATATGTCATAATAGCCTCTTCATTAGCCTCTTCTGGCTAATATCTTCTGAAGGGATTCTGAGTCTGTTAGGGCACATTTTGAAGTTTTACTGATTTGATCCAGCTTTCAAGGGTTTTATGCCATAGCCACTGTGTGTATTGAGGTTCTCTTGGATGCAAACTACAAAAATCAATTCAAGCCATCTTAAGTGAGCAGGAAGAGAGGGAGGATGAATGAGCAGGAAGAGAAAGGAGAGAAGGTAATTTATCCTAAGGGTACTGGAGTGTCTCAAAGAAACACAAAAAGACTGATAATCAGAGACTTGGATAGGGAAAGAATTAGGGCTGCTGTAGGTTTTCTTTGTTTCTTTGTTTGTTTTTAAAGATTTATTTTTATTTATTTATACAAGCACTGGGTACAGTCAGAAGTGCGGGAGGGTGAGAGAATTCACCAGAGCCAGAGCAGGGAGCAGAGCAGGCAGAAGGACCGAAGCACACTGCTGAGGGGAGCAGCGGGCGGCAGGAGAGGTCTGCGAAGCCATGTGGGACCCTCCTCCGGTGGCCGGGGAGCAGCCGGGGATCGAACAAGCGCTGCAGAGGATGCAGGCAGCTTCGCAACCCAGCGCTCAACCGCTGCGCCACCAGGGAGGCCCTACTGTAGGTTCTTAAGCTCAGGAATACCTCACTCTTTTTATGATGGGGACATTTCCTGGTATCATACAAATGCATTGTACTCATACTCACAGTATTTATGAAGAATCTTGAAGGAGAGACTAGGAGAGAAACCACTATTTAGGATTAAGGCAGTATTTTGGATTCTAGTGATAGAAAATACATATGGATAGAAATCATTTAATGTTAACATTATTGCAAATGTTTGTTGAAGAGTAGTATTTCATTGCATGAATGCATGGTTTGCTTGTCCATTTACCTATTGATGGATATTGTGCTGTGCCAGTTTTTGACTATTGTTGTGAATATATTTTTAAAGACTTATATTTATTTATTTATACATACAAGAAGTGGGGTCTAGGCCAGAGGTGGGGATGGGGATGAGAGGACTCACCAGAGACAGAGTGGGGAGCAGGACAGGCAATTCTAATGAAATACGCTGCTGAGGGGAGCAGTGGGCAAAATAGGGAGAGGTCTGCTGTGCCATGTGGGTTAGCTTCCTGGCCGGTGATGGAATTCATGACTCAGTGGTCGACAATAGCTTGATAGTGCTGAGACTTAATCCCTGTGCCACAAGAGGCCCATGGATACCTTTTTAAAATGAGGGTAAAATAACATGTTTTCAGGCAAACAAAAAGTGAGTTTCCCCCAAACCACACTAAAGAGACTTCTTCAAAGTGTACTTTATAGGGCAGAAAATTATTTCTGATAGAAGATATAAAAAGTAAAAAAATGAACCGCAATATCTTCAATAAACATTTGGGAAAATCCAAGCAGATAGTCACTCTATGCACACTACTAATAATATTTGATTTTCAGTACAAAAAACTAAAATAATGCTACTCAGAAATAAAAAGAAACTTCTAAAGCATTCTGTTTTGAGAAAGAAGAACCAGAAACAAAAAGATTGTGGGACTCTATTTGTGCTAAAGTATTAAAAAGCCAAATTTGTAGTAGGAGAAAGTAGGTAAGTGTTTTTCAGTGGATAGGATTGGCAAGATATTGACCAGAAAGAGGCACAAGGAAACCTGGAAGATGGAAATGGTCTCTATTTTGATTGCATGTGAATTACAAGCCTGTTTGGTGAAATACTGATTCTTCTATAGCCTTACTTTTCACCTCACTCTTTTTATGACCGGGACATTTTCTGGTATCATACAAATGCATTGTACTCATATTCACAGTATTTATGATACATAGCATGTGTTAACAGGCACTACAGAAAGACGTGTGTGTACATTCAATTACATGATCTGCACAATAGTTTGATGTAGCATAGCACAGCTTTTGGTGCACTTTTTTAAATTTTATGTCAAGTTTGCAATTGTCCAGCAGCATAAAAATAATAGGAGGTACTAGATTCTTAATAAATAAACAAATGTTCAAATATCCTAAATAGAATTTTAGCCAAAATATACTCTAAAAACTCTAATAATAGAATTTAAGTATAATTTCAATGGCAATTTTTTGATTATATTAACAGAAAAATTTTCAAATCACAATAAAATAGTTGACAATGATTATTTGATTATATGACCCAGAAATAAAATAGAGTACTAATCACCTCTGAGAAAATCTTTACATGTGGGGTTGATATTTGTAAAAATATATTAGCTAAGGATTTGTTAGGTACTACTTAAGGTGGTGGAAATTTTTTTTTCAAATCAGGTTCTTTAGGCGTTTTACCATAGGATTTCTTGTAACCATGGTGAATGATGTTGCTTTGAGTAAGAAATTGTTTGTGTGAGAAAAATGGATTATCTTGCAGTGAGTCTCTGTCACTAATAAAGGAATACTTTGCCATGCTGAAACTATAGAAAAGAAAAATAGCTTCTAGATTGAAAATATAATGACGTGGGAAATATAGTGTAGTACAATAGTGCCAGTGTGGAAAAACAGAATTTATAAGCTAAGCAATTTTGAAGACTCTTATTAAGGTGATGATTTCTGTATTAAGGATAAATGATTGAAAGGAGAAATTACCTTCCTCAAATATTTTATGTTTTAACACAAAGCACATGTGATGAAAAAGTGTAGTGCTCACACTCTAACAACATATCTGTTCTGTCAGATTTATTTATTTTATAAATCTACAGGTTCTAAGAAAGGGAAAATGCTTTGGGGGCTGAGATTAGTTGAAGAATCAAAATCAAAATTTTCAGTGTAATTTTGTTAAAGCATTTAAAATTTTACTGGTTACCAATTACTGTTCACTGAGTAGTTATTAAAAAGGAGAATGATAATTTATGATCATGAATAAAACCAATTTACAGAGTCAATGGCACTATATATCTCACTAACTCTGCTGAGTTTGCCATAATGGTCCTTCATTTCCCCTATGTTATGCACTTACTCCTGTCATTCCCCCAACAAATGAGGAAAAAGTTTCTAAAAAGTATCACTACAAGCTGAGAATTTTCCTTCCCCCATCATCCCTTATACCTCTTTGACACTTTCTCCTTCTCCCATCCCTATTGATCTCTGAAACTTTAGAAACTTAGTAGTGTCGACTAGTTTATAGTTATTTTGTCAATCCATCTGCTGTGATTCCTTGTTTTACTCAATATGAAAATGATATATGAAAACCATCAATATTTTTCTTTCTGACTTACATTACCACAGATCATTCCTTAGAGGCCCTTCTATTTTGCTGTAAATGGTGGTGTTTCATCTTTCTTCAGAGTTAAAAAATATTCCATTGTGTGAACAAGCCACATCTCTTTAATCCACTCCTATGTAAGTTGGGGACTTCAGTTGCTTCTTTGTCCTAGCTCTTTTAAGTAATACTGCAGCAAACATTGTGGAGCATGTAATTTTTTGGGTTGTTGGTTTCATGTTCTTTGCATAGTTGCCAAAAATGGGATTGCTGACTAATATGGTATTTCCACTTTCAGTTTCTTTAAGATAGATCCATAGTGCTTTCCAAATGACTGCACCAGTTTCCATTTCCAAAAACAGTGTGTTAGGGTTACTCTTTCTCTACATCTTCTCTTGCTCTAGCTTTTGAGAGGCTTTTTAATGTTTTCATCCTCTCACGTGTGAAATGATATCTCACTGTGGTGCATTTCCTTTATTAAAAGTGATATTGAATTTTTTTCACATATCTGTTGACTTGTATATACACTGGAGAATTGTCTATTTAGGCCTATTACCCATTTATTTATAGAGTTGTTTGATTTTTTATTGCTATATTGAATAATGTGTATATATATATATATTACCCCCTTGTCAGTTGTGTAATGTGAATATTTTCCACATTCAGTAAGATATCTTTTTAATATATTTATATATATATATATTTCCTGCATAAAAACTTTTTAATTCAAGGTAATCCTAATTGTATCTATTTGCATTTATTTCCCTGCCACAGGGGAAACATCTTTATCATTGATAAAAACATCATTATTATTGATGTTATATAACATATCCTCAATGTTTTCTTCTGTAAATTTGATTGTCACATATCTTAAATCTAAGTCTTTACTTCATTTAGAATTTATTTTTGTATATGGAGTTATAATGACACTACTTTGTTCTTTTACATGTGCCCATGAATTTCCCTAGCACCATTTGTTAAAGAGACTCTCCTTTCCCCATTGTATCGCTGTAACTCCTTTATCATGAATTAAGTATTGATAAATACCTGGATTTATTTCTGAGCTTTTGATTCTGTTCCATTGATTCATATTTTATGCCAATACCATATCACTTTAATTACTGTTGCTTTATAGAATACTTTCAAGTTTTGTAATGTGGTGCCTCCATTTCTTTTCTTTTTTTCCTTAGGATCACCTTTCACTATTTAAGGTCTTTTATGGTCCCATATAAATTTTAATGTTTTTGTTCAATTTCTTTCAAGAATGCTAATGGTGTTTTGATGTGTCATGTTTTCTCTACCTTTATTGTTTTCAATGTTTTGTCATCACTGTTTTCCTTATTTCAACAAACATGGTTTTTTGAAATAAGTCTTTATTAGGCATATTCTACAGTTCTAGATTAAGACTTCTTTTAGGATTCATTTTTTTAAAGATTTATTTATTTATGCATGGAATACCAGGCATATAGGACAGAGGTACAGGGCGTGATTGGATTTACCAGAAACAGAGTGGAGAACAGAACAGGCAGACTGACTGGACAGAAATATACTGCTGAGGGGAGCAGCAGGTGAGTCAGGAGAGGTCTGCTGCACCACGTGGGTAGCTCTCTGGCTGGGGATCAAACTCATGCTACAGTGGCTGTGGACAGCTTCATAGATTGTATCTTAACCCCTTGTACCACCAGGGAGGCCCTACAAATCATATTTGTCCCAGCATTTGTTGTATGTTCTTTGTCTCTTAATTTTTAGATTTTATGGATAGATATAATATAATGAGCCTCCTATACTTATGTTGATAAATTGGCCTTACACCACACCTCCTGGTAGCTCTGTATAATCTTAGATCTTTTAACCCAGATTCTTTAGAAATCTTTTATTTCCGCAGACCTGAGTCTCTATACCTGTTCGGGTGACTGGGTAAACTAGATCTGGTAAAGGGTTATATACAGGGACTGGAGTAGCAGGGCAACAAAAGGTTGCTTCCAGTGAACCTCAAGATTTCAAGCTTTCTGAAATGATGTGGGTACCTGAGTTGTGTTGGGGGATGGGCCCATTGTGATCCCTGTCCTCTAGCTCTACACTGTGCTTGTGAAAAAGAATTACAAAAAATGTCAGTATCTTTGGCAAAGGCAGATTTTCTTTTCTGAGATGTTTTGACTACTAATTTGGGATACCAAAACCTCTCAACTCATCAGTTACTGAATTGTTGGACTGCTTTCACTTCATAATGTAAAATTAACTCAGTGAGCACAAAATAATTGGCAGTTTAATGATACAATAAAACTCTCATTTCAGTTAGGGTAAACTGAAGAACTTTTTCTTTATGGAAAAGAACAGATGGTTAAGGTCATTTTCAATTTAAGCACATTGTGAACATTGGGGAAATTACTCTAGACCTGCAAAGAGCGGTAAATCCTCTCCTTGTTTTCTTACTTTTTTTTTTTAAATATTTATTTATTTATGCATACAAGAACTGGGGTACAGGCCAGAGATGAGGAGGGTGAGAGGATTCACCAGAGACAGAGTGAGAAACAGAACATCAGATTGCCCGAAGTACACTGCTGAGGGGAGCAGTGGGTGAGACACGAAAGGTCTGCTGCGCCATGTGTGTAGCTCGCTGGCCAGCAGGGGATCAACTTGTGCTGCAGAGGCTGCTGATTGCTTCAAAGTGCGGTGTTTAACCCCTTGCTCCACCAGGGATGCCCCAACTTCTTTTTCTTTAGGAAAACATGTCAAGTACTATATCCAGTGCTGATACTGCTCCTAGGCAGAATGACTATAACATCTCAGGGAAAAACCTGAATTGAATATTCCCTTTTTCCCAAATAGCCATATTATGTAAGGTATGTCCCATCCATTCCCATTTTTTGGCGCTCCCTGTTCTCCTCACTTTCTCTTCCCTTCTGGGATATGCATTATCCATATGTTGCCTTCCCTGGTGGAATTGGATAGTGTTCAAACTGTTCTTCCTTTTTTTACTTCATATTTCTCTTTCTTCTTCCAGCTGTTTCCTTAGTGAACTACTCTCTTGGAGGTCACTGATTAAGTCTTTCATTTGATCTCTTTTTGCTTCAGTGACTTTCTCTAGAAAATTTTATTTCTTCTGTTGATTTTTTATATCCTGAATCACTGTGATGATTTTATAAATGGCACAAAAATATGTAAAACAATATCTGTAAATGCAAAGCAGTATCATTGAAAGTAATCATGGTGAGAAAATTTAACACAAGTGCTTTATATCCTGATGCAGAAATAAACAATAATATAAAATATGAATAGACAATTTGAACAATACATTTCACAAACTCTTATATTCCCACCTCGTATCCTATGGAAAATGAATTTTCTTTTCAAGTATTCTTGAATCATTTTTAAAAGCCATTGGTATGGAAATGGCATTAAATTCAAGAAAGCAGAAATCACAGATATCATAGCCTTCTAAATATTATTCAGTTAAACAGGAAGAAAGTGACAACAGGTAACTAGAGGTTTCAGCAATGTTATAGTTCCCAGCAACAACAGTCAGGTTGGCTGTAGCTCAGAGGCAATGTCTCCTGAAGCTCAACACTCACGCTCCAAAAGATTTGCAGATATTGGGCCTCCCTGGTGGTGCAGGCAGTTGAGCTGTGAAGCTATCCCCAGCCTCTGCAGTACAGGTTCCATCCAGGCCAGCCGGGGAGATACCCACATGGTGTAGCAGACCTCTCCTCTCTCGCTCGCTGCTCCTCTCTGCAGTGTATTTCTTCAGTCTGCCTGTTCTGTTCCCTGTTCTGTCTCTGGTAAATCCTCTCATCCTCCTGTACACCTGGCCTGTACCCTGTTCTTGTATGAATAAACAAATCTTAAAAGAGTTGGAGTAAATGAGGTTTAAACTGAAAACTCTATTAAAAGAAGTTAAGATGCCAATAGAAAAGCAATCTTAAGGTTTAAGTATGTAAAAAATTTTGAAGTGAATTACATGTTAGTTTTCTAATTGGAAAGGCCTAGAGGAGACTTCTGTCCCTGAGGCATAGAGAAATACAATGATATAAACAAAAATATCGGCAATACAAAAAGTCTGCAGTAGTAATGCACTGCATAATGAGAAGGCCATGGGCGATGTATTCATGGAAACACGGTTCTGATTTCAACAGGGATGATGGGATACCAGGATCACAGTACAGAGGGCAAGAGTAAACCACCCAAGAAAAGGCAGACATGTCTATGTAAATAGGTGGCAACCCCAGAGTATTCACAAGGGTCTGGAAAAGAGTGACATAAGCATGGAAGTTCATGGAAAAATGGTGGAAATCCAGGACCAAAGAATGAAAGATATTCCTCATTGTATAGGTGGCAAACTGATAAATGAATAAAAGGAAAAAAAAATTGTGTTACCAATATCGCGTAAGCCTAATCTTCAATGTTAAAGTATTTCTGTTATGTAGTGATGTGACATCATCCTCCCATATGTACCACATGATCCTTCCACCATTCCACATTTCAAATGCATTCATTATACATAATTAGTGCTTTGGGCAAAGAAGGGGATCAATGCTGCTACTTTCCTGATTTAGGGTGACAGTTGGAGAAAAAAGACCAGCCTCAAAGAGGCATGATGTTAAAGGAGTTATGTGTCATGTAGGAAATCAGAACAAGAGATAACTGAAAGAAACAAAAGAAACATAAGCAACACTAGAAAGCCCCCAGATACTTGGGAACTGATGATCTAAGTTAATATGATCTGAATCTTAATTAATATACTTTAGACGGTGCTAACCCTTAGACCACACTTTCAAATAATAAATTGAAGACAGAAAAAATAAAGGTCTTAATTTCCTATTTCATAAAAGATGAACATGGCAATCACTATCAACAATTATGTGTAGGTGTCAAGTGATTTCCTTCTCAAGAACAGTGTGGAGAGGTGAAGGAAGGAGTAACTTTGTAGTGAAAAAAGTTAACATCATTTCAGCCAAGTGATGAAAGTACCTTGAACTGTGATAAGTGATAACAGTATGTAACATGTAAAGGAAATGATGAAAATGTATCTCTTTCACAAAACATGTAATCCCAGCATAATCATGACAAACACATCAGTTCAGAGACATTTTAAAAAAGATCTGACAAGTACTCCTATTTTAATTTTGTTTCTTTGACAAGTACTCCTCAAAACTATCAAGGATTTCTAAAAAAAATAAAGGTTGAGAAAGTATCATAGCCAAGAGTTGCCTAAGGGACAAGATAACTAAATTTAATGTAGTATCCCAGATGGCACCTGGAACAGAAAAAGGATATCAGCTAAAAGCTAAGTAAGCATAAATAATAAACTTTAGCTAGTAATCATATATAAGTATTGTCTCATTCATTGTGGAATATATACTACATTGGATGTATGTTATTAGGGGAAACTGGATAAAGTGCATATAGGAACACTAAGACCTACCTTCTCAATTTTTTGACAAGTCTAGACTTATTTTATCTTATTTAATTTTTATTTTTTTAAAGATTCATTTATTTATGCATACAATAACTGGGGTACAGGCCAGAGGTACAGGGGTTGAGAAGATCCACCAGAGACAGAGTGGGGAACAGAACAGGCAAACTGACTGAAATACAATGCTGAGAGGAGCAGTGGACCAGATAGGAGAGATCTGCTGTGCCATGTGCCCCTGGATGAAGGGATCAAACTCAAATTCAAATTCGGGCTGCATGGTGCTGTACTTAACCCCTTGCACCACCAAGATGGCCCTAGAGTTATTTTAAATTAAAAAAAAAGTCTGGGCTGCATCATTCCACAGGGAAAAAGAGTGAATGTTTTATTGTAATAAACTGTATTGTATGGTTAGGGGCTTTTCCTTAGAGAGAATCTGTGTGCTAGGCTATTGGTACCCCAGTTTCTCAGCTGTCATGGATCACTATTATAGTTTCTAATTATCAAAGAATATTCAGAAACCGTTCTTCACATGAATATTGCCTAATATTCTCTGATTTTCAAGGGACACGGGGGCCACATGAGAAAGAATCTGAGTCCTATGAGAATGTAAAATTCAGATAAATATTTACTTGTCACATACATACTGCAGTGTCCAATGAATATGTGAGCTGCCCCAGTTCCCTCCCTCACCTCCTTGTCTCACCTGTGAAGCCCTGTCTCATTCTATGTCAACCTCACTGATTAGCTGGAGTTTCTTTATCCCTCCAGACAAATTCAGTTCACAAGCTTAGGCTGTGGACTGAGATTCGAACTGACTGCACAGTTTTCTGTGTATGCCTTTAGTTATCCAGGACACTTCTGGAAATGAGAGTTGATATTGTTAATGACAGATTCCAGTTTCAGTGCATTGAGATTTGGACAATTATTGTCAATAGTGTGACCACTGCTATAGTTATGACTGATGGTTCTTTTGATATCTACCTTTCATCTTTATAGGATCACAGCATATTTTAACAACCTGTGATCATGCACCTCATATTATTGTCAATAGCAAGTTCTCATAATTTAGTATTTATTTAACTACATTATTGCAGTTTGGAATCAAGCACAGGAAAATTTGCCTATTTCTGCTCTTTTTTGTAATGATTGTGTTCTGTCACATGAAGTAAACAAACTTTTAGCATCAGAGCTACACTTCTTGCCTTTGAAGTTTTTGTTTTTGTTGGCATAATAGAGCATAATGCTTTTATCTCAAAGATGCTTTTAAAGCTAGTTCCTATATCAGTTGACTAAGGGAGAGGTTTTTAATATTAAACTATTTAATACAAATGTAGAATGCAAAAATATGCTGTTTTCCAATATGAAAATAAATTAATGTACACATGGTTTTTGGGTGTGTTTTTTATTTGACTCTGAATATAAACATGTCACATACCAAATCTCAAACAAGCCATAGTCAGCTGAACAAATTGGTTTCCTGTACACACATTTTTTAATTTCTAAACCTAAATGAAAAATATTTATCAAAAGTAATGTTTATATTTTCTTTCTGATAAAAACTGAATAGAAACTACAGAGAATCATATAAAAATAATCTGAGTATAACTCCCGTACACGCAACATTTCTTCTATCTTGTTTTTATTAAGCTTTTTAAATATAGCTTGAATAGTGGAACTGCTTTCTCGAATGCGCTTAGATAAATTATAGCAAATTAAATATTCCCAGTCTCTGTGTTTGTATCCAGATGGAGTGTGGTCACCTCTATTGTGGTCACCTACTATTGCATGTATTCTTAAGGTCCCTTCTTTTAAAGAGTTGTAACTATGATGGAGTCATTACAGGTAAAAACTTCTAGTAAGTGAATCTTCATGAATTTCTTACTGTGGAAGTTCAAATAACTAAAAGTAGTAAAATGACAAATTAAATAATAACTAGTAGATGACCAACTTCAAAGAGAGGTGTCAGAATCAATAGAGCATAGATGTTTTTTGTTGGAATAAAGCAGTAGTGGACAGAGACATTGATGAGGACAATTGCTCTAAGCACAAGATTGTGTCAATATGACTTAAAAAGATTAGATTAGATTATGTTAGACTGCATGGGAGTCACTGGATTGGATTAGCTTGAAATAAGAAAAATCAATCAAATATCCATATGTCTCATTTACTTGAAACGTGACAATTTCTGAATGGCAGCTCTTACAGAGAGTTATCTATGTAAAATTAAACACCTGGGTAAAGTATACCATTTGTCTTTTCATGCCAGAGATGTGCAGGTGCCATAAATGTCATCTTTTTTTTCCCTCATGGTGAACAACCACAACACATCTTTCTTTGTTCCTTTCATATAATCTAAAATATGAACTACCCTGGTCACGAGCTGCAGTGAAGCACACTCCAATGGACATAACTGTTAATAAGAGCATCTACCAACTTTGTCAATAATAACCTGTCTCTTTTCTTTAGAACAAAAGCATTACACTTTTTATTATGTCTATTCTTAAAATAAATAAATTATTCAGAAAAATAAACTTTAAGTGTTATTCTCTATTCCCAGGTACAGTTTTAATTATTTCACTTGTACAATTATTCTGCATATTGGTAATTTTAAAGTGCAGTACCTGGACTAGGAGCCTCTATATTACCTGGGATCTCGTAAGAAATTCAGATTTCAAGGCTCAACTCAGATCTACTGAATCAGAAACTCAGTGTGAGGACCAGCCATTTGTGTTTTAACAAGTACTGCATATGATTCTGATGCAGCCTGAAACAGGGGTACCATTGCTGCAATAAGAAAAATATCTCCACTTCCAGATCTGCTTCTCCTCAGATTAATGACACTTGTAATTCTTTGAGTCAAGAGAAAAAAATTGATTATTTTCTCTTTTATGTCTCCAGACAAACATGTAGGCTTTTAACCCATTTTAAACTGTGCCCTGCTAACAGCAATATAATGAAGCATTTTCCCTTTCCATTTATCAAGTATTTCCTTCAGCAATTTTTGTTTTGTTTTCTCACATTTTGGGAACATTTGGAAAAACCGGGTCTGAAAGCATCATTCTAAATGTAGGCCATTTCTATGTGGAAGTGCTGAAGTTCTGTCAACCATAGTTCTATTTTCAGCCAATCACTGAGAAAACTTTTAAACCAATTTTAACATAAACATTTTTATCTGTCTTACTGTAAAAATGCTCAAGATATCATCTCTTCCCTCAGAGAAAGTTGAGTTCCTATTTAAATTATTCACAATTTCCAAGGTTGACCTCAAAGGATGACTACACCAACTGCAATATGCAAGCTTTTCTATCTTTCTAGAATTACATACTGATTTATCCTTGGTAAGCCCTCCAAATGAAATTTATTCATTCATTAAAAATAAATGAATCTTGATCTGAACCCTTGCATGGGGTGTGAGAAGATATAGGCATTTCACAACTTATTACAGACGCTATTTCTTACTATGAAAACAACCAAGAACACTAAAATTTTTCATCACACTCAAAAATAATTTTAGATTTTAACTCTGTAGACAGACTCTTCCTATACTGTAATCCTTTGAAATAGCAGAAGTGTTATTAATGTTTTCTCAAAGATTACATCTAAATTATTCTGGCATGAATAGTCTCTTGATAGGTGCCATCACAGTTTGTCTTCCAATGGACCATTTTTATTAACCTTATCAAATGTTAGGTTCTGAAAACCTTAACACCTTCATTTTCCAGATAATTAATCTAGAGACATCATAGTTGCAATTCAGATACTCTTCTCTGGCCTGTTGTTGTTCTTTATGTGAAGACTGTTGACTCATAACAAATGCCCCTAAACATTTTAGTGCAAGAATGCTTTATACTATGATAACAAAACTCTAGGGTTCTTTTTTTTTTTCTTTTTTTCTTAAAGATTTATTTATTTATTTATACAAGCACTGGGTACAGTCAGAAGTGCAGGAGGGTGAGAGGATTCACCAGAGCCAGAGCGGAAAGCAGAACAGGAAGACTGAGGAAGTACACTGCAGAGGGGAGCAGCTGGTGGCAGGAGAGGTCTGCGCGCTATGTGGGACCCTCACCCCATGGTGGGGATCGAACCGGCGCTGCAGAGGCTGTGGGCAGCTTCGCAACCCAGCGCTCAACCGCTGCGCCACCGGGGAGGCCCCTCTAGGGTTTTGATTGCATGTTGCATAGTTCATTTGAGAGGAAAACCCTGGACCTAGTTAGAGGTGGTTTTGTGACTTTTATCCCTGCCAGTGAAATGCTCCCACATTGGACTCCAGTTTTCATGAAAAAGAATTTCTCAGCCTCCCCAGTGGCGCAAGGGGTTAAGACACAACCTATGAAGCTATCCGCAGCTACTGCAGCACAAGTTCAATCCCCTGGCCCGCCAGGGCCATACAGCGCAGCAGACCTCTCCTGACTCGCCCTCGCCCACTGTTCCCCTCAGCAGTGTACTTCGGTCAATCTGATGTTCTGTTCCCCACTCTGTCTCTGGTGAATCCTCTCACCCCCCACACCTCTGGCCTGTACCCCAGCTCTTGTATGCATAAATAAATAAATCTTTAAAAAAAAAAAAGAATTTCTCAGTGTGCAAAGCTTATTTGTGAAACATATGAAGCTCTCAGTTATCAATAAAACAGCATAAGGTGCTTAAGGTGTTCATCAGAGAAACAAACCAACTTTCATTTGACTGCAAAAAATTTGTCCCACTCATTGACTAAATACTCAACAATCATATGCTATGATTTGCACTCTAGTGTTCACTTATATCATGAGGACTTAGTGTGTGTAGGAAGAAGGGTTATGATCCATGATTAGTAAAGTTACATGCTTATTTTTATGAAGGGAAACTTCTATTGGATTACTGTGCTTCATTTTGGCGATACCATTTAAGAAGATATTGCTTATTGTTTATCAAGAGTTCATAAGAGAAATACTTATTTAATTACATGCTATGAAAAGTATTTTCTGAAATGAGGATATATGTACATATTCAAATATATTTTATTTTAAATATTGGTTAAATATATTTTAAACTAGAAAAGGAAAATTCAGATATTATTCTTTACCCTTCGAAGCCAGAATACTCAGAATTTAGGTTTAATATTAAACAGACAAATAACTAATTTGCTGTTATTTTTAAATTAAATTTAGTATCTGTTTAACACTATGGTATTGGTTTATACCTAATTAATTTTATGTACAACCCAAATGTCTTGTAGATACAGGCAGACTGTTAATTAAAAATCATTACTTATGACTGAGGTAGAGTGGATAGTGATGGCATATGCTGATTACTCACCTAAAAAGAAGTATTCCTAAGAGAAAATATAGAGATTATTAATTTTGATTTTATTTGAGAGTAAACTGAATATAAATCTTAAAAATTGAATCAGGTTCCTAATTGGAATTTCATACTTCTTTTGGAGCTTTACACAGATAAATATCAAATAAAATGCGAACTTCTTACCTTGGAGGAAGAAAAAGGGTCAGACAAAATCCTGACAAATGTTCAAATAATTGGGTGGCCCTGGGGAAGCTAGATAACCTACCTATTAGGTTCTCAGTTCTTCAGGTTAAGAATGAAAAGTTTAGGCTAGATGATTTCTGAAGATACTTCCATTGTGAAAATTGTTTAACTACATGACATTAGGTATGTAATTGTTACATCTTGACACAAGAAACTTTTTTTTTTATAACTCCACACAATAAAATTCTTCATGATACAGCAAATGAAAACTCTGTGACTTAACAAGCTTCCATAGTTCTGTAATCCAGCAAATACCTACAATCCCATGATACTATAAACTCCATCTAAAATTCCATTACATCACAGAGCCCTCTCATTTGGATCAAATCAGAGCATATGTGAATGATTCATTCCTGGAGAAATCTGTGCACACTGTGAACTGCTTCTTTACTCATCAGTTTGCATTTTTTTTCTTGATAATTGTTTTCCTTGCTTGTGATCATGTAACAATGAACAGTGATTTTTTTTTTTCATAGGTGTGGGTATTCTCTAGTTTGGTCATTACTTGAAAATTGTAGTTAATAAATTAGATTGTTTAAAATCAAACATTTGGAAAAATTATTTGTCAGCCTGGATTAATTCAGTTTTATTTTTTCCTGTAAGATGTACTTATAGTCCTTTTGCAATAGTAGTTAACAAGTTTCACTTTGTTGGAAAATGTGTTCCTACATGTAATTCTTTCATAAGTAATATAATAAGCACTCGCATGTACAACTCTTATATTTTAATATTACTTTTTGCAGAGTAAGAATAATAAAATAAAGAATAAAATGATAAAGAATTAAGATAAAGAATAAAATAAATACACATACCAAAAAAATCTAACTATAATGGAATCAATTTTAAACATTTAAGTTTAACTTTTTATTTTATTTTATTTTATTTTTTTAAAGGAGGCCTTGGCCATGCTACAGTCATTTCTTTTCTTTTTTTTTAAAGATTTATTTATTTATTTATACAAGCACCGGGTACAGTCAGAAGCGCGGGAGGGTGAGAGAATTCACCAGAGCCAGAGTGGGGTACAGAACAGCGAGACTGACAAAATACAGTGAAGAGGGGAGCAGTGGGCAAGGCAGGAGAGGTCTGTCGCGCCATGTGGGACCCTCGTCGGTGGCCGGGGATTGAACCGGCGTTGCAGAGGCTGCGGGCAGCTTTGCAGCCCAGCACTCAACTGCTGCACCACCAGGGGAGGCCCCTAAGTTTAACTTTTTAAAGAAAGGTTTCAAGACTCAGATTTAGGTTAACCTCCTCATTACAATTTCCCAAATTGTAATCTGTAATGCCATTCTCTTTCTATTCTTTGTTTCTTCCTTTTAAATTTTAATCTACAGTGTTCAGCATTGAATCACTATCCAAATGAATCAGAGAATGAATTCTGGTGCTGTAATTTAACTAGAAGATTCTAAAGAAAAGGACTCCTGCTTCATTTTATAAAGATGTTATTATCTTACTTTATAGTCCTTTATCATTTATCATGATATCATTAAAATTATTTCATAAGCATTTAGTGAGCACTTGTTGGGCTTTCAGAATATATGTGACAACACTAAACATTTTCAATGCCTATAAGTCCATA
This sequence comes from Talpa occidentalis, assembly GCF_014898055.3. Lineage (NCBI taxonomy): Eukaryota > Metazoa > Chordata > Mammalia > Eulipotyphla > Talpidae > Talpa > Talpa occidentalis. The sequence continues at coordinate 54,995,686 of NW_023604861.1, read as the reverse complement.
ATTTTATAGTTTCTGTATTTTAGAAAATAATAACTATTAACTGCTTTTATTTTAATTCAAAAACAGGATTATATACATATATCATAGTGTCACAAAATGATGCGCAAATAGAAAAATAATGCTTATTATTAGGTATTAGTGTAGCTTAGAAGAATTTAGAAGAATTCTTCATAACTGAATTTAAGCCCCAAAATACTAATTTAAGTCAACATGTATAGTATAGTATCATAAAAATTTATTTAGAAATTTATTTGGCAAATTTCCCATCTAGGAGTTTTATATATATAAAGTAATAAAAGTGAAGCCCTAGTTCTTAGATATCTTTCTTGTGTTCCCATAACCTTACTAATGAAAACAAATCTAATTGTAAGTAAATGTACTTACTTATGCTGTTACATGCATCCTCAAAGAATCTCTGAGTTCATGCACATTTGCTCTGCCCATAAGACTGTCCAATAAACTCTGCTTTTCCCTCCAATTTGCCTTGTAGGGTTCCATGACTTGGCCTCTGCAAGGACAGCTCACCCTGCAGACATCTAGAGTTTGATTGACATTTTGAACAAACAGGAATCATAACACATCATCATGTACATTCTGGTTTTCTCATTTAATTGCTCTAGGTTTTAGGTCTAGCTTATCAATACATAAAATGGAAATAGTAAAAAGGTTATTGCAAGATCAAGTGAAATTAAGTATGCAAAGATAATCTGAAAGACTGTAGCTAAGCCAATAAAATTTACGATGATGATGTTATTAGACTATCAACTCTTTTAAGAGTTGATAGAGACAGGGTCTATATTTGTTCAGTTTTTCTTCTGTCTTCTATAGCAACAAACAACAAGGTAAATAATAAGAAAGTCTCTTCAGTGAATTAATGACCTTTACAAAGAAAACGAATTTTTCAACTGGAGCTTTAAACCAGATAGATTAGGCCTTTTTTTAGTGTCATATTATACCCAAAACTCAAGAGTTAACTCTATGTTGGTCTATTTATTCTTTATGTAGTCTTCTCCTTATTCAGTGACAAAAAGGAGTGACTTAGAAGCATACACTGCTTGCAGCTTGTGATTTCTCCACCTAACACAGGTCTTCTCCAGAAACAAAGAGGTCTTTTTCTATGAGTAAATTTGGAAGTGACAGTGACATCTATCACTTCCATTCAAATTCCAATAAACTTTTACTAAATCACATAAGCTAATTAATAACTGGTTAATAACAGGCTAAGAGTATAGTTTTCTACATGTCAAAACAGAGAAAACTCACATGTGGAATAATTAGAAATATCTCCCTTGTAGTAATAGTATCCATGAAAATTCATTAAGCATCTTTGTAAGAAAGCATTTGGGGTTTTGAGGTGTGCCTCCAATCCATCCTAGTTTACCATAGAATGACTATTTTGTAGCTAACCATTTTCACCATAACTGATATCACACATTTTCTTGGATCTTAATAATAGAGGGAAGCATCTCACAAAATGATGTGTTTCAGAGGTTTTATATTAAGGAAATGGAAGATGTTCATATGTTTTGAAATGAGACTATAAATGGCCAGTGTTTTATCTACATGACAATAAAATACACTCCTTATTCATTTTGTTGGGAAGAAGGTGGGACAAAGCAAACAATGATAAAGCAAAATAGTTAAACTTACTTCTACTGAACATCTTTCCAGGTTGTTGTGCATGTACTACTGATTCATTCTTATTTTCTTTACTGAGAAAAGAAAATAATAACCCAAGATTTGAATGCAAATCTGTCTATGTTGCAATTGAGGAACATTCCTCCTCCAGAAGGATCTAGGTTGACACCTAGGCCTGAAAAAGATGACACTGACCTGGTAACAGTTTTGATCTCCAAGTTCTGGATATGGCTGGGTCAATGTTGGCTGAATATCAAGAATATAATCAAAGTATACACTTTAGATCAGCTGCACCAACAAAATTATAAAGGGGAACCCAATGTTCAGAAATGAGGACCAATCTTTACAAATGAATTTTTATTTTTATTTATATATAAAAATACACATACAAATAATGGAAAGTCAAGATAAAGAAATTTATAATTATATACAATGCCCATAAATGTTCTAAATCTCCCTTTTGGAAATGATAAATCCATCCCAATCTGTCAATAAAATCTGTAAGAGAAAGAAAAGATTCATAGTAGTGCCAAATTGTAACTGCTTCTGCCAAGCATAGCTTATAAAAATGTGCCTTAATTCAAAAGCTGAGACTGAAATCAGATGTTCTCGCCTGTTATTATAAGTCACTATACAGGCAGGACAACTTGCGTTCCTTTTCGCTTTCCACTCTTCTTAAAAACAGTTTGCTGATTAGTGATAGGATATGGACTTTAATGTGGTGAATTGGAGAACATAATATATAAAGAAAGTGCCTAGCTAAAACTATTAAAAGATTTTTTTTTAAGATTTATTTATTTATACAAGAACTGGGGTACAGTCAGAGGCATGGGAGAGTGAGAGAATTCACCAGAGACAGAGCAGGGAGCAGAACAGGGATATGGATCTAAGACACTGCTGAGGGGAGCAGCGGGCAAGGCAGGAGAGGTCTGCCCCGCCATGTGGGTATTTCTCTGGCCGGCTGGGAATCGAACTGGGGCTGCAGAGGATGTGGACAGCTTCACAGCGCAGCTCTCAACCTGCTGCACCATCGGGGAGGCCTTAAAAGATTTTCAAATCATTATAGACAGGAATATACCCCTGATATGTGTGTGTGGGTGCGCACGTGTGTGTGTCTGATATTTCCTGATCATGACTTAATGATACCCAAAGTTGTGTTCTGTGTTAAGTACTAAATAACATGCTTAGAAGCACTATTCCACTTTGAGAGTCAAAGATATGGAGCTTGATTCTTCATTTTGCACTAGAAGAAATGTCCTCGAGGGACAAAGTCTTTCTAATGCCATACATTTTCAACCAGTTTTCTTGAACTTTGGCCCAATCCAAAGTGAGTATTTTTTTTACTGCAATTGGCAATCTGTGAGCCACTAGCAGAAGGAATTTCCTTCTAGCAATTACTCAGAGGAGTCTCATCAGTAGGGTCATTGCAACAGGTCTACCACGGTTGGCAGACATCCCCAGGCTAATGGGCACATTTCTGACAGTTGCTGAAAACATTATCTGGATTCTCCCCACCCCAGTTAAATTAAAAAGCAGTAGTGATGCTGGTGATAACTGATCTTTCCAGATGAGTTAGTCAGGATGGAAAATGACTATTCTAAGAGAAAACCATCAAACTATCTCTCTTGGGAATTTTAGACCCAGAACTACGGAGACTAAAGATGGGCAATGTAATATAGTGACAAAAAAACATAATCTCTGTTGTCAGAGCTCATGGGTGCAAACCTTCACGCATCACTGACATGTGATGAAATCTTTACCAAGTTGGGTCTCCCTGGTGGCGCAGGTGGTTGACCACCATGCTGTGAAGCTGTCTGCAGCCTCTGCAGCACGGGTTTGATCCCAGCCGGCTGGCGAGAATCCCACATGGCGCGCAAACCTCTCCTGTCTCTCCTGCTGCTTCCCTCAGCAGTGTATTTCGTCAGTCTGCCTGTTCTGTTCCCTGCTCTGACTCTGGTGAATCCTCTCACCCTCCCATGCATCTGGCCTGTACCCTGGCTCTTGTATAAATAAAATAAATCTTTAAAAAAAAAAAATCTTTACCAACTTGCTTAACTTTCTGTCCCTTAATTCTCTGCCTGTAAACCATGGATACGTAAGTATAATACCCATTGTGCTAACCTGAAAGATTCGATGGTCAAATCAGACTTGCTGTAAGTATTAAATATCAAACAGTACTATTTTACTAATACTTTAAAAGACAGAGTCAATAGCAAGACCAGGTATGCCTTTTTCCAAGAAGTCTGAGATGATCCAAAAAGAATCTTTTTTTCCTTCATATTTTACAAATTAGCATAGATGTCATTGCTGACTCATCACTTTTGTCAACAGATTCTTCTAGTTCTACATCAAAAATATATATTTATGATAAGATTACCTATCATCACCTTCATTTCTGACCCAAGCAATCTGATTTTGTCTGCTGTAAGAGCCCCCAAACTGGTGTTCTCCATCCTCGTGCTCTTTCTCTTTTACAGTTTAACTACACACAACAACCAACGTATTCTTTAAGAATGCAAAACAGGGCCTTCCTGTTGGCCTCACTGTTGCATAACTTCAGCACTGTGAAGTTTTCCGCAGCCACTGCAGCACGAGTTCGATCCCTGGCCGGCCAGGGGGCTACTCACACTGTGCAGCAGACCTCTCCTGCCCCCCTCAGCAGTGTATTTCAGTCGATTCGCCTGTTCTGTTCCCCACTCTGTCTCTGGTGAATCCTTTCATCCCCCGCACCTCTGACCTGTACCCCAGTTCTTGTATGCATAAATAAATCTTTAAAAATCAAAACAAAATGTGAAATATATCACATTGCTCTTCTAGAACTCATATTTCAATGACTTCCCATAACACGTCCCATTATACACAAATGCCAGTTGTATTTGTATACACTAATAATGAACTATAAAAAGAGGAATTAAGAAAGCAATTCCATCTACAATTGTATCAAAAGGTTAAAATAAAGAGATAATTTTAAAAAGACAAAAAATGAGTCCAGAAGTAGCATCTTACATGTTAACTGAAGCTTTAGAACAATGCAAGGAAGAAGAAAAGGGAGGATCTCTGGCATTTCCTCACTGAATGAATGTTTAGAGGTATATAATAACATTTAGGATATCCAAATATTTATATATTCTTAAAACCTTTTTCCCAATTGAATATTTTTTAATAAAAAATTTAAAACCTGAAGGCTAAAACGTGTATTTGGCTCTTTATAGAAAATTTGGACAATATAAAATTAAAATGCTCTAACCACTGTTAACTTTTTTTTTATAATTTTTTTTCAAAGATTTATTATTTATTTTTGTACAAGAACTTGGGTACAGGCCAGAGGCATGGGAGAGTGAGAAGATTCTCCAGATAGAGAGGGGAGCAGAACAGGCAGAAGGACTGAAGTACACTGCTGAGTGGGCAAGACAGGAAAGGTCTGCCATGCCATGTGGGAATCTCCCTGGTCAGCCGGGATTTGAACCGCTCTGCAGAGGTGTGGACAGTTCCACAGCACAGCGCTCAACCCGGTGCGCCACCGGGGAGGCCCCACCACAGTTAAAATTTAAGCACACATATAATTTTGTCATACTATGTATAACATACTATTTTTTCCGTATTTTACCATGGATTATCCATTGCTGTTATTTCTAGTTTTTTTAATAATATGTTTCATACCTGAATCTCTATTGTTGAATTTAGGTTATTTCCTGTTCATTTTATGTTTTCTTTTATAAACAAAGATAAATACTTTCATACAGAAACATCTCTCATTATTTCCATTAAATATATTCCTACATGTTTTAGATACAAGGTGATATTACCAGCAGCCCTTCAAAAAGTTTGAATCATCTTACATCTACACCAGCCATGTTTAAGAGTGCCCAATTCTTGCATCTTTACCAACTATGATTATCATCTTTTAATTTTAATCTTTGGCATTTTGAAGAACAAAATACCATCTTATTGTATTATTTTGCATCTCTAATTTCTAGTGAATTTGAAAATGTTTAAAATACACTTATGAGCCATTTAAATTCATTTTTATGAAATTTTATTCATCAGCAAGTTCTTTTTTTTTCTTATTGAATTGCAAAGATCCTTACATATTAAGATTAACACTGTATTTGCTATATATAAAACAACACCTTTCTTCTACTGGAGAAAAATTTCTGGAGCAGAAAACTAAGACGAGACAACAACTATAAATTAATTCTCAAAATCTGGATTGATCTGAACACAAACAATTCAACAATTTTGATTCTTTTCTGTGTGCCAAGCACCACGCTGCACACAGCGTGCGAACACATAGACCATTTACACACACGTGGGGTGGACACAGTTGCTTAAACTGCTAACTATGAAAAATGTGCTAAGGCTTGAGACTCTGAACTGGCCATGTGGCTTCCTTAGGGAAGTGAGGGAGACTCTGCTCTTCCTGGATTCCTTCCAATCATCAATTTACCCCAAAGGTAGATGTACATACTATACACACACAACACACATATACACAGGTATAGACACACTCTCCCCTCATTATATATATATATTTTTTTTTAAAAGATGTTTTTATTTATGCATGCAAGAGCTGGGATGTAGGCCAGAGGTGCGGGGGTGGAAGAGAGGATTCACCAGAGACAGAGTGGGGAGCAGAACAGGCAGACTGACTGAAATACACTGCTGAGGGGAGTGGTTGAGACAGGAGAGGTCTGCTGTGCCATGTGGGTAGCTCCCTGGCCTGTTGGGGTTCCATCTCCTGCTGCAGAGGCTGCGTATAGCTTCACCTTACGGTGATTAACCCTTTTTGCCTCCAGGGAGGCCCCATATATCTTTTTTTTTTATAGTTACCTTTCTTCCTACTGTTCATAGAAAATGCTGCTTGGCAAACAAAGACGGAAACAGAGAACCAGAGAGGTCTGTTAGTATCATTATTTCTCTCATTCATCCCCTTTACAATCTATGTTCCCAAGAATTGTTCATGCAAATACAGCACTTTGCTTCCCAAGTTTTATCTGGCTTCCTGCCACCCTAATCACACAGGAGAACATGCCAGGCTCAGCTGTTAGCTAATCATTACCCATCCCACTGACTTCCATGGGATTCTAAAGAAGGGAAGCAATGCCACACACACACACACACACACACACACACACACACACACACAGAGATTGGTTAGATGCAGATTAAAAATAATAATAAAGCTTGTTTTTGGCAAACTGATGAAATGGAGATCTCTCCTTCAAAAATATTTAATTACTTTTTAGGCTTGTAATAAAAGATGCATTAAATATTAAAAAGATAGGCAATACTTATCTCTGGAAAATGTATGGATACTCGCTTTTCTGAAAATTTCTGGGCTTTCCAAAAGTACTTTATTTACACAGATAATGAAATATATTTGTAGAGGTTAAGTGACACAAGTAATCAAAAGCATCTCTGGAATTGAATCCAAATATTCTGATCTCTGCCACAGCACTCATCTCTACACAGAGTGTTGCCTCCCCTTTTCAGTATAAGAAAGAGAGACTCTGATTCGTAACCCACTTATTCAAAATGAGATACATGGGGGCAAATGAGGTGGATGCTGGGAGAAGATGAATGAAAGGGAGCAGGGGATTTTGTGTAGCCTGAAGAGGACATTCCGTATCAGGCCTTGACAGAGTGGAGGTGTCCCAGTTCAGGCAGCTTCTGCTATCAATATCAGTTATCATCCCCAACCATTTCTCTTGCTCTGCACTACCACGGCTGCCTGTGGTCAATCTTGCTCTTCTCAGATCATCGCCACACAAATCCAAGGATGATATCTTTATAAAACTCTTACTTGATCGGGTCACCCCCTGCTTAAAACCTACTACCTATGAGACAAAATTAAAGCTAATTGATATGGCCCTTACGTGATCTGTCTCTTCCTACTCCTTAGTCTTGTTTTTCTTTGCCACTTACCTTGAACTTGATGCTCCTGGGCTAGTGCATTCTTTTAGGACCCCGCCCCTTATCCCATTTAGCTGGGTTAAGTCCCTTCATTGGGACTCCTATATGTTACCCCATTTCATACTTAACCAATTTTATTAACATTTCATAAAAATCAAAGTCTTGTTTTTCTGTTTTATCTAAAATAGGCACTCAGAACATGTTAGAGCATGAGACTCAAGAGCCAGACTCTGGGTTTGAATCATAACCCTGACAAGCCATAACTATGATTTAGTGCAAGTTACTTGACTTCTCCACTTCTCAGTTTTTCTGTCTACACAATGGGAATAAGAATTCTCTATAGTGTTGTTGGGAAGGTTAAATTAGTTAATATACACATAAGGCATTTAAAATATACACATAATTTATAAATATTTGCTATGCTGATTATGATTAAGGCAACACAAAGCATGTACCTGTCCTAAAGGAACATTAAAAGAACTGCTAGAAACAAATGTATATATTCGAAAAGATAACTACTAATTGGCTGTAATTACATTAGTATTAAACACACACTAATAGATAAGAACTCTTTCTGAATTTCTGGCCATTTTAGATGCAAGGGTGGGAGATGTCAAAAATTTCATGGAGTTGGAGGGGCTAGAGGGGTGAGCGAGGTTCAGGGTCAGCATCCTGAGTGGGGCTCTGTGCACAGCTGGCCAGAGCGATGGTCCATCGTGCAGCACCAGCCATACAGCATGGCATTGCAGACCATTGAGTGGCCCCAATTTCCAGACATGTATTGCCTGTAGGATCCCCAGTGTTACAACCATAAATGCTTCAGACACTTTCAAACATCTCTTAGGACAGTGGCACTACATCTGGTTAAAAATATGCAGATGAAGAAGAGTGTATGTGAACACTCCAGACAGGAATAGAGTGATCAAATAGATGGAGATTAAAATGCCCATGTATGGATCAGGGTATCAGCCCGGGAACGAACCGGCCGGGGAACGAACCGGCACAGCAGAGGCTGCGGGCAGCCTCGCAGCCCAGAGCTCAACTGCTGCGCCACCAGGGGAGGCCCCAGAGATGTAATTTTAATAAAGACACCATGGACCAGAATGCAAAGCACCCTGTTGGCAGGTTAAGAAATTTAGATTGGCGTGTTCTGTACATCCTCTCCCTAGGCCACAGTTGAGTTGCTAGAACTGACTGGAAGAAATACAACCTTGGAGTCAAACAAATATGGGTTTGAATTCTAATTCTACCATATGTGTCCAAGTCATTTCATCTCTCATCATCCATAGAATTAATATATAAAGGGATCACTGTGAAGAATTCAGGGGTACATTAGGTAAACCACTTAGCAATGTGTTGGGAATATCTCATGTTCATTAAAAATGTGAATTTACTTTTTGAAGACCCGTCTGATCTGCTATTGCTTCAGGTTAATAACTTGCACCTGGCTAACTTTCCACTTCATTTTATTTTTAACTCTAACTATACACACCTAATTATTAAGTTTTGAGATCGAGAAAGAATGAATTTGTTCCAGAGTGCATAGAACAAATTATAGTTTTGAGGTTTGAGGGAGGGCTCCCAGGGGGTGCTGCTCTTAAGGGGGTCGCCAGAGAGTGGCATATTTAGAAGGCTTGTGACAAAGCATCATGGAGAGACAATTATTCTGTGCCTGGAATCTGGTAAGAGGAAGAAAACAATTACTTTGGCAGGCAGGATGGATTTCTTTTTTATATATGGTCTATCATAATTTTTTCAATTTTACCAAACAGAAAGCCGTTAGAGGCAGATTTTTCAAGGCCTTCTATTTTCAGCTTTCTTCAGCAAGTAGAAATGTACCTATAATTGGCTCTCCTGCTTCCATTTCTCATTTCAGATGAAGCCTCCACTTTAACAGCTTCTCCTTGCTTACAGTTTGTTCTTTTAGAGGATACTTTGGGTGCCCACAATTTTGTATCAGAAGATGGTAGTTGAATGATCTTTGTAAGTAGTGTTGGCAATGGAGAGAAGTTTGGCTTCTTAAAAGAAAAACAAAAATTATATTTTCATGGGTTTGAATGACATGATCAGATAGTAAAATGTCCAAGACCAAGAAGTCTCACAAACACAATCTCTCAGCACTGTTGGACTGTCAGGACTAATGACTGTTTGGGAGCTAAACATTAAAGTGTTATATTTATTATCCATAACTCCTGTTCCCTTCAGCATCCCATCTTTACAGTATTGCTCTGCTTAGTGTTTCCTGGGAAGGACCTAAAGAAAGGAGAAACGCTTTTATTTGATGACTAACACTGCAAAGCAGTGGACTGGGAGAGGGTAAGGTGAAATTTGAGGATTAACAGTCATTTCATTTTCTTTATTTTCATTTGTATTTATTCCCAATCACTCATTTGAATTCTGACAAACTATAGAACCATTTCACCTGAAAAATTAAAGAGTTTATGTTTTTTTGAGGTATTTTCAGTGGTTTTGAAAAAGCCTAATTTTTGGTCAGCATCTGAATCTGTCCTTCCTGGCTCCACACTCTACTAGAGTTAACCTAATATGCATCTTTCTAATATTCCTAATAAGCATCTTTCTAATGTGGTCCTTTAGTTCACACCAGAACTAAATAGGTTGGACATTTAAACAGGAAAGAGATCAGGTTCTGGACTTGAGGTTTCCCTCTATTACTTGGCTGATATCGTTAATTGTTAATTGTGTCTAATTAAATTTTGATTTCTGAACATCTCATGAGATACTATACCAACTGACCATCTCACTTGTCACCTTATACCCCCAAATACCCACCATGTTTTGACCTTTCTGTAACCCATAAGATTCTTTATTCCTCATCAATCTTCCAGTGCAGGGTTTTTGTTCTTCCTTAATTCCTAAATTCACCACTCTACCAATTTTTGTCTTCTCCTTTATCTGGTGTTAACTTGAATCCTGACTTTGTGTTTTTATTGCTTTCCTTAACAGTTTCTCAGCCCATCTCCAGATTCATTGACCGTGGCCTCAGCGATCCTCTTCTCTTTACCAGAGACATTTGAATTATCTGATGTAGGCTAAAGTTTTGGAGTAGGAAGCAGTAATCGAACATGTGTGAGGTTTTAAGCAAGGGATGAGAATATTCAATGAAATCTACAGCAGATGGCTGAAGTGGTGAGAAACTGTTGTTGCCGTACCCTACTCCTCAAGCTGCAGAAACAAGGACTTTTAGCTCTGAAGAGCAGAGAGCAGGTCTAATTTACTTTTTTTACCCTCACTAAATAAAGGCCTGAATAATGGAATAAAAGAATTTAAAACTGAAAGACATCAAGCAGCATGAAGAAATATGGATATAACTAGAAGCGTCTATTCATGTCACCCGCCTTCCTCACTGGCTTTAAACTTTATGGAAGGGCTGGCAAGGAAATCAGGATACTAGGGAAGGAACAGTGCAAAGACAGAGGCAGATAAAATAAAGGTGGAATTGGTTGGTACCAGCTTTCTGGGTTTTGAACAGGTTAACATACCAGGACTCTAACCAGAGGGGTTGTTAATATATCTGCTAAGAGTGTATGGCCTGGGATTTCATAGGTATGATTTGAGTTATACTGTAAAAGTTTATTAGTTGTGGGGGCCTCCCCTGGTGGGGCAGCGGTTGAGCGCTGGGTTACAAAGCTGCCCACAGCCTCCGCAGCGCCGGTTCGATCCCCGGCCACGGGCGAGGGTCCCACATGGCGCGACAGACCTCTCCTGCCACCCACTGCTCCCCTCAGCAGTGTATTTCGTCAGTCTGCCTGTTCTGTTCCCTGTTCTGCTATGGTGAATTCTCTCACCCTCCCGTGATTCTGACTGTACCCAGTGCTTGTATAAATAAAATAAATAAATCTTTAAAAAAAAAAAGTTTATTAGTTGTGTAACCTCAGAAAAATTACCAAACCTCTTTGAAAGTTCGAGCTTCTAAAGCATAATGAAAAAATTGGTGTCACAGATTACTAGGATTAAATAAGAATGTAAAACATAAAACATAGTGCCTGATACGCAGTAAAAGATTAACAAATACTCATTGTCCATATGTACTATCTTTTTCAGGAAAAAGGAAGTTAATAGTGATTATTTCTTTCTAAAATTTTAGATTTAAGGCTCAAAGTGACAGGTATATCCCTCCTACACATCAAGGAGAAAAAAAATATTCACTAATCCAACACATTTTTAGACATCTTCTAACACTATGCCAAAACTGAGAATGCTGAGAGAAACAGACTAGCAGATAATATTGATTTACGGCAGAGGACACAAAGGATGAAAACCTTTATTTATTTATTTAGTCTTATATTTCATTCCCACACATATCTAAGGATAATTTAAATAATGCACATGCCTAAAGATAATTTAAAAAAAAAAATCTGTCCATACTTTTATCTGGAAAATCGGAGAAGTTAATTAACATCTGCACTTAAGATGTCAAAATATTTGTGGCTCTGACAACAAATATCACATATAGTTTATTTCTAAAACGACTCATCAGTTGTAAATTGTGCATTTAAGAATTAATTTATTAAATCCACAGTGTTACTCAGCCAAGCAAATATTGACATGATGTATCATCACAATATGCTCTCAATAACAGCTTTTACATTGCTAACAACTTTTGCCAGAAAATCAGAGATTTATGCCAAAAATCGGCTCTGCATTTTTCTGCCAACCTTGGCCAATGTTTTGTACCCACCGACAAAAAAACTACCAAAACAGATTCTGAATAGCAAAGTAGATAATAGGGCCATAAACCTACTTATCAAATGTTTCACAATTTTCACTATTGTTAAAAATGTATATATATTTACTAAACGAGTCTGTTTGTATAGACTATTGAATGTTAAAATTTTCAAGCAAGGTGAGATCAGAGAAATATTCCATCGCAAGCTCTTGGGCCCCTTCCATATTTGTCCTCTTTGGGAAAATATTTTAATATGATCCTAGGAAAAAGTGATGATACACATGCAATGATCCACAGTGTGGACTTTCTAATGATATACACCTAGGAGTCAATCCCATTGTAACATTGGACTCTTTAATCTAAAATGTGGCTTCCTTATCAGTAAAGTGAAGGAATTCACACTGGCATTTTGTGGGGAGATTAAGACTTAAATGAGATAATACATGTATAGTGCCAGAATGCGCTCAGTAATTAAAAAAGGATTTGAGGCACATCTTCACTGTTATATGCTTACTTCATTTGGTAGATACTATTTGTGAGACTTACAAATTTTAGGGATCCCAAGAAAAGAGAATGAATCTTAATCTTATTTCATCTCCAGTAGTTAGCAATATCCATGATATAGCTAACAATTAAAATATATATTTTGAAATGGGAGAAAACGGTTTTCTGGGAGATATTTCTTAAACAGTACATTCCTTGCTTCAAGAAGTGGGGAAAAGTATCAATATCCACTCATCAATTATTCTGGCTAAGAAAGTTACCAGGTAGGAGACACACATAGCTGCAATTCAGTTTTTGATTTTATGTATTCTTCCAATTACATACTTACTGAGTACCTGCTATGTGCAAGACAATTTGGAAATACCATTTAAGTCATGATATTATGCTTTTATAAAATTACAATTTAAACCAGGGACAAATATTATACTACTATATTTAATAATTGTTATAATGGAAGAGAGTGGAAGAGTGTGGAAAGTGCAATGGTATTTAATTGAAACACTTAACCCTGCTTGGGAGTAGTGAGGAAAGGCTCTATGGCTTATGAAGAACAAATGTTCCCCCTGGAGATATAATATGGCAAAGCAAAAATGCTAAGTATTATTAGTAGTTCAGTGTAGTTGCAGTGTGAATGGGAGAACTGTAGCAGTAGTCAGGATAAATCACTCTTAACCAAGACCAGGTCTTGAAGGGCCTCCTATGTCCTGAAAATTATACAATTTTATACAGAACTTTTGACTAGTGGAACTACATGAACATATTTTCATGTCCAAATGCTCATTATAACTGTGTGGAAGAATAAAGAGACTAGAGGCTTTTATAACAGCATGTATGAGATGAAGTCTTTAAGACAGTGGAGATGGGTCTGAGATATATTTTTATAAAAAGAATCAATAGAATTTTGGTTTCCTGTGGTAAGAGAAATGAAAATTTAGTGAGTTGCAAATATCTGATTTTGGCAAGTCAAAAGATAATAGGTTAGAAAGGCTGAACTTTTTGAGACTAATTAATGGTTCAGTTAAATAACCTAGTTTAAATATTATCCATCTCCAGCACTATCAGAAAGTAGAGAATTTGTGGATTGGAGGTACTAATTGGTAAGTCTGGTTGGAAGATTGGAAAAGCAGGTTATAAGGGACTAACTACACTTGTAGCTGAATTTTCAAGATATATGAAAAAAAAAACCACAATAAATTGTTTGATAAGGCTGATGAAGGTGGGATCACAGTCCTAATCCCCGGATGCCAGACCATATATAGTACTGGAATCCTTAATTATCAAAATTTGGTTTTTAATTAAAATCCTAAAATCTTACCATATTTATTCCTTGTATAAAAAAATACCATTCATGATCATTATGTATGTATTTAAAACCCTGAAATGAGAATTTAAATCTAACACATTGCTTTTTAAATTTGTAATTCAACACAGATATAGTACATTACAAAAAAAAAAAAAAAAACCTGAAAAATTCTCCTAATAAGATGTTGAGAATTCCCAAGTCAAACAAGGGATCAAATTTCAAAATTCAACTTCTTAAAGCTATTTTCTTCTACAAATGGATATAAGTCGACATTGTTTTGAATATGTGAACATTTATGTCAAAATATTTAACATATATTTGATACTTTGGGAGGATTTACATATGTAAAGCATATGCATATGATTTACATAATTCTGCAGTCTTATAAATGGCCTCAAGAACACTAACATAGTTAACTTCAGATTAAAGTATATTGTTTCCAATTCATAAATATTTCAAGGCCCTTGAGTAATTTTTTTTTTAAGATTTATTTATTTATGCATATAAGAGCTGGGGTACAGGCCAGAGATGAGGGGGAGGAGGAGAGGATTCACCAGAGACAGAGTGGGAAACAGAACAGGCAGATTGACCAAAGTACACTGCTGAGGGGAGCAGCGGGCGAGGCAGGAGATGTCTGCTGCTCCATGTGGGTTGCTCCCTGGTCGGCCCGGGATAGAACTCAGGCTGCAGAGGCTGCGGATTGCTTCATACTGTGTTGCTTTACCCCTTACACCACCAGAGAGGCCCCTATCCTTGGGTCATTTTTAATATTGAGGGGAGGGGGGCTAAATAGGCCTATATTTTCTTCTCATTGACTTTTCTTTAAAATAACTGATTTTAAGATATAAAATACTCAAATAACTACTGGACTTGAAATACCTTAAAAGGAGTCTTTATCACCAGTGAGACTGTTAGCAAGCATCTTTGCACTGAGCTACTAAAAAAACTAGTGCAATTAGTATCCAAGATTCTAGAATGTATTTATTACTTTGGCGCCTTAAGATACCATTTTCTTCATCTACAAAGTGGAAAGATCAGCCTATCATTCTCAAACCCAGCTGCAGAGCAAAAATCATGAGGACTTTTTTTGGTAAACAGATTCTTTTACTCCATTACCAATTTAATGATATAAATTTTAGGGGTGGTTCCCAGAAATTTGTATTTTTGATTCCCCTAGGTTACTTTGATAATCATCCAGACTTGGGAACTACTAGCTTGACAATTACTATTTTCTTTATCTGTCAAGTAGCCTGGCATTTGAAAATATATACACACTTTTATGACCATAATCATCTATCATCATTCATCTTCCTACGCCCCCCCCCCTTACATTTGTTACACACTGGCTCAATAGGAATGCTAAGAGCTCTAATAATAAAGAGGAGTAGACAATAGTTTATTGTATAACAAAATGTATTTTCAGATGTTAATTATGTGCCAATAGTGCATTTAAAATATACTTCAAAACAGTCTTCACAAAGAACCTACAGATTACATTTATTTAATAACAAAATATCTAGTTCTTTAAGAAAATGTTTTGTTCTTTTTTTAAAGATTTAATTATTTATGCATACAAGAGCTGGGGCACAGGCCAGAGATGCGGGGGAGGGGGGGGTGAGAGAATTCACTAGAGACAGAGTGGGAAACAGAACAGGCAGGCAGACTGAAGTACACTGCTGAGGGGAGCAGCGGGCGAGACAGGAGAAGTCGGCTTCACCATGTGGGTAGCTGCCTGGCTAGCCGGGGATTGAACTCATGCTGCAGAGGCTGCAGATTGCTTCACAGTGAGGTGCTTAAGCCCTTGGGCCACCGGCGAGGCCCCAAGAAAATGATTTGAATTTAAGAACTTACTACAATAAAATTTTCAAACCAATGAACAAAAATATGACTTTATGGTATACAAGACAAAAATTTTGAGCAAATGAAGCTTAATATTGTTAAGGAACAGGGTTCTTTGAGCATTAAATTTTGTTTATAAAAATAAAAACTTCACTAAACATCAGCAGTACACTTTTCTGCCTCAGCCAAGACATTTTCCTTTACAATTCAGAATCCTGCTGTTCATTTGTAAAAATTTAAAAATCTGATTAATTTCTTAAACTTAACTTCAAGTATCACCCTTCAGAGGTTGATTCTATTTCATTTCCTTATACATTTTTTTGTCTTCAAAAAATCTAGGGCCTATGATAGGGAAGGTATTGAAACACACTAGGTAAATGTTGGTCATACAGTACTTTATTTATGAATATTTGAGTACTGAAAGCCTACTACATTTCCAGGACTAGAAAGAACAAGACTCCTGCCTGCTCACCATCTAGAACACAGGAGCGAGCATTGGTACTAATTCATTGCAAACCTTCACTTCATCTTTCAAGATCTGTGTAGATGTTGATAAGAGCGAATGAAATCTACTTCCTTACATATTATTCTCATAAGGGGAATTTTGGAAATCTGTATGTTGACAAAGTCTGTACTTTGCTTTCCCTAATTGCTTTCTGCTCTTTAAACAATGTCAAATATTTGGTTTTCCCCAACATACCCTCTGCAGTTTTGCGTATGGGGTGGCTAATACTGTGACACTCTGCTTTCTACTGTCTTTTGTTTTTTTGCTCCCTACAGGAATCCTGGTCATTTGGACTTTCCCATCTTCCCTTTCCCAGTTTCTTAGTCAATCCTATGACTAATAACACTACGGGTTGAATCTTCAGTAAGCACTGTTAATTAGCATCCTCCTTGTAACAATACAGTCTTTCTGAACGCTATTAAGAAATATTTCACAAAAGACAACTGTTTCTTGAGGATTCCTATTTTAAAGACTGTTATTTAAAGATTGATAAAATACATTACTCAGCAAAGGATGCTTCTAGTTTATTTTCAATTCTCACCATTACAAGTATTGGGTTCTGCAAATCAGTTAAAACACTGTAGTGTAGGATATCAATTTTACACATAAGGGCTATAGAATTTATCTGACATTAAATTTGTATGAATATATAAAATTTGAAACTTAAAAACCTAACTGATAAAAAGTGTAGTTAAGCATCCACAGATGTCTACATCATGAATTTACCATGAATTAAATGTAGTTAAAAATTTGACTATTTAAGTCTGCAAGTCAGATGTTATCAAGCAAACTGACCTGCATGATCGATAATCCTTTACAATTTTTAACTCAAAGACAAAGAGGAAGATTCAGCCAATTTTAATTTTCTAAACATTTTCTCTAAGAATCATCAGATGCATCCTTCAGTTATTGAGACACAGATGGATAATCCATTTATCCCAAATGAACTACCTGTGTGTTGTGAGGTAGCAATGAAAGATTATGATCTTCTGTGGAAATGGTATCCTCAATGCATACGCAGTCCCTCTTCCCATGGAGAAATGTGAACAAGAAGGGACAGTCATCTTTTCGTCACTTCATCAATAATTGGTGTTTTCATAGAATTTTTAAATGCCTGATTTCAATTTTAAAACAACAGCAACAATACCAATATTTATTCTGAAAAGAATTACGTTCCGAGTAGCAGATTTTAACACCTTCCAACACGATCTCTAGGAATAATTCGTAGTTCTGAACCATGCTTTAGAAAAACATTTCCTACGTAAACAAACAAAACATAAAGTTAGTACATAAAAACCAAGTTAACATTAAACCAAGTTAACCAATGTTAACATTCCAATCATTATTATATACAATAAACAAAGTGGTGCAAATAGGTACAAAATCTCAATCATCATCAGAACTCAATTCCATTCTTTTTTACTGCCTATTCCTACTCCTGTCACATTTTCAAAACCCTACAAAAATCTGAAAGTTTTAAATAAGAACACTAGCCATGAGAGACCTTCCTGATGGCACAGGGGTTAAAGACACAGAGCTATCAAACCACTGCAGCAGAGTATGATGGCCAGCCAGCCAGGAGCTAACCCACATGGCGCAGCAGACGTCTCCTGTCTCACTCACTGCTCCCCCAGTATTTTAGTACACCTGCCTCTTCTGCTCCCCACTCTGTCTCTGCTGAATCCTCTTACCACCCCACACACCTCTGGCCTGTACCCCAGTTTTTGTATGCATAAATAAATAAACCTTAAAGAAAAAAAAAGAACACTGGCCATGAGAATACTAACAAAGAAACTCAGCAAATAATAAGTTGATTTAATAAATACTTGTTTTAAATCACAATAAAATGCCCAGAGACAGAAAAAACAGATCTGAATCATCTGAGTTAACATAAGTGATGAGAGTTTCAAAATGCTGAAACTATTTTTGGCTCATTCCCTATTTAGATTTTCTTACATCTCATGATATAACCATTCAACTTTTAAGGGCAATACAATAGATAACACATTACAGTAAGCAGTCGTTCATATTAATGAACCAGACATTTCTATAATAAGAAAAAACAAAACCCTTAAACTTAAATCTAGAGGTACCCCTACAATGAAATATACCAGGATTTTCAATGAATAACCTTTTTTATTTAATAATATTATAGACTTAAAGCTACTGATTGAAGTTTAAAATTACAATTTTATGTCTATTTTCTGTATGTTTGAATTTCAATCCCAAGAGTCAACCGCCATATCAACAATATAATTTGTTATAATACAGAAGTACTTTGGAAAAACATAATTTAAAATTATCTACTGCTCAAAATGAAGGTCATATTTAATCATGCTTCATTTCAAAACATTATAATTAGATTACAAGCCAAAAAGAATATATCTAAAAAGCATAAAACTTCTTAAAAGTTTCAGACTACTTCAACCTTGTTAGGACATCAATATATACAGGACTGTATAATGTTAAGTTTGAAGCTCTCAGTGTAGGCTTAACCCCCTGAAATTTAAATGACCACAATTTTTAAAAATAGTCTTAACAGTACATTTTAAATAATTACTACAGATAAGGCAACTTTTAAGCATTTTATATACACTTCCGCATAATTTTAAGTCAAAATCATTATTCTAATTAAGAATATTACATTACCTTCAGACTTTTTGTTGTGTGTTAAATGTTTAATGTTTATTAACGAATAAGCTCAACTAAGTCTTTTTATTCTTACAGATAAAAGCATATATGATTGATACATATAACGAAACCAGTTATTACTTGGACACATCAGTCGAGACTACTATATGATGTCTTAAAAAAGCTATTATTACAGTAAAGTCGTAGCAAATCTCTACATGGAATGAATTAAATATTCAGTATACAGTTCCCCACAACTATGTAAATTCAGACAGATACTCACCAGCAGTCTGTGCAGGATTTATTCCTATTCCATCTAAAAAATAAGTTTTAAAATCACCTAAGTTACTTCTAAAGCGAAAATGGCTTAGAAAGAGATTTGCAAAACAGTGCTGCTATGCATATAGGCACAACTTATATCCAAGAAATCCAATTTCAAGTAAATTATCTCCTGAGATCTATTACTATTAGCTATTTAAGCACACTGCTGGATTAGACAAGAACGACTGAAATGCAAAGATCCTGATAAATCCCGAGAAGAGTTTTGTTGTTCCATTGTGCCGCATGCAGTGAAAAATGAAGCAAAACCACCTTAGATATTAATCATTTATATAATGTTCCAAGGCTAAAATCTCTTTAATTTTTTAAATATATTTTTCAAACATCCTTGTTTATTTTTCACAATATAGGATTTCTCCCTTAAGGTGTGGTCACCATAGTTTTCACACTAAAGTACCCACAGTCCTTTACCACACTCCAGCCAGCTCTCCTCCTTCCCTATTCTCTCCTCTCTCCATCTACTCTCTCCCCTCCTGAGTGTCTCAGATCTATGGTCTGCTTTCAAGGGTCTTAGGGCTTGTTTTTGTCTGATCCTTTGTTTGACTGCTCTATAAGTGAAACCATTAAGTATTTATCAAAGCGTAAAATCTTAAGGGTACAAGCGCCCACAGAGCCATTTAATACCCTCTGATATGTGATAAAGGTTTAAAAGCATCTTGCTAATTGCAGATCATTTGTGACTTTAAAACCAGAGAGTAAGCTAACTTTCTTCCAGAGAAATACTCAAGGTGATAGATGCAGAATCTTTTAGAAAAATAAGAAATTCTGTCATATCTAAATTAAGTCATGCTATTGAACATGAAACCTACTTTTTGATTACTTTCACCCAACTGCACATAAACCACCAACAGAACCCATTACTACTTTGTATTCTTGACTAAACCCTCCTGCAATCTTTACTCATCTTACATCAGTACATTTTTCATAAGATCATCAGACTTATTAGTAGTATTCTAAGATACTTAGAATTTAAATTACCTATCTCATTGGATACAATCTTCATTATTTCAAGCATAAAACAGAGTTTTCTATCAGGAAAGCAAATACAAATATAGTAAAGGTACATTCTTGCTTAACTTCCTTTACTCTAAGGACATTTACTAAAAAAATTTACAAAATGGAAAAGTTATTTTCTTTAATAATCTGGTATGAAGTGATAAGGACAAAAGATATTCTAAAGTGCTGTACTATACCAAAAGCACAAAGAAACTGAAAAGTTAATTGCAGACAGTAGCTTTGAGTGAATTATTGACAGTTTATAATTATGAATATCATTTATGTTGATATAAATTGGGAGCTTTTTGTATTTATAGTCTTTTAATTTATTTAAAACAACTTCTATAGTTGAGGTAAAAAATCATTTTAAGATGAAGTCTTACCATTAGTAATAATTGCACTTGTTGCTGCAGGAACTTTAAACTAAAAGGGAAGAAAAAAAAATTACATATGATTCTATAAACTATATGAACTATACACTATATGCTTATATATACTATGCAGTGTATACTACACACATAGTAATATATATTATACACATAACTATAACATGTATATACATAATATACAAATATATATATATGTACAAAGATGTGCTTTCTGAATCAAAGAAATATGTTATGGAATGTATTGGTGGCTAAAAGGTAGAATTCTTTCTTCATGTTCTAGAGACCAGCAGTTTAATGTGTATTCACTTCCTCAAAGTTCATTGTTTATCCAACATATTCTATTAAAAAACTCTATACTATGAGCTAGTTTTATAGCTATGATAGTTATTTTGCGAGCAAGTAAATTTGGAAAACACTACTACGTTTTACTAGCAGTCTCTATAAAATTCTTTAATATGCTGCTTAATGTAACTCCAAAGGGAAAACAAAATCAATGAAGTGTTTCCCATTTTTCTTTTGGTTGCAGAGTCCAGTTTTACTTTTTCTTTTGGTGTTCCAATAGTCTGGGCAAAGTATTGTGGGAAATGCTGTTCTAAGAGCTATTTATAATAATCACACAATATGGATGCAAAGTTGAGAAAAAAACTTAAAAAAGCTTATTTTAATCTATGGACTGAAGAAACAAATTCCAAAATAAGAACTTTATATAAGAACCATTATCTGTTACAGTATTTTTGTGTACCTATAAATAAGTTTATTATGTATATGGTACATTCATAATTGGAAATGTCCTTTAAGAGATTTAAAATTTTTAATAGATGTTTTAAAACTTCAATCAAATACCTAAATTAATTACAGGACATGTTAGATTTCCAAAGTGGGAATATTACACAATTTCTAGTTACATTACTGTGTAAAGTAACTTAGAAATAATTCTTAAATTATGCCCATTATATGATAAGCTTTGCATTTCCTTAGACACACAAGGTGAACATATTTTACTAACAGAAATCAAAAACAACTGTTTGACACAATTTTTCCACTTTTCCAGAATATAGGAGCAACAGTTAAGTTGGATTTTAGGGAAGGGTCACTAGTGATGCTAGTAAAATACAGTAACTACTACTTTTGTCCTACAGTACAGACAAGCTTTCTTTCTCTTGCATGCAAAGTGTATTTTATGCTCCTCAGTTTTCATTTTTTTCTCAGCTCCCTTCAGAGTTGTAATTTAGGGCCTCTCCGGTGGCGCAGTGGTTAGAGCAATGGGCTGCGAAGCTGCCTGCAGCTTCCGCAGTGCCGGTTCGATCCCCCACTGCCAGCAAGGGTCCCACATGGCATACACCTCTCCTGCCACTCCTGCTGCTCGCCTCAGCAGTTTACCTCAGTCCTTCTGCCTGTTCTACTCCCCGTTCTGGCTCTGGTGAATTCTCTCACCCTCCCGCGCTTCTGACTGTACCCAATGCTTGTATCAATAATAAATAAATCTTTAAAAAAAAAAAAAAAAAGAGCTGTAATTTAGGCTGTTAAGAGGTTCTTTTTAGGATTTTATAATTCACTACTTAGTTAAATTAATTTCCAGTCATGTATTAGATAATTTTATTTATATTAAGAGAAGTTTACTAATGATTTAAATCTAGATTCTTAGTTTAAGTCAACTCTTGTTCTCAAAGATTCTGCAATTTCATATTGTGAAAGGCCTTAGTGCTATAGCCTGAAAGTCCTATCCTTTCTAAATATGTAAAACACATCTATAATAATTAGCTATGTTAAAATTTTAATCAATACATGTGATTGTGTTTGTTAGTCTGTAGAATTTGTTAATTTATTTTTTATTACAAATCTGTTTTGTTTTCACTAGGATTTGTTTCACTAGAAGACCAAGACCATACCGAAGCTTTACATCTTAAAGCACAAAATAACAGCAAAATATAATAACAAATATTAATAGTAATATAAATATTAGTGCAAAATAATAGCAAAATATAATGACAAATATTAATTCCAGCTTGAACAGTTCTACTTCTTAACTGAGTTTTTGTGGGATCTGCTATGTCCAAAACAGGTATATTTCCTGCACATGATTATCAGCAGTAACCCCAATGCCTTACATAGATTTATTTCCCATCTTTTAACTTATTCTTTGTGCATGAATAATAGATCAAAATTGACAATAAAGAAGGTAATGCCACTTAAATTTAATTCTGAATGAGTGATGTCACAATCCTTTAAAATAATTGATATGGAGTTGTAAAGCACCACTGGGTTGGCTGATTTTCTGTCTAACACTTAAATACAGAATAAGATCATGGGTTATGCTGGTTTCTGGTGTATTCACTTACTAAAATTATTCAGTGACTATAGACCTTTTTAAAAAAAAAAAAGATTTATTTTTTTTATTTATACAAGAACTGGGGTACAGGCCAGATGCACAGGAAGGTGAGAGGATTCACCAGAGACAGAGTGGAGAACAGAACAGGCAGACTGATGAAATACACTGCTGAGGGGAGCAGCGGGCATGATAGGAGCGGTCTGCCGCACCATGTGGGACCCTTGCAGGCCAGCCGGCTGGCCGGGATCTAACCGGCGCTGCTAAGGCTGCGGACAGCTTCACAGCACTGCGCTCAACAGCCCTCGCTACCAGAGGAGGCCCGACTATAGACTTTTTTGAATATTTTAAACAAAAACATCTGGATTTTGGTTATTTTGTATCAATACTGTACTTTTAACCTCACAAAATTTTAGTAAATCCTATTTGTACTCACAATCATTTAATCATATATGAAGGGTAGGCATTACCTACTCTCATTTTGCAACTTGAGAAACTGAGGAAGAGAGAAATTGAAAGGCATGCCCCATGTCACACAGATTGTCAACAACACAATTACAACAGGAAACAAGTCTCCCAAGTCATATTTTGGTGTCATCGCCACCAGACCAAGCTACTCTTTTAATTGTCATGTTTAGAGTTGTTATAAACTTGCCTCTAATAATTTTGGATGGAAAAATTTTTCTCTTAAAAACAGATGTTTTGAAAACCCAGCACTTTTTTAAAAACAAATTTTGCCAACAGTGAACACAGATCAATATAGAAAATTTGAAAAAAATATGATAAAGATATAAAACATTCTAGAATTGACATTAGTAAGACTGAGTATATAGAAAACAGCATAGGTGGCTTTAAAAAGTTACATATCAACACCTTTTCAAATTGTCCTTACAATTACAATGGTTGCATTAAATAAATGTCAATTTGTTTCACTCATTCTTCTCATATCTGTAAGTCAGTCTTAATTTACAACCTACTAAAATCAAGGAAGGCTGACCTTTTTGATAACATAATCTTCATAATAAACCCACATAGACATGGTGGGGGGAAGTGCATGAAAAATTTAATGGTTTTTGAAACATGGTGCCAAAGTACATTTCAAACAGGTTATTTCAATTTCTATACTTACTTCTTCTGCTGCAAACTTTAAGACTGCTGTGAAAGGTGTGCTTTCAGGAACACTAAGCCTGCAAAAAGAATTTTAAAAGTTTATTTGTTAAATAAGTTTGTCCCTTATTTCAGTTATTGAGGCAGACCTGGACAAAGCTGTTTTATGAGCTTGAAGGTCAGCGATATTGACTGCACACTACGCTAACTCTAAAACAAAATAAAGTATTTAACCATACATCTGAGATGGTGACCATATTGCCACCTGAAAATCAACCATCTCTACAGGTGCAGATTTTTGTATTTTTGATACTTCGATACAAATAGATCTAACACATAGCCTGCTGCTTGTTTTCAGAGATGGGTTTCAAAGTGTCCACTCTGCTGCCTAGAGTCTAAATGCCATTCAAGTGACACAGCAAGGTCATCAATTTCATTATATAAGT
Organism: Talpa occidentalis; assembly: GCF_014898055.3. Classification (NCBI taxonomy): domain Eukaryota; kingdom Metazoa; phylum Chordata; class Mammalia; order Eulipotyphla; family Talpidae; genus Talpa; species Talpa occidentalis. The sequence goes on along the minus strand of NW_023604861.1, from coordinate 54,971,063 downwards.
GGACCCTATCTGGGAAGCATCATTGGATCATAAATTTTTTCATGAACTTTCTGTGCATTTTTAATAATCACATCATTTTGTAAAATTAGCACTTACGTCTACTGTTGTTTTGAAAAAATGGAAACTTCTGTATATTAAAGCGAATTTTTAAATTATTAGCATAATTTGCTTTTTTTTTTTAAATAAACAGACATGGCAAGTATTGTCATAAACTGTAAGAACAAACTTTCTGTAGGCAACTAAAGAAGTTACAGAAATCTTTACAGAGATGAAATTTTGATTAAATGATGTTATTTGTCAAAATGTGGTGGCCAATAGCCTTCATTCCAAGAACAGAAAAGAGTATGTGTAAAAGCAGGAGAAGTATGAGAAGTAATTGTCAATTCTTGCTGGCCAATTTGAGAGTAGGGTGGTTGAAGCTTTCATTTAGTTACAGTGGAAGTGAGGAGAAAGGGTGAAGGGAAGGGAAGTATGATCGGAGAGAAACAGTGGAGTATGACTGAAAGAGCTAAGGGTGATTTTAATTCATCCTGTATATTAAAGAGTATAATCTTTAATATACTATAACATTTCTATAACCTAACAGCAATACCAGCAGAGAATCTATGAAAACAAAAAAACCACAAATTCTGACATCCCCTCGAATCAATCTAGAACAGAAATATCCCTTCTAGAATTCATCTATTAGTAATGCTGAGCTCCAAGGGAATTTCCATCTCAAAATATGTTTATCTGCTTGACAAACAAAATGTGATATTAAAATGTTAAAGAATGTTTTCCCCCAAATCTTAAGAGCTGTTTTTCACTTAGTACCCAAGAACCAGCTACCACTTAATTTGAATAAGATATAGCATAACTATCCTACATACACACACATTCAGACTATATTTTATATAAACAATCTGTAGATTTATACCATAATATGTACTACAAAATCTACATCTATGTAGATTATACATAAGCACTATACATACACTAGTGGATATGTCTACTTAAGACATTCAGCCATCATATATTAACTGCTATGTTCCAGGCACGATAGACACTGATACTGTCCATACTCTATACTCTTTCTCATTCTTTATTTTTCATAGTGTATTTACACATCAATGCAAAACCACTATAAAAGTAAAAATCAAAGATGATAAAGAGGAAGGGATCTCTGGAACCCCTACTTTAATCTTGAGAAAACTAAAAGATCCAGAGCCCAAGGGATAAACTGACTTTTCATAGGAGTAAAGTCATGCTTTCCACTGTGACAGGACAGTGGACAGAAATTGAGTTTACAAATATAGTGGTAGGTTTATAGATGTGGTGATGTAAAAGATGAGAGTATTTTCCTCTGATGCCTTGAGAGAAAGGGGTCAGGAGTATATAAAGTGTGAAGAGACATTTTTTAAAAGCCTATAAAGAACAAAGAGGAAAATCAGCAAACCTGGGAATGTAGCACAGACATTCAGTTATACAGAGAACACAAACGGTTGAGTTCAGAGTTAGTGTTTCATTAAGCTAAGTATACTGGAGGTAAGTCAGGGTAAGGGCACCAGAGTTGACGGTGGTTGCAAGAATGTGATTTAAAGATGGATCATGAAATATAAGCTGGATTAGAAGAAAAGGAGTGGGGTAAGGAAAAGGGTAGAAGGTAATTACAGATTAAAAAGCTGTGTAATTAATGAATTAAGAAAAATATTGTCTCACAAGAGTAAATCAACTGGAACAAGAGAAGGTGATTATTCACAAGAAATTGCTAGAAAATGATATTTTAGAGGTGGAACAATTACTGTGGTTCTCAAGGTTCTAGGCTGTAACCATGAATACTTGAGATGATGTATAAGACCACTGGGAAATAAACAATATGAGAGCAAAGGACAGCTAAGTCACTGAGACGGATGACAGCTACTCTAATTCAATAGGTAGGTAAAGATACTAATTATTTTAATTATGCATTCAATCACTGGTCTTGGCTACATTTCACAAGACTTTTAGCTGCAACAATTTCAACAAAATTTAAATCATAAGAAGATCCAGATGAATATGTGTTCAGATTCATACTAACCCATCATTCAATTGCTAAAGGATTAGTAAAGGCTCCACATGGATAAAATACCCTATTTTTGTGTTCCCCATTCCCACTAAACACTATTAAATCCCTATATACATAATGTCTGATTTGAGGTTCATTATTTTGTGGTGACCAACTCTTGAATCTCACACAATAAGATAGATTCAAGAGCCTGAGAGTAATAAATGTTCAAACTCAACATCACTTACTATAAGAGAAATGCAAAACAAAATCTTACCCCTAAGAGAATGTCCTGTATTAAAGACTGGAAACAAGAAATGTTAGTGAGGATGCAAAGAAAATGAACACTCATTCACTGTTGGTAAGAAAGTAAATTGGTGCAGACTGTATGGAAAACAGTATGAGAATCCTTAAAAAGTTAAAAATGTAAATACCATATATTTTATCAAAAGGAGTGCTGGTATTTACCCAAAGAATGTAAGAACACTAATATGAAAAGACATGCACCCTTCTAATTACAGCAGCATTATTTATAATAGCAAAGACATCAAGCTAAATGCCCACTGACAGACAACTGGATAAAGAAATGCTGGTATATATACTCAGTGGAATTCGACTCAGCTATGTAGGATGAAAAAGTGCCTTTTGGGATAAAATGGATGGCTCTTGAGTTAACTATACTAAGTGCAATAAGTCAGAAAATGAAAGACAATTACCAGATTGTTTTTCTCATTTGTGGAATAAAAATAACCAAACAAATTAAGTTGGAAAAACACGACAAAATATCTCAGACTCTAAAAAATAGAGGTGAGAGGGAAGTTTGGGGGTGGGGAGCAAACATGAGCGTATAATGGCTCTGAAGATTTACTGAAGAGTGAGTGAAAAGTGCACATGGTGAATTTGAAGTTGTCCTTCCAAAATTACACAGTTAAGCAAACGAATAACAAATCAATAAAATTGTATTAAAAACTAGTTTTGGGATCTGGATTGGGCTGTCTTCCCTTACTTCCTCTAACAGCTGGTAAAAAGTGGCGAAAGGCTTTTCTAATTACTAGCAAACAGGGACTGTTCGAAGATCCCCGAGCAAATCACCAGAGCCCCAGTCTACACCACCATCCAATAATGAGTTCTGAGGGCAGGTCTCACAGCAGCACACACCCCACCCTAGGGCCCCCTGCATAAGACACTCAAAGGAGCGGCCTCGAGATCTCCTTTGAGTGTCTTATGCACTGAGAAGTGCGGGAGAGAAGGGATGCAGGTCGGCTGAGGTGGAAACTGAGTGGAAGGCTGAGATCCACTTAGCTGGCTCCTCCCCGGCGCCCAAAGACCCCCCGCAGCAGCTGCTCACACTTTGTAAGGCAGGCGCGGATCCGACGTCAGCGTGATCTTAAAGGAAACCTTGGACCTGAGGAAGAAAGCGGAAGAGAGTTAAGTCCGGACCGCGGGACCGACGCTGGGGCGCAGGGTAAACAAAAACTTACATGGTGGAGCCGGTCTGGGCAGAGACCCCAAGTCCAGCACGCCCGGTAGCCCCACTTCCGCCGTGGTACCGGCGAGCGCTCCGCCCCACTCAGTCCACGTCTCCCGGAGCACGCTGGGGACCTCCAGAGTTGTTGTTGTCCAAGGTGGTGCCTGCAAAATTGGCCCTGGAGGTAGAAGCTGCACGGAGCCTCCACATGACACATAGCTATTTTTTTTTGTCTATACATGTATGGGATGAAAATGCGGATCGTAAGACAGAATAATTTTTAATGCAGTTATTTGAGGCAGTATTTTTAATCAGGCACTACAAGCGCAGAGCAGAGACAGGAGGACTCTAGGTCCGGCTGGCAAGTTGGGGCGGAAGTAAGGGGTAGGGCCCAGCGAGTCCAAGCGAGGGTGGACGAAGGGCGTGGCGGCGGGCGTGGCGTGGGCGTGGCTTGAGCGGACGCGCTTCGGAGTTGCTAAGGCAACCCGGAGACACTGCTGGTGCTCAAACTGGACTCTAGCTCCGCTTTGTTATTTATTGATTATTGATTTCCAACAACCCAGTCCTCACTTTTTACATTTCATTGTTTTTTTCTTCACAGTTTTCGCTGCAATGCTGACCTCTGAAGTTCAGCAGATAATTTTCAAGTTGGTGAGACAGACAAAATTCTTTCTCCTGAGGAATTTGAAGTTTAGTTGTACTTGAAGTTTAGTTGAATTCACTAGTTTGTTATGTAGTCTATTAGAGTTAAACCAGGGCACTAGATTTCCGAACATAAGCCACAGTTATTCAGTATCCTGACAAACATTGAATCCTTTGTTCTAAGCATTGAAGCTAAACGCTGGGAATGCCAGGTTGAGAAAGCTGCCAGCCCTATAAGGTCTAACGGAAGTTCTTGTATAATGAGAGAAGGTTGTTTTTCCTCCAAATTGTATTACAATTCTAAACATCTGTATTTGGAAAATAAAGTTTCTTCTCATAATGCCTGTAATGCTCATTTTGAGAAACACTGCATTGAATAACAAAAAGAAAACAGGAAGGCACTAAAATAATGGAGAAAATCTAGTTAATCTTTAGGCCATATGTTAGATTCTTGGGGAGAGATAGCTAAGAGAGGAATATGAAGGGACTGTCGTGGGAGTGCCAAATGCCAATTTTGTCTTTGCCCCAATTTTGTAGCAGACTGCTCTTCTATGATGAGATCTCCCTACAGAAAGAGTGCTGGTTCTGATTGTAGGAAAAGAAGACTCCAGGATTCTCATGACAGAGGTAGTCTTCATTAAAAATGTAGGTCTTTCTTTTTGTGGTGGATCCTTTCCCTGAGGACTTGCTTGACTGATCACAAAAATCTACAAAGAGCTGACAAGACTCAACAGAATCAAAGGAAATAACCCAGTCAAAAAATGGGCAGAAGAGCTAAAAAGAAACTTCTCCAAAGAGGAAATGCATATGGCCAACAGGAATATGAAAAAATGTTCAACATCACTTGTAATCAGGGAAATGCAAATCAAAACTACTATGAGATACCACCTTACACCAGTGAGAATGGCATGTATTAAAAAAAACTAGTAACAACAAATGTTGGTGAGGATGTGGAGAAAAAGGAACTCTCCTGCACTGCTGGTGGGAGTGCAAACTGGTGGAGAGCTGTGTGGAGATTCCTCAATCTGCTAAAGATGGAGCTTCCATATGATTCAGCAATTCCACTCCTAGGTATTTACCCAAAGGACACAGAAATATTACTTCAAAAGGGCACCTGTACCCCTATGTTTATAGCAGCACTATTTACATTTGGTAAGCTATTATGGAAACAACCCAAATGCCCCCAAATAGATGACTTGATCAAGAAGATGCGGTACATATACATGATGGAATATTATTCAACAACCAAAAAGATAAACTCATGCAATTTGCAGCACATGGATGAAGCTAGAAGGGATCATGCTCAGCGAAATAAACCAGAAAGAAGAAGAAAAATACTGGATGGTCTCACTCATAGCAGGAATTTAGAAAAACTAAATAAGGGACCAGGAAAAAGGCTAACTATAATAAAGTAAAAATCAAAATCAACAAGCAACTATAAACCAGTGATACACTGGGGGGCGGGGAGGGAGTAGGATCAAAACAAGAGGGGTGGGACTTGTATGGGGGCTATAACCAAGATCAAAATGCATACTTTGTGCAAAACTGAAAAATGATGTAAAAAATATATAAAATAAAAAAAAAATAAATTTTAAAAATGTAGGTCTTGATATAGTTAGTAGCAAATGTTGATAGAATTTGGGATCAATAGTTATACCTTTTATCACAGAGATGATGGGGATTAGTAAATATGACTAAGATTGAGTGAATAGTAGTAAGGAAAAAAACTACTGATTATATAAACCTGGTATCAGCTAGTCCTTGGAATACTTGTTATAGAGCACACAATAGAAGAGAAGTGGCAACTGCCCTGAGTCACACTCTGGGTGGAGAGGGCTGGTGTCTTGGTTTTATGGGTTTGATCACCAGTCCAGGTAGCTGGGAAGCAGGGCCCAGGGTCTGTTTCTGCATACTAGCCTGGGGATTCAACAACAGGAATGTAGGAAACATGGACCTGGTTCCAGGGGTACCTGTTACTATTCTATCCAAAATCTGAAGTAATTCCCTTAAAAATCCCTGTCTATTTTTATTCATCGCTATTTTCTTGTTTTGCTTTTTGGTGTGTTAAACTTTTATCCAACAAAGTTATAATTGTTTTTATTTTTGTTTCATTATATTTTGCTCAGTAGTCTAAAGGTGGATGATAAATGAATAGGTCTGCACTTTGAACTGGTAAAAATTTTTTCTAGAAGGTATTCAACTACTAACAGAAATGGATGTTTTGTTTTGTTTTTCTTCCTACTCCCTTTAGCTGGGTTATAATGCAATCTACTTCTTTTAGAGGAGAATGAAATATTGGTTCATCAATATCCTACTTGTTTTGTGATTCTAATGGCTTTTTTTTTAGAGATTTATTTATTTATTTATACAAGCACTGGGTACAGTCAGAAGTGCAGGAGGGTGAGAGAATTCACCAGAGCCAGAGCGGAGAGCAGAACAGGCAGGCTGACTAAATACACTGCTGAGAGGAGCTGCGGGTGGCAGGAGAGGTCTGCATGCCATGTGGGACCCTCACCAGGCGGCCGGGGATCAAACCGGCACTGCAGAGGCTGTGGGCAGCTTCGCAACCCAGCGCTCAACCACTGCGCCACTGGGGAGACCCTGTTTTGTGATTCTAAATATTCTTTACTCATAGCATTTTATTTTCACTGCCATCAAGAACAGTCATTATTTTCTAAGAGTCTTAGCAAATCCTGTACTTTTGTTTTGGTCTTAACTTATTGTTGATATGAACTTCATACCTCTATTTCAAGAGAGACTGCATATCCACACCTCTGTTGCCTTTCTAACAGATGTTTGTACAATTTAAAAATTTCCCTGCCTACTTCTACATCTCTTTAATTGGAATACCCCTTAATGTAGTCTCTTAACTTTTAACTTGAGTTCTCTCTAGCACAAATATTTAGTCAAAGATGTTTAATATAATGCATCTTGTAAGGTAAAATTAAAATGCCTTCGGGAGGCAAAATATTTTCATTTAAATCCTAAGTAATAGAAGAAAAGAAACATTAGCTTAGATTTTAATGATATAAACTTGCTATTCTTGTTTTCCACCTTTCTAAAATATTTTTAATCATTAGGTTATGCTTTAAGAGCTAATAAAATACATTTAATTTTCTTTTTGTATTGACCATTTCAAAATCTTTCTGTATTTTATGTTTTGACATCTTGAAAAGTTTTCTGGCCACACTTGCAGCCTTGTTTTAGGGCCAGCCAATTCTTTTTTTTTTTTTTTTAAAGAGTTATTTATTTATTTATTTATTTATACAAGCACTGGGTACAGTCAGAAGTGCGGGAGGGTGAGAATTCACCAGAGACAGAGCGGGGAACAGAACAGGCAGACCAATGAAATACACTGCTGTGGGGAGCAGCGGGCGCAGCAGGAGAGGTCTGTGCGCCATGTGGGACCCTCGCCAGCAGCCGGGGATCGAACCGTTGCTGCAGAGGCTTCGGGTAGCTTCACAGCCCAGCGCTCAACCGCTGGGCCCCCAGGGGAAGCCCAAGGGCCAGCCAATTCTTAGAGATAGCTAGGAGCACATCTCTCCCTTGAAAATCAACTAATATCACGGCGCCTACAATTCCAACTATCGCTTTATCTAATGCACACATTAAGTCAGTATTTCTTCTGCCTTAAATCAGCCAGGTGCCAAGTGAATAGAAATCACCACTATCCACCACAAACACTATATCACCAAATCACACCAGAATTATTCAAACTAGCCAGTTGTAAGTTGTTTACTTTTGCTTTTCCTTGCCTTTCCCATTGAAATTCCAACAAAGACTCTGTTCTCCATCATCCCTGCTTCTGTTTCCTAACTAAAATCTGGTTCTTATTCTATGCCCTAACATAGTATAGTGTGCTCCTGTTTCCCAAGACTTGTGTGTAGGGGCCTCCCTGGTGGCACAGCAGGTTGAAGGCCGCTCTGTGAAGCTGTCTGCAGCCTCTGCAGCTGGGTTCGATTCCTGGCCAGCCAGGGAGAAACCCACATGGCGTGGCAGACCTCTCCTACCTCACCCGCTGCACCCTCAGCAGTGTATTTCAGTCTGTCTGCCTGTTCTGCTCCCCACTCTGTCTCTCACCCTCCCGCTCCTCTGGCCTGTACCCCAGTTCTTGTATGAATAAATAAAATCTTAAAAAAAAGTTGTATGTAGTGAAAATCTTTCAATGATAGCCTCTCCATATCATCTTTCAGTCACCTCCATAAATTAAAATCCCTTGGTACAACAATTGGGACATTATTTGCCAAATAAGTAGAACCACATTGTCCTCAACAGAGGACTAAAATAATCGATTATCTGGTAAAATTTTAAAAGGAATTTCTGAATTAAGAAAATATAAAGTCAATAATCCTTAATTTAGCCTCACTAAATTTCTTATGAACTCGCTGATAACAGCATTAAAGAAAACATGACAACGATTGTATAGCAATTTCTCTGGATACCTATCAACAGTGAATTCCTTAAGACATTTTCCTCAGGGCCTCCCCGGTGACACAGCGGTTGAGTGCTGGGTTGCGAAGCTGCCCGCAGCCTCTGCAGCACCGGTTCGATCCCCAACCGCTGGGTGAAGGTCCCACATTGCACATAGACCTCTCCTGCTGCCCGCTGCTCCCCTCAGCAGTGTATTTCATCAGTCTGCCTGTTCTGCTCTCCGCTCTGGCTCTGGTGAATTCTCTCACCCTCCCACGTTTCTGATGTACCCAGTGCTTGAATAAATAAATAAATAAATAAATAAATAAATAAATAAATAAATAAATAAATCTTTAAAAAAAAAAGACATTTTCCTCAATCACAGAGCTAATGGGTCTGCAATGGTAAATACAACCCACTAGCTGTACACACTGCTCATCTAAGTCAGAACACAAAGTAGGATCTAAGTCAGAAGCCGTAGGATGGTGGCTAGCCTATACTTTCTTTCCTTTTTAATTAGTCAGTTAAGAAATTAGGTAAGTCCTTGTGTTCTTAGTCAAAGTCTATCAACTAGAGATAAGGGCCCTGTCCTCCATGCTGCTTTCTCAGGCAGCATTTTCCTTGAAGACAGAACCCACCTATTTTCTCCCCTTGTCTTAGCCTTAGAGAAAGGCAGACTAGCTTCTCCCGCATCTTCCTTCTCTCTGATTTGAAAGGTATTGGACTTTTTATCTTCCCTCTCTAAAATTGTTGGCCTAATTCCACAGCATTCACAAATGACAGGAAAATAAACTGTTTTCAGGCTGCATTCTGTTTTCAGCCCTCCATGCTGAAGACAAGAGAGCACAGGGTTTTAATTCACTTCTTAGAGATGAGTTAGGAAACATTACGGGGAAGTAACAAACATGAAAACAATCAATAACTTATTTTGCTCCAAATATAGCAGCATAATTACATTTTATATATACTGGAAATTACCTTCCACTCCAAAATTCTGACTGTTCTAAAGTCACCAAAGTAATTTGAATGGCTTTAATGACTTTTTATGGAAATTACTATCAGGAGGCTGGAATAAGCTCCTGGGTTAAGGGTATATTGAAACATTTTTTCTCAACAAAGCTATGTAATGATAGATTATAAAACGTGCATATGTATCATATATGTATATATATGTGTATATGTATATATATTTATATGGATAGTATATGTCTATACGTGGCTGTATCCAGTCACACATCCTTAAAAAAGTTATAATATACAAACAACTCATATATTTATGTAATACTGTATATTGTTATTACAATTTTTTTATGTGTGTATGATTAGACACATAGCCACACATACCATTCTGGAGAAAAAGTAGTGTTGTTCTCAGAATACAAGTAAAATTTCTGGGAACTCTCTGAAAGAAAGGATCAGATGAGTGACAAAATCCAGAGGGCAAAATGTGCTCATTAATATATTATTGCTATATACAGATTCAATGCTATTCCAATCAAAATTTCAATGTCATTCTTCAAAGAAATAGAACAATTATTGATGAGATTCATATGGAATCACCAAAACCCCCGAATAGCCAAAGCTCTCCTGAAAAAAAAAGAAGGGAATGGAGGCATCACACTCCCAGACTTCAAACTATACTACAAAGCCATAATCATCAAAACTGCATGGTATTGGAACAAGAACAGACATACAGACCAATGGAATAGAATATAAAATCCAGAAATAAACCCACAGATTTATGGTCAACTAATCTTTGACAAAGGAGCAACAACTTTGCATTGAGGCAAAGAAAGGTTGTTCAATAAATGGTGCTGGGAAAACAGGGTCACTACATGCAAAACAATGAAGCTTGACCACTACCTCACACCATACACAAAAATCAACTCAAAATGGATTAAAGAACTAGACATAAGACCTGAAACCATAAAATACATAGAAGGAATATAGGAGAAACTCTATGTGATATGCACATCAAAGACATCTTTACAGACACATCACCCAAAGCAGTGATAGTGAAGGCAAAGATAAACAGCTGGGACTACATCAAATTAAAGAGCTTCTGCACAGCAAAAGAGACAATAACAAAAACAAAGAGAAACCCCACCAACTGGGAGAACATTTTTGCACCCAACACTAATGATAAAGGACTGATCACAAAAATCTGCAAAGAGCTGATGAGACTCAACAACAACAAAGAAAATAATCCAGTCAAAAAATGGGCAGAAGAGCTAAAAAGAAACTTCTCTGAAGAGGAAATGCAAATGGCCAACAGACATATGAAAAAATGTTCAACATCACTTGTCATCAGGGAAATGCAAATCAAAACTACCATGAGATACCATCTCACACCAGTGAGAATGGCACATATTAAAAAAACTAGCAACAACAAATGTTGGCGAGGGTGTGGAGAAAAAGGAACTCTTCTGCACTGTTGGTGGGAGTGCAAACTGGTCCAACCACTGTGGAGAGCTGTGTGGAGATTTCTGGACCTACTAAACATAGAGCTTCCATATGATCCAGCAATTCCACTCCTAGGTATTTACCCAAAGGACACAGAAACATCAATTCCAAAGAACACCTGCACCCCTATGTTTATAGCAGCACTATTTACAATAGCTAAGCTTTGGAAACAGCCCAAATGCCCAAAAATAGATGACTGGATCAAGAAGATGTGGTACATATATACCATGGAATATTACTCAGCATTCAAAAAAGATAAACACATGCAATTTGCAGCAACATGGATGGCGTTGGAAGGGATCATGCTCAGCGAAATAAGCCAAAAAGAAAAAGAAAAATACCGGATGGTCTCACTCATAGCAGGAATCTAGAAAACTTAAATAAGGGACCAGGAAAATGAATAACTATAAGAAAGTGAAAATCAAAATCAACAAAAAACTATGAACCAGAGACACTTTTTGGGGGTGGGGGGCTGGAGGGGAGGGATTGGGGTCAGAATGGGGCGTTTGCAATTGTATGGGGGAATATAAAAATAAAATTTATTATTTAAAAAAAATAATATATTACTGCTAAAGAAAAAGCTTTTAGGCTTATTCTCAAGCTGGAACATGCAATAAACAAAAGTAGTGTAGAACTCTGGTTCAAGTAATAGTGTCAGAGATGGGGAAACTGAAAAAGAAGCATTGAGTAATGGCACCACCCTCTTCCTAAGGAGAACTGAGGTATTAAATGGGGGAGTGAGAATACCGAGTAATAATAGAGAAGCCGCACGTGGGATCCCCAGGCCTCCCTGTTCTTGGGGCTATTGTCTCGGTGCCCAGAGTTCTAGCTTGTCAACTAAATGTACAACCAGGCAGGAGGCCTCTCACCATGGGCAAAAGTGCTGGTATGAATAACATACTGGGAAGCCAGAATCTGCTGAAAATAGGCAGGTTTTATGGCCAGATTAGCAAGGTCAGCTAAAATACCTTACTTGTAAGGGTTACAGAAAGTTAGGTAAGAATGGAGAATAGAGATAATATGCTTTGACTAGCAGGGACAATGGAGTCTCCAGGTAATAGCCCCGGGTCACTCCACCCTACCTTACATCCCCCAATAATGCAGTCCCACCCACGTACCCTACGTGTTTGCTCTACTTTTGTACTTGATTCTAAATAAATATGAGACTGCCTTTGGATCAGGGCTGCACATTACTACCCTGTGTAGCCCCCTTCGGCTTCTCACTGCTCCAATCCACTTGGGCTTTCAGAAGTAATCTTTCCCTCTTCCCAAACAGCAGCCATCGCTGCTGTTCTGCGAGGAGGCGACTGCTGCTCAGAAGACCTGTTCTAGGTGCCTCCCACCTATCACATTTCACTCACCGCCCCAGCCTGCAATTCAATGGATAAAGTCTGCTGGAAACAGTGTAAAAAAGCATCTTAATATAATATAATATACACTGGAAAGAAAGACATCAAATTCAACAATAGAAGGAATCAAACTTGAATAAAAACATTTATTTACTGACATGGTCCAGGACTCTCTCCTAGGTACCTGGGGGATTGAATGCGATTTTATTTTATCTATTTATTTTTAAAGATTTATTTATTTTTTATACAAGAATTGGGGTACAGGCCAGAGGTGCAGAGAGTGAGAGGATTCACCAGAGACAGAGTTGGGGACAGAACAGGCAGACTGACTGAAATACACTGCTGAGGGGAGCAGTGGGCAAGACAGGAGAGGTCTGCTGAACCATAGGGGTAGCTCCCTGACTGGCCAGGGATCGAATTCATACTGCAAAGGCTGTGGATAGCTTCACAGTCCTGTGCTTAACCCCTTGCGTCACCTGGGAGGCTCTGAATGAGATTTTAAATTCAGGGTACAAAGCTGTTAATGGGAAAACAGAGGTTGTTAAGATAACCTCAAAACTGAAATTAGAAAATAAGGAAATAAGCTACCATGAGTGAATTTCAATAGGACAAAGCAAACTTAGTCTCCCAAGAATTTGAAAATAGTAAACAAACAAACAAACAAAATCATTGTGATCCTAAAAAGAAGACTAATGTACCATGGAAAGGGAAATATTTGAAAAAGAAAAATGATAAATTCTGAGAATAAAAATATTTAATGGACAGGACAAGTAGGAATAAAATAGGTTGAAATCTTAATTAAGTTAGAACCTTGACTTCTAAGCATAATAGAGTAACAGTAACAGATCCACTCTCCTGCATTAGAGAGTAGAAAGCTAGATAAAACATATGAAAAAGTATTTTCAGATCCTTGGAAATAGGGAAAACTGTGAGAAGGGACAGGAACAGGCAAGTTCTCTGATCACAACAGCTAGATGCTTATAGATCACAGCACATGGAGAGGATCTCAAAGCCCAGAGATCTTAGCAAGCTCAAGAGACAGAGATCAGAACTCAAGGAGTCAAGAGGAAGAGAAAATTTTCAGAGCAGTGAAAGTTACAAAGAGAAAGGCTCTAAGATCTGCGGAGGGTGTTTCTTACATGCATGAGCGGCAATTCCTCAAAGCTCAGGGTAGAGACAGAGGCAGTAGGGACTATCAGCTGCAAATAATCTGTGTTCCCACCCCTCAAGTGGAAAGACCTTAATATACAGGCCATCCATCCAATAGATTATTCTAAAGGGTTATGCCTTAGTTGTAGTTCTGTATGAACTATGTAGACTAAGTTATGGACTTATGACCCACACCAACAAGTCTTAAAAGCAAGCCTCCAAAGGATTAGATTACAAATAACTATGCAAAAGAGCACAACAAATTCTAGCACCCAAAATGTTCAGCATCCAGAAAGAAAAACTGACAAGGATTCAAAGACCTATGTGAAAAAACAGGTAAATAAAAATAGACCCAAATGGCAGATATAATGGTATTTGCAGATGATGATGATGATGATCTTAGCTATTATAGCTACCTCTATAAGTACAAGAAGATAGATGAAAACATGAACATAATGAGATGTGGATTATATAAAGAAGACCCAGATGAGCTGCATGAAAATGACAAGACCTAAAATGAAAATCTCATTGGTTATGCTTAATTGATTAAACACTGAAGAAAATTTAGCAATAAAAGTTATCCAAAATGAAGCACAGGAAAAAATAAGCCATCAATGATCAACGGAAAAATGTAATCTATATATGTACATATGCAAAATATAGCATATATTTGCATATGTATGTAATTTGCATTTCATGTAAATATGTAAAATACATAACTAACATAGAAAATATTCAAACAAAATCATTTCAAAAACTGCACAGACTCTGGGCCTCCCTGGTGGTGCAAGGGGTTAAGACGCAACCTATGAAGGTGTTGGCAGCCACTGCAGCATGTGTTAGATCCCCGGCCAGGGAGCTGCCCGCATGGCACAGCAGACCTCTCCTGACTCACCCGCTGCTCCCCTCAGCAGTGCATTTCAGTGAATCTGCCTGTTCTGTTCGCCACTCTGACTCTAGTGAATCCTCTTGCCCTGTGCACCTTTGGCCTGTACCCCAGTTCTTGTATGCATACATAAATAAATCTTTTTTAAAAAACAACCGCACAGACTCACTTTGCCTATGACAATGGTGTCCTCTGTGCTACACTGACCTAAAGAGATCTTGGTAAGGTATGTGCTATCAATGACAGTAAACCCACATTTTTTTATTTTTAAAAGATTTATTGATTTGTGCATACAAGAGCTGGGGTACAGGTCAGAAGTGTTGGGGGTGAGAGCACTCACCAGAAACAGAGTGGGGAACAGAACAGGCAGAATGACTGAAATACACTGCTCAGGAGAGCAGCGGGCGAGTCAGGGGAAGTCTGCTGCGCCATGTGGGTAGCTCCCTGGCCGGGGATCGAACTGGTGCTGCACTGGCCAAGACAAGCCTCACAGTGCTGTGTCTTAACCTCTTGTGCCACCAGGGAGGCCCTTTTTTGTTATGTAGCTACTTGTTAACTACATAGGTGGCAAAGGGTGTTGGGTCAAAAAAGTATTTAAAAGGTAATTATGACATATATTGATAAAAGCAGGAGAAATCTTGTTAAAAGGTGTGAATAAGACATGAATTGTCATTTCATTCCTCCTAAAATTGTGAGGTATTTTAATATCTAAAATAGAAATTGATCAAAATTTGAGAAAAATTTAGAACTGTAATTGTACCCATATTGGAATTTTTAGACAGATGAACTATTAACAAATCAAATTTTGCAATGTTCAGAGAAGATGGAAGTTAAAGAAATGCAAATAAGAACGTGCTAGAAGGAAAAATAATATAGTTGCAGCTACAAAATTTTAATAATTTTGGCCTGCATTCCTAATCTTAGACTGCTAGACCACACTTCCATAACTCCTAGAACACAAAATCAATTAAAATTCATTCTGTCATATATAGTCAGTCTAAACTATACTATTTAGCCAAATGTGTAAGTCTGTTTACATTGTTACAAAAAAATTCTTCTGAAATCTTTGAATCTATTACCCATTAGCTGCCAAGCAGCTGGTCAAGAAATGTTCAGCAGTCCAAGAAATTTCAATTTTAGAAGCTATTCTCAGTCAAAAACTTTGCCTCCGGGAATTCAACAGATTTGGAAAGTATCCCAACAGATGAACTACTTTTTTTCTCCTGCTTAGCTACAGGCAAAATCTAAAATTATGAAAAAATGATCATCATCCAATCCTTAACAAATTATGATACTAAAATCACAACAACGAAACAACTGCACTGTTTCCAAATGTTCACATCTCTCATGTTCTAACATTTGTATAAGTTCCTCCCAAGTTAAAGCTTAAGCCATATTGGTGATCTAAATCACAATATATTAGGCTACATAATGTTACACATGAATTTAGCAGCTTCTTTGTATCAAGAAATAATTTTTTTTATATCTCTCGGAGGAGGTTTATCTTAAACTGCATTGTTATTGATGGGATACAATTACATTCACTGTAATTATCAACGTGATTGGGCTTAAATCTATCATCATATTATTTGTTTTCCATTTATCACATTTATTCTTTGTTCCTCTTATCTTACCTTTTTTGGGGACTGACTGAATTTTTATAATTACATCTTATTGGTTTATTAGCTATAATTTTTAAATTTTCAATGGCTGTCTTAAAATTTTTATTTATCACAGACAACTTTCAAATAATATTATATGATTTGCTTATATTTCATTGTCCTAATGTCATATAATTTATTTCAGTGTACCCTACTAACACTATAACACATTGTTATTATTTTTGCTTTGAAAAATTAGCTGGTAACAATTATCTATTACAGTAATACTTTTAGGTCAATATAGCATACAGGGCACCATTGTCTCAGACAAAATGAGTCATTGCAGTTTTTCAAATGAGTTTTCAACTTTTTTTTTTTTAATTTATTTATTTATACAAGAACCAGGGTGCAGGCCAAATGCACGGGAGGGCGAGAGGATTCACCAGAGACAGAGTGGGGAACAGAACAGGCAGACGACTGAAATACACTGCTGAGGGGAGCAACAGGCAAGACAGGAGAGGTCTGCTTTGCCATGAGGGATTCTTACCTGCCGGCCGGGATCGAACCCGTGCTGCAGAGGCTGTGGCTATCTTCACAGTGTGGTGCTCAACCGCCTGCGCCACCAGGGAGGCCCGTTTTCAACTTTTTTATGTACATCTTTCTCCAATGTCTCAATTGGCAAGCTTCCTTTCTGTGTGAATTCTTTCATCCAGTGCAAAGTGATAACAATGAAAGAAGATGTTATTTTTCTTATTAAAATGCTTTTACTAATGAGACTGTTTTTAGGCACTTTATATGAAACTTCAGACGGTTTAAATTTAAGCAAACTTTAATAATAAACAAAAAAGATAGTCACAGTTCATAGAACACATGTATGATTATTTTATCTCGTATTTTAAATATCATCAGTGTAGTTCTCATTTCCTGTTTTGTTTAAGAAACTATAAGAAGTTACAAAACTTGAAACATTTTAGATGATTTATGGAAGACCATCCACAAAATGTAAATAGATTTAAAAGCATGCTCATCAACATCTAACTATTCACTAACCTTTTTCCTAACTGCTAACAAGGGATAATGGCTAGACGGTGCTTATCTTCTAAAAATACTCTTAAATTTTCTTAGTAAATAGGGAATTGTGGCTTCCAGTTTTTGGCTTCAGTTTAATGACTAGCTCTGACCCGATTGGAGGATATAAAATTTATAAATTTATTTTCCATGCTGTAGGGAATATACTACAATTTCTGGAGCCAGACAACCTGTTTTCTAAACATACTAGCAGCTACATGAAACCTATCTAAAAATAATGTACTCAAACATGTAAAATAAAAGACATAGGCTTATAAAAGATTTCAAAATCATAACAAAATAGAGATAGCAAAATATCTGAGAGAAAATTTGCCATGTAATTTTATATATGATTTCTTAGCAAATTATGTAACAGTACATTAAACATAAATATAAGCAAGATAAAGTTAATTTTATTTTATTTATTGATGCATACTTTAAATAAAAAATGCATGGATTTTAAGTGTACAATGCAATTCATTTTGATAAATGTATGCATTCATGAAACTGTTACAGGACCCTGAGTAGGCCTTGGTCTCTTGACCTGTTACTGAACCCCCAGGTTAATAGGTCTGGCAGCCATTCACCAGTGAGAAACAGATCTTCCACCTTACAGAGGCTTCCTGCCTTCAGGAAGGTTTCTACAAACAACTGAAATCTGATTACTGCATAGAATCAGATGGCATTAAGACTGACCTAGGTCTCACTAGCCTGCTAAGACTCATGCCCTGGAGTGGAGACTCAAGATGCTAATGGCACATGCATTCAACATATGAGGAAGAATGTGGCTCTTCTGTACAGTTCAAAGCAAGCCCAAAATATGCTGCCTGCTAAAGGGTCCTGATAACCAGTCCTTTAAGCCAGGACCCCTGCCTCTGGCTCGGGATAATTCTCTAGTGTGATCGTAATAAACGTTTCTTGCTTGAAACATCAAAATTTGAGAGGGATTAGATAAGCCAGATTGATTCCTGTGGGAATCAGTTGTAAAACCAACACCTTCTAAAAATACAGACTATCTCCATCTTACACCAAATTCCCTTGTTTTCTTTTCCAGTCAAATCATCTCATCCAGAGGCACCCATTAATGCTGTCATAAAATACAAATAATTGGAAGAATATAGTATGTTTTCTTTTGTGACTGCTTTTTGTTGTTGTTGTTGTTCAGTATAGTGATTACTCCATGTTATCAACCTGTTGCTGAATAGTATTCTATTGTTTGGATACACATACTTTATTTACTTGTTTTGTTCATGAGCATTTGGGTTGCCTCTAGTTTCTTATTATAATTGAGGCTGCTGTGAACATTTTGTAAGCCATTTTGATCATTTCACACCTTTCTTTGCCATGTTCTGCTTCAACAATGGTGCCCTGCTTTCACCAACAAGACTGTTGACTTTCATAAACTCCATGTAGAGTGATTCACTGGACACATCACCTTTTATGGTATATGTGATCAATTTTTATACTGATAGACTTGATTTTACTCCAGTTAACTCCAGTTTACTCCAGCCAGAAGAGGTATTCAGTATAATATTTAATTCAATATAATATTCAATATAATATTACATGGTGATTTTTGAGTGTAACTTTAAAACTAAATGAGTCTCTTTGGCTCATATTTCAGTACACCAATTCCATTCAACATTCCAAAAGTAAGAAACATTACTTATATATTCTTCTGAGTTCTCAAATAGCAAGCACTACTAGATATTCAAATCCATGTGCTTTCCTCTTTCGTCATTGTTGCCTTGACCCACCATAACCCTAAACACTCCAAACTGTGTCCTCTTCAACTCCTAACATTGTTGCTAGTTTAAGTAAATCAGAATATAAAGAAAGGGCTATTAAAAATCCCTGCCAATATTTGTAATGATGATTACATTTTGCCAAGTAAAAGGTGTACAATTTAGAAAATTCACCAACTTAGAGCATTCTTATCTTTTTGTTACCTTTCTAATACTCATGGTAGAGTAAATAATTTCACTTTCTTCATCATTAAGGCCTCATGAGGTTGCAGAAGGTGAATAAATCAAGGTGATTTTGAGAATGCTGTTATTAGACATCACCACTGTGCTTATTTTATTTACTTATTTTTTTTAAAGATTTATTTATGCATACAGGAACTGGGGTACAGGCCAGAGGTATGGGGGGTCAGAGGATTCACCAGAGACAGAGTGGGGAACAGAACAGGCAGATTGACTGAAATGCAGTGCTTAGGTGAGCAGCAGACCTGTCAGGAGAGGTTTGCTGTGCCATGTGGGTAGCTTCCTGGCTGGGGATCGAATTCGTGCTGCAGTGGCTGTGGCATGCTTCATAGGTTGTGTCTTAACCTCTTGCGCCACCAGGGAGGCCCTGTGCTTTATTTTAATATTATGCTTGGGGGCAAGGGTGACATTCTGTTTTCTCTTCCTCTACTGTGACTTTCCAGCAGTGATCTTCCCAGTTGATGTTTGTTCTCTAGTTTGTAGGAATAATATTGCCTCTTCAAGCTCCTAGACTTCCTAGTCACAGTTTTGTTTCTGCTTCATATTTACTGTTCATACTGGATTTCGGTCATATCTAAGTTAGTATATTTGAAATTTGATATGTAAATAATACCCTTATAGTACAAGATCCCTTGATTAAATCCCAATAAGCATGTATTTCTTGTCTGAAATCCAGTATCCTAATGCCTTGTCTACAATATGGAGACTTTTGTCACCAAATATTTCATAGAAATTTGTCAAATCTCTTCTTATAACTTTCTTCATGACTTCTCTTCTATCCTATGCCATTGGGTCCCAAAATATACTAAAAATCCTAATGTAATTTCTGCTGAAAACCTACCCTTCTGAGTTGAGCCCTACTGTTATAATAATAAGCTCTTTCAAGATGGTCACTTGATCACATTATCCAGTCATTCCTCAAGGCTATTTTCCAACCTAGTGAGATTTTTGGAATCATAACAAGGTTTTCATTTGGCTACATTTTTTATTCTGCTTATGTATTCCTGTTGCTGTGACCAAAATTGATAAAGTTATGATCAATTTCCCTTAAAAACTGAACATAAACTCTTAAGATTATTCTGATGCTTTCTGAATATTGTAATGTGAACATCCTCTCCTCTTCCCTCCTTACCTTGACAATATCTTTGACAGATATTTGAATTTAACAGACAGATGAATTTGGTTGTTAGATACAAAGGGGATCAAGGCAGGGACAGGACTTAAGGATTGGCTGGTAAGCAAGAGGTTAAATAAATCTGACTCCTGGCCCAAACGTCAGCGGCCATAAACTTCCTGGCCCATTCCTGAGCTATCTCTTTGCAGCTTATCAAACTAGCCATTGGAGAAGGGAGTTAATAGATCTTGAGACCAGATCAGTCCCAGTGGAACTGTGAGCTCCATGAAATATTCCCCCATGAGATGGTCACATACTCTGCATGACGACCGATCCATAGCTGAGCAGTGCTCACAATTAGCAGCAAATAATGGATCATACTGGGGTGGTTAAATGGACTTTAGACAAGTCCACTCTCCTTGCCTTCTCAGCCAAGGAAGTTTAATTCCTTTGTTTTCAACCACCAGCCTTAAAACTTACATAAACCCCTACCTCTGCCACCTCAGAGAGCCACTTTATTTAAGAAGGTCTCCTTCTTAAATTTATTTAAGTGGGGCTCTAGTTCTTGCTCTATCACTTTTCAATAAATCTCCCCTTTAACCTGCCTTCCTCATTCTAATCTTAGTTTTGAGGTACTCAAAAGCCCTGTTTTCTTTTGGGAAACAGAACACCAATTTGTCCAAGTTCCCTTGGTATAAGGAAAAAAAATAAGGAATCAGGCTATTTTTTATCTTCCACACAGCAGAGAGCCCATATCTTAAAATGCTGTTTTCCATCATTAGGACATCCAGCAAACAACAGGCCTTGCATTTACAATGTCTCAGTTGCGTGGTTATGGACACTCAACAGCATAAAGGCGCTAGGCAGAGAGAGTTGCTGTTCTGCTTTTCTCCGTGTTAGTGTCTCTTGCTCTGTCTGCCTGCCGGCATGTATGCTCCCTTGTCTCAACATTAAACTCTACCAATGGCTCGTCTTTGCTCTGTGAGAACTGACAATAAACCTAGCCGGGCTGGGATGATTAAGACACTTAGATATTCAGCTTGAATCAGGGCTACCGGGGTTCTTGGTAGGTGAAATGATGGACGGAGTCCATTCTCTGGTTGCCAGGGACCTGGGTGAGACACTCCTTTTCCATTCACAGTTGGACTTGAAGTTGAGACTATGTGCCTAAATAGTCCCATCTGAGATGTAGCCCCATCTACTCTTAATATAACTTTATTTATTCTCTAGCTTCTGATCTAGTCTGATTTTATTTTCCATGACTTGTAACAAAGGACAATTTTTGATTAGTTTTTATTAATGTTGTATTCAAATTTTATAATAGTGCATCAACAGACTCTGCTGCAATTTGTTTTGTATGAGTTTATGTATTTGACAGAATAAATGTTTTTAAATGCTTTCATAAATCAAAGTTAAATGATTAAGTCACTCAATGGTAGTTATTAAAGACCATTTTAAATTACTGCTTTTTTATTTTAGTATGTTTTCCTTTTCTTTGTAGGTATAAGCCACTGAAAAGGCATAAATAACATGTTTTAAACTCTGAGTCATGCTTAGAAAATGTGTTTATTAAAGAAGAAAGTAAAGATTTTGACAACAAACCTTTTCCCTAAACTTTAAGACTGAGTTCTTTTTTATACAAGTAGCAACAAAATAGCTATTGAAAATTTTCAAAAGAAAACTGATTTCAAAAGAAAGATGTAACTATTTCTGAACAAAGATCCAATCTTGATAAATTTGAGAACATATACTTATTGAGGCAGTAATTTTTTTCTCCCTCCACTGAATATCCAGTTCCTATTTAGAGGAATGCATTTGGACATAAGAATAAGTTAACATTCATTGAATGAATGAATGAATGAATGAATGAAGGAGATTCACTACATAAAAGTTCATTTTTTGGGGTAAAATGTTAAAGTGTATTTAACACTTTGAGTTGAATTAGGAAGCAAAATGAAGAGGAATTATACGTGATAAATTTAAGTTCTTCCAATTATCTATGTTTTCAAACCTGTCCGTTCTAAGATAGATTGCTGCTTACAGATCAGTGACATGTAATTGTAAATGCTTTGTAATGAAAAACATTTGATGCTGTGAATTAATCTTTATTAACATTTTTGCATCTGTTATTTCCACTACTGTGGACAATAACAAAGACATTTAAAGTAAGATCATGTAGTTACAACGTCTTTGACATAAGGATAAAAGGATGTACTTGTAGCTGTCATTCCCTTTCAGAAGTGCAATGACTTCCTGCTGTTTACTAGATTAAGTTCAAATACTTCATATTAGTTTCATAGTGCATATTCTCTTTCATCTATAATATTACATAGGGAAACTCTAGTTAGGTATTTGTGGAGAGCATTACAACAATTTGCCACTGTTCAGTTGCCCTCTGTTTCCACATATTTCCTTGCCCTGTGAAGCCATGTTCATTGCTATTGCCTAAGAAGTGACAATGTCATTTAATTGTGTTACTTCCAGACAGAAATACTTAAGAACTGACATACACTTACCTCTACACTTTTCCTGATGTCTGATAACCGTTTATTCTGCAAATGGGGAACTCTATCTCCCTGGAGTGAGGATGTATGAAGCACTTTTGACCCGTGAAACTTTGTGTATTCTAAGCTTTTATACTTTTCCCCCTGTTGTTCCAGTGAGTGTATTTTTCTCCAAAAAACAGACCAAACTATTAGAAGTTATTCAATTTATGGAATTTTTAAAAATATTTATGAAAGAAAAGAGTAATCTTTCCCATCACTCATGGGATACTTATGGAATTTTCTGATCATCCTTGATGTAAAAAATCTTCCATTGTGTTTTAAATCACCTATTCTGTTCTTAGAATTTTCTTAGTATTCCTTTTACTCAAATATCTTATCAAGCATCTTTTTATTTCTCATCAAGTGTCTTTTTGTTTCTCTATCTCTTATCCAGTTTCCTTTTGATTCCATCGTGTTGTCTTCCCTTTTGTCTGTAGTTTGTTTTATAAAATCGCTTTTCCATTTTTCAAGAGCACTAATAGGAGTGAATTTGGGAATTTTTTTTCTAGAATGTTCCAATCCAGTTATGCACAAAATACACTTTATTGTTTCATTGTTTCATTCACTAAGTAATTAATTCAACGATTTGATACTAATTTTCTAACACTATTTTATGATGTCTTAGTGAAAATGACATGATCAAATTACTGAAATGACATGTAAATGGAACTGTGGGAGCAAGATTCAAATCAGAGTAAATGGAAAGCAAATAAGATGTGATAAAAGGAAGAAAAATCAATAAAATGTGCAGACAACTTGAAAAGTTTGCCTGTAAGGAAGAATAGAGAGAGATGCAAATACAAGGAAAGATATATAGGCTCAGAAACTTCAAGGGACATGTTACAGTATATTTAAATGATGATGCAAAAGTATCAAGTAAAGAAGGTCAGCCTGGAGCAGCAAGAGAAAAAATAAAACTCAGAGTGTATTTAAGAAGTCATGTGTTTATGGAACCAAGGATGCATGTGGAGAGATTTCCTTTAAATGAAAAGAATTTTTAATAAAAATATCAAATCAATTAAACAGAAGTAATCACACTTTCTAGGATCTAACATACATGCAAATAATATTCTCTAAAAAGGTCTTAGAATTATGACCCTAAAGGGAGGAGTCTGGATGGGAACTAAATTGTTAAGAGGAAGCCAATGACGGGTAAGTGAAAGAGATGAGATGGATGTGCTTCTGAACTAGAAATAAAGAAATTTGAAATCTATTTTTAAATCACGATCTCAACATTTTGTGACTCTCCTCCATCTAAACAGCAGGAGTTCTTTAGTATTTTCTCAGCACCTGCTATGTGCCCATACTTGGGTTATGTCTAGATGTTTATTTTGACTTCCTTACAATTTATAGGAACCATAAACAAAGCTATTGATCTCTTTATTTAATGATTAAGAAATGAGTTAAAGAGACAATAGTTAAGGTCGTAGGGTTAAAAGAAGATGATAGAGTCTAAAGGTCCTTTTTGCATGATTCTAGTTCCTCTTCCAAATTGCAGGAAGGTCTTATGATAAATGAAATAAGTCAGACAAATGAAGACAAATGAGGATGGTATCACTTATAAGTGAACTATAGTGAAACTAACAAAGGAATAGATAAAGCTAAACCCAACAACTAACCCTGGAAAACTGATTGTAAAACTGAGAACTCCTGGGTGAGAGGGGAAGGAGGAGAGCAAGGTGGGTGGGGAGCACAGTGGACTAAGGCCATTGGAGCTTTGCTGGTAGGTGCACTATGGCAATAACACTTGAAGGAGAAAATACAAACAATGATGTAAATAAACATTACCTCAATACATAAATAAATAAATAAATAAATAAATAAATTAATTAATTAATTAAATTGCAGGAATCTTAGAAAATATGAATGCAATATAGTCAGCAAAGCATCTTATACCCTGCAGAATAAACACCCATTATGTTTAGGATAATTTTAAAAATATGATAATGGTAGCTCTATCATGTATACCTTGAAAATTTATGTAACTGGAAACAGACAAAAAAAATCATCTGCAAATATTCAGTATTTCTCACAAAATTTGCATCCATGCTTCTTTATTTCCCAGAGCCATTCCTCCTCCTAGTCACAGCCATCTGGTTTCCTTCTACATTTTGCTATCTCAGTAAAGCTAAAGGAACAAACTGATCTGCCAGGAGCAAATCAATTTCTCATTATCCTTAATGTGTGAAGATGAGACTACTGACAGTGATCACAGTCTTTGCCTACTGATACGGTTGGAAACTTGTGTTTACATAACAGAGAATGTTTTCATATAGATGAGAGGGAATGGGCACTCATGACTGTGGGATGCTGTGTCTTAATATGGAAACTGATTCCTCTCAACAAATAAACTTAGCATTTTTTTTTTTTGTATAAAGCTATTGTTGCCTCTCTGTGTGATTGTGGAAGAATTCTTCAGTTCTTAATAGAATCTGTCTGACAGGAGCTAGAGACAGGAAAATAAAAGCAAGGAGGGCAAAATAAGGAGGGCAAGGTGCGCAAAGATAAAGAGAATGCCTAACACATCATCCCCACAGTTTTTCATTCAATCAGTTTCTATGCCAGTCACTGAAGTGCTGTTGCTAGAGTGGTGAATAAAAGAGATAAAGTGGTGGATATGGGTCATTTGGTGGTGGGTGCACTATGGTAGTAATACCTTGTGGGGGTACCCCAATATTACTTCAGTTAACAACACATTAATTAAAAAAAAAACAGAAGAAAGGTAAGGTTTTTATTGTCATAAGATAAACTTTCAAGTGAAGGAAGACTTAATAAAAACAAGTGAAAAATGGAAAAGACACCAGTGATAAGATGGTAAGAAGGTAAGGAGTTAAAATAGGGTAATGTGATTGAATATGACTGTATGATTACATTATTTTGGAAAAGCATACATGAGCAGATGACATTTAAGCATAAAGATTGTCTTATAGGAGAAATCCAGCTGTCTACAGATTAGGTAGAAGAAGAATGAAGCAGTGCAAAATCCAGAACCAGTTACAAGTTTGGAATGATAGAGAGGATAAGAAAAGATGCCCCAGCCTTGCAGGTAGTGGATAGACAGGACAAGAAAGGTTGACAGAGGCCAGATCCCATGGGGCTCAATAGGCCAAAGTAACATGTCCGCTCTTTATTCTATAGTCATAAGAATAAACATATTGGACACTGTTAAGTAGGAGAAAAATTGATCTGATTTACTCTGGGAGATATATGGACAGGTTACTGGGAAGCAAGAATGTAAGCAAAAAGAAACTAGAGCGGGCTTTCCTGTCATCTACTGAAACTGTGTGAAAGTTTTCACATACAGTTTTTTTAAAAGGTTATGCTGATAAGAAAAAAAAAAGTTGAAAATCTCAATTCTGTTCTTTAATCAATTTTATAAAAAGAATTACCAAAATTTTTTGAGCAGTCCATCCAAATATATCATGTGATGCACTCCCATGTGTTTCTAACTTTTCTTTGCTTCAGTCTCCAGGAATATTTCTAAGCTGGTCTATAATACTCACATACTCATTATTATTGGTCTTGAAGTCTGCAGTTCACTGTATCTCTTATGTGCCTTATCAGTTTCCATTTGTTCCTTTGCCTAAGGCTGTTAATGTTTTTAGTGATATAATTTTAAGAATGTCAGCATTATTTCTCTTCCTTTCTCTGCAACTTATACTGCATACTCTCAGGAAATTGTGCCCAGCTGTAAAAATGGAGACAATTATACTTTTGTAGTTCTCAGACTCTTCTACTTTACAAGAAAGTGTACTGAGAAATGACTCTGTTTAAGACATATGGACACCTGGAGTTGTAAAAAAAAAAGAACAAATCTGGAAACTAGAGCCAGAAAAAATATGTTTTGGATATTGTTAAAGTTATATAATAATTGCAAGAGATGAAAGTTGTTTTTTTTTTTTTAAAGATTTATTTATTTATACAAGAACCAGGGTTCAGGCCAGATGCACGGGAGGGTGAGAGGAGTCACCAGAGACAGAGCGGGGAACAGAACATGCAGACTGATGAAATACACTGCTGAGAGGAGCAGCGGGCGACACACGAGAGGTCTGCCACGCTATGTGGGACCCTCACCAGCGGGCCGGGATCGAACCGGCACTGCAGAGGCTGTGGACAGGTTCCCAGCACTGTGCTCAACCACCTGCACCATCAGGGGAGGCCCAATGAAAGATATTTTAAGATATTTCTTTTACATGTATCCTTGACAGTCAGCAAATATTTAATCATTGTCAACTATACAATAATCTAACATTTACTGACTATTCACTATGTATCAGATACTGGTTTTAGAATAATTGATATTTCCCAGCAATGTGCTTCTAACCACTACTCTGATCCCTATGCACCAGTCATGTGCTGGATGCTTTAGGATATCCAGTTAATACATGAAGTTGCTAGCCTTGATGAACTCATACTCTTAAACAAATAGATACAGATATCTGGGCCTTCAAAAATTTGGGTAAGGTCACTCACTTTTACAAAAGACCTACATTAGTATCTGTTTTTGCTCACCAAAACACCTCTGAAAAGGGCTTTTCATTTTACAACTAAAATTTAAAGGTAATGATAATGTTCAGTGTCATTTTTGAGGTAGTCATTTTTTGAGTTTGTTGACCCTGGAGGGGTGCCACCAAGCTCCTTCCCTGGGAACTAATTTATACAGACTGTGCATGTACGTATATTCTCATTCCTGTTTCTACTCTATCTGAGAGCTATTTTAAGGCTATGTATTATTTGGTGTGATTTGGCAAGGAAAGCTGTTATTACCTTGCTGTATGTAAGTACAGTTGAATTGTGTTGGTTTACTTACATGAATTTTTTTTCCTATAAGGTTTCCGCATTCATGGTTTCAACCAACCCTGATTATCAGTTGGTTAAATCCTATATTCAGATTCAGATGACTGCATGGAGGAGCTTTGCAGTCCACCTAATCCCACTTTGTTCAAGGGCCAACTATACTTTAACAGCTCTTTATTGCAAGAATGTGGGTTTGAATTGCTAGCTCATGAATGTTTGGAAAAACAGAACAAATCTGACAGAGGTCACCATCCATGAGAGTTGTGGGACTTGGACTAGGGAGGGCAGACACATCTGTGCATGGACACTTGCAGGAAAGAATGGGAAATGGCTTTGTGTGTGTCCATCATCCAGCCTCATGATCTGGATGTGAATCTTGTGGAAAGACATATAATAGGCAAAAGTAAAACCTCTGATTAACAAAGCACATAAGGAGACATAGGAACCAAGAAGGAAGCCTTTTCGGGTCAAATGGATTATGGTAGCTGAATACAGTTAGTGGCCTCCATGTGAAAGACTGCTTGTAAGAATTGGAGGAGATAACTCTTGAAGGAAATATTTCTTGGAGGCGATATCCCTTGATGCAATGGAACTACCCCTAACACAGATTTTCCCCATTCTTTATTAGAAATGTTGGGCAAGAAAAAGATACAGAGAATTATTCAGTATCTTTATGGGGAAAAAGCTGTGTTTGTGAATAGGAGTGTTTAAAAACTTTCTTTTTTCTACCTGATTGGAAGCAGAATAGAGAGGAAAAGGGGAAGGAATTCTTATCTTCACCAAAGTCATCCTCTACCCTCTTCCAAGCCAAGTGAATACAGGAAGCTTCCAGTGAACCAGTTGCATATGTATGTGTGTGTGGAGGGGGAGGTTTGACTATGTGAAAATCTTCAGGATTATACAGGAAAAGAGGGTGGCTATCAGAGTGCCAATTTAGGCAGAGAATGGAGGTGAAAGAAAAAAAATTAAAAAGCTTCAGTTAGAGAGTACGATACCCCAAGATGTCTTTAAATATAAGATGCCAGGTGATGAAAGAAAAGGGCATTTTCAGCAGTGAGAAGAGCTTGCATAAAGCAATGGAACCATTAGGGAAATTTCTGTCCAGGAACTTAAGATAAATCAGAACAGAATAAAGGATGAATGGCAAATAAGAGGCAGGAGATGTGGAAAATTTTCACATCATGACAGATCTTACATGCTATGCCAAAGATTTTGTTTTCATCATATAGAAGAGAGTCACTAAAGACGTACTATTTTATAATTATTCTGGCACACATTTTGACAGTTTAGTATAGGAATTATTGATGATCTGCTAGGAGGAATGGAATTTCTCTGCTAAGGATGGAATTAATGGATATACGATGATGTGTATTCCCTGGTTCTGGAAAGTCCGAGTTACACCACTGCACTTTTATGTGAGAGCATTATGATAATATTTGATTTTATAATAGACCAAAAGTGAAAATAGCATTCAGCATCTGTTTTGCAGCAGTCACTCTAGAAGCATTCTGTATCCAGAATAGCGAGAATTGCAATGCTGAGTGCCTCCCCTATAACTACATTCAGCCTCTCAACATCAAGTGGAAATTGTCAAAGATAATGTTGGAGGGGTTTTGGCTTCCCATGACAAAATCTGACAGATGAAGAGTTGATGCATCTGCAAGACGGAAAGACATGAATCAAAACTCAACCCAATATCAAACAGTGAAATCATTCAGGAAGTGAATGTGAAGTACTCATGTGAGATTATCACTAAGAGAATATCACATGAGATTATCACTCATGTGAGATTGACAGTGCTGCAATGATTGCAGAAAAGTATGACCTCAATTTTGAAGGAGGTATACGTAGGCTTGTACTATGTTTTCAGCATCCACAAATAATTCATAGAAATTGATAGAAAAATATGCAAGGTTAAGCAGTAAAGCACACTGTCACATTTCAAATCTTCCACATCATTTACAGCAGATGACAAGCCTTGACCTTCAGCATGGAGGCAGTGGACATAAAAGAAGATGCAGATATTAGTGACCTGCCTGCCATGATGGATTCAAACGATATGTTACTACATTTCCATTTCATGTGTATCCTACACCCTAACTTCTGATGACTTAACCTGACACCCCATCATCACCACCCATTGTTCTTGTGGTGTACTAACATATTTCATGATTCTGATAAGTGAAATGATAATGTAATGCATTATTTATGCTGTATACATGTATGATATTTATCATATCATTCTTGCTTTTACTATAGGTTGATGTTACTTTAGATTTTAAATGTTATTTGGTGCGATTTGGTAGGTTGTATTTTGGTTATGCAATGTTCAAACTTTTTTCCGTGTAAATTAATGGTCATTGTTTCTTTGCTTTATACCATTTTGGTTATAAAAGGTTTTATAGGAATGCTAAATTTTCATTGTTAACCAAATGTATGTAAAACTCGTATTCTAAAATTTTGGGCAAAATATTCCATTGAGTGCATATGTACATTTTTTGTACATAAAATGTCCTTAACTCTCATTGGAGAAAGAGTTCTACGTTTCCAATAAAGGTTAAGATCCATTAGATTAAGGAAAATGCATTAGGAGTTGCCTAGATTTACTATGGTGATCATTTTGCAATATATACAATTAATGAATCATCATGTTGTATACATTAAATTAATATAATGGTTTTTTTTTTTAAACTATGGCTTTATTTTTTTTTAAAGATTTATTTATTTATTTATTTATACAAACACTGGGTACAGTCAGAAGCGCGGGAGAGTGAGAGAATTCACCAGAGTCAGAGCAGGGAGCAGAGCAGGCAGAAGGACCGAAGTACACTGCTGAGGTGAGCAGCGGGTGGCAGGAGAGGTCTGTGCAGCATGTGGGACCCTCCTCTGGTGGCCGGGGAGCAGCCGGGGATCGAACCGGCGCCTCAGAGGCCGCGGGCAGCTTCACAACCCAGCGCTCAACCGCTGAGCCACCAGGGAGGCCCCAAATTAATATAATGTTTTATATCACTTATACTTCAGTACACAAACAGGACATCATTTAGTTGGCTGTCTCTGTAAAAGAGGAAATAAATGATATGGTCCTCATGAAACAAATGAAAATATGGAGCACATTTTGGGGGAGAAAGACTCAGGAAAGAAGCAGGTAAAGGATATAAGTTTTGATATACTTAATTTGAGATTCCCAGGAGATCAGCAATTACAATATGCAGTAAGCACTTGCATATATCCACCTGGAGTTTTTCAGAGAGCTAGACTGGGAAAATGTGTTTTTGATTCATAAAACACACTAGCAGAATGCATGAAGTTGAGATGCAAAAATTAAGTGATGCCAATTTTCTGACATTATATCCTAAGATACATTGCTAACCAAATACATTGTTTTCTTCAGTTTACTCTCTTACTGCTGGTCATATTCCATGGCTTCCTTCTTTCTCTGTCTTTCATTCTCTTTCCTTGAGTTTCTTATTTTGCTTTAGGTCTCCACTTAAGATTTATTTCCTTTAATGATGTTTCTTTCTTTCAAAGTAGATGAATCCTGATGAAAGTGAATTTTGGCTTTGGGATTTATTTCTCAGCTTCTTACTTTGACGATGGCTTTAATGTTCTCCCTTGCTTTTCTACTTGACATGTGAAACTGAGCATGAACTTCTCTAAATACCCATTCTTTAGAGATGTGGGAACTAGTATAGCTTCCCCAGAGAGCTAATCTGCAGAAAATTGTTTGCCACAATTTTGAACATCAATGAATAAGTTTTGAGAACACACATAATAATACAGATTTGTTATTTATTATTTTTGTTCATTATTGTATACTGAGAACATCAGACTCATACTGAGGATAAATTTAAACAAAGAGCATGAAGGAAGAAAGCATACACATGTACTCTTAGAATACTAAAATAAGAGGTTTCAAGAGAAAACAAACACATGTAACTAAGAAATTTGACAGTAATGACTTGAGAAAACATTTTAAAAGTATTAAGAAATATAAACCTGATTTTTACCACCCTTTACTCCATATTGGCTGTCAATTGGGGGCATCTAAATTATTTGGCTGCAGCAATTTGAAACATTAGTCTTTAGATCCCATCTTCCACCATTGATACCATTTCCCTCCAGGTCACATAGGATAAAACCAAATGACAATGACCAAATTATCAATAACATGTATGATTGGAGATCTTCTTAAGGGTGATGAAAATTGGAGTTAGAAAATCTAGATCATCTCTTTCCACTCTCAAGTAATTAAGAAAAGATTTTCCCATGGTAAGGATTCCCCAATATAATTCATAATAAAGATAATTAGGGTCTCCACTTCTTATTTCAATCATGCTGAGTGGCAGAAAAATAAATACACGTGGAGGTGTGTAGGCGGAGCAACATGGCGGCGAGGAGACGCAGCGAGTAAGATCTCCCACTAAAAAAAGTGAATAGGGAGGAAAAGCGGCAGGTCCCAGTGAGAACCGGGACACGGAAGATAAACGGGTGACGCCAGCAAACTACCCGAAGAAGAAAGTGGCCATAAAAGAGGACTAGAAGGGAGGAAAGCGCAGAACCCTGTTCCCCTCCCCCGCCCACAGAGGCGGCACTCTCCGACCGGCAGAGAGGAGGGAAACAACAAACCAAAACGGCCCACAAGAACAAACGACGCAGCAAGCGGGACTGTGCGTGGAAAGGAACTATTGCAGCCACCACACCCCGTGAACGGGAGCTGTGGAGAACCCTGCAGGATTCGCCGCAGCGGTGAGCAAATGGCTCCAGGCGCCATTAGAGAAGAACAAAGACACCACCCCCCACCCCCCCACCCCCCCACCCCCGGAGATGCACACACAGCCCGGGCTGCCAGTAAGCTTGCACGGCGGAAAAACGGCGTGCTTGGAGGCGCGCTTGAAAAGCGAGTGCAGACCGGGATCGCCGCTGCCCAGGTCCCCGCGCCTGCAACCTAGGCTTGCGGGGAGACGCGCGGAGGCCCTCAAGGGGGTGAAAGTCCCTCCCTGAGTGAGCAGGAACCAGGCACCCAGGCACGGGAGCAGGGTGCAAAAGGCGCCATTCCCGCGCCACTGAACTGGGCTACAGCCCGCGTCCTGGACCTGAGGGCTTTGGAACTGAGACCCGGGGCACGAAATTTGGGGCGTGGGTTCCCCACGACGGTGGGGCACAAGGCAGACACAGCACCCCAAAGCTGTTGAGGTTTACCCTACCATTCCCACTCTGTTCCCTGTCCCACGGGGTGGGGGGAGGCGAAAACAGCCCCCCAAGGACAATAGGAGAGATCTCTGGCACCACCTAGCGACCAGAAAAAAAAAGTCACTAACCCCATAGAAACAGGAAATTCTTAAGACTGCTTGAAAAGGGCAGAAGGCTTCTGGAGGACCCAGTGGCCAGCCGGAAGTTAGCCCATGCCAGGCCCCTTCCAACCAGCAGTCTGAGCCCACAGAGGGAGCAGGCACCCACGTCCGGGGCAGACCAGGTGCGCAGAAGAGTGTGCCTGAAACCGGAGGCGCAGGGACTGCATCCGCTTCGCCATTTTAGAACAGGACATTTCTTCAGTAAAAACTGCCTAAAACCAGCAGAAAGCTGCCACAGAAGCCAGAGATGGCTCCTGGAGGAGCCAGAGGGGAACGGAGAAGTTCACCCAAGATGCCACCCAGTCCGAGCAACACAGTGTCCCAATGCATACGAAAAATTAGAAAACAGACAGTAGGGAGTAGAAGAACCACACGCAACCTAACAACTCCTCAGGAAAGAAGCACACCACAAAAAGAAAACCACTCCCCAGATTGCAACGACAGCAACTGGAAGAACTTCTGAGCCTTTCAGAAAGAGAATTTAAAATTGCCATGATTAAAAAAGTGATAGATCAGAAGAAGGAAATTGAGTCCCTAAAGAGGGAAAACAATGGTCAGAAGAATGAAATTGAGTCCTTAAAGAGGGAAGTAAAAGAAATGCAGGAGATCAAAGAATTAATGGAGGAACTAAAGAACTCTGGGAAAAGCAATGAAAGCAGGATAGATGAAATGGAAGAACGAATAAGTACTCTTGAAGATACAGAAATAAAAAGAACCAAAACAGAAGAAAGACTTCGGGAATTATCTGACTCCATGAGGAAAGGAAATATAAGAGTTATAGGAATTCCAGAAGGAGAGGAGAGAGATGTAGGAACAGAGAAAATATTCCAGGAGATAATTGAAGAGAACTTCCCAAATGCGAAGAAGGAGCTGAAAATTGATATACAAGAAGCAAGAAGAACACCGAACTTCCACGACGAAAGGAAAAACACAGCAAGACACATAATAGTAAAGCTCCCAAGAATCCAGGACAAGGAAAAAATAATGAAGCTGACAAGAGGGAAGAGACAGATAATATTCAAAGGAAAACCAATCAGGCTGACATCAGACTTCTCTGAAGAAACACTACGGGCAAGGAGAGAGTGGAGGGACATAGTCAACAGACTCCAAGAAAACAGATGCCAACCAAGAATACTCTATCACGCAAAGCGCTCTTTCCTCCATGAAGAAAGAATATGGACCTTCCCAGACAAAGAGAAACTCCGGAATTTCATTAAGACTAAACCCACACTCCAAAAAATACTACAAGGAATCCTAAAGCCAGAACCTCAGAGGGACGAATAACAACGAAAGAAGACCAAAAAAAAAAAAAGTTATTAAAAGAATAAATAAATAAAATCAAGGAAAGACAAACACAATGGCAAATACCGATGCTAACATATCAATATTAACTCTAAATGTAAATGGACTAAACTCTTCAATAAAAAGACACAGAGTTGCAGCCTGGATTAAGAAACAAAACCCAACCTTTTGCTGTCTCCAGGAAACACATTTAGCTACAAAAGATAAAAATAGGCTCAAAGTCAAAGGATGGAAAACAATCCTACAAGCAAATGGGCCAAAAAAGAAAGCGGAACAGCTATACTTATATCAGATAAACAGACTTCAAACTCAAAAAATAAAAAAGGACCCAATGGTCACTACATTATGATCAAGGGGACAATACTTCAAGAAGAAATAACACTCATTAACATATACTCACCAAACGAAGGAGCACCAAAATATATCAGACAACTGTTGTCCTCTCTGAAAACAGACATCAGAGAAAACACAAACGTAGTGGGAGACTTCAACACACCACTATCAACAATGGATAGATCAACAAGACAAAAATAAGTAAAGAAACTAAAGCTCTAAATAAGGACCTAGAGCATTTGGGCTTAACAGACATCTATAGAACACTAAACCCCCAAAAAACAGAGTATACATTTTTCTCAAGCACACATGGATCATTCTCCAGGATCGATCACATACTGGGGCACAAGACAAACATCAACAGATACACCAAGATTGAAATCATACCAACCATCTTTTCTGACCACGAAGGCATCAAACTAGAAATAAACCATAAAAAGAAGGCAAGGAATTATCCTACCTCATGGAGATTAAAAACCACACTACTGGAAGACCACTGGACTAACGAGGAGATCAAAGAAGAAATTAAAAATTCTTTGAATTGAATGACAAGGAGGACACCAATATCCTAAATGTATGGGATGCAGCAAAAGCAGTAATAAGAGGAAAATATATAGCAATAGAAGCTCACATCAAAAAACAAGAAAAAACTCAAAGAAACAACCTAATCTCGAAGCTCAAAGATCTAGAAAAAGAACAACAAAAAAAACCCAAAACCAGTAGAAGAAAAGAAATAATAAAACCAAAGCAGAAATAAATGAAATTGAAACTAAAAAACAATCCAAAAGATCAATGAAACAAGAGCTGGTTCTTTGAAAAAATCAATAAAATAGACAAACCCCTAGCCAGGCTCACAAAGGAAAAAAGGGAGAAAGCACAAATACATTGGATCATAAATGAAAGAGGAGAAATCACAACGGACACAGCAGAAATCAAAAGAATAATCAGTAACTACTATGAACAATTATATGGAAACAAGTTCAACAATCTAGAGGAGATGGACAAATTCCTACAACTCTACAATCACCCAAAGCTAGATAAAGAAGAAATAGAACACCTAAACAGACCAATTACAATTAGCGAAATTGAAATGGTAATCAAAAACCTCCCCAAAACAAAGCCCAGGACCTGATGGATTTACAAATGAATTCTACCAAACATTCAGAGATGAATTAGTGCCTATCCTTCACAAACTCTTCCAAAAAATTGAGAAGGAAGGGACAATACCAAACACGTTCTATGAAGCCAATATTATACTAATAGCAAAACCGAATAAGGACAACACAAAAAAGGAAAACTACAGGCCAATCTCCCTAATGAACACTGATGCAAAAATCCTCAATAAAATTTTAGCTCTCAGAATCCAACAATGTATCCATAAGATAATTCACCACGACCAAGTTGGATTCATTCCAGGGACACAAGGATGTTTAACATCCGAAAATCAATCAACGTTATCCAACACATCAACAAAAAGAAATATAAAAACATATGATAATATCAATAGATGCTGAGAAAGCTTTCGACAAAGTGCAACACCCATTCATGATAAAAGCCCTTGAAATTCTTGGGATACAAGGAACATACCTCAACATCATAAAGGCCATCTATGACAAGCCAACAGCCATCATTCTCAATGGTGAAAAGCTGAAAGCAATTCCATTAAGATCTGGAACAAGACAAGGATGTCCACTCTCACCACTGCTTTTCAATATAATACTGGAAGTCCTAGCCAGAGCAATAAGACAAGAGAAAGACATCCAAGGAATCCAAATAGGAAAAGAAGAAAGTCAAACTATCACTATTTGTAGATGATATGATATATACATAGAGAACCCCAAAATCTCCACAGAAAAACTAATTCAACTCATCAATCATTCAGTAAAGTGGCAGGATACAAAATCAACACGCAAAAGTCAGTAGCCTTCCTATACACAAACAACAAATCTGAAGAAGAAGAAATCAAAAAAACCATCCCTTTTATTATCGAAACAAAAAAATCAAATATTTGGGAATAAATCTAACAAAAGAGGTAAAGGACCTATACAAAGAAAACTATAAAACACTGTTAAAAGAAATAGAAGAAGACACAAAGAAATGGAAAGACATCCCCTGCTCATGGATTGGAAGAATAAACATTATTAAAATGGCCATCCTCCCAAAGCAATATACAGATTCAATGCTATTCCAATCAAAATTTCAATGTCATTCTTCAAAGAAATAGAACAATTATTGATGAAATTCATATGGAATCACCAAAAACCCGAATAGCCAAAGCTCTCCTGAAAAAAAAAGAAGGAAATGGAGGCATCACACTCCCAGACTTCAAACTATACTACAAAGCCATAATCATCAAAACTGCATGGTATTGGAGCAAGAACAGACATACAGACCAATGGAATCAAATAGAAAATCCAGAAATAAACCAAAGATTTATGGTCAACTAATCTTTGACAAAGGAGCAAAGACTATGCATTGGAGCAAAGAAAGTTTGTTCAATAAATGGTGCTGGGAAACTGGGTCGCTACATGCAAAAGAATGAAGCTTGACCACTACCTCACACCATACACAAAAATCAACTCAAAATGGATTAAAGAACTAGACATAAGACCTGAAACCATAAAATACATAGAAGGAAATATAGGCGAAACACTACGTGATTTGCACATCAAAGACATCTTTATAGACACATCACCCAAAGCAGTGATAGTGAAGGCAAAGATAAACAGCTGGGACTACATCAAATTAAAGAGCTTCTGCACAGCAAAAGAGACAATAACAAAACAAGAGAAACCCCACCAACTGGGAGAACATTTTTGCACCCAACACTAATGATAAAGGACTGATCACAAAAATCTGCAAAGAGCTGATGAGACTCAACAACAACAAAGAAAATAATCCAGTCAAAAAATGGGCAGAAGAGCTAAAAAGAAACTTCTCTGAAGAGGAAATGCAAATGGCCAACAGGCATATGAAAAAATGTTCAACATCACTTGTCATCAGGGAAATGCAAATCAAAACTACCATGAGATACCATCTTACACCAGTGAGAATGGCACATATTAAAAAAACTAGCAACAACAAATGTTGGCGAGGGTGTGGAGAAAAAGGAACTCTCCTGCACTGTTGGTGGGAGTGCAAACTGGTCCAACCACTGTGGAGAGCTGTGTGGAGATTTCTGGACCTACTAAACATAGAGCTTCCATATGATCCAGCAATTCCACTCCTAGGTATTTACCCAAAGGACACAGAAACATCAATTCCAAAGAGCACCTGCACCCCTATGTTATAGCAGCACTGTTTACAATAGCTAAGCTTTGGAAACAACCCAAATGCCCAAAAATAGATGACTGGATCAAGAAGATGTGGTACATATATACCATGGAATATTACTCAGCATTCAAAAAAGATAAACACATGCAAGTTGCAGCAACATGGATGGTGCTGAAGGGATCATGCTCAGCGAAATAAGCCAAAAAGAAAAAGAAAAATACCGGATGGTCTCACTCATAGCAGGAATCTAGAAACTTAAATAAGGGACCAGGAAAATGAATATAAGAAAGTGAAAATCAAAATCAACAAAAAACTATGACCAGAGACACTTTTTGGGGGTGGGGGGGGGCGGGAGGGAAGGATTGGGGTCAGAATGGGGCGTTTGCAATTGTATGGGGGAATTTAAAAATAAAATTTATTATAAAAAATAAATAAATAAATAAATACACGTGGAATTCCTGAGTTCTTGGATTAGGAGAAGAGTTATAACAGGCTAGCATAGGAAATCAGGAAAGAATATGGATTATTTACCTGCTTTATTTGATACTTGAAACTTTTGCTTTCTCCTGGCCCTTGGAAAGATGATGTGAAGACATCATTTATCTTTATTGCGCATTATACTGGGGATTTTCCCTCATGGGAAAAAAGATTGAGTCTCCCTTATCTCCTGAAAATTTTAGAAATAAGCAGAAAAAGATAAGTGACTTATTTTTTTTTTTTATTTAGAAGGTAACACATGTAGCGCTGCACACACACATGCCCAGACTGTGTTCAGGTCAAGGGAAGACCTAAGAATACCCTCACGCTTCATTGTGGCTGAGCTCACATCTCTACGCAGCAATGAAAGGAAAGCAAGTTTTAAACACATACAGAAAAGGAATTAAAATCTATCCTTCTCAAACTCTTCCAGGAAATGAGGAAGAGAGAATATTCCCAAACTCATTTTATGAAGTCAACGTTACCCTGATACCAAAACCAAAAACATCACATTTGCAAAAGAAAACTATAGGCACAGGTACTAAAGTCTCAGCTCTACCAAGCTATCACCAGCCACTGCAGCATGATTTCAACCCCCGGCCAGGCAGCTGACTTGGTGCATATGGTGCAGTAGACCTCTCCTGTCTCACCAGCTGCTCCCCTCAGCAGTGTATTTCAGTGGATCCACCTGTTCTGCTCCCCACTCTGTCTCTGGTGAATCCTCTTACCCCCTACACCTATGGTCTACACACCAGTTCTTGTATGTACAAATAAATTTAAAAAATCTTAAAAAAAAAAACCCAAAAAACTATAGACCAGTATCACTGATAAACACAGATGCAAATATCCTCAACAAAATCTCATCAAAACTAATTCAGCAATACATAAAAAGGATGACCATGTTGGATTCATTCTAGGGATACAAGGGTGATTCAACATATCCATATCAATTAACGTAATTTACCATACCAAAAAAGGAAAGACAAAAATCATATGATTCTATCAATAGATGCAGAGAAGGCATTTGACTAAATTCAGCATCCTTTTATTATAAAATCTTGTAGGAAGTTAATATATATAAAAATGAGTTTATGACAATGGAGGGTGTTTTGTAATAGCCACATCAATTAATTTCTTGAACTTCTTTAGAGTTAAAAGTCAAAGATACTATTATGATTTATGGGTTCAAATGTACTTTTAATGATTCAGCAGCTGACAATTAGTTAACTTTCACTTTTGTAGAAAGTAAAGATTTAAAGTCAATTATCAAAAGATTTTTATTTCTTAAGTATTAGTCATCAGAATAGCCAAAAATAATTGCTTATATTTAATGTATAATGTTCAGCGATTTTTACCCATGGTCTCTCTATTTTGTACTCATAGGACTTTCCTTCAATATTGATACACATTCATCAGGCATTTGAATAGGCTATATGATTAAATCAGTACTGTCATCTGACATTGCTCCCATCATCCCCCTTTCTACTCTTTCTGAATTTATAACATCCCA
Source organism: Talpa occidentalis (assembly GCF_014898055.3). Classification (NCBI taxonomy): domain Eukaryota; kingdom Metazoa; phylum Chordata; class Mammalia; order Eulipotyphla; family Talpidae; genus Talpa; species Talpa occidentalis. Next base: position 54,931,316 of record NW_023604861.1, on the reverse strand, counting down.
ATAATTGTCAAAATATGCTCTTTCTAGTGACATGATTTCATCCTTAACAGAATATGGATAACAGTGATCTTTTTTTAATGGCTCACATTCAGTGTCTTTCACATGACTCATCTTAATTCTCATTGACCTCAACAAACACATGAGGATGCATTAAAGACAAAAATGCTAGAAATCAATTTCTCAAACTTCTCTCCTCCCATTACTGTGCCCTCTTAACACTTCTCAACCATTCACTGCCATAGCCATATTCTTGCATATACCTTGTCATTATCAGTAAATGCAACTGCTTCATAATCTCATTCTCATTCATAACATTCTTTGATTATCTCCTTTTGCTTTATCCTGGCATACTTGCCCCTAGTCTCTCAAGTTCTACAGTCCTTTATGTCCAATTATTTACGTCCATTCTTGATCTTACCTCCTCTCTCTCATCTCTTTGATAGTTCTTTTGCCTTCCTGTTTGAAATTAAATCCCACAATTGATCATGATAGCCATTCCATTGCACTTATGCTTAATTCCCTTGTCTTTCTCTCCCTTTATTAGATTTGCTAGTCAAAACCACAACCCTAGTTAAAAGCAAGGATCTGTCTACTTTGCATTTGTATTGATGCAATTGAATACCACATAAGCACGGCAACGATTATCAGTTTAAATTCAACACTATAGACCTCTAATGGGCTCTTTAAATCTCAGAAAATTGTTTCATATTCCCTAGTCCATTAATTAACCATTTTTCCTAGAGAAAAATTTTACAGCCACTCCTCATGTATTATTCGCAACAGTTCCTCCCCATCTTCACTCTCAGCTGAAGATCTTGCTTGCTACTTTATTCAGAAAATATAAGCAACCCAAAGAGAACACCCACCTATTAACATTTGTATATACACTTTCTGTCTTCCTGACTACTATTATATTGGTGGAAATATTCATGCTTCTATTTAAAAGCAATTCTCACATTATGCACTGAGCTCCAATCTCCCATTGCATCCAAAGACACAAGTCCAACAATTCTCCCCTCCTCCTAATACTGTCTAGTGTTGGATTTATCCCACAATATAAAAACATACTGTTACTTCTCCATGCTAAAACAAAAACAAACAACACCTCTTCGCCTCACTTCTCATGACAGACAGATACTACATCATAAACTACAAACAAACACGTTTTCTGTTCCTTCAACTTAACAAGCCATCTTTAAAAGCTTATGCACTAAATTCTTTTGGGCATGAATTTTCTTTCCCTACATTTTAGTATAGTTGGCTGACATATTCAGATATCTACTCATTTTAAAGGTTATGTTGGCAGAAAGGTCAATCACAGCCTGCAATTTAAAGCAGCCACTTGTTAATCTGTCGCTTATTCACCTTGTTTTGTCAAGATATTCTTCATCATCATCATCATAAGTCAGAAGGAAAAAGAAAAATACTGGATGGTTTCACTTATAGGAGGAATATAGGGCAATCAAATAAGACATCAGAGGAAAAATAATAACAATACAAAACACAACAAAACAAAACAAAACAAAAACAGAGACGATTATAAACCAGAGACATCCTTAAGGGGAAGAGGAGGGAGAGGGATCAGAGGGAGGGAGGAAGGAGCACAGGGGACTGAGGTAATGGTGCACTGGTGCATTGGTGAAGGAAACTCTATGGGGACTATACCTGAGGGGGAGGGGATCTAAAAATGTATAAAAATGAACAATGAATAAAATATATATAAATAAAAACAACAACAACAACAAAAAGATATTCTTCATCATCTTGTATATTGTTTGTATAGTCTGTTCCAGTCCATCTTTTCTCTCTACAGCATAACCATCACTGCAGTAGGCAATTATCTGCTTATTTTCTGTTTGTCTAGGATAATGTTTTTCAACTTTTGAGAAATTGTGATACATGCAGTCTTTAAAGTTATTATTTCTTAATTATCCCCATCCTATGACATTTTAATATCTAGGTGTATGTATGGCTCTTTGGAAGTTTACAAATCATATACTGTCACATAATATACTATAATACCATGTTAGTTTTTCTGAACCCTCTCCCTGGCCAAATTTTACCTTTTTTGGGATAATATTACTCTCATTGTGTGTGATCTAGCAGAATATCTGCTTTGTATTTGGTATATAGATTATATATAGTCCATTTTCATTAATGAAAAAAATACTTCCTTGAGAAAAGAAAATTTGCCTTTCAAAGGCAAGTACACAGAGGTTCATTTATCAAGGAATTAATGAACACTTACAATGTTTAAAGCACTGGATATCGGTGGTAGGGATACATAGAGTAATGTAGGAATTTTGCGAGTGACACTGGTGTATAAACAAATGAGTAAGACAGTGTATAGGATGCACACAATAGAGGCTTAGGTGTAGTTCCCAGGGGTGGGAGTGGGGGCAGAAGTGTTTGACCCAGAAAGATAAGGAAAAGATGACTAACTAAGTAGTAGGATTTCAACAGACAAGAAAATGGACTTCCTTTAGACAAAGAAAAGGCATCTGAGGTCCTCAAACACTGGTCTGAGAAACTCTTCAGCAAATGATCCTGGGAAAGAGAATGGAGGAATTTGTGTATGATGGCAAGGATCTGCTTTTGAAGTTCTTCTTTTGGCACCGGTGTGTCTTTGAAAATCACAGATTCAAAAAATAAAAGAAGTTGTTATCACTCTAGCTTCTGTAGTCTTTTTTAGAATGAGAAAATCTGTTACTACTTAGCATTTCATATTTAGGCTTCCACATTGCACCAAATTAATTTACCTAAAATGCACATCTAAGCATGTCAGTTTTCTGTTTAAAAGGATTCACAGCACATGCCAGATAAAAGTATTAGCGGAGTTGAGAAAAGGTTCTTGTTCTCTACAACCAGGGTCTTTCTTACCTATTGAATCTTACCCGTTTATTCTCTGCTTCCAATTCTATTCACCAGAGAATACTAATTTCTTATAATTTCAACAACATTGGAGCTTGCTTATTCCCATCTAATTTTTCAGTCATGATATCTATGGTAATAAATATTTAATAAGGAAAATCATTATTTCCTCTGGTCAAAACTTCAATATATTCCTTCTCCAAACAGTACCTTTGGAAGCAAAAGGACCATTCATAACCATATCAGACATTTGAAGTATAGATTGAAAACTGATCCACACAAATAGATTCATTTTTAAAATTTTCTTCATTGTGTCACTAGGATAAATTTTTATTTTGAAAGGACTCCTCAGTGGCGCAGCAGGTTGAACACAGCACTGTGAAGCTGTCCACAGCCTCCACAGCGCGGGTTCGATTCCTGGCTGGCCAGGGAGATGCCCACATGGTGCGGCAAACCTCTCCTGTCTCACCCGCTGCTCCCCTAGCAGTGTATTTCAGTCAATTCACCTGCTCTACTCTGCACTCTGTCTCTGGTGAATTCTCTCACCCTCCCACGCGTCTGGCCTGTACACAAGCTCTTGTATAAATAAAATAAATCTTTAAGAAAAAAAGAATCAACCTTTAAATTTTTTTTTTGAAAATGTATAAAGTATGATGTTTTCTTTGTAGGGCATTGTTTTTCTTAACATTGTTTGAAATTGTGAAATACACCATACTTACACAAGAGTAGACAGAACTTGCACATTTTAAAGAATAATTAAAACAATGCTAAAGCCCCCAGGTAAGTAGGTAACATAATAGTAGTATTTTTTGAGCACCTTTAGTCTTGCTCCTTGATCAACCTTAGGATTTTCAATATTTCCCTTGTCTTTATTTTTTTTTTTAAAGATCTATCCATTTATTTATACAAGCACTGGGTACAGTCAGAAGCGTGGGAGGGTGAGAGAATTCACCAGAGCCAGTGAGGGGAGCAAAACAGGCAGACTGACGAGGCACACTGTTGAGGGGAGCAGAGGGCGCGGCAGGAGAGGTCTGTCGGGCCATGTGGGACCCTCACCTGGTGGCCAGGGATCGAACCAGCATTGCAGAGGCTGCGGGCAGCTTTGCAGGCAAGAACTCAACCGCTGCACCACCGGGGAGGCCCTTGTCCTTAAATTTTTAATTTCAGTGTATGACCGTGTAAATATTAGTCTAAATTTAGTTTTGCTGGATTTTCAACTTAATATAAATGTTATCATATTTTAAGCACTCCTTTATGATGTGTTCCTTCTGCTCAAGGATAAGGTTGGGAAGCTCAGCCATGTGATTTCTTGGATCTGTAGTTCATTTCTGTCATTCTTAAGTATTCTTGTGACTGGGCAAAAGGCCCTAAAAACAAACAACAGGTGAGAACTTCTCTCACAGGTTAGGAGTAGTGGCCATGACTAGAAACAAAAAAGAAGGCTTTTGTGTAATAAAACAGAAAAAGAACAATTTATTTTACAAAGTAGGGGAAGAACTATGGGTGGTGGTGGTAGGGAGGAGTACACCGCATCATTGAGAGCGGGTGCTGCAAAGCTGGGAGGCTGCATCTGGCACACAGCATTTGGAGCTGGAGCTGGACCAGGGCCTGACACAGTCCACAGCTGCCCGGGGTAGACAGGTACAAGCCTCTGCCCCAGTCTCCCCTACTTCCTTCCCTCCAAGGAGGTCTGCCTAGCCACTGGGGCAACCACTGTCAGCAGTTGCTCATAACAAATAAAGTCAGAGTGCCTGGAGTACCCTAACATTTATGAGATTCTCTGAAAGGGCTGCTCTGCTTTGCCCACTTCCCAGAAGCCCACTGGCTCCCTGAGTTCCACTGGGACTTCAGCAGTGGAGTTCAAGTCTGGCCACTATGCCTCAGGAAGTGTTACAAACTCCAGGGGGTGGACTTTGTCTGCTCATCCCCACGTGGGCAAGGGGGGGCAGATGGGGCAGCATGGGTTGGGCCCAGCCTAGAGAAAGACCCATCTGCAGCCCCAGGCCTAGGCCTGGGCCTGGCGTTGCAGGGCTGTCCATCATTCTATCCTGTGACTTTACTATAATGTGTTTCTGCATGCCACTGTGGATGGACTTTGGGGCTGTTTCTAGTTTGGGCCTGTCCCGGCAGGAGGGCACAGTGCAGGTTTCCCATGATGAGAGCAGACCAGATGGGTAAAGGAGGGTCCTGGAGCCCTCAGTGGATTTCTCTGGCTTTTATTGAGCTTTTGCATGTAGTACAACAACCAGGTACACTACATGGCAGGCAGGAGTACGGGGTTGGGTTGTGGGGGAAGGAGGCCAGAAGGTCTCCAAGCCCAGGCAAATCTTCATGCTGGGCTTCTCTGGCTTCTTTTTTTTTTTTCAATTTTTTTTTTTTTAAGATTTATTTATTTATTTATACAAGCACTGGGTATAGTCAGAAGCGCGGGAGGGTGAGAGAATTCACCAGAGCCAGAGCGGGGAGCAGAGCAGGCAGAAGGACCGAAGTACACTGCTGAGGGGAGCAGCGGGCGGCAGGAGAGGTCTGCGGGCCATGTGGGACCCTTGCCTGGCAGCCGGGGATTGAACCAGCACTGCAGAGGCTGCGGGCAGCTTTGCAAACCAGCGCTCAACCGCTGCGCCACCGGGGAGGCTCTTCTCTGGCTTCTTTCTCCCCTTCTCTCTCCTGCCTCTTCTTGCCTCTGCTTCTCCTGGGGAGTATCTTAATAAAGAGCTATGGCCCACAGAAGTAAACAATATAACTTATAGCAATGTAATTAATGCAGGTGCCCCATCAGGCAGGGCAATCCTAATGGCAGGAGTGAAGAAAAGCCTGAAAATCATACCCTACAATATAAATCAGTTGTTATAAAATTCCTATCCTTCTCACCACCAATATCTTGTGGCTCTTCTAGTTTTCTTTTCTCTTTTTTCTGTCCCATTATTGTCTTCTAATTTCTTTTTATTTTATCACAACTATATTGTTTAAAAATTATACAGGAAGAAATAAAAGTTATTTTCCAAAGATATAGGTCACACTTTCCTCTATTAGACAGACAGATAAAATAATATTGAGGTTACAACAATGCTATCATAATTGAACTGAAGCAGGGCTAGGTGGCATTTTTAGTTATATGCACATGACCACCATCTAATCATCTTAGATCCTACTCTTCAGCAAGACTTTACCTTCTAAGAACTGAGAGACCCTGAGAAATTTCATTTTACTTTCCCTGCAACAATCCCAGATAGGCATGGCCCACATGACCTTCATAGAAAAAAATGTTCCCCTTCCACTATGAGAGTTGTGACCTTTGGATATTTTATTTTATGTTATGTTAATTAAGGTAACTTTGCTTTACAATATCTTTATGTGACTCAGTATAGGATAAATAGTTTTCAGGCTTTTCTGCCCTCCCACATTAGGATTGCCCTGCCTGATGGGGCAGCTGCAGTTGTTATATTGTTGTATTATTTACTTCTGTGGGCCACGGGAGAAGTATTGAGATAGTCACCAAGAGAAGGAGAAGCAGGAGAGAGGCAGGAGAGAGAAGGGCAGAAAGAAAGCCAGAAGAGAGAGAGAGAAGCCCAGAGTGAAGACTTATGGGGGGCTTGGAGGCCTGCCGGCCTCCTGGTTCCCCCAGCACCCCTGCCTGCCGTGTACCTGTTTGCCACACTACATGTAAAGCTCAATAAAAGCCTGAGAAACACTCTGAGGGCTCCAGGACTCTCCTTTACCCCATCTGCCGAATCATAGAGAACCTGCTCTGTGGCCATCCTGCCACTACACTCAGAGATAGTATATGGTATCTCTGCAGTATATAAAAAAATAAAATAAACCTGAATCTTTGGAAAAACCTAGAGGACATTTGCAGTACAGACAACTATAATCCTGCATTAAATTCAGCCCAAGATTTGCCTCCTCCTTTTAGGCTCTCCCAGTCTCCTGTGTCACCTCACACTCAACGAATGTCTTTGTTTATAAAATAGGCGATTTAAGCATTCTCTACATTTCAGTCCAAATGGCCATGGAAATCTTTGTAGCCTGGCAAAGATATTTCATTTGCGGTGGCAATGTGAATTATTTGGAAAAGTGTTAAGAATCACAATTTTTCTTTTCTTTTCTTTTTTTTTTTTTGACAAAGCCATACATTGGCAGAGGATTCTAATCAAACTTCCAACAACTATTAAATGGAGTCTTAAGAACTCATTTCTGACTTCTGTGTGTTAGGTTGATATTTCTGTATTCATTTAGTTCCATTTCTTTCTTTCTTTCTTATGGACTATTACAGGGTGTTTTTGTTTTTGTTATTTGAGCAATGTTTAAGTGGAAAATTGCAATTACATACATTTTCCTTGGGAAAAAAACAGGTAATATATAGAGAACAATGATGTCTGGGACAATGATATCTGCGACAGTTTGTTTGTGCTTGTTTTAGAACATTTCTCTGTTTATAGAAAGTTTGACCCTCTGCTCATGCCTGGCAAATTTGCACAGTAGAAGAATCAGCAGTTATCAGCTCAGGTAGAGAAGTGTTTACACTGATTGATATTTGATGTCATTTAGTGTTTTTTGATTTGCCAGCTCTCTGGTGGTTTAAAACTATTTTTAAAAAATATTTACAACTTTTTGCAAGTTTCTTGTTACTAACAGGAAGGCTGCCACTACATAATAGAGTCTACTAAGAAAGTGAAATTCTAGACCATTTGTGTTTTTAATCTTTTTTTAACTTAAAATAATTTTAGGAGGCCTCCCAGGTGGCCCAGGGGTTAAGTCTCAGTGCTATCAAGTTCTTACCAGACACTGCAGTATGAGGTCAATCCCCTGCCAGGGAGCTAACCCACGTGGCACAGCAGATCTCTCCTGTCTTGCCCACTGCTCCCCTCAGCACTGTATTTCTGTACATCTGCCTGTTCTGCTCCCCACTCTGGTGAGTCTGGTCCTTTTACCCACCCCTGCACCTCTGGCCTACATCCCAGTTCTTTTTTTTTTTTTAAAGATTTATTTATTTATACAAGCACTGGGTACAGTCAGAAGTGCGGGTGGGTGAGAGAATTCACCAGAGCCAGAGCGGGGAACAGAACAGGCAGACCAACGAAGTACACTGCTGAGGGGAGCAGCGGGCGGCAGGAGAGGTCTGCGTGCCATGTGGGACCCTCCCTGGCAGCCGGGGATCAAACTGGCGCTGCAGAGGCTGCGAGCAGCTTTGCAGCCCAGCGCTTAACCACCACTGTGCCACCGGGGAGGCCCCATCCCAGTTCTTGTGTGCATAAATAAATAAATATATCTTCAAAAAAATAAATAAAAAAAATTTATACTTGCATATAGCTGAAAATGGCATACATAATTGCCGAGCCTTTCACCTAGGTTTATCTTATGGAGACAGATTACCACATTAAATTGATCTAAACAAGGGAATTAGCATAAATATAATATTTAAATTCTTCAATTTGGTCCTATTAATGTACTTTTTCTTGCCTAGCATCCAGAACTTGAAATTTCATTTGTTGTCAAATTTCGATAGTCTCCTCAAATCTGTAGCAATTCTTGAATGTTTCTTTGTTTTTATAACCTCAGTACTTTGGGGGAGTATCAGCCAGTTATTTTGTAGAATGCCTCTCAATTTGTTGTAATGTTATTCTCATGATTAGATCACAGCAATACATTTTTAGCATAAAGCTAGATGTGATTTGTACTCTACTAAGAGCATCATAGGTAGAAGTTCATGGTTATAGCATAAAGGTTTTTAATTTTTTAGTTAGGCTCATAGCACTACAATTTGAATAAATTAAAATTTACCCACTTTAGTGTACAATTCTATGACTTTTGACAAATATATATTGTTGCGCCACGAGTGCCATAATATCCAGCTATGGAGCAGTTTTATCATTTTTCAAAAAATTCTGTGTCCCTTTAGTCAAAGATCTTATCCCCTCCCCTTCCACATACCCAATCTCTAATATCCTATATATATATTTTTTGTCTCTGTATCCTACCTTTTCTAGAAAATCATATAAATGAGATCCTACAATTAGTAATGTTTTAAATATTTCTTCTTTACTTTTAATTAATTACTTTCTTACATTGTTCATTATTGTACAGTATTTGGATTCTCCCCTCAAATGTAATTCCCATAGTTGTCCCACCACCAAAGACCCCATGAACCACCACCATAGTCCCTTGTGCTCTTCTCTGCCCCCCATTTTGACCCCTCTCCTTCCTCCTCCCTTGCTGTATGCTTCAGATATATGATCAGCTTGCATAAAGCTTGCTTCTTTAATTTAGCTTATTATATTTTACATTCATCCAAGTTGCGTGAATCTCTAGTTTGTTCCTTTTTGTTGCTGAATACTATTCCATTCTGTAGTTGTACTATAGCTTGTTTATTCATTGGCTAGTTGTTGACTTAAAAAACTTATTGTTTCCATTTTTTGATGATTATAAATAAAGTTGCTGTAAATCCTTCCATATATCAGACTTAGCTCTGAGGTGTTTCTTTCTTTCTTTCTTTCTTTTTTTTTTTGCTGTGTCTCGAGATGTATTTCTTATTTCTCTTATTTGAGTTATTCTTTTTCAGTTATTTGTAGTTCCAATAAAGTACATATTTTCTAGAATCCCTTGAGCCTTAATACATGAATGCATAATAAATGGCATTTCTCACTTAAATAGGTATGTATAGTCGTGTGAGTGAAACCAACTTCAAAGCATAGTCGGTCAAGTCCATAGCTATTAACAACCACTCATTTAATGACTTTGCTTGGAATTAAGATATAATATGCAAACTTTTTATGCTTCAATGTGCTTGACAATATTGCTCTCCAAGACCCCACTGAATAGTCTGGGAACTGCTGTCAGAGAAAGGAAAGTAAAAAATAATAAGGCTAAAGTTGATGAACTAAAAATCATCAATTTAAAGAGCTATTTATTGGTTCACTGAAACTAGATTAAAATTCAGAAGGGGACATTTAAATTGCTTTGTGATTTGTAGTTAGAAAAATATATGTCTGTTCTTTTCTAAAATTTATAAGTACTTTATCCTAAATTAAGAAAATACATTCTTTGAATAATTTGCATTTATAAAACAGCTGAAGGATAGAAACTAGGATTATAGATGAAAAATGGCAGTGATACCTCATACCATACACAAAAATCAACTCAAAATGAATTAAAGAACTAGACATAAGACCTGAAACCATAAAATACATAGAAGGAAATATAGGTGAAACACTACGTGATATGCACATCAAAGACATCTTTACAGACACATCACCCAAAGCAGTGATAGTGAAGACAAAGATAAACAGCTGGGACTACATCAAATTAAAGAGCTTCTGCACAGCAAAAGAGACAATAACAAAAACAAAGAGAAACCCCACTGACTGGGAGAAAATTTTTGCACACAACACTAATGATAAAGGACTGATCACAAAAATCTACAAAGAGCTCATGAGACTCAACAACAACAAAGAAAATAATCCAGTCAAAAAATGGGCAGAAGAGCTAAAAAGACACTTCTCTGAAGAGGAAATGCAAATGGCCAACAGGCATATGAAAAAATGTTCAACATCACTTGTCATCAGGGAAATGCAAATCAAAACTACCATGAGACACCATCTTACACCAGTGAGAATGGCACATATTAAAAAAACTAGCAACAACAAATGTTGGCGAGGATGTGGAGAAAAAGGAACTCTCCTGCACTGTTGGTGGGAGTGCAAACTGGTCCAACCACTATGGAGAGCTGTGTGGAGATTTCTGGACCTACTAAACATAGAGCTTCCATATGATCCAGCAATTCCACTCCTAGGTATTTACCCAAAGGACACAGAAACATCAACTCCAAAGAGCGCCTGCACCCCTATGTTTATAGCAGCACTGTTTACAATAGCTAAGCTTTGGAAACAACTCAAATGCCCAAAAATAGATGACTGGATCAAGAAGATGTGGTACATATACACCATGGAATATTACTCAGCATTCAAAAAAGATAAACACATGCATTTTGCAGCAACAGGGATGGCGCTGGAAGGGATCATGCTCAGCGAAATAAGCCAGAAAGAAAAAGAAAAATACCGGAGATGGTCTCACTCATAGCAGGAATCTAGAAAACTTAAATAAGAGACCAGGAAAATGAATAACTATAAGAAAGTGAAAATCAAAATCAACAAAAAACTATGAACCAGAGACACTCTATGGTGAGTGGGGAGGGGAGGGATTGGGGTCAAAATAAGGGGGTTGCAATTGTATGGGGAATATAAAAATAAAATTTATTTTAAAAAATGAGGCATACAAGAAATAAATAAAGAAAAAAAAGAAAAATGGCAGTGTTCATTGTACCAAATGCCTGAAATAGACATTATATTTGAAAAATACAGAACTTTTATAAAATTGAATAGTGTTTCAGAAAAGTGGCAGAATACCTATACCTGTGATGCTCAAGATTTATACCACCACTTATGCCATTTTACTGATTTTAAACAATGCTTTCAGATTTTTCTAAGTATAAGCTGGTATTTAAAATGGGTTATCAAGCTAGTTATTTTCAAAATATTTGTGCTTATGGAATAAAATTTTATTTCTTTTTTTTTTTAAAAGCAAACAAAAAAATTCCCTGACATCATGGGTTTTTGACATAATCAGCTCATTATCTCCTCCACATTTCGGTCACTCTCTGATTTGGTTAAAACACATATGTGTTACTATTTGAAGGTATTTCACACATAATATACCAATCTGACCAAAAGAGCTTCAAATTTTCTACTTCCAACTCCTTTATCTGGGCCTCCCTGCTGGTGCAAGGGGTTAAGCACCACACTATGAAGCAATCCGCAGCCTCTGCAGCATAAGCATGAGTTCAGTGAGCATGAGTTCAATCCCTGGCCGGCCTGGAAGAAACCCACATGGCACGTCAGACCTCTCCTACCTCTCTTGCTGCTCCCCTCAGCAGTGTCTTTGGTCTGTCCGTCTGTTTGATCTGCTCCCTGCTCTGTCTCTGGTGATTTCTCTCACCATCCCGTGCCTCTGCCTGTACCCCAGTTCTTGTATAAATAAATAAATTTTTGGGGTCAGAATGGGGCTTTTGCAATTGTATGGGGGGAAAAAAAAAAGATAAATTTCCGTTGCTCTCAAATGTAGCATTTGATAAGTTATTAGTAAATAATGATATAGTTCAGTTTGACTTAAAGTAAAATCACAGGATTCCTTATTCCCTTGAAGTGATATTGTACTACACTGAATTATCTGTTGTCAGCTTGTGTTTTCTGAATTATTTGTTGTCTACTTGTGCTTTCTTGGATATCAGCCCAGCACTGAAGTCAACAGAAATAGATTCATGCCATACCATCAAACTGAAGGCAAACTCTTAATGCACTTCAATAATCATTAAAATCTAATTGCAGTTTTGTTTCAAATTTCTCCTACTGTTCGCAGATGGATACCTCATTCACCTCTTTTTTTCTCAGTATATGACTTCATGTACCGATAATAAAGAACTTCCTTACCACCCCTCAACAAACTCTGCATACTCCAGCCCACCCTGTCTTTCTTTATTTTTCTCCTTCAGGAAGAAGTTCAGTCCTTTTAGCAAAGCTCTTCTCTTGTTTTAATTTTTGCCCATTTCATTCCATTTCCCTTGGGACCTTTCTCCATTGATACTTGTACCCAACATCTTATATTATCAATGTCCTATTTTTGGAGATTTCATTTATTCTTGATGTTACTGCATTCATCACAGGCCAGGCTTGCATTATCACAAGAACATATAAGAAGAAAGAAAATAAAGAGAAATCATATTTGAAAATATACTGGATGGTAATTTCCACAAAGCAGCTCACACTATCATCATATATTCAATAATTAAGAAGGTTTATTTGTATATATTTAGGAAATACAAAAGAATCTACAAATTAATTATTAACATTCTTAAGCAAATTAAATATTGTCATTGGATCCCAGTCAATAGAGAGAAATCAACTATATTCCTTGATATTCTCTGAAGAAATAGAACTTTACTTAAGTAATTTACCTAAACCTTTTTTTTAAAAAAAGATTTATTTATTTATGCATACAAGAACTGGGGTATAGGCCAGAGGTGCTGGGGGCAAGAGGATTCACCAGAGACAGAGTGGGGAACATAACAGGCAGATTGACTGAAGTACACTGCTGAGGGAGCAACAGGCAAGTCAGGAGAGGTCTGCTGCACCATGTGGGTAGCTCCCTGGCCTGGGATTGAACTAATACTGCAGAGACTGAGGATAGCTTCATAGTGCTGTGCCTAACCCCTTGTGCCACCAGGGAGGCCTTAAATCTTATTTGACTTTTCCAGCTCCAGCATCTTCCTTCCTCTGCTCTCTGCCCTCTCTCCTTGCTTCTACCCTTCCCCTTTTCCTCTCCATCTTTCTTACTCTCCATCTTTCCCTTTCCTTCTGACTTTCTTTTACTTTTTTTCTCACTTTTCTTCTTTCTTTACTTCCCTTTTTTCTTTCACTATCTCTCTGTTTGTAAATCTTCATCATTTGACATATATTGAAAAATTTTAACATTTTGTTTATGCAATTATTTCATATAAATGAAATTTATGCATGTATTAGAAAATTGCTAAGATTCTTTCTTAATTGCACTCTCATTGTCACCCTTACTTAGAGATTACTTTTAATTTCACTGAAATTTTACAGTAATTACTTCAAAGAATCTTACCTATTTTAAGCTAATTTTATTTACAACAATTTGTTTATTAATCATAAGAATGTTAGAAATATGATCCACCTATTGTTTCTCAATTATGTGAATTTTGGGACTGAAAAAAATAGTCATACAAACTGGATGTCACCAGAGGAAGGCAGTAGCGGATCGGTGAATATTCCAAACCACTGTCCTAAGCAATCAATGTGGAGACTTAACTACAATGACTCAAAACTAGCCATCTTGTCAGTTACCAAGAATTTGGATACAGCACATTGTTTGATTTAAAAATAAAAAAACAAAGCAGCCATTAAGAACACGGCCTATTTTCGTAACAAAATTCAGGTATACTTTTTTCTTTTTTGCTATACTGACTTTTTAATTCTCACGTTTTTTTTCCATGCTGCTAAAATGCAGACCATCTATAGATTGCTAATCACTCACTATGCATAAATGTTTTGCATAAATTGATAATAGGAAAACTAAAGAAAGTCTGAACAATGGATATGGAGAAATGTTGCCACATTGGAATTTTACTTTTGCAAATGTTAATGACTTTGCCATTAAAAAATACTGTGAGTGCTAGTCTTGGGATCCATATGTTGTTAGAAGTTTTCCAGATGTCTAAGCAATATAATCCCATTCATTTGTATCTCTCTATAGCTAAGCCATCTGGTACAGTTAAGTACCAACAGCTTTACAATTATTCATGATTCTGTTCCATAGAATTCCACTTAAGCTATTGGATAGTAGATATCACAGATATACTATTATTAATTCTGAAACAGTTCCCCCATAATGTAGATAGATGTTGATGTTCCTATTAAGATATTGCTGTGTCAGTTCATTTTGTCCTCATTCACCAACACAAAGATGATATATATGGAATACTACTCTAAACATCCACAACTCCACTGATATTTTAATTCAACTATATTTTTTTAATATGACCAACATATTATAATATGACACATATGTTTGTATTCTTATGGCAGACATTATAGATTTACATATAAACTGTGATGCTATTAAAAGAGAAAGATTCAGGGGTTAGGTGTGTTTTCAAAAACTTTCATGAGTTCCTTCACTTTAATAGTTCCAGTAACATGGGAGAGAGAAGAACACCAGAAACACAATTCAGTTGGAATAAATAATACAAATATAACTGCTCTATTTTCTACATTGTTTTATCGTATAGAGTAGAATTTAACATTCAGTTAATAAATTTTCATTGAGCATGTGAAATGTGCCGTGGTAAGGATTATATAGTCAAATCAAGTGCAATTCGGTTTTTTTTTATGTTTTTATATATTTATATTTTATATATTTTTTTTTCATTTTTTACATCATTGTTCATTTTTAAACAATATTTGCTTCCCCCATCCCTTCAGCTATAGTCCCCATAGTTTCCTTCACCAATGCACCCGTGCACCTTCACCTCAGTCCCCTGTGCGCCTCCCTCCCTCCCTCTGATCCCTCTCCTGCCTCCTCCCCTGCAGTATGTCTCTGATTTATAATTGTCTGTTTTTGCTTTGTTGTGTTTTGTACTGTTATTATTTTTTACACTGATGTTTTATTGGGTTCCCCTATATTCCTGCTGTAAGTGAAAGCATCTTATATTTTTCTTTTTCCTTCTGGCTTATTTCACTGAGCATAATTCCTTCTAGCTCCATCCACATTGCTGCAAATGGCATGAGTTTATCTTTTTTGATTGCTGAACCATAATAATTAAAACAGTTTGGTATTGGAACAAAAACAGACACACAGACCAGTGGAACCAAATAGAGAGCCCAGAAATAAAACCACGCTTATATGGACAATGGATCTTTGACAAAGGAGCAAAGAATATGCAATGGAACATGGACAGTTTGTTCAATAAATGGTGCTGGGAAAACTGGACCACCACATGCAAAAAAAAAAAAAAAAAAAAAAGAAACTAGAACACTACTTCTCACCATGCACAAAAATCAACTCAAAATGGATAAGACAACTGGACATAAGACCTGAAACCATAAAATATATAGAAGAAAATATAGGTAAAACACTACAAGACATACATTGCAATAACATCTTTAAAGACTCATCACCCAAAGCAAAGAAAGTCAAGGAAAAGATAAACACCTGGGATTACATCACACTGAAAAGCTTCTGAACAGCAAATGAGACATTAACCAAAACAGAGAGACACCCCACTGATTGGGAAAAAAATCTTTGCACCCCAGTCAACTGATAAGCGACTAATCACAAATATATACAAAGACTCACAGGACTCAACAAAAACAAAATAAACAATCCAGTCAACAAATGGGCAGAAGAACTTAAAAGACATTTCTCCAAAGAGGAAATGCAAATGGCCAACAGGCATATGAAAAAATGTTCAACATCACTTGTCATCAGGGAAATGCAAATCAAAACTACCATGAGATACCATCTTACACCAGTGAGAATGGCACATATTAAAAAAACTAGCAACAACAAATGTTGGCGAGGGTGTGGAGAAAAAGGAACTCTTCTGCACTGTTGGTGGGAGTGCAAACTGGTCCAACCACTATGGAAAGCTGTCTGGAGGTTCTTCAGTCTACTAAAAGTGGAGCTACCATACAACGCAGCAATTCCACTACAAGGGATCTACCCAAAGGACACAAAAACATTGATTCAAAAGACCATCTGTACCCCTATGTTTATTGCAGCACTATTACAATAGGTAAAACCTGGAAGCAACCCAAGTGCCCAAAAATACATGACTGAATTAAGAAGATGTGGTATATATACACAATGGAATATTATTCAGCAATCAAGTGCAATTCATTTTTAAAGAGCTTGCTTCAGGAGCCTCCCTGGTGGCAGAGGGGTTAAGTCTCAGTGCTATCAAACTGTCACCAGCCACTGCAGCCTGAGTTAGATCCTGTAGGATAAATGGTTTTCAGGCTTTTCTGCGCTCCCACCATTAGGATTGCCCTGCCTCATGGGGCACCTGTAGTTGTTACATTGTTGCAAGCTGTCTTGCTTACTTCTGTGGGCCATGGGAGGAGTATTGAGATAGTCACCCAGAGAAGCAGAAGCAGGAAAGAGGAAGGAGAGAGAAGGGGAGAAAGAAGCCAGAGAAGCCCAGAGTGAAGACTTGCAGGGGGCTTGGAGACCTTCTGGCTTCCTGGCCCCCTGGCACCCCTGCCTACCGTGGACCTGTTTGCCACACTACATGCAAAGCTCAATAAAAGCCGGAGAAAGCCACTGAGGGCTTCTGGACTCCTCCTTTACCGGATCTGCAGGGATCATAGCTATCCTGCTCAGTGGCCTTCCTGCTGTGACAGATCCCTGGCCCAGGGAGCTAACTAAGCCACACATGCAGCAGACCGCTACTGTCTCACTGGCTGCTGCCCTCAGCAGTGTATTTCTACTGAAATACTCTGTCTCTGGTGAATCCTCTCACCCCCTGCACCTCTGGCTTATACCCCAGTTGGTGTATGCACACATAAATAAAATCTTAGGGGAAAAAAAAGGAGCTTGCTTCAGTCTCACTACTGTTATATAGAGGTTCAATCTATGTACTTTTATTTGCTTGAAGCTTGACAGATGCTTCTAAGGGAATAAAGCCACAGAATCAGGTGGTAGGAGTTTCAAAACTCCACATATCTTTAAAATACACATTTAATAAACATTGATGGGACACTTAATGTGCGCAAGTTTTCCAGCATTAAAAAAGCAAACACCTGAAAAAGAGAACAAATGCAGAAATATGTCATTGAGGTATTTTTGGACTAGAGAAAATATTAGAAATGTAAACAAACTATGAAGTAAAATAATAATAAGTATTATAAAAAAGAAGTGTAACTTCTGTTGTGAAGCATGCTAGGAAGAATTAATTCTGAAATGTTTTGTAGAATGTTGTCGAGAGAAAGAAATATTTGAGTCAGTGCGTGAAAAGTGACTTCATACCAGTTCTAAGCTGACATAATTTCTGGGTATACAGAAAATGAGAAACTCCTTAGGAGCATTATATATCTTTTTTTTAATTATTTTTTATTTTAACATTTATCATTTTTTACATTTTTTTAGACAATATTTGCTTCCCCCCACCCCCTCAGATTGAGTCCCTATAGAATCTCCTTCCCCAAGGCACCCGTGCACCATCACCACAGTCCCCTGTGCTCCTCCCTCCCTCCCTCTCACACCTCTCCCTCCTCCTCCCCTGCAGGATGTCTCTGATTTATAATTGTCTGTTTTTGCTTTGTTGTGTTTTGTACTGTTATTATTATTTTTTTACACTAATGTCGTATTTGGTTCCCCTATATTCCTGTTAGAGCATTATATATCTTTTTCTGTGTGATTATTTGTGGTGACATAGACCTACCATAAGCATTATCTACCAGAGCTTTTGAATTTTTGCTGTAAAGTAGAAGATAGTTGGTTTGATGTTATCTGAAAATTGCCTAAAATGTCATGATTTTTAAAATTTTATAATAATAAACAAATAATAAATAATAACAAATATATGTAATAACATATAATAATAAACAATAATATAATAAACAAATAATAAACAAATATAACAAATAAACAAATATATGTAAAAGAATCTGAATTACTTTTTATTATATCCTTCTGATATGATTCAGTTCAGAGACTTGACCTGTATTTTTTTTTGTTGTTTTATTCGTTTCCATGCAGTAATTGTTATTGAATTAAATTGAAAACAAATTCTTTGCAGGTCTTTAGTTGTCCAGTTTTCCCAGCATCATTTCTTGAAGAGAATTTTTCCAATGACTGCTATGTGTACATTAACTCTCTTTGTAATTGTGGGTTTCTTTCTATTTTTTTTAAGGTTTATCCATTTATGCATACAAGAGTTGGGGTATAGGCCAGAGATGTGGGGAGGTGAGAGGACTCACTAGAGACGGAGCAGAGAACAGAACAGGTGGACTGACTGAAATACACTGCTGAGGGGAGCAGCAGGCGAGACAGGAGAGATCTGCTTTGCCATGTGGGTTGCTCCCTAGCTGGCCGGGGATTGAACTCATGCTTCAGAGGCTGCAGATTGCTTCATTGTGCGGTGCTTAACCCCTTGCACTACTAGGGAGGCTCAATTGTGGGTTTATTTCTGAGCTCTAAATATTATTACATTGATATGTGTGTCTAGTTTTTTGTTTGTTTGTTTCAGTACCATGTTGTTTTTATTACTACAGCTTTGTAGTATAGTCTGGGAATGTGGAGCCACTTTTTTATTTTTTTTCTTTGTGGGGAGTGTCAGGATTGTTTTGGCTATCTGGGGATTTTGTGATTCCAGAAGAATTTCAATAATATTTGTTATATCTCTTGAAGAGTGCCATTGAAACTTTGGTTGGGATTGGAGTGATTCTATTTATTGCTCATTCCAGAAAAAATTTATGACTGACAGAATGAAAATATCTATTTAAATACATCATTAAGATAACATTAATTGTACTATCAATTAAGTATAATTTTTAACTAATAAATTAATCAAAATTATGGTAATTGATTTATGAAACATATATAAGATTCCAAATAAAGATAAACTATTACTATACTATATGATCAGTCTTTCTTCTGTTTGTTGCCTGCAAACTAAATTTTAGTTTTGTGCTTTGCACCATGACTGTGGTGGGAGATACTGTTGGGACAGAAATTGAAATGAGACAAGATTATGGGGATGAGAAACAGTATGCTAAATATATTAAGATCTATGGGAGCTACATGTTGGCAATTATTTTCTCTACCACTATTCCCCTAGCCCTGAACAATTACCACCATATGTTACCACACATTTTTTGTTTGTTTGTTTGTTTGTTTGTTTGTTTAGAGAAATAGAAATAAAAAAAGTTGGGCTGCCCTGGTGATTCAGGGGTTAAGGACAGCACTATCAACCTGTCCCCAGCCACTGCAGCACAAGTTGGATCCCCCGCCAGGAAGCAACCCGCATGGCACAGCAGACCTCTCCTGTCAAACCTACTGCTTCCCTCAGCAGTGTATTTCAGTAGACCTGCCTGTTCTGCTCCCCATTCTGTCTCTGATGAGTCCTCTCACCCCACACGCCCCTGGCTTACACCCCAGTTCTTGTATGCATAAATAAATAGATCTTTAAAAAAAATTTAAAAAGCCTATTAAGAAGAAAAGGAACAGAAATAAAGTGGGACTCTCAGGCCAGTGGAACCAGACCAGGGAGGAACAAGGAAACCCTGTTGCACACATTTTTATATGTGACTATCTTTTATCTGCTGATAAATGTATTATATGTGTGCTATGCTGTCTATGCTAGTAAGTGAATAGGAGGAGCTTTAGCTTAGTGATTAGAACTAGGTTTTAATTCTGACTATTGCTTTCTAGGTATAGAGTGAGGGCATTTAATTGACTTATTAACCAACATATGAATTAAAAGAAATAATGTGCTGAATATACGAATAAGTAAAATACTGTATGTGAAAGCACCTCTAAAGCAGCGTCTGGTATGAGGAATGTTCCCATCAATGATTTTTTATTTTTGAGAATTGGAGGTTATATTTCCTTTGATTCCTTTTTGTGGCTTCATCCTGAGATAGACTCCAAGAAACTGTTTTGTTGATTTGGAGAAGTTTAATATATCTAATTAAGAGAATTAAATAATCAAAGAAATTACCAAATTATATTTTAATACAAAGAATAAAATAGAAGATCTATATTTTGTCAACAATATATATTCAGGGTCAGAAATACTTCAAAATTTTGATAATAATTTTTTTTTTAAAAATGTACTTCACTACAGGAAATTTATTATGAGTTGGAAATAGGTGTTAATAAAATTCGTTTTTTCAGATTCTGTACAGCAAAAAAAGATAGTAACCAAAATAAGAGACATCCTACTTAATGGGAGAAAATGTTTGCACACCATACATCTGACAAAGAACACATATTGAATATCTACCAAGAGCTCAAACAACTCAACAAATAGAAAACAAACAACCCAATCAAAAAATGGGCAGAAGAGCTAAATAAGCTCTTCTCCAAAGTAAACATGCAGATGGACAATATACATATGGAAAAATGTTCTTCATCACTTATTATCAGGGAAATGCAAATCTAATCCATAATAAGATACCCTCTCACACCGGTGAGAATGGCCCATATCAAGAAAACCAAAACCAATAAGTGTTAATGAAGATGTGGAGAAAAAGGAATCCTTTTACCATATCGGTAGGAATGTAGGCTGGTCCAGCCACTATGGAATGAAGCTTGAGGTTTCTCAACAGACTGAAAATCATTTGCCATATGACCCAGCAATTCCATTCTTAGATATCGATGCAACAAACACAAAAACATTATTTTAAAGGAAACATGCACTCTCCTATTTATGGCAGCACTATTTACAATAGCCAAGATACAGAAACAACCTAAATTGCCCCAGGGCAGATGAATGAATCAAGGAGATGTGATGTGTACACACAATGGAATAATAGTGATCAAAAAATGATAAACTCATGCCATTTATGGCAACATGGATGGAACTGGAAGGGATTATCTTAAGTGAAATAAAACAGAAGGAGAAAGATAAATATTGGATGTTTTCACTTATATGTGGAATCTAGAGAAACCAAACAAAGGATCAGACAAAGACAAACTTTAAAACCAACCCTTGAAAGCTGACCATACATCTGAAAAATCTGGCAAAGAAGGGGGCAGACAGGGGACGATGGAAGAAATGGAGGGGGTAGGTTTTGAGCAAGACAGACTATGGTGGAGGATTATGGGTGATTTGGTGGTAGAAGAACTGTGGTAACCACATCTGAGGGAAGAAATTCTTTATTGTGAAAAAATAAATAAGGATAAGAAACACATTTTGAAAAGAAAATTTGCTTTTGTTTAATCTTTAAAAGAAATTGCATGGAATAATTTTTTTTTTAAATGTAGCATTACATGAAGAAACTGAGAGATTAAGGTGTTAAATTTCAAAACCTGATTCAAGGTTGTCTTATCACTGACTTCTACCTTAATTTTTCTCTAGTGTAAACTATCTTATGACAGGCTTGCTAAATTAAAATTAAAGCTCTTTTCTGGTTAACTTCATTTCTATGACAAGAAAATCTGCAGTGACTTCCCATTACCTGTTGAGTTAAACCAAACTTCTCTGCTTGGCGCTCAGCATTCTCCACATTTGGACCGACAGTTAATTTAGCCATATTTGCTACTATTCTGCTATGAAATATAAACACTGTAGTGTGTGTCATGCATCAGCCAAGTGACCTCTTTCTCCAATCCAGAAATGTTCTACTTCTATGACATTTACAATCCCAGTTGGAATGTTTACCTCTTTTTTCCCCTTAGAATCAATGTGTTCAGGGGTCTCCCTGGTGGCACAGGGGTTAAAGTCTCAGTGCTATCAAGCTATCACCAGCCACTGCAGCACAAGTTTGATCCATGGCCAGGAAGCTAACCCACATATGGCACAGCAGTCTGGCCTTTTGCTCCCCTCTCCTGTCTGGCCTTCTGCTCCTCTCAGCAGTGTATTTCATTAGATCCTCCTGTTCTGCTCCCCATTCTGTCTCTGGTGAATCCTCTCATCCCCCTGCACCTCAGGCATACACCCTAGTTGTTGTAAGCATACATAAATAAAAATGAATCTTTTTTTTTTTAAAAAAAGAATCAATGTGTTCATGGCGCGCAGACCTCTCCTGCCACCCACTGCTCCCCTCAGCAGTGTACTTCGGTCCTTCTGCCTGCTCTATTCCCTGCTCTGGCTCTGATAATTCTCTCACCCTTCCACACTTCTGACTGTACCCAGTGCTTGTATAAATAAATAAATAAATAAATAAATCTTAAAAAAAAAAGGAATCAATGTGTTCATAAAGATTTAAGTTTCATTTCTTCCCTGCAGTCTTTCCTGATTACTTGAGATTTATACTTCATTTGTAGTTTCATAAAATCTGTATACCTATTTTATAGACATTATGTTTCGCTTTATATTATAGGTGGTTCCTTTCATCTTACTAACTTCCCTCACTCTACTGGGCACTCACCTCAAGTAATTAAAGTGGAAAAACTTATCATTGTCTCTCTTTCAGTAGACAGTATGGTACCTTGTTCATAGCTGTAGTCTGATAATTTATTTGCTTGATTAATGTCGCATTAACACAGGATGCCACCTCTTGGTGGGATGCTGTACGCATCACCAAGGCACCCATAATTCACTGTAGTCTATTCTGTCCTCATCACCCCTTTTATCTTTATCACCTCCCTCCCAGTCTCAGTTTTACAGTTTAATTTTTAGGGTTATTTTGATTTGCTGTTGTCTAACTCTTTGTATTGTTTCTCTTTGTCATGAGAATCTATATGAGAATAAATCGAAGTTCATATCTTTGCTACTAAATTCAGTCATTTATGTTAGAGGTCTGGTGGGGAACACATTAGTAAATCATCCTAATTCAGAATCATAAGATTAAACATACTCTATGAAATTATAGTGTAAGAATTGGGTGTAGCAGCCATTTTGGGAAGATAGCAAGACTAAGGCCATTTTGAGAAATAAAATGCCATTTTATAGGGCACAGCTGTGTTTCGTTTGTGGGCAGAAATCACAAGACAAGGGTAAACAAAACTTAACTGGCACCATAAGAGCTATCCAATCAGGGTAGACCCTGCCCCTGGGGAAAGTTCCCACATCCTGACAACTAGCTATAAAAAAAGCCTTGTGCCCTGCATCAGGGTCCCTCTCTCAACCTGATGAGAATGCTGTGTCAGTACCCCAGGCAGAATTGGACCCTAGCTTAAGCTAGCAATAAAGTCTTTTGCTTTTGCATCTCTGGTTTCTCGTGGTTTTTGGGAACCTCAGATGGAGTTAAGGCGCCAACCCCTAACAATAGTACAGAAAGTGAAAAGCATTATTTTTACCCCAAAATATCTATTTCAACTATTTATTATGGTATAACTTAAACTGCACCCTAGTGACTATTTCTGTTGACTTGAAAAACTTTTCTGAATTATAATTCAGTTCTATAAGGAGATAGTCTAATCATAATTAGCTAAGTTTAGTGCGGCTGAATTAACCCCAGCTTGAAAGCACGTAATTTTTTTAATGAAGAAGGCTAGGATAAATTCTGTAGAAGACCAGGTTCCAGGATTAGGTAAAGAAAACCGTTTAAATGAAAAGCAGAGAATATAGAAAAGTTTTGTGTGTTTACTTTGTGATTTGCCATGAGATGCCTATTGCCCTGTTGGTCTGTGACCACCCCACCCTCCCAGCCATGGCCTGACCTTCATAACAGCTCCAGACTTCTGTTGAGTAAAACCAGGGAATTAGTTGTGTTTAAAGGACTCTAAATCACCCTGAAGTGAATCACTGGCAGTCACCTGTTCCATATGATTTTAAATGGGGAGCTGAAAGAGCAGAAGGACAGCTTCTATAAATAACACTTTATTTTCAACATAAATTATCTTTTCTTATTTGGAGGAAGCATTTTCTAAAAATACGGAGAGTAGTGTGATCCTAAATCTACCACGTAGCTGCTGTGGATTAAAGTTGTTTTCCAACCCATATAAGCTCTGTGGTCTGAAATATAGTGAGGAGTCCTGATACCCTACTCTAACAAGACTCAATGTTGCTCTTTGCTTTCTAAGCACAAAACCCATTCTCTAAATTTGTCTTAGAGCTATTGAAAACTTTAACATATTGAACACATGCAAAACTCTTAGAAATTAAGGCGGGGAAATAATGAAAAAATTAAAAAGTGCTTTTGATTTCCCCCTTTCTTACTAGAAAACCGAATCCTTTCAATTTCATAGACTCATCACAAATCAATACTTCTATGAGACTTTCCTAGTCTTTCACACAGTTAGGAATAGCCTTTCCTTATGTGTTTCCTATACCCATTACTCAGTGTTTATGACTACATAATAGGATGTTTCTCAATATACTGTAACTATTTGCATATGTGCTACTGTTTATGAACCGATTTGTGCATGTGCTCAGTGCTTATGACTATTATAATGATTTGTGTGTGTACGAGTCTTTCCCATTGGATTGTGATTTTCTGAAGGGGAAGAAATGGGAAACAACATTATCCATTCTGGTCTCTTTATGCTCAATGCAGCCACACAATAAACATATTTAACCAAATCGATTCTTTGATTGAATATGCATTTCGTTTTTAAATAGTATTTTTAATGCTGATTTTTACTGAAAAATATTTGTCTCCCAGATTTTCTGCAGAATAAAGTTTGGTATTTTAGGCATTTAAAATACGGAAAGACATTCTGGATTTAGAGGTGTGGCTCCAGAAGTTTCATTTACTAATTTATAAATAATATGACCATATATAGATTCCCAAAATAAACAGCATGCTCTAGCAAGACTAGTTCTGTCTACATTCCTAAATATATCATGTCAGTTCTTAAGTTCTCATGTCTGCCATTAGCGTAGGTGAAATCACTCTATCATTCACTTTTCACTTTCTATACAATTTGCTTAAAAAGCACGAATTGATTCATTATCACTGTTGTTTATTTATGGTTATATCTTTCCATAGATGATAAATTCCTATATTGTTCACTAGGTATATTCCAATATTAACTCCTTTAGATAATAATGTGACAATTTATTTAATGTTGACTGGGAACAGAGTTACTTGACATTAGATCGAAATTTAAATCACAATTTCTTGATAGGTATGGGCATCATAATAAGCAAGTTATTTAATCTAAGACACAATTTCCTTATCTATAAAGTGATAATTATAATGCTTACCTTGCAGAGTTACAGAAGATGAAAGTTAATACATCTAACAGAACTGTACTGAGTACTAATAAACACTAAAAATTAATGTCATCGGCCATTTATTACTGTCAGTTCCTTCTTTGATCTCCTAGAACATAAAAATTGTATGTATGTTGTTCTTTTTTTTTTTTTTTTTTTTTTTTTTTAATAAATTTTATTGTTATATTCCCCAAACAATTGCAGCCCCCCCATTCTGACCCCAATCCCTCCCCTCCCACCCCCGCCCCCCTAAAAGTGTCTCTGGTTCATAGTTTTTTGTTGATTTTGATTTTCACTTTCTTGTAGTTATTCATTTTCCTGGTCCCTTATTTAAGTTTTCTAGATTCCTGCTATGAGTGAGACCATCCGGTATTTTCTTTTTCTTTTTGGCTTATTTCGCTGAGCATGATCCCTTCCAGCGCCATCCATGTTGCTGCAAATTGCATGTGTTTATCTTTTTTGAATGCTGAGTAATATTCCATGGTATATATGTACCACATCTTCTTGATCCAGTCATCTATTTTTGGGCATTTGGGTTGTTTCCAAAGCTTAGCTATTGTAAATAGTGCTGCTATAAACATAGGGGTGCAGGTGTTCTTTGGAATTGATGTTTCTGTGTCCTTTGGGTAAATACCTAGGAGTGGAATTGCTGGATCATATGGAAGCTCTATGTTTAGTAGGTCCAGAAATCTCCATACAGCTTTCCACAGTGGTTGGACCAGTTTGCACTCCCACCAACAGTGCAGAAGAGTTCCTTTTTCTCCACACCCTCGCCAACATTTGTTGTTGCTAGTTTTTTTAATATGTGCCATTCTCACTGGTGTAAGATGGTATCTCATGGTAGTTTTGATTTGCATTTCCCTGATGACAAGTGATGTTGAACATTTTTTCATATGCCTGTTGGCCATTTGCATTTCCTCTTCAGAGAAGTTTCTTTTAAGCTCTTCTGCCCATTTTTTGACTGGATTATTTTCTTTGTTGTTGTTGAGTCTCATCAGCTCTTTGCAGATTTTTGTGATCAGTCCTTTATCATTAGTGTTGGGTGCAAAAATGTTCTCCCAGTTGGTGGGGTTTCTCTTTGTTTTTGTTATTGTCTCTTTTGCTGTGCAAAAGCTCTTTAATTTGATGTAGTCCCAGCTGTTTATCTTTGCCTTCACTATCACTGCTTTGGGTGATGTGTCTGTAAAGATGTCTTTGATGTGCAAATCACGTAGTGTTTCGCCTATATTTCCTTCTATATATTTTATGGTTTCAGGTCTTATGTCTAGTTCTTTAATCCATTTTGAGTTGATTTTTGTGTATGGTGTGAGGTGGTGGTCAAGCTTCATTCTTTTGCATGTAGCGACCCAGTTTTCCCAGCACCATTTATTGAACAAACTTTCTTTGCTCCAATGCATATTCTTTGCTCCTTTGTCAAAGATTAGTTGACCATAAATCTGTGGGTTTATTTCTGGATTTTCTATTCGATTCCATTGGTCTGTATGTCTGTTCTTGTTCCAATACCATGCAGTTTTGATGATTATGGCTTTGTAGTATAGTTTGAAGTCTGGGAGTCTGATGCCTCCATTCCCTTCTTTTTTTTTCAGGAGAGCTTTGGCTATTCGGGGTTTTTGGTGATTCCATATGAATTTCATCAATAATTGTTCTATTTCTTTGAAGAATGACATTGAAATTTTGATTGGAATAGCATTGAATCTGTATATTGCTTTTGGTAGGATGGCCATTTTAATAATGTTTATTCTTCCAATCCATGAGCAGGGGATGTCTCTCCATTTCTTTGTGTCTTCTTCTATTTCTTTTAACAGTGTTTTATAGTTTTCTTTGTATAGGTCCTTTACCTCTTTTGTTAGATTTATTCCCAAATATTTGATTTTTTTTGTTTCAATAACAAAAGGGATGGTCTTTTTGATTTCTTCTTCTTCAGATTTATTGTTTGTGTATAGGAAGGCTACTGACTTTTGCGTGTTGATTTTGTATCCTGCCACTTTACTGAACTGATTGATGAGTTGAATTAGCTTTTCTGTGGAGTTTTTGGGGTTCTCTATGTATAATATCATATCGTCTGCAAATAGTGATAGTTTGACTTCTTCTTTTCCTATTTGGATTCCTTGGATGTCTTTCTCTTGTCTTATTGCCCTGACTAGGACTTCCAGTATTATATTGAAAAGCAATGGTGAGAGTGGACATCCTTGTCTTGTTCCAGATCTTAATGGAATTGCTTTTAGCTTTTCACCATTGAGAATGATACTGGCTGTTGGCTTGTCATAGATGGCCTTTATGATGTTGAGGTATGTTCCTTGTATCCCCAGAATTTCAAGGGCTTTTATCATGAATGGGTGTTGCACTTTGTCGAAAGCTTTCTCAGCATCTATTGATATTATCATATGGTTTTTATATTTCTTTTTGTTGATGTGTTGGATAACGTTGATTGATTTTCGGATGTTAAACCATCCTTGTGCCCCTGGAATGAATCCAACTTGGTCGTGGTGAATTATCTTATGGATACATTGTTGGATTCTGATAGCTAAAATTTTATTGAGGATTTTTGCATCAGTGTTCATTAGGGAGATTGGCCTGTAGTTTTCCTTTTTTGTGTTGTCCTTGTTCGGTTTTGGTATTAGTGTAATGTTGGCTTCATAGAACGTGTTTGGTATTGTCCCTTCCTTCTCAATTTTTTGGAAGAGTTTGTGAAGGATAGGCACTAATTCGTCTCTGAATGTTTGGTAGAATTCATTTGTAAATCCATCAGGTCCTGGGCTTTTGTTTTTGGGGAGGTTTTTTATTACCATTTCAATTTCGCTAATTGTAATTGGTCTGTTTAGGTGTTCTATTTCTTCTTTATCTAGCTTTGGGTGATTGTAGAGTTGTAGGAATTTGTCCATCTCCTCTAGATTGTTAAACTTGTTTCCATATAACTGTTCATAGTAGTTACTGATTATTCTTTTGATTTCTGCTGTGTCCGTTGTGATTTCTCCTCTTTCATTGATGATCCTATTTATTTGTGCTTTCTCCCTTTTTTCCTTTGTGAGCCTGGCTAGGGGTTTGTCTATTTTATTGATTTTTTCAAAAAACCAGCTCTTGGTTTCATTGATCTTTTGGATTGTTTTTTTAGTTTCAATTTCATTTATTTCTGCTTTGGTTTTTATTATTTCTTTTCTTCTACTGGTTTTGGGGTTTTTTTGTTGTTCTTTTTCTAGATCTTTGAGCTTCGAGATGAGGTTGTTTCTTTGCGTTCTTTCTTGTTTCTTGATGTGAGCTTCTATTGCTATATATTTTCCTCTTATTACTGCTTTTGCTGCATCCCATACATTTAGGATATTAGTGTCCTCCTTGTCGTTCAATTCAAAAAATTTTTTAATTTCTTCTTTGATCTCCTCATTAGTCCAATGGTCTTCCAGTAGTGTGGTTTTTAATCTCCATGAGGTAGGAAAGTTCCTTGCCTTCTTTTTATGGTTTATTTCTAGTTTGATGCCTTCATGGTCAGAAAAGATGGTTGATATGATTTCAATCTTGGTGTATCTGTTGATGTTTGTCTTGTGCCCCAGTATGTGATCGATCCTGGAGAATGATCCGTGTGCGCTTGAGAAAAATGTGTACTCCGTTTTTTTGGGGTTTAGTGTTCTATAGATGTCTGTTAAGCCTAATTGCTCTAGGTCCTTATTTAGAGCTTTGGTTTCTTTACTTATTTTTTGTCTTGTTGATCTATCCATTGTTGATAGTGGTGTGTTGAAGTCTCCCACTACGTATGTGTTTTCTCTGATGTCTGTTTTCAGAGAAGACAACAGTTGTCTGATATATTTTGGTGCTCCTTCGTTTGGTGAGTATATGTTAATGAGTGTTATTTCTTCTTGAAGTATTGTCCCCTTGATCATAATGTAGTGACCATTGGGGTCTCTTTTTATCTTTTTGAGTTTGAAATCTGTTTTATCTGATATAAGTATAGCTGTTCCTGCTTTCTTTTTTGGTCCATTTGCTTGTAGGATTGTTTTCCATCCTTTGACTTTGAGCCTATTTTTATCTTTTGTAGCTAAATGTGTTTCCTGGAGACAGCAAAAGGTTGGGTTTTGTTTCTTAATCCAGGCTGCCACTCTGTGTCTTTTTATTGAAGAGTTTAGTCCATTTACATTTAGAGTTAATATTGATATGTTAACATCTGTATTTGCCATTGTGTTTGTCTTTCCTTTGATTTTATTTATTTATTCTTTTAATAACTTTTTTTTTTTTTTGGCCTTCTTTCATTGTTATTCGTCCCTCTGAGGTTCTGGCTTTAGGACTCCTTGTAGTATTTTTTGGAGTGGGGGTTTAGTTGCAATGAAATTCCGGAGTTTCTGTTTGTCTGGGAAGGTCCATATTCTTTCTTCAAAGAGGAAGGAGAGCTTTGCGGGATAGAGTATTCTTGGTTGGCATCTGTTTTCTTGGAGTCTGTTGACTATGTCCCTCCACTCTCTCCTTGCCCGTAGTGTTTCTTCGGAGAAGTCTGATGTCAGCCTGATTGGTTTTCCTTTGAATGTTATCTGTTTCTTCCCTCTTGCCAGCTTCATTATTTTTTCCTTGTCCTGGATTCTTGGGAGCTTTACTATTATGTGTCTTGCTGTATTTTTCCTTTCGTCGTGGATGTTTGGTGTTCTTCTTGCTTCTTGTATATCAATTTTCAGCTCCTTCTTCACATTTGGGAAGTTCTCTTCAATTATCTCTTTGAATATTTTCTCTGTTCCTACATCTCTCTCCTCTCCTTCTGGTATTCCTATAACTCTTATATTTCCTTTCCTCATGGAGTCAGATAGTTCCCGAAGTCTTTCTTCGTTCTTTTTCCTTCGTACTTCTCTTTCCTTTTCTGTTTTGGTTCTTTTTATTTCTGTGTCTTCAAGATTACTTATTCGTTCTTCCATTTCATCTATTCTGCTTTCATTGCTTTTCCCAGAATTCTTTAGTTCTTCCATTAATTCTTTGATCTCCTGCATTTCTTTTACTTCCCTCTTTAGGGACTCAATTTCTTTCTTCTGACCATTGTTTTCCCTCTCTAGGGACTCAATTGCATTCTTCTGATCGTTGATTATTTTTCCCTTATCATTGTTTTCCTTTATGACTTCTGTCAGTTTTTTAATCACGGCAATTTTAAATTCTCTTTCTGGAAGGCTCAGAAATTCTTCCAAGTTATTGTCTTTGCAATCTGGGGGCTGGCTTTCTTTTTGTGGTGTGCTTTTTCTCTGGAGAGTTGCTAGGTTGCGTGTGGTTCTTCTCCTCCCTACTGTCTGTTTTCTAATTTGCCGTATGCGTTGGGACACTGTGTTGTTGGGACTGGCCGGCATCTTGGGTGGGCTTCTCTGTTCCCCTCTGGTTCTTCCAGGAGTCATCTGTCAGTTTCAAGCAGCCTTTAATGGAGAAAGGTCCCTGTTCTAAAATGCCGATGTGGGGACACACTCCCCTGTGCGCCTGGTCTGCCCCGGCGGTGGGTTCCTGCTCCCCTCTGGGCTTGGACTGCAGGCCAGATGGGGTCTGGCGTGGGCGAACTTCCCCCGCTCACCTCTGGCTCCTGAGGAAGCCTTCGGCAGGTAGTCTTTACTGAAGAAATGTCCCTGTTCTAAAATGGTGATGTGGGACACACTCCCTGCGCGTCTGGTCTCAGGCACACTCTTCTGCGCGCCTGGTCTGCCCCGGCTGTGGGTGCTCGCTCTCCCTGTGGGCTCAGACTACTTGTTCGGAAGGAGCCAGGTGTGGGCTAACTCCCCAGCTGGCCACTAGCTCCTTCAGTAGCCTGTGCTGGGGTCAAGTCGCTAGGTGGCGCCAGAGATCTCTCCTAGAGCCCTTGGGGAGCTGATTTTCCACCCCGTGGGACAGGGAGCAGAGCGGGGATGGTAGGGTACACCTCAACGGCTTTGGGGTGCTGTGTCTGCCTTGTGCCCCACCGTCGTGGGGAACCCACGCCCCTAATTTCGTGCCCCGGGTCTCAGTTCCAAAGCCCTCAGTTCCAGGACGCGGGCTGTAGCCCAGATCAGTGGCGCGGGAATGGCGCCTTTTGAATCCCGCTCCCCTGCCTGGGCGCCTTGTTCCTGCTCACTCAGGGAGGGCCTCCGCCGTCTCCCCGCAAGCCTAGGTCGCAGGCGCGGGGACCTGGGCAGCTGCGATCTGGTCTGGATCCGCGCCACTTTCCGCGCAAGCTTACCGGGCGGCCGGGGCTGTGTGCTGGTGCTGGTCTCCTCCTGGGGGGCGGGGCTCTCTTTAATGGTGCCTGGAGCTCACCTCCACGGCGGATCCTGCAGGGTTCGCCTCAGCTCCCGTTCAGGGGGTGTGGTGGCTGCAATAGTTCCTTTCCACTCACAGTCCCGCTTGCTGTGTCCGTTTTTCTTGTTGGCCGTTTTGGTTTGTTGTTTCCTCCTCTCTGCCGGTCGGAGAGTGCCGACTTTGTGGGCGGGGGAGGGGAGCAGGGTTCTGCGCTTCCCTCCCTTCTCGTCCTCTTTTATGGCAACTTTCTTCTTCGGGCAGTTTGCTGGAGTCGTCCGTTTATCTTCCGTGTCCCAGTTCTCACTGGGACCTGCCGCTTTTCCTCCCTATTAACTTTTTTTAATGGGAGATCTTACTCGCAGCGTCTCCTCGCCGCCATGTTGCTCCGCCCTGTATGTTGTTCTTTAAAGCAAAAAAAAAAGAAACCAAATTCAAAACTCAGAAGAAAATAATTTCCTTTGAAATAATTCTCTAGAAAAGACATTTCAAAAAAGCTTCAGGCTTTTTTTTTTTCAAATAAGAATTTAAAATTGTAAGGACAGAATTAGTTGTTATAAGAAGGCAACAAAAAGATGAGGTAAGATAAGGTAGTTAAGCACCATAAATGTTAGTAGAACTGAAATTCGCATAAGAGAGAGTAAAAGTAGAAATCATGGCAAAGATAATCAAGACACTTCATTAGAAATTTAGTGCAAAATTATATTCCAAATGGGAAAAAAGGAAATAAACAACAATTTAAAAACATGTGTAGGAACTTTATGAAAATATCATTTTACTACCATAAATTTTTTAATTTTGAAAAATTGGAGGAAAATTTCAGATTCTTAGAAAAGATGTTTTGTTTTTTGTACTAAAAGATTTCAAAATTGACAAAGAACAATAAAGCAATGAAAACAGTGAAGACAAAACTTTTGAGAAATGACAATGGTGAGGGCTTTTAATATAAATAGGAGAGGGCCTCCCCGTGGTGCAGCGGTTGAGCGCTGGGCTGCGAAGTTCAGTTCGATCCCTGGCCACCAGGGAGGGACCCACATGGCGCGACAGACCTCTCCTGCCGCGCCCGCTGCTCCCCTCAGCAATGTTCTTCAGTCCTTCTGCCTGTTCTGCTCCCTGCTCTGACTCTGGTGAATTCTCCCATCCTCCCGCGTTTCTGACTGTACCCAGTGCTTGTATAAATAAATAAATCTTTAAAATATATAGATAAATAGATAGGAGAAAAGGAGCATCAAAATAGAAAAATAATTATTAAACAAAAATGAAAAAACAATTTCCAGAAAAAGAAAGTTGATAAACATTTGTAAACATATTCAAACTTAGTAATCAATTTACTGTTATTTAAGAATAACAATAATGTTAGCGCTGGTGGGAGGGGTATAGCAACCATCCTGTTAGACATTTGGTGGAAGGAAAAATTAACAAAATATTTTCCTATCACTACTTGGAAACCTATAAAGGAGATCCTTAAAATATGGCTCCTTTTCAACTAAAGAATTTTCTTTAGTCTTATTGTGAGGAAATAATTGTAAAAATATATTGCATGAATATAATCATCACTGCTTGATTGACAATAATGAAAACTGGGAAATAAATGGTTAACAAATAAAGATTGCCTTAATTAAATTGTCATAATGATGTACTATGGGGCACCTTTATATATGTTTCATTTCATGTAAATCTCATGATATAACCCTACATTTTGTTATAACTTTATCTGTCACTTTACAAGCATGATTTTGCAAAAAAAAAAAAAAATAGCCCATATACATTGCCAGCTGTAGAGATATGAGATAATTCTTATATTCTGACATCAGAACTTATCACATCTACTTTATATTTTTGTCTTTCCACATCTACATTCCCTGTGTGGGATATTATGGAGGCGTTAAGCTTAATATTATAGACTGTGTTTATTGATTGATGTGAAAATGTGATTACAGAGTACTGTGTACTTAACTGTATGTCTATACACACCAACCCGTTTCTCTACCTATGTTAGTACATTTGGATCACTAAAACAAAAATGCCATGGATTGGGTGACTTAGAAACAACAAAAAATTATTTCCCACAGGTTGGGTATCCCAATAGCTAGGTGATCGAAGTGCTGGCAGATTCAGTGTCTGGTGAAGGCCTGCTTCTTAGTTCATAGACAGTCGTCTTCACTCTACTCACAGGCAAGGAAACTCTCTGAGGCCTCTCATTTAAGGGCACTAATCCCTTCATAACACTCCACTCTTATGACCTCCTCACCTCCCCAAAACCCCACCTCCTAAAACTGTGACATTAGGCGTTAGGTATCAAGATATGAATTTGAAAGAACACAAAATTCAGTCTGTAGTATAAATCTATGCCTGTATATCTAAATGTCACAGATATTTAAATCTTAAAAGAAGGGGTGACATTGTAATCCAAAACATTAGCAGCGAAGTAGCTTCAAGGTGGGACTAGTCATGATTTAATTTTTTTCTTTTTTGCATGTTTTCATTACCTTATTTTGGTGTAATAAACATTCATCCTTATGTAATAAACTTATTAAAATAGATAATTATATTAAGAAGAAAATTGAGATGTGATGAAAAATACCTTTAAATTTAACACATTCCATTCAAAATACACAAAGTATTCAGTATTATAACAAAAGAATCATGACAAAATGTTGATGGAATGCTGTTGTCAATTGTTAATTTTGTCCTTAATGTGTTTTCAAAGCATTCTAAAATGATTAGATAGTATTATTTTGATAAAGTGAATATTATTCAATTTTAATTGAATAATTAATATTGGCTTATGTATTGTTTCACTCATCATTTTCATATTCTTTTCCCTAAGATATAAAAGGTATATCACTTGTTTTTTTGACATCTTATATCATCTTAGTGATTTTGATTTAAACTCACCACCAAGTCCTACTTTATCTGTACACTTGAAACAGTAAGAATTTTCTGTCCTTAACTACTGCCCTTCAAGTTTCCAACAGCTGAGTCTTTTCTTTTGAATACCCAGTGTTCTTAACATTTACTAAAAATCACGAAATTCATCGTTCATGAAAATTCATTGTACAAATCTTTGGAGATTGTCGGCACAGCTCTTCAAAAATGCAAGTCTTCAAAGAGCACAAGGACAGTGCTTTCATTAATTTCTCCCAGAGTCCCAAGAAGTAAATGGCAAGTATGACTTGTGAGATGGATTAGTGAGCATTTTCATTAAATCCTTGACAGACACCAAGTGAGGTTGCCAGCACTTAGCCAGATGGAATTAAAAATTAAAAGACACTTTAGAGGAGTGAATAGATGTTACAAAATGAGATTTTGGAGAGACTATTTCTGTGCCAAAATAAGAATAAATGTGTACAAAAATTGGGGACAAAAAATGAGAATTGAAAATTTAAGTGAAAAACATAAAGATAAAGCCATATACACAGACATACACACTGTAAAAAAATTAGATCTTTGATTTCATAAATTAAAGATTTCACTGTTACAATATATTTAGC
Source organism: Talpa occidentalis (assembly GCF_014898055.3). Lineage (NCBI taxonomy): Eukaryota > Metazoa > Chordata > Mammalia > Eulipotyphla > Talpidae > Talpa > Talpa occidentalis. The sequence goes on along the minus strand of NW_023604861.1, from coordinate 54,896,333 downwards.
ATTTGTCACATTCCCCCTGAAGTGCATTGTCAAGTGTGTCTTTAACCTAAGAGAAACGATGAAAAGTTCAGAGATAAAGAAAAGTCTCTGTTGTGCCTCCCCTGGTGGTGCAGGCGGTTGAGCTCAGCGCTGTGAAGCTGTCTACAGCCTCTGCAGCACCGGTTTGATCCTGGCCGGCTGGTGAGGGTCCCACATGGCAAGGCAGACCTCTCCTGTCTCGCCCACTGCTACCCTCAGCAGTGTATTTTGTCAGTCTGCCTGTTTTGTTTCCCGCTCTGTCTCTGGTGAATTCTCTCACCCTCCCATGCATCTGGCCTGTACCCCCGGTTCTTGTATAAATAAATAAATAATTGAAAAAAATATTAAAAAAAAAGATAAGTTTCTGTTATAAGAAAAATGTAGAAATTTTAGCTGTTTTAGAGGAGAAATCAAAGACTTTGTATTGATTCTGAATGGGAGAGGAAGTTAATCTGTAATACATTTTGAGTAAGAGAAAGGTCATAATAGATAGATACTTTATAATTTTGTCCCTTAAGAAGTTCAAATAAATGTAAATAACTTTAAAGGGCAACTGTAGTTATTTCGCAGAAAGCAGCACTTTCAAACTCTACTATGTATGTGAATGATGCTGAATGTGTCAAAAGAGCTGGGGGCATTTTTGTATTTTTTCTATTGTGATACAATATACATAAAATTTTTACCCTTTTAATAATTTTTAAATGTAGCAATTCTGAGTCATAAATTACATTCACAATATTGTGTGACCATCAATAATATTTCCAAACTTTTAATTAAGTGAAACAGAAATTCTGTAACCATTAAACAATAATTCCCTATCCTTTTTCCCCCCCACCCCCCTCCCCACCACCTTCCTGACCCCAGTGTCTGGATCCCTTTAATATACATTGTCCCTATGAACTTGCCTATTCTAGTTACTCATATATGTGGGATTATACAATATTCATACTTTTTAATTTTTTTTAGATTTATTTATTCATGCATACAAGAACCGGGTGCTCTTGGTACAGGCCAGATGTGTGGGAGGGTGAGAGAATTCACCAGAGACAGAGTGGGGAACAGAACAGGCAGACTGACGAAATACACTGCTGGGGGGAGCAGCAGGCGAGACAGGAGAGGTCTGCCTCACCATGTGGGTATCTCCCTGGCCGGCCGGGTTAGAACCCACGTTGCAGAGGCTGTGGAGAGCCTCACAGCGCTGCACTCAACTACCGGCCCCACCAGGGAGGTCCTACAATATTCATACTTTTTTGTCTTGCTTGTATATTGATTGATTTCCACAATTTGTGAACTTTTCAGTTTTCCTTCTCACCTGGGCTCCCCAGTTTTTCTTGAATGAATACTCCTGTGATTTTTGCAAGTCATTGGTTAATTTTCATTGCTCCGAAGAGTTGATTCTGACAATTTTTGTCAGTGTTTTTGCCACTTTTTGCATAAGAAATTATTTACAGAAGTCCCTACTCTACCCTCTGAAAGTAATGTGTTTTGACATGTGTTTTGACAGCCTTTCAAAGGTAGTTAGAACTCAGTAAACTGTTAAACACATATCCCCATAGCTTGGAGAATAAAAGAACACATGGACTTTTATTCAGTCAGAAAACATGATAGCAGAATTAGTTTTGCTCAAAATAGTTTCTCTTTTACTAGTTTGACACATTTTGAAATGTTATAACAACTGATACTATTCCAGTAATTAAAGAACTGCCTTGGACATCTCCAGTGAAGTCCACTTGTAGTCCCACCACACAGCTTTCTGTGTGTGTGAGAGCACCATTTGTAGTGGTCCAGAACATAGACTCTGGTTTCCAGCTGTTTATATTCTCATTATGCCTCCCTCTCATGCTAGCCAAATGACCTTGACCAAGAGTAGGGTAAAGGATTATCAGGCTTTTCTGCTCTCCAGCCATTAGGATTGCATAGCTGATGGCAGACACCTACATTTTGTTACATTGTTATAATTGGTTGTATTGTTTACTTCTGTGGGCCATGGCTGCAGCATTTACAAATTGGCCAAGAGAAGCAGAGGCAGGAGAGAGAAAAGGGGAGAGAAGGACAGAGAGCCCAGAGTGAAGGCTTGCTGGGGGGCCAGGAGGCCCCAGCAGTGTAACTGATTGCTGCACTGCATGTAAAACCTCAGTGAAAGCCTGAGAAAGCCACAGAGGGCTCCAGGACTCTCCTTGACCTATCTGGTCTGCTCCAATCACAGAAAACCTGCACTGTGCTCATCCTGCCACTACACCAAGATACTTACTTTTCTGTGCCTGAAGTTTTTTAAGGTAAAATTCTTGATAATAATCATATTTACCTTATGGGATTTTAGAAGGACTAAGTAAGTGAATATTTGCAATGTGTCTAGCTAGGTATTGCCTGGCATATATCAAAACTGCATAAGCATATTTTGCCTATATCTTAAAATGGGATAATGCTATGCAGGATGCATAAGTGTACATATGCATGGCCAAATAGTTTGCCAAAGTCGGACAGAAACTGTAGTTATATCACTTTTTCAGCTCCAATGAAATGAGGGTGTGACCCTACACTTTCCTAACTATTCCAGCTCATTATGAGGCTTAAACTAAATGTAAAATTAGAAAGAGACTGTTTCTTCACTGAGGCAGAAAGAAGAGGCAACAATCCCTGTTTAGTTTGGCTTGATCTTGGAATCTGAATTTCTCTTTCTGTGTGTGTGCATAAGCTGTAAAAGAATGATCAAATGCGCTTCACTTAAGCAGAAATGTTATTGCTTCTTCACTGATATGCATGAGCACCTAGAGTGGTACATAAAAGATATTTTTTTAATTAAAGTATATTTCCAATAAGTGAGTAAATTAACAATTATTTAAATCAGTTGAAATATTTGTTTGCACCTCGGCAGATAGCGACCTAGGATTGTCTGATTTTAAATAAGTTTGTCTCATCAGGTCATAGAGAAGTAAGGGAATGAATGATATAATCAAGTTTATGATAAGCAATAGAAGAAACCAAAAAGTTATTGTAGACAAGACAAAGCCCCGCTCTTCAGAACTTGGATCACAAAATTTTGCATTTCATTTCAACAAAGTATAATTCCTATAGACTCCTCAGTTATAGGCAAATTTAAACACAGAAAATGTAGTGAAGTGTACAAAATCCTTGAATAACTTTGACTATGTTTATTTCTTTCCCTTTTAATTATAGGAATTTTGCAGATGTTAAGCCAGATGGGCCCTATGCTTTAAAAAAATGGTATCTAAAAAGTATATAATTAGTTTGTAAGCAGTGTTTTCTCTCAATTACTCTTTTCAGTTACAGAGCAAAAGCTGGGGGTACATTTTTAGTTTTATAGTGTCATGTGTGCTCTTGTTTTGGAAGGAAGCTTCATTTTCTTATTTAAAGACTATTGCTTCATTTTCTTTATTATTTTTAAGAGCAGATCAATTTGTCAAAAAATATAGTCAAGTAGAATAGAATTTGTCTTGGACATGTTTATATTACTTACTTGAAGAATAAAAGTAAGTTAAGCTATTTTAAACACACTAGAAACTCTGAATATATAATCTACTCTTTAATATTAATGTTGCATCAGGCAAAAACACGGGAGTGGTGGAGCAGGCTGCACAAGGCAGGATGTTTCTGAGAGCAAGATCCTGGCCGTTTTTATTGATATAATAATCATACAGCATCAGCTACATGCTCTAGGAGGACAAGGAGAAAAGGATGGGTGAAACTTAAGAATGTTATCTAGGGCTTGGGGGACACGAGTCTGCTGACCATGTGATCAGCTTGATGACCAAGTGTTGTAATCTAAACTGGACCCCAGACCCCTGGCCCTGGTTCTAATCTTATCAACAAGGCATTCCACTGATCAGCTTCTGGGGTCCCTTGTCATACATCGGTCCTCGGCCCCCTCGGTGTTCCCGGTCATACCTCATGATGTGTGAGTCAGGAGTAAGTTTATGCATCCATCCTCAGCTGCCCAGGCATTCCCGGTCATAGCTCTTGATACATACCCTTCCCAGAGTGATCAAGCTTTCTGCTCTTGGTTGATATGAAAGGCACCTTGTAAGGTTTGGCTCATATGACTGTAACTGGACAGTTCTGACCTTTGTATAGGAATGCAGAACTACAGGTAACCATAATGGTGGCTGAACAGGCTACTTAAGTCTTGCAGACCCACATATTAACATATTTCTAATAAGAAATTTTGAGATACATTAAAATAAAAGAAATAACTCATTTCTTGATATTTAGTGCACATTTTTAAAGTAAAATTTAAAACAGAATCTGTAAAACATTCAAATAACTTATTTTGTGAGCAAGAACTGTGGAGGTTAATGCATCCTCTGATACTGCTATTTGCTGTTTAGACTTTTCAATATTTTGCCCTGATTATTTCTTTTCATTTCTCTTTATTTCCACTTGAAATTAAAGATGAATAATTAAATACCAGTCTTATGGATGACCAATCCCAAAACTTTTGCTTTAATTATTCTTTGATTATGAAGATTAGAGAGGTGTTCAATAAGAAAAATAAATGATTCATTTAACAACATGTTGTGGACATGTTTCCAGGACAGTGAATCATCTGACTCATGTCTTTTCAAAAATAACTAATCGTCCACAGGATATGTACACTATAATTTATTCAACATTTTCTTTTTTGTAGACCTTCAGGCTATTTCTAGTTTGGTTGCCACTACAAAGCTTCAGTAAACAACTTTATTTGTATTTTCTTTAAAATATAATTAAATAAAGGGAAGAGAAAGTTGATTCACACCACTTGTGCACTGACTAGTAGCATTTACAAAAATGTTATAATGTGTTTTCCATCATGATATAGATAATTTTCCCTTGTGATTTGTATTTTTTAAATTTGGATCAAGAAAACCTTCCCTAAACTACTATCATATTGTTTTAAATATTTATTTCCTCCAATGGTGCTCAAGATTTGCTTTTAAATCATATAGCTCTACATATTTGGGGTAGATTTCTGTTAGTAACATAATCAGCTAAATCTATTTCTATGTCAATAACAACCCACCCCATACTTTGTTAATGAATATATACTCCAGTGATTTATACCCCTGTCACATGCAATATTTGATCATAGATTGTAGGAAACTACAATGGGAAAAAATACCAGTTCTCTAGAACCTACAAAAGATGGTTCTCAGTGTGTTTAACCAGAAGAAATTAAAATTCACATGAAGAATTCTGTACTGCTATCTTTAACATCCTCGTTTGTGGTGGCCAGGAATTGTGAATTACGTAGGCATCCAGGACTGATAGATTGATGGACACAGTGTGGTATATTTCAGCCATAGAATGATGTTCAGTGTTGTGGGTGCAGAAACATCTGGGGTGTGTGTGTTACATAGATGAACCTTGTGCTGGATCAAAGAGATCAGACACAAGGAGAGGGGCGGAGCAACATGGCGGCGAGGAGACGCTGCAAGTAAGATCTCCCATTAAAAAAAGTGAATAGGGAGGAAAAGCGGCAGGTCCCAGTGAGAACTGGGACACGGAAGATAAACGGGTGACTCCAGCAAACTGCCCAAAGAAGAAAGTTGCCATAAAAGAGGACCAGAAGGGAGGGAAGCACAGAACCCTGCTCCCCTCCCCCGCCCACAGAGGCGGCACTCTCTGACCGGCAGAGAGGAGGAAACAACAAACCAAAACGGCCAACAAGAAAAACGGACGCAGTAAGCGGGACTGTGAGTGGAAAGGAACTATTGCAGCCACCACACCCCGTGAACGGGAGCTGTGGAGAACCCTGCAGGATCCGCCGCGGCGGTGAGCGAACGGCTCCGGGCGCCATTAGAGAAGAACAAAGACCCCGGGAGACTCGCACACAGCCTGGGCTGCCGATGACTCCAGGAGGAACCAGAGGGGAGAAGAGAAGCCCACCCAAGATGCCGGCCAGTCCCAACAACACAGTGTCCCAACGCATACGGCAAATTAGAAAACAGACAGTAGGGAGGAGAAGAACCACACGCAACCTAGCAACTCTCCAGAGAAAAAGCACACCACAAAAAGAAAACCAGCCCCCAGATGGCAACGACAGTAACTTGGAAGAACTTCTGAGCCTTCCAGAAAGAGAATTTAAAATTGCCGTGATTAAAAAACTGACAGAAGTCATAAAGGAAAACAATGATAAGGGAAAAATAATCAACGATCAGAAGAATGAAATTGAGTCCCTAAAGAGGGAAGTAAAAGAAATGCAGGAGATCAAAGAATTAGTGGAAGAACTAAAGAATTCTGGGAAAAGCAATGAAAGCAGAATTGATGAAATGGAAGAACGAATAAGTGCTCTTGAAGACACAGAAATAAAAAGAACCAAAACAGAAAAGGAAAGAGAAGTACGAAGGAAAAAGAATGAAGAAAGACTTCGGGAACTATCTGACTCCATGAGGAAAGGAAATATAAGAGTTATAGGAATACCAGAAGGAGAGGAGAGAGAAGTAGGAACAGAGAAAATATTCAAAGAGATAATTGAAGAGAACTTCCCAAATGTGAAGAAGGAGCTGAAAATTGATATAAAAGAAGCAAGAAGAACACCAAACTTCCACGACGAAAGAAAAAATACAGCAAGACACATAATAGTAAAGCTCCCAAGAATCCAGGACAAGGAAAAAATAATGAAGCTGGCAAGAGGGAAGAAACAGATAACATTCAAAGGAAAGCCAATCAGGCTGACATCAGACTTCTCCGAAGAAACACTACGGGCAAGGAGAGAGTGGAGGGACATAGTCAACAGACTCCAAGAAAACAGATGCCAACCAAGAATACTCTATCCCGCAAAGCTCTCCTTCCTCTTTGAAGAAAGAATATGGACCTTCCCAGACAAACAGAAACTCCAGAATTTCATTGCAACTAAACCCCCACTCCAAAAAATACTACAAGGAGTCCTAAAGCCAGAACCTCAGAGGGACGAATAACAATGAAAGAAGGCCAAAAAAAAAAAGTTATTAAAAGAATAAATAAATAAAATCAAAGGAAAGACAAACACAATGGCAAATACAGATGTTAACATATCAATATTAACTCTAAATGTAAATGGACTAAACTCTTCAATAAAAAGACACAGAGTTGCAGCCTGGATTAAGAAACAAAACCCAACCTTTTGCTGTCTCCAGGAAACACATTTAGCTACAAAAGATAAAAATAGGCTCAAAGTCAAAGGATGGAAAACAATCCTACAAGCAAAAGGGCCAAAAAAGAAAGCAGGAACAGCTATACTTATATCAGATAAAACAGATTTCAAACTCAAAAAGATAAAAAGAGACCCCAATGGTCACTACATTATGATCAAGGGGACAATACTTCAAGAAGAAATAACACTCATTAACATATACTCACCAAACGAAGGAGCACCAAAATATATCAGACAACTGTTGTCTTCTCTGAAAACAGACATCAGAGAAAACACATACGTAGTGGGAGACTTCAACACACCACTATCAACAATGGATAGATCAACAAGACAAAAAATAAGTAAAGAAACCAAAGCTCTAAATAAGGACCTAGAGCATTTGGGCTTAACAGACATCTATAGAACACTAAACCCCAGAAAAATGGAGTACACATTTTTCTCAAGCGCACACGGATCATTCTCCAGGATCGATCACATACTGGGGCACAAGACAAACATCAACAGATACACCAAGATTGAAATCATACCAACCATCTTTTCTGACCATGAAGGCATCAAACTAGAACTAAACCATAAAAAGAAGGCAAGGAACTTTCCTACCTCATGGAGATTAAAAACCACACTACTGGAAGACCACTGGACTAATGAGGAGATCAAAGAAGAAATTAAAAAATTTTTTGAATTGAACGACAAGGAGGACACCAATATCCTAAATGTATGGGATGCAGCAAAAGCAGTAATAAGAGGAAAATATATAGCAATAGAAGCTCACATCAAGAAACAAGAAAGAACTCAAAGAAACAACCTAATCTCGAAGCTCAAAGATCTAGAAAAAGAGCAACAAAAAAACCCCAAAACCAGTAGAAGAAAAGAAATAATAAAAACCAAAGCAGAAATAAATGAAATTGAAACTAAAAAAACAATCCAAAAGATCAATGAAACCAAGAGCTGGTTCTTTGAAAAAATCAATAAAATAGACAAACCCCTAGCCAGGCTCACAAAGGAAAAAAGGGAGAAAGCACAAATAAACAGGATCATCAATGAAAGAGGAGAAATCACAACGGACACAGCAGAAATCAAAAGAATAATCAGTAACTACTATGAACAGTTATATGGAAATAAGTTTAATAATCTAGAGGAGATGGACAAATTCCTACAACTCTTCAATCACCCAAAGCTAGATAAAGAAGAAATAGAACACCTAAACAGACCAATTACAATTAGCGAAATTGAAATGGTAATCAAAAACCTCCCCAAAAACAAAAGCCCAGGACCTGATGGATTTACAAATGAATTCTACCAAACATTCAGAGACGAATTAGTGCCTATCCTTCACAAACTCTTCCAAAAAATGAGAAGGAAGGACAATACCAAACACGTTCTATGAAGCCAACATTACACTAATACCAAAACCGAACAAGGACAACACTAAAAAGGAAAACTACAGGCCAATCTCCCTAATGAACACTGATGCAAAAATCCTCAATAAAATTTTAGCCATCAGAATCCAACAATGTATCCATACGATAATTCACCACGACCAAGTAGGATTCATTCCAGGGGCACAAGGATGGTTTAACATCCGAAAATCAATCAACGTTATCAACACATCAACAAAAAGAAATATAAAAACCATATGATAATATCAATAGATGCTGAGAAAGCTTTCGACAAAGTGCAACACCCATTCATGATAAAATCCCTTGAAATTCTGGGATACAAGGAACATACCTCAACATCATAAAGGCCATCTATGACAAGCCAACAGCCAGCATCATTCTCAATGGTGAAAAGCTGAAAGCAATTCCACTAAGATCTGGAACAAGACAAGGATGTCCACTCTCACCACTGCTTTTCAATATAATACTGGAAGTCCTAGCCAGGGCAATAAGACAAGAGAAAGACATCCAAGGAATCCAAATAGGAAAAGAAGAAGTCAAACTATCACTATTTGCAGACGATATGATATTATACATAGAGAACCCCAAAAACTCCACAGAAAAGCTAATTCAACTCATCAATCAGTTCAGTAAAGTGGCAGGATACAAAATCAACACGCAAAAGTCAGTAGCCTTCCTATACACAAACAATAAATCTGAAGAAGAAGAAATCAAAAAAACCATCCCTTTTGTTATTGAAACAAAAAAAATCAAATATTTGGGAATAAATCTAACAAAAGAGATAAAGGACCTATACAAAGAAAACTATAAAACACTGTTAAAAGAAATAGAAGAAGACACAAAGAAATGGAGAGACATCCCCTGCTCGTGGATTGGAAGAATAAACATTATTAAAATGGCCATCCTTCCAAAAGCAATATACAGATTCAATGCTATTCCAATCAAAATTTCAATGTCATTCTTCAAAGAAATAGAACAATTATTGATGAAATTCATATGGAATCACAAAAAACCCCGAATAGCCAAAGCTCTCCTGAAAAAAAAAGAAGGGAATGGAGGCATTACACTCCCAGACTTCAAGCTATACTACAAAGCCATAATCATCAAAACTGCATGGTATTGGAACAAGAACAGACATACAGACCAATGGAATAGAATAGAAAATCCAGAAATAAATCCACAGATTTATGGTCAACTAATCTTTGACAAAGGAGCAAAGACTATGCATTGGAGCAAAGAAAGTTTGTTCAATAAATGGTGCTGGGAAAACTGGGTCGCTACATGCAAAAGAATGAAGCTTGACCACTACTTCACACCATACACAAAAATCAACTCAAAATGGATTAAAGAACTAGACATAAGACCTGAAACCATAAAATATATAGAAGGAAATATAGGCGAAACACTACGTGATCTGCACATCAAAGACATCTTTACAGACACATCACCCAAAGCAGTGATAGTGAAGGCAAAGATAAACAGCTGGGACTACATCAAATTAAAGAGCTTCTGCACAGCAAAAGAGACAATAACAAAAACAAAGAGAAACCCCACCAACTGGGAGAACATTTTTGCACCCAACACTAATGATAAAGGACTGATCACAAAAATCTGCAAAGAGCTGATGAGACTCAGCAACAACAAAGAAAATAATCCAGTCAAAAAATGGGCAGAAGAGCTAAAAAGAAACTTCTCTGAAGAGGAAATGCAAATGGCCAACAGCATATGAAAAAATGTTCAACATCACTTGCCATCAGGGAAATGCAAATCAAAACTACCATGAGATACCATCTTACACCAGTGAGAATGGCACATATTAAAAAAACTAGCAACAACAAATGCTGGCGAGGGTGTGGAGAAAAAGGAACTCTTCTGCACTGTTGGTGGGAGTGCAAACTGGTCCAACCACTGTGGAGAGCTGTGTGGAGATTTCTGGACCTACTAAACATAGAGCTTCCATATGATCCAGCAATTCCACTCCTAGGTATTTACCCAAAGGACACAGAAACATCAATTCCAAAGAACACCTGCACCCCTATGTTTATAGCAGCACTGTTTACAATAGCTAAGCTTTGGAAACAACCCAAATGCCCAAAAATAGATGACTGGATCAAGAAGATGTGGTACATATATACCATGGAATATTACTCAGCATTCAAAAAAGATAAACACATGCAATTTGCAGCAACATGGATGGCGCTGGAAGGGATCATGCTCAGCGAAATAAGCCAAAAAGAAAAAGAAAAATACCGGATGGTCTCACTCATAGCAGGAATCTAGAAAACTTAAATAAGGGACCAGGAAAATGAATAACTATAAGAAAGTGAAAAATCAAAATCAACAAAAAACTATGAACCAGAGACACTTTTAGGGGGGCGGGGGCGGGAGGGGAGGGATTGGGGTCAGAATGGGGGGGCTGCAATTGTATGGGGAATATAACAATAAAATTTATTAAAAAAAAAAAAAAGAAAGAGATCAGACACAAGACAATTGTTGTATGATCCTATTTATGAAATATCCAGGAAATTCTATTAAGATAGAATATGGTTTGCCTGGAGTAGGGCAAACCTAATTAATGGACATAAATTAACCTAATTAATGGACATAAATTATCTTACTTGGGTGGTGAAAATATTCTAAAATTGTTTAATGTAATAAATAGTTGCTTTGATTGAATTAAAATTTCAAAAATATTGTGAAATTTGAAACAAAAAGAATGAAAACTTTGAATTGTGCACTTGAAATGGTTAAATGATATGATATTTAAATATTCCTTTGTGAAATTTTTGTAATGATAGCAAATGAACCTATTCTTAGACATGTTGAGTTGGGGGTATCTGCTGCGAGGCCTATGTCTTACAAGATACACTGAAGGAAGCATTTTCAGACTGAAAGGGAATGATTCCTGTCAATGACTTATACACGTAAGAAGAAATGAGAAATACTGAAACATAAGACTTGCTTATAGACTTATTTTCCATCTCTTACCTAATTTAAAAACACATGAAATTTCATACAACAGTAATTATGGCACTAATACAATTTTTGGACTTCTAAAGAGAGGAGAGATATATATGTCAATAATAGCATAAAGGAGAGAGGAGTGAATGACGTTATACTGAAATAAAGTTTGTATATTTTGGCAGAATTGTTATTATTCTCTAAATGATTATAAGTTAAAATGGATGTTGTACTCCTTAATCACTGAGAAAATAACTTTAAACTATCTAGTAAAAAATGAGGAATAATGAGGTAAGATATTAAAATCAACACCATAAAATATGTGCTCAACAAAAACAGACAGTGAAAGGAAAAAAAAAAGGAGAATTAGTGTGCTTCTAAACACATTCAAGTAAAAACCCATTGCAGTGCTGGGCCAGCAAAACCCAAGGCAGCCTCAGGTTTAACTCAGTAAAAGCTTAGATGAAGATCCTAACTTCTCTTTCTAGCCTTAGGCAAAACAAACTATTTATTTTCCAATATTCCACTTGCTAAATAGAGATAGGATACTTGCTTTAAGGATGGTTGAATACAATTAAATTTAAAGAGCATGTAAAATGTTAACACTAACATTTTAGAGATTCTTATTAAATAGAAACTGCAATGATAAAGTTAATTGTGGTGGTGAATGCTGCTGTTTCTGCTGCTACTCCTGTTTATCTGGTTCCTATTGTCTTGTTATTGTCAAGTCAAATCCCTCCTTTACTATTCCCAAAGGCCATCATCCCAGTTCTAAGATTGGTGGAAGATATTCAGCCTCTCTGATTTTCTGTGTTGGTATGAATAGGACCCAGAGTTCTTCACATGCTCCGAATATTTCTCACAGCAGCAGCTTGTGTATGAAAACTTAATATTTTGTATGATTGGGGGGCTTTGGTAGGCATTCTCAGAGCAATAGTAATTTTTTGCATTGCAATTCAAAATCAGCTCCGTTGACTGTGTAACTCTAGGATGTATTGCAAGATTTTTCTTCTGTGAGAATGTGCATAAAGGCCCTCATAACGATTTCCGTATTCATAAACAGTCAAAATAATGAGTGTGATATTATAACATATATTCTTCCAGGAGTAACAAATTTACTCATAGTAAAAATAAATAAAGAAGCAAATGTGATTACATGTTTTGTGAACACCTATCTGGGATAAGGCCAGATACCTTATTATATACCTTTTGTACCAATAAATGCAAATGTATCCAAGGACTTATGTATACAGAACTGATAAATTTATTTTAGCTGAATTGCTAAAAGTAGGAAAATGGCATTTAAACACCATTTTGACAAATATCCTTGTTATCTGGATTTCCATAAAAAGGGCTTTAATGAGAGTTTGTTTATGAAAAAATCTGTGCAGCTGAATTGTCTGGGCAGTAAAAGGAAATGGTATAGGTCACAGAAAGGGATAGTGTCACAATAATCAATCTGAAAAACTCTTGATAATTTCCCACTTTTTTCTGCAGTTATTTTCTGCAGTTATCACGTAGGTCTTCTGGGTCCTGGATGCTCTGGCAAGTTAACATTCGTGGTAGATGACTCTTCACAGATACATGTCCTCACAGACAACCAGCTCCTCTGTATTAAGATTGAAGGATCTTCTAAGTGCTGCAGCCCATCTTCTGTGTAAGGTGGTGATTAGTTAGATGGACATTATTGTTGATTAAATGACTCCCTCTGCTACCCTTAGTTTGGAAGAAAATGTCAAATTTGAAAATAATTGTGACTTTATCTTAGTTGTGACCACATGTCATTACCCTGTCATTGACAACTAAATCAGTTGTAAGGCATTGCCATAAATTTGCTCTCATTAAATCCTTCTTAGGGACATTAAGATATGTTGTTCCCCATTGTGAACTGATACCCAAAATCATTTCTAGAGCTTTTGAAAATACCAAATCCTGGGCACCCCTCCAAACGTATTGGATAACTCTCCTGGAGAAGGCGTCAGAAAAAGGTATTTTGATTGTGATGATCAATAGAATTTGTCTCAAAATGAGCTACACATAAAAAATTCCCATGCCCCTTTAATTTTGACTGTTTCATCGATATAGAGGAAATTTTCATTTCCTGACAATGTCCCTTTTGGAAAACTTAGGGGAATAACAGCAAGTAAGGAGAGCAAGTAAAATACCCTTTGAATGCATAAATTTGGGCTTCTTGCTTATACGGATAATGATGAGTAGTGTTGATTCTGTAATGGTATGGTACACCAACACTGATACTGCTGAAGACCCGTGTCCCTTCTATGCAAGGAGTCAAACTCATACTTCTGGTTGCTTTTTAAAGCAAGAATATTTAACCCTTTGCACTCCGAACCATTTTATGATATTTTTATTTAATTTCTTGTGCCATTTCAAGATAAAAATTCAGGGAAACATGCATGTCTCAAAAAGTTGTGTTGAAATAACTCAATTCCCCGTAATCACTAATAAATTGCAGTGTCCCCTGAGAGGGGACATCAGAGTGATATGCTAGAATTCCGATGTCCCCTGAGACGGGACAGCGGAGTACAAAGGGTTAAACTCCTTTGTTTAGATGTCCACACTTCTATCTATATAAGGGCCTCAATGTCACATCTAACATTACGAGAAGTGACACACAGATAAGTCATTGAGTACCTGCCCACCGCTTAAATAGTCAAGCTATTCTATTACAAATTTTATGTTTGGGGATTTAATTTAAACAAGTATTTGGATACAATGTTTTAGAGTCACTTAACTTCCAATTCTTTACCAAATCAGACTCTCAGATTCCATATATTCATACCTGATTTATAAATGTTGAAAAGTTCCAGAATCCAGTCTTAAATTCATTCAGTTTCTCTAGCTATACTTTTTTTCTTAATCAGTTTGCTCAGATCTTATCTATGTGGTCTGTATATGCTGATGCCTTTCAAATTTATGTGACTAGTACTGGCCCTTTCACTAAGTAACAAATTACCCAACTACCTATTATGAATGATTGATATATATATACTTCATAATTAATATCTTCAATCTTCTCTATTTCATCCAACAAACAGCAAAGGAGTTCTCTTCACAGAGCAACCATAATGATAATTCCAAAAAGAAATCAAATGTGTTATTTATTGCCTTAGTAAAGTTTCCTAATGCTGTAATGTTAACAGAGAGGAATCTCCGTATTTCCTGCCCACCTGATGAAGGGTGGAGTTGAGGGGAAAAGAAGTTGGAGGACTGGATCAAGAATGGGTACATATACACCATGGAATATTACTCAGCATTCAAAAAAGATAAACACATGCAATTTGCAGCAACATGGATGGCGCTGGAAGGGATCATGCTCAGTGAAATAAGCCAAAAAGAAAAAGAAAAATACCGGATGGTCTCACTCATAGCAGGAATCTAGAAAACTTAAATAAGGGACCAGGAAAATGAATAACTATAAGAAAGTGAAAATCAAAATCAACAAAAAACTATGAAACAGAGACACTTTTGAGGGGGTGTGGGGCCGGGAGGGGAGGGATTGGGATCAGAATGGGGGGGTTGCAATTGTATGGGGAATATAAAATAAAAATTTATTATTAAAAAAAAAAAAAAAAAAGAAGTTGGAGGACCCGGGAGACACATGTAGCAGAGAGACATGTGAAGAAAGGCCCGCTTGCTTCTTGGCTTTGCACTCACAGTGGGGATTTGGGAAACATGGAAGGAGACACAGGGAGTTGAGACATGTAGAGATACTTGGAAGAGACAAGGGGTGAGAGACAAGTGGGAGGCTGACGATGGCAGCCTTTATATTGGTTCGTACTTTGATTTTGTTCCTTTTGTCCCCAGACATGACTGGCCCCTTCTGCCCCTTTCCCTGCCAGAAGGTGCTTTAAACTTGTGGCAAGTCTTCTGCCTCAGTGGCCCTGCTTTGGGCCAGTCCTGTTTGGCTAGGAATTTACCCATAAGGGGATGGCTAACTTAGGGAGATTTACTGGGAAACTGTTATTCTTTCTTTTCTTCTCTCTTTATGCACATTAAGCCTATGAAAGTGCACTAAGAGTATGCTCTGTGTTTATGTGGTAGATGGCAGAACGCATTTAGATGGCAAACCCCAGCTTGGTCCTCAGGTACCCCTCAGTCTTCACTCTAAAAATAGGTGTTAAAAAAATTGTATACTGGCTCCAAACCCTCTTTTCTATGTTCTACTTTATTATGCGGGAATGGAACTCTGCAAATTATCTTTCTTGTAGGCTGGACCAATAGTGCATCAGAGTAATCTGAAAACATTGTTTTCCATACAATCAATAACAAGTCAAACCAAACTAGTAATTCTTCACAGAGAGGTAACTGAAAGAGATGAGTCCTGTGAATGCACCAACTTACTATCAGGAAAGAGTTTCTAGGAGGCACAGTGTGGGATGAACATAGCTTGGCTCCCTGAGTAGACAGAATTGAGAATTTGGGGGCAGTCAGGATGGCTAGAAGTCTCAAGGAAGAATACTGGAGAGAGAAGATTCATGGAAAGGATGGGCCTGGCGAGAGCTCTAAACATCTACATAGAATTTCCAGGTATCAAGTCTGAGAGGAACGTACAAGAGACAAGATTGTGTTGGACCTGCCAAAAAATTTAACAAAGCCTTGAATGGTTTCCAAAAAAGCAGCATTCACAATGTCTGGCAGTTAGAATAAATTTACTTGGCATGTAGATAAACTTGCAAAAAAATGACCCATAGTCACAGAAACTTTGTTCATTTAAAAGGTCACAGAAATGACAAAAATGACAGAAATTGTTGATAGGAACACTAAAATGAATTTTTCTGGATGAAATTGGGAGAAATAGTTCAAACTAATTAAAAAGACACTTTTTTTTTTTTCCTTAAGCACTTTGGAATTATCCTTCCTGCTTAAAGTATGCATTTGCAGGGGAGCAAAAATCTACCACACCAAAATATGTCTCTGACAACAGGTTGATTTCGTGGAGGGGAGCTGAAGCTGAGTGAAGGTTGCTTTGAAAATATTTTCACATAAATTTCCGTAGGAACAAGTACAGGAAGACCTTATCTCCTCATCTCTTTTCGGTGGAGAAGGCAGAACTTAATCTGCATATCTGTATCTATGGTGTCTTTCCCTGTATCTTCCCTAAGTGACCTTTCCTTTCTCTCCCCCAAGGTACTCTGTCTTGGCTATGCTATGTCAGATGACATCTGTAGCCACATGAGTGAAATACTGTCGTGATGGTAATCTAACATGCATACAGGATGTATACAGTTATCATTGCTCTTCTTTTTGGCTTTTTTCCCTCTTATCAATCAGTCTTATGCTTATTTAGCTTAAAAACTTTAAAACCAGGGCCTCCCCGGTGGCGCAGCAGTTGAGCGCTGGGCTGTGAAAACTGCCCGCAGCCTCTGCAGTGCCGGTTCGATCCCCAGCTGCTCCAGGCCACCAGAGGAGGGTCCCGCAAGGCGCGCAGACCTCTCCTGCCGCCCGCTGCTCCCCTCAGCAGTGTACTTCAGTCCTTCTGCCTGTTCTGTTCCCTGCTCTGGCTCTGGTGAATTCTCTCACCCTCCCGCGCTTCTGACTGTACCCAGTGCTTGTATAAATAAATAAATAAATAAATAATAAAAAAAATTAATCTTAAAAAAATATATAAAAGAAATTATTAAAAAAAAAACTTTAAAACTTAAAAAACTATTTATAAAACTTTGTACAGAAATTCTCATGCCCAAAAACAAATGTCAATTTTTATTAATGCCAAAGAAAGATTTAGTATCTGCCAGCCTAGAAGAATCCAGAGGGTTATACTATGATTTCTTTGGACCCTGGAAGTAACTTATCTGTTCATTAAAGGATGTATAATCACTTGTACTTGGCAAGAAGACAGGCAGTGATATGTGCTAGATATACTGGAGAATATAAAAATGTTCTTAAAGATATCATACAATACAGACTATTTACTGCTTCAGATTAAAGTCCCGACAGGTGAAGTTTCTTAGTACCTATTTGTCTTGGTTAAATTCATTTTTAACCAAAATTTCATACCTCAGTTTAATTCTTTTCCCATTTATATCTTTCTGTGTCCTTCAGGGAGCTCTTGCTCTTGTCTTTCCACAGCTCCTGCTCTGCATCTCTTTCTGAAGGCCATTTTTCATAGAAAAAACTGTAATTTTACCTTTGATTTTTGTATGCATGACTAATCTCTCCAACTGAGTCCATGATTTCTTTTCTGTAATGTAGAATACTTATGCAGGCATATTTTTCAAGAAAAACAATATTCTCTGAATGTTCAACCAAAATTTTGCCACCATTCCTACTTTAATATAAAGTAGGTCTTAGTGAAAAAGAGCACTTGAGATGTTTTCATAATCAGCTTTGCATAATAGTTTTTATAGCCTCAAGTGTGAGAAGCCTTTAAAAACTATTTATAAAACTTTGTACAGAAATTCTCATTACCAAAAACAAACGTCAATTTTTATTAATTTCAAAGAAAGATTAAGAGTTGTTGACACCTTAAAAAAATCTATATATATAATTGAAATGCTTAAGAGAATAGAACTTAAATGTTCTCTCCTCTCTCTCTCTGTCTCACACACACACACACACACACACACAAACTATGTAAAATTGATGGATGTGTCAAAGAACAAGATGGTGGAAGTCCTTTTACTTGTGTATATGATAATGACTTTTAAATATGAAATACATATCTGCTCTTCACCCCTTTCTGACCAGAACACTTAAAAACCCTTGAAATCCTAAGTAACAAGAACAACAAAGGTATCTCTAATAATGAGGTGGGGACTGGTTGCAGGAGAACCAATCTCGATTGTAGGTAGTACTTGTAGGGTTAGTACCACCCAATCTCCAAGGAGGGCAGTAGGGCTAGAGGGAGGGTAAATCAGTTGTCTAAGGTCAATGATTTGCTCAATCATGCCTATGTAACACATCTCCATAAAAAACCCCAAAAGAAAGGTTTCGGAGTTCCTCCAAGCTGGGAAGTATGTGAAAGATTTGTGACGTGTGGTTTCACTGTCCTGGGGAGGACTCTGAACTCAGTGCCCCTTTCTTCATACCTTGCCCTATGCATTCTTCCATCTAAATGTTGCATCATTTAATAATAAACAGGTAATCCAGTAAGTAAAATGTTTCTGAGGTCTGCAAATTGCTCTAGCAAAAAAAATCAAACCCAAGGAAGGGGTCCTAACATTTTTGCTAGGCAAGCTTATTGAAAAGAAATCATCTTCTCAACCATCCTCTCCCCTCCACCACCCTCCCTTTTTTTTTTTTTTTTTTGGTTTGAGAAAGAGTG